>NC_037357.1:2001392-2602157 GCF_002263795.3 Bos taurus
AGTTATTAGAAACGCTGGCTGAAAAAGATAGTGCAAATGCCACAGTCATCAACTGTAAGACTCTAAGGTTCAGGAGGGCAGGAGCCACACCGGTCTTATTCACCACATCCCCAGTCCCTAGCATAGTTCCTAGCAGTCACAAGGCATTCAATGAGAACCTATTCAAAGAAATAAGGATATATGATAGGCAGAAAAGTATGCCCCTTTTCCATTTACCAGAGAAGTTAACTTACTTGCCTAAAGACACACAGCTTAATATTGCCAGATCTCAGACTAGAACAAGGTCTCCTGACTCCTCATGCATTGATCTTTCCATTATACAAAGCTATGGATAAACCAGCAGCAAGAGAACAATAAGGGTTCAAACCATTATCTCAAAAACAGTTAATCAGCAATTTCTTACAGTTTAACCTAGAAAATGGACTTTGAAATACAACTGAAAACAAAAAGGATTCAAATATATAATTTCATTTGAAAACAATGCATATATATGTATAGCTGAAACACTTTGCTGTACAGTAGAAATTAACACAACATTGTAAATCAACTACACATCAAAAAATCTTAAAATACACAATCTCATTTAGGTCTTTCAAACATTAGACAAGTTACTCTAAAAGAATGTCTCTTCTGAATAAAGTATTTCCAGCTAACGGCCATCGTAAAAGATGTAAGGTGATCTCTCATTGTGGTTTTAATTTGCATTTCCTAATGATTAGTGATGCTAAGGAACTTTCATATACGTGCTGACCATTCGCATATTTTCTTTGGAAAAATGTCTGTTCAGGTTCTTTGCCCAATTTTTACCTGGACTGTTCACTTTTTTAGTTTTGAGTTGTACAAGTTTCTTATATTGTTTGGATATTAACCCCTTATCAGATATATGGGTTGCAAATAGTTTCTCTCAACATACAGGTAGCCTTACCACTTTGTCAATGGTTTCCTTTGCTGTGCAGAGCTTTTTTATGGTCCTTGTTTATTTTTCCTTCTGTTGCTTTCCCTTTTGTGTCATATCAAAAAAAATCATTTCCAAGGCCAAGGTCAGTCTTTCCCCTTATGCTTTCGTCTAGAAGGTTTATAGCTTCAGGTGTAACATTCAAGTCATTAAGCCACTTTGAGTTTGTTTCTGTCTATGCTGTGAGGTTTAAGTGTCCACTTTCACTATTTTGCATGTGGTTATTCAGTTTTCGTGACATGGTTAATTGAACAGACTATCCTTTAGCCATTGTGTATTCCTGGTGCCCTTGTAGAAAGTTAGCTAAACATATACGTGTGGGTTTACTTCTGGGCTCTCAATTCTGTTCCATTGGTCCATGTGTCTATTTTTATGTCGGTACCATATTGTTTTTTATAGCTCCATGATAAAGTTTGAGATTGAGAAGTGTGGTGCCTCCAGCTATGTTCTTCTTAGGATTTCTTTGGTTATTTAGAATCTTTTGTGATTACAGATATTTTAGAATTATTGTTTTTATTGCTGTGACAAATGCCATGATAGAAAAAAAGGCAATTCTTGTACATGGTTGATGGGAATTTAATGTGGAACAACCACTATGGAAAACAGCAAAGAGATTTCTTGAAAAATTAAAATTAGAATTACCATATGATCCAATATATAGTCAGTATATATCTCCTGGGTATATATCCAAAGAAAATGAAACCAGTACCTTGAAAAGAGGTCTACACTCCCATATTCATTGCAGCATTATTCTCAATAGCTAAGATATGAAAAAGAACCCAAACATCTGTTAATGGATGAGTAGATAAAGTAATTATGAGATAAATGTTAGTCAGCCTTTAAAAAGGAGATTCTGTCAACTGCAACAATATGGATAAACCTGGAGGGCCTTATGCTAAGTGAAATAAACCAGACACAAAGAAAAAGAACCACTTCATGATCTCAATTACATGTAAAATCTGGTAAATGTTTAATTATAGAAGCAGAGAGTAGAACAGTGCTTATCAGAGGTGAGGGATATGGGGAGACGTGATCAAAGGGTACAAAGTTATAGTTATGCTAGGCTTCAGTAGTACATGAATCAAGAACCTCCAGATGTGCGGGTTTTGAAGAGGTGGAGGAACTAGAGATCAAATTGCCAACATTCGTTGGAGCATGGAGAAAGCAAAGGAGTTACAGAAAAACATCTAGTTCTACTTCCTTGACTATGGTAGAGCCTTTGACCGTATGGAACACAATAAATCATGGAAAATCCTTAAAAAGATCAGAATACTAGACTACCTTACCTGTCTCCTGAGAAATCTATATGCGGGTCAAGAAGCAATAGTTAAAACTGGACGTGGAACAATGGACTGGTTCAAAACTGGGAAAGGAGAATGTCAAAGCTACATATTGTTACCTTGCTTATGTAACTTAGATGCAGAGTGTGTGTGTGCATGTGTGTTAAGTCACTTCAGTCATGTCCAACTCTATGTGACCCTATGGGCCATAGCCTCCCAGGCTCCTCTGTCCATGGGATTTTCCAAGTAAGAATACTTGATGAAGGCGAAAGAGGAAAGTGAAAAAGTTGGCTTAAAAACTCAACATTTAAAAACCTAAGATCATGGTATCTGGTCCCATCACTTCATGGCAAATAGAAGGGGAGAAAGTGTAAACAGATTTTATTTTCTTGGGCTCCAAAATCACTGTGGACCATGACTGCAGCCATGAAATTAAAAGATGCTTGCTCCTTGGGAAAAAAAGCTATGACAAACCTAGACAGTGTATTAAAAAGCAGAGACATTATTTTGCTGACAAAGGTCTGTATAGCCAAAACTATGGTTTTTCAAGTAGTCATGTATGGATATGAGAGTTGGACCATAAAGAAGACTGAGTGCCAAAGAATGGATGCTTTCAAACTGTGGTGCTAGAGAAAACTCTTGAGAATCCTTTGGACAGAAAGGAGATCAAACCAGTCAATCCTAAAGGAAATCAACCCCGAATATTCATTGGAAGGACTAATGCTGAAGCTCCAATACTTTGGCCATCTGATACGAAGAGCTGGCTGACTGGAAAAGACTCTGATTCTGGGCAAGATCTGGGAGGAGAAAGGGGTAGCTGAGGAGGTGATGGTTAGATAGCATCACCAACTCGAACATAAATCTGAGCAAACTCCAGCAGATAGTGGAGGTCAGAGGAGCCTGGTGTGCTGGAGTCCATGGGCTCGCAAGATTTGGACATGACTTAGCGACTAAACCACTATCACGACAACCACCCCTGTTAGAGATCTAATATACAGCACGATGACTCGAGTTAATAATACTGTATTGAATATTAGAAGTTTCCTAAGAGCACCACCACACACACACACAAACAAGTGGTATCTTATGTGACAGGATACATAATCAGCTTGATTGTAGTAATCATTTCACTATGTAAACATATATCATGTTATATGCCTTAAATATAAAAAATTATTTTTAAAAATGAAAATTTTTAAAATAAATGTATAATCAATCCTTACTATTGTAATATAACATTTTCAAAAGGAAATAAAATTGTTGTAATAGAAATCTTTTGTTATAAAAAATACTTCAGCTAACATGAAATTGAATAATTAGTTTACTGTAAATCAACATGAAACAGAAAAATATGTCTTTGGAAATGTTACTTTATATTGGAAGCTACAAAGAAATGACTGAAAGAGAAGCTCAGTTCCTTGGACTTCCAAAAATGAGTCCCCAGAGACTAGTCCTTGGATCAAGGAAGAGCCATCCACAAAACTGCACCTTCCTTACAGTAAGACTGATAAGTCACTTTAGTCGTGTCCGACTCTGTGTGACCCCATAGATGGGAGCCCACCAGGCTCCCCCATCCCTGGGATTCTCCAGGCAAGAACACTGGAGTGGGTTGCTATTTCCTTCTCCAATGCATGAAAGTGAAAAGTGAAAGTGAAGTCGCTCAGTCTTTTCCGACTTAGCGACCCCATGGACTGCAGCCTACCAGGCTCCTCCATCCATGGGATTTTCCAGGCAAGAGTACTGGAGTGGGGTGCCATTGACCCAAACCCTATTCCTCCCTCCCTCCTCATTCAGTTGCTCAGTCGCATCCGACTCTGCGACTCCAAGGACTGCAGCATGCCAGGCTTCCCTGTCCTTCACCATCTCCCGGAGTTTGCTCAAACTGGAGTCCATTGAGTCGGTGATGCCATCCAACCATCTTATCCGCTGTTACCTGCCCTTTTCCTCCTGCCTCCCTCCACAAGCAAAGCTAAAATGCTCCATAGATGCCCTCTCACTCTGTCCTTTCCAAACTAAAGCCTATTATCACCTGGCTAATATAAATAATACATCCTTTCTCACGCCAAATTCATGCTAAGATTTAAACACATAATTAACTTGGTGATAGGAATCCTTTCACCACGCATATATGTATCAAAATCATGTTGTACACTTTAAATAGTATTTGCCAATTACACCTCAATGAAGTCCCATAAACTAGAATTTAATGTTTTTAACTGGAAATGAAGAAACACAAAAAGAGCTTGTCAACAATTTCAGGCTTTCAGTTAATTTACTGTATATCAAATCACTCAAAGCCAATTCTTTAAAATTCATTTCACAAATAATCAATCCATCAAAACCTGTTAGTTCCAGTTAGAACTCAGAGTTACCCCTCTGTCTGTCTGCCCTCCTGACTGCCCAACAGAACATGTTTGAGTGTATGTGTGTTTTGTTTTGGGGGGGGGGAGTGCTAAGGTCACTATTAGCAGGTCTTGAACAGGACACTTAAATCTCTGCCATAAGACACAGACTCTATTAACCCTCACCCATCACCCAACTGCAGATGCAGCCAAACCATCTCTGCAAATCTCAGCAAACCTGAAATTTCAGGGGGAAAAAAAGCCTCTGAAAAAAAACTACCAAAATTATTAAGCCCTTCCTGTGGGGATATTCTTCAGTTCAGTTGGTAAGTAGTGTCCAGCTCTTTGCAACCCCATGGACTGCAGCATGCCAGGTTTCCCTGTCCATCACCAACTCCCAGAGCTTGCTCAAACTCATGTTCATCAAGTCATCGATGCCATCCAACCATCTCACCCTCTGTCTGTAGATATTCTTAGTGGTCACCAATTTCTAATCTCCTTTCTGTAAAGTAGACCTAGCCATTCTGCAGTTAGGAAGATGTGATGCATTCCAGCTAATGAAATGTGAAGGAAAATTACATGTATTAGTTCCAACCTGAAATCATCAGAAATCCCTACTGATTCTCCAATCCCTTCTCTTTCCCTGGCCTGTGTTCCAAACAGAGCAACTACAAGATACCAGAGTCTTCATCAGTTTCCATCCTCCATCAGCTTGGTTTCCCAAGTATCTGAGCCTTCTCAACAATCCCGGCTTGTACTGGTACCCATCATACCTGGGAAATAAACCTTTGTTATTTTAGGACACTGAGCTTTTGAGGTTTATCAGTTACTGCAGTATAGCCTAGTCTTTTTCAGCCAATAAAAAAACTAAGTAGTTAATTTAAACATGTCTTTGGGAATCAATAATTATACAATTTCAGAGGAAGGAAGAATGTGTTACTATCTCAAAGGGACAGAATCTCCCCATTGCTCCCAGCACACATTTCTCCCTCAACCCATACTGGCTGCAAGATGACTGCTTGAGACATAATAAAACTTCAAAAAAACAATCAGTTAAGTGGCAACTTGGTCAATTAATCACTGAGCAAGATAGTTTTCAGTGAATTGATGTTCAGCAACTTGACTTTCAGTTACTTGGTTGAATCCTGGAATAGGAGGCCCCTGCTGTAGGCTGATGAAAGACATTCCTGTTCTCAGGGGAAATCCTCAAAGCATAAGACAAAAGAAGCCCCTATTAGCCACAAATAGGGGGCTAATTTTAATCCTGTGTCCATCACTCCAAATTTCCTCTTTCTTGAACATACGATCTTGCCTTTGTCCAGAAGTCCAGTAACTTCAAGAGGTTCCAGAAGAACCTTTGGACAGAATTTCTGAAAAAACAAGCCCAACTTCTGGAAGACTCTTTGCCAAATGAGTTCAGAAGCAGGGGATCTTACTCTTCTGTCCTCTCGAAACAAGTTTAGACTAATCTCCCATCTGTCTCTGGACAAATGACTTCTGGAATAGTATGACTCAGAATGGTTTTGGAGAAGGAAATGGCAACCCACTCCAGTATTCTTGCCTGGAGAAACCCATGGACCAAGGAGCCTGGCACGCTACAGTCTGTGAGGTCACAAGAGGCAGACATGACTTAGCAACTAAAGTACTAACTAGAATGGTTTACTGGAGATTAGCACTTAGCAACAAGTGAAATGTTGGGTAAAGAGACTTTACGACACTCTCTACTGCCAAGTGGAAAGATGGTTGTTTAGTATTTCCCTTTTCTGATCCCTACTTTCCTCTTCTATCTTTTAAAATGAAGCTTCTTTGAGTCATCCAGAAACAAGAATTGATGACTACTGAAGTTTTTCTTAGCAGCACCCAAATAAATTTTCATTCACAAATATGCATATTATTCCCACCTCACCCCCTCCACACACACACACAAACACACACACAAACACATTATTCTGTAATTGTTCCAATGGGATCATAACAGACATAAATGACCTGGATGACATAAAGTACCTTAATCTGGAATCTCTAAGATATCATATTCAAGGAGGCCTTAAGTCTATGTAATCTGGTGTTGAGAGGTCTCAGATGGGTCCTTATCACCACACTGTTTAAGAAAAACATTACAGGTTCATTATCAACAACCCTCCAGTCAGCCCAGTTCTCTCACAATAGCCCCAGGAACCAGTTTGGGGATTTATGATAACTGTCCTCATGGGCTTCTACCAATATAAGAATGTTGGTATTAATATTATCCATGTGTTCATTCAACAGGCACTTATTAGGTGGCTAATATGTACTAGAGAGCAGTGAGGAGGACACAAGACAAAACAAAGCACATTATGAAATAATCCAGGGATTTTATGGCTCCCTCATTGTTTATGACTTCCTCATTGACTTGGCACACTTAGACCAACTTTGCAGAAATAACTTACATATGCTATTTCTTCACAGCAAGTAACATAGTCTGTAGTTACGTTCCACGGTACACAAGAGTTCTGTAGTTTGTCTGTTGTAAAAATAAATAAATAAATAAATAACAGCCCTAAATGGTGTCCCCTTGATGAAGTGGGCAGATCCTGTGCTCACCATCTACACAGTCATCCTTGGTCCTGGAATACCGGTAGTCTCCTCTTACTGATGGTTGGGGACTAGAGAGCTAATATAAAAAGGTAAAAGAACCTCAAAGCCTGGACAATAAGGATGACATGCCTGAAGAATGGGAAGAATGAGTCAGTAAATCCAATCCTTACTATGGTCTATAAGATGTAGTGTGTGATCTGGCCCCAGCCAACCTCTCTACCTAGCATTATCCCATTCTCCTTTCCACTCATGAAAAAGCTGCTACTTTCCTTTATCCTCTGAGTCTTCACCCAAGCCATTCCTCTACAGGAACACATCTCACCCCTATTCACACAGGTCCTAGGGAAGCCTTCTATAACTCAGCCATGCCCTCCCATCCCACATTTGGTCCCTGTATCCTATATTCTCATAAAAATGTTACATTTCTTTTCAGCACCTGCCATATCTTTGTACCCTCGCTCAGTGCCAAATAAAGTGCCTGGCAAACTGTAAGCACTCAAATATTTGTTGAATGAGTTGGTGAATGAGTAAATGGATGGATAAATGAATGAATGATGGCTCTAGCTCTCTGGGATCCATCCCCAAATATGAGGAACAGGTACAAGTGAATAAAAACTTTCAAGTAATGAGATCTGAGAGTATTAAATATATTTATATCATATATATATATATATATATATATATATATATATATATATATATATAATGTATTTGTGTGTTTATGTGTATTTGGGAGAAAGAGGACTATGGGCCTTTCATCCAGAAAGTGTTTGTAGTCAACTGTTGACTATCAGTATATAAATATGTATAAAGTGCATGGTATATAGATATAGAGGTGGGGAGAGGCAGGCAGGGGGAAGAGTGTGTGTATATATGTATGTATTTGGGAGGAAGAGGACTATAAGCTTTTGTTCCAGAAAGTTTTTCTAGTCAACAGTCCTCATAACTGAAAGACGCACATGCATGCTCAGTCGCTAAGTTGTGTCCAACTCTTTGTGACTCTATGGACTGTAGCCCACCAGGCTCCTCTATCCATGGACTTCTCCAGGCAAGAACACTGGAGTGGGTTGCCATGCCCTCCTCCAGGGGATCTTCCCAAGCCAGGAATTGAACCCACGTCTCTTACATCTTCTGCATTGGCAGGTGGATTCTTTACCATGAGCCACCAGGGAAGCACCCAAAATACAGTTCCCATGAAACCATAAAGAGAATGGAGTCCAGGGGCAAAAAAACGTATGGCAAGTGTTATGAGTGCCTGTGGGGCTCTGGCTCAGTGTGATTTTTCTGTGTGCCTCAGGCGTTCCTGTCAGGTTTTGTTCTCAAGTTTCCCAACATGTTGGACCAGAGCTGCTCTTGCCTCAGTGAAGGACTATGTGCTCTTTGTCCCCTTCCTGTTCCCTAGTAGGACATACAGGACAATGTATGTCTTCCGTGGACAAATAAGAAAACTTGGTCAGGAGGCAGAAAGTACAGTGGTGGGAGTGGTAATTGGTTACTCTTGGGAGTCTAACTGAATCTCAGAGAAATAATTTGCATAATATTAAATGATTTGCATATAGATGGGACTAAGAAATTCCAGGAGACCCTTCTTTACTTTTCTTCCCTCCCACCTTTACCGTTTCCAGTCCAAGGTCACACAGTCAAGTTGAGGCCAGTCAGAGAGTCCCTCCCAGGTAGCCCTCACCTCCAGTAGCTGGGAAAAAAGATACCAAGACAAGAGGTTTAACAATGTCGCTTTTTGTCACCTTAATGATATGTAATTTTAACTGAAATATTTACTACTTCTAAGAGTCAGATTATGAAATATCGTTGGCACTTGCTCACCACTGCAAATACTATTCATGATATTTTTGACTGGGCTGCCACTGAGCAAGAATGAAGTTGTTTGTAAAGCTATTCTGAAAGAGTCTGGAAGCTGTATGGTGGCACCACCTCTCCCAGTTATTTTTTTGGTTACAGCAACCCTTTGGTTGCTCCAAAATATATAAACATATATTTTCTCTTATAGCCCTCAGGACAGGTCTGTGATTGTCAGGCCTGGCCTTGGGATACGATCAAGTTCTTCTGATAGGCTCTAAAACTCATATCAGCAGTGGAAGAGAATTAGTTACCATATCCTAACAAAAGAAAGTTCTAGAAATCACCAGGAATTTCCCAATGCTAGAAGTAGGAAGCAGAGGATCCAGGTCACAGGGAATGGGCATAGGGTTGCTCAGGAACTGAGCACGAAGGAAAACCAGACAGATGGGGAAAAGGCCCTTAATGAGTTTCAATGTTCTGCCAGATGGGGCAAATTCTAGGCTCTTAAGGGTTAGGTGTGGAGAAGGCAATGGCACCCCACTCCAGTACTCTTGCCTGGAAAATCCCATGGATGGAGGAGCCTGGTAGGCTGCAGTCCATGGGGTCGCTAAGAGTCGGAGATGACTGAGCGAGTTCACTTTATTTTTTCACTTTCATGCATTGGAGAAGGAAATGGCAACCCACTCCAATGTTCTTGCCTGGAGAATCCCAGGGATGGGGGAGCCTGGTGGGCTGCCATCTATGGGGTCGCACAGAGTCAGACACGACTAAAGCGACTTAGCAACAGCAGCAGCGGCAAGGGTTAGGTGAAGGCTAAACCTTCTTGTGGGCTAAAACATGTCTACAGCTAGACCAAGAGGCAGACCAGGGAGACCCAGGTAAGGGCTTAAATCTTCAGGAGAACCAGAGTGGGATACAAAGGCAGGAAGCTGGGTCAGCAGCCAACTATATTCAAACACCTGAAGAATTTTTTCAAAAAGTCAAGTTGATGGTATCACTTGCTAGCAATAAAGCTACCTGGGTAACGTTGTCTCCAACAGTCCTAAGGGGCCATCAGATCCCTAATCAGCTATTAATTAAAACTTTGATATCTGAAAGGGCAAGAAAAAAGTGGGGGAGGTCATCTATTAGAAAGGCAAGAATCCAGAACAATGGCAACTATAAATGCTGACAAGGATGTGAAGCAACAGGAACTCTCAATCATTGCTGGTGGGAATGCAAAATGGTTCGGCCAGGTTGGAAGACCATTTGGCAGTTTCTTAAAAAACTAAACATACTCTTACTATAGGATCCAGGAATCATGTTCCTTGGTATTTACACAAAAGAACTGAAAACACATCAATACAGAAACCAGCACGTGGATGTTTATAGAAACATTATTCATAATCATTCAAACTTGGAAGCAAGTGTCCGTCAAGAAGTGTATGGACACAATGGAATATTACTCAGCCATAAAGAGGAACGCATTTGAGTCAGTTCTGATGAGATGGATGAACCTAGAACCTATTATAGAGTGAAGTAAGTCAGAAAGAGAAAGATAAATATTGCATTCTAATGCATATATACAGAATCTAGAAAAATGGTACTGAAGAATTTATTTACAGGGAAACAACGGAGAAACAGACATAATAGAGAATAGACTTACGGACATGGGGAGAGGGGAGGAGAGGGTGAGGTGTATGGAGAGAGTAACATGGAAGCTTACACTACCATATGTAAAATAGATAGCCAACAGGAATTTGCTGTATGGCTCAGGAAACTCAAACAGGGGCTCTGTATCAACCTAGAGGGGTGGGATGGGGAAGGAGGTGGGAGGGAGGTTCAAAAGGAAGGGGATATATGTATACCTATGGCTGATTCATGTTGAGGTTTGACAGAAAACAGCAAAATTCTGTAAAGCAATTGTCCTTCAATAAAAAATACTTTTTAAAAAAAGAGGTGTATGGACAAATAAACTACAGCACATCAGCAACAATGGAATATTATTCAGCACTAAAAAGGAATGCACAACCGAGCCATGAAAAGACACAGAGGAACCTTAAATGCATATTACTAAGTGAGAGAAGCCAATCTGAAAAGACTACTTGATTCCAGCTATATATAGCTGGAAAAGGCAAAACTATGGAGACAAAAAAAGATTAGCAGTTGCCGTTAAGGGTGCAAGGTGGAAGGGAAGGAATAAGTAGAGCACAGAGGATTTTTAGGGCAGTGAAAATAGTCTATGGGACATTGTAATGATGGATATATATTTTATATGTGTGCATTTTCAAAACCATAGAATGCACAACACTAAGAAAACAAAACAGTTTTTTAATCTGGAGAATTATTGTTGGCTAGAAAGTGCTCTGCACAGAGTCAAGTGACTTTGGTTCTTACTATGATTCTGCCACTTACCAGCTTTGTGACACTGGGCAAGTCCCTCACTTCTATAGACTTCAATTTCCTTTTTTGTATCAAGTGAAACAAAACACTTACAGACAGGAGATATCAAAGATACTTAGAAACAACTCCAAATTATTCAACTGAAAACAGTGATTGTGTCACTACATAAAAACCCTCATGGTTCTTTCTTTAGGACAAGCCCCATAACCACTCACCATTTGTCATTCTTTCTCGAAGGTGACTTCCAGGAGACTTCTATTAGACTGGCAGCCTTCTCCTGAGCAAACCTTTTTTAGAGTACAGAGGAATAACAGTTCATCCATGCATTCAGATCACTACATTGAGTCTTTAATTCTTACCCCAGTTAAGCATTTTCTTATAAAGGGCATATACTGCACGGGGCTGCCAACTAAAAAAATGTCACTCGTCACCCTGTCTTATGGGGACTAATTTATTAGCCACTGCACTCACTGACATTCAGGGTGGAGATCAAGAATGAGGCACTCAGGGAAACTGGCAGAACAAGGCCTTCAGATAGTTATTTTCAGGAGAAAATGTTGTCACTCACAATTCCTGCAGCTCCTGATACATAGAAAAGCACTAAGACCATTAACTAAGACATCTGTTCCTTGTGACTAGCAGCAACCTTACACTGAGATGTGCTTTATTATATGCACCCTTCATCAAAATCACATATAGGCTGACTGGTCCCCTTGGTCTCTTCGAAGTAGTTCCTCAGAGCTCTCTGAGAGGTTCTCTCTCAAGCCATGAAGTGAAGTGAAAGTCGCTCAGCCATGTCCGACTCTTTGTGGCCAGGCTCCTCTGTCCATGGAATTCTCCAGGCAAGAATACTGGAGTGGGTTGCCATTTCCTTCTCCAGGGGATCTTCCTGACTCAGGGATCGAACCTGAGTTCCTGCACTGTAGGCAGATCATTTACCATCTGAGCCATGAGGGAAGTCCCTCTCAAGCTATACCCTTCAGTAAGTCCTCCAACAAAACTGAAATTCGCAGCTCCTCACAGCTCTCACGTTGTGCATTTTTATATCAGTCGACATAATAGTTGTAGAGGGCAGTGTGTTGGAATTGGCCAGGGAGTCAGAGGAAACAGAGACCTGGGTTCTAGTCCCAGATCTTAAATAAAATGCTAAATTATGTGAAGTAATTTAGCCTCTACTTTTCAGATTCCTCATCTGTAACCTGATGATCATAATAATAATTATAATAACAGCAGCTATCATTTGTTAACACCTACAATGGCCAGAAGTGGACAAACGAAGACCTACAAAAGGTCTTCCTTTATCCAAGGTCACCAACTAAGAGTGAGATTCAAGCCCAGGTCCTTCTGACTTCAAAACACGTGTTTCTTTTTTTCCCCCCGTTATTACACATTGTCTCCCATTAAGTAAGCTAGAGAACCTCCAAGATCCCTTCTAAGTCTGACATTCCAGCATTTTATGAGCCAGAGGTTCACCTTATATGTACTTAACTTTATGGTCCTCACAGCCCTGCCCTTTACCATGATATTCTTAATCTTGCTTTTTAAAAAGATTGCTCACATTTTCGTTGAAGACCTTGAATCATTTATTCTTAGCCAAGTAAATGCAAATACTTTTGCATCTTTCAAAAACCTTAGCCCTTTCACTAAATCAGGAGCTAGGTGAAGCACTTGTTCTAGAACAGATTCCTGGCTCAAGAGAAGATTCTAAATGTCTGGTAACTGAGGCTACCATCATTACAAATGCCATTTTTTCCCCCATTGAAAACTGCTGGAGTATGAAGCTGCCTCTGAGTGGAGTGATGCTGAGAATAAAAGCTCCGAACCTATATGGGTGCACACTCTTCTGCGAAATTCCATCAATTGAGACTTCATCTCTTGGTCTTTGAACAACTTTAAAAGTTCCTATTAAAACAGTAAGAACTATGGAAGGATAATACCTTAAACCTGTAGGTGGGTAAGAAGCAACTTTAGTGTGCTAAAGAATATAAGCCCATTGTGGTGTTGGAAACGGTCTAGATTCCTGGTGAAAGTAAGAAAGGGTTTTTCCAGGAGAGAGGCATGGGAAGTGGGGAAGGGTCAAAACCAGCTTGGCTGACTTCTAGTTTTGCTGCATTTGAATCCTGCTCATGGAAAACTATGAGAAGCCTGATCAATGAGGGTGAACAGAAAGCAACCTTTAAAATGAGAAACAATGGTCAGAAGTTAGAGACTTGGTAACTTTCATACCTAGAAAAACCCTGGAACAAACAAGGAAAATAATCAATGGACAAGGGTTTTAGGACACAGAGGGCAATCTATCAGCCTGACAATGAAGAATACAATGTCAGACAGACCTAATTTCCTGTTCTGACAGAGTAACAAACCCAGCAGTTTGGAGAAAGTAATAAATGTGCTGTATTCCCAGGTGGCGCTAGTGCTAAAGAACCCACCTGCCAGTGCAGGAGACAGGAGAGACAGGAGTTCGTTCCTTGGGTCAGGAAGATCCCCTGGAGAAGGAAATGGCAACCCACTCCAGTATTCTGGCCTGGAGAATACCATGGACAGAGGAGCCTGGCAGGCTACAGTCCATGTTTTCACAAGAGTCAGACACAGCTGAAGTGACTTAGGACGGATACAGGTGGTGGGTCTTTACATTGGGTCCCCAGGGTGAGGGAGATAAGGTCCTGAAACAGTTTGTCAGTAGTGGGCACCCCAGAACTGAGCCAGACCCCCAAGCACAGGGACTGCAACTGCATGGTCACGTAAAGCCTACCACAAATGGCATGGTCGTTCAAGTTCTGTTACTGTTGTTCAAGATTTGAGATGATTCTTACGTAGGCTTTAAAGGTCTTGCACAGGAATTTTACCTCAGCCCTGAACTTTCACTACTGGTGCTGGAAGGAACCTAGTATTTGTCCACTGTAATTGAACTAACTGCCTGTCAACCCAGGAATCAGTATAAAAGAGATTTTAAATCAGAAACTAAGTAAAAAGCTAAAGTATTTATTGATAAGCACAAACTAAAAACCTAAGAAATTAGTAAATGAAACTGAAGAAGTACATATCAGAGCAAATCCAAAGACAGAAAATCTTTTTATCTGTTAATGATTTTTGCATTAACTTATAACCAACATCTCAATGTTTCAAATATCAGCCCTGCCAGGCACTATCAGTCAGTTAACTGACCCCCTCCTTTCCCCATCACCCTCTTGACAGACTTTCCACAGGTTTTATAAAGTCGGTTATGTACGGAGCTGCTTGGTTTTTCCTTTCAACACGTTTAAGAATCCTTACAATCTCCCCAGGGTAAAGATAGTCCTTTCAGTTATACCCAGCTGTCTAATCAGCGTGGGCCCCACATTATCTTGTTTTATTTCAATGCTCATCTCAGCTCCCCACTGGGACTCTATCCAACAGAGATGCAGGTAGATATAGATGGTGTTATAGACTGAATTTTGTTCCCCTCTTCCCCAAATTCATATGCTTAGGTCCTAACCCAGAAATGTGACTGTAATTGCAGGTAGGGTCTTTAAAAAATCATAAGGGCCAAGCTCTATTTCAGTCTAACTGGTGTCCTTAGAAGATCATGCAATGTAACAATGAGAAGCCTCAAAAGAAACCAACCCTGCCAACCCCTTGATCTTGGCCTTCTAACCTCCAGAACTTAGAAAAACAATTTGTTGTTTAAGCTACCCAGTTTGTGGTATTTGGTTATGGCAGCCCGAGCCAACTAAGACAGATGAAAAGAGTTAGGCTAAGCTGGATTCAAACTTGCTACTTGTTATCTGTATAGTATTAGATGAGTCACTGCATCTTCCTGAGTCTCAGTTTTCCCATCTGTAAAATGGGGATAAGAATATCCTCTGGTGGTGGTGGTGGTGGTGTGACCACTTGAACATGTATGTATGCTGAGTCATGGGGGGAGAAGGAGGTCCCTGAATAAATGGACTTAAAAAAAAAAAAAGCACTACCCTCAATGCAAGTATGTCTGCATAGATCCTGATTTTTTATCCTAGTTAAGGTTTTATTGGCTTAACTAAACCAGAGAAACGTTTTTAGTTAAAAGTCAGCCTTTAAAGCTCAGAAACCTTCTTTTCTTGCTGTTTGAAGTTGCTGTATTTTCTTCCCAAGCTCATTTCAAACTGTTCTGCCCCTCAGCGCCAGATAGAAAGCTTCCTGAAGTATTAAGTGCACTCATTCACATAAAAAAGGATTTCCTCAGTTAATTCTCCATTTTAACTGACTCCTTTTAGAAGTTAGTGTCTCAAAATTAAGATCCGTATATTCAGGTCAGAGATCTGCTCACTCTGAAAGAAGCACTGAACTTCATCAGAGCTGCCATCTCTCTGCAAAGCCTTTATCAGAACCTCTCTTTCCCATCAGGGCTTCCCAGGTGTCTCAGCGGTAAAGAATCCGCCTGCCAATGCAAGAGATGCAGATTCAATCCCCCGGGGCGGGGAGATGCCCTGGAGAAGGAAATGGCAACCCACTCCAGTATTCTTGCCTGGAGAATCCCATGGACAGAGGAGCCTGGTGGACTACAGTCCATGGGGATGCAAAGAGTTGGACACAACTGAGCACGCTCACAGGCACACCCTTTGCCATTAGGCAAAATCGGACTGTATGTCCCACCAAGGCGATGCCTTCTAAGCCAGCATGTTGTCTGTCACAGGGCCAACTGGACTTCACAACAACAGATGGCATAAAGCTATCAAGACACAGAATAAATGGAATTCAAACATTTACAGTACAAATCACATGAGATTGATTTGCTGTTGTTCTCTTTAATCAGAACCAATGCTTGCTTGTTTTAGAAACTGGTGGGCAAAAATTATGCAATAAAACCAGAAGTATATAAACAAAGAATTAAACAAAACTCACATCCGTAATCAAGGCCAAGGAACCTCAGACGAGGTTCCACGTGTATTGCCCTAGAAATTTGTTCAGGAGGTTTCTCCTTGGAGAAGGCCATTTGTGGCTGTGAGAAAATGAAAATAAATGAATTTCCAAAAATTAGCACATCAGCTAGTGACCCTTTGGACCGTAGCCCACCAGGCTCCTCTGTCCATGCAATTTTTTAAGCAAGAATACTGGAGTGGCTTGCCATTTCCTCCTCCAGGGGATCTTCCTGACCCAGGGATCGAATCCACATCTCTTGTGTCCCCTGCATTGCAGACAGATTCTTTACCACTGAGCCATCGGGGAAGCTCCAAACATCAGCCAGACTTCAGTTCAAATCCCATTCGGGCCTCTTGAAACCTGTATAAGTTGTAGACTGTGGTGCTCAATAAATATCTGCTTTCTTTATTCTCCTTCACAAGGGAGGCTAAGATTCAGGCAAAATTGTAGTGTTCTGACACCACAAATCAAGCCCAACATTTTAACTTGTTATCCTCTGTAACAAGGCTGTAACAGTGGTCCTCAATACTTCTGGCACCAAGGGCCTTTTTGTGAAATAATTTTTTCATAACAGTGGTAGGGGACGGAGAATAGGAAGGATGGTTTTGGGTTGATTCAAGCACACTACATTTATTGCATGCTGCTAAGCTGCTAAGTCACTTCAGTCATGTCCGACTCTGTGTGAACCCATAGATGGCAGCCCACCAGGCTCCCCCATCCCTGGGATTCTCCAGGCAAGAACACTGGAGTGGGTTGCTATTTCCTTCTCCAATGCATGAAAGTGAAAAGTGAAAGTCACTTAGTCGTGTCCGACTCTTAGCGACCTCATGGACTGCAGCCTACCAGGCTCCTCCGTCCATGGGATTTTCCAGGCAAGAGTACTGGAGTGGGGTGCCATTGCCTTCTCCGACATTTATTGCATACTTTATTTCTAATCAAATGTCGCCGATCTGACAGATCAAGGCAAGAGTATATGAATGGAGGTTGCAGACCTCTGCTCTATAACATTATAGATGATATTATCTATATCCTCATTAAAGGATTTGCTGAATTTTCTTCATGACGCAGATATCAGTGTTCATTCTTCAAAAGCTGGACTAAGTGGTTCAACACATAGGGAACCAATGCTTGTACTTCAACAAAATGTTTTCACACTGTGCCAGTGGGTGCGATGGGTATGCAAATTTACAGACTCACGAGGCACAGACAGATGATGTTGGCTTGCTCTTTTATTACAGTCCCTGAAGTCACTTATCTGCTGTGGATAAGCAGAAGTGGCAAGAAGGTGACAGATGCAGTAAAGGATTCTAGATAAGCATAGGTTGCCAGGTCAGGATCAAAAACAGGAGATGGCAGGGTAAGGTGACAAATGAAGGCCAGAAATAGAAACCAGAGTCACTTGGCCAGGCCAAGCCAGAGAGAGAGTGAAGAGAAGCTCTCAGCCCTACAGAATTGGCAAACACTAAATAACTTGTGTATGTAAACACCCAGCACAGAATCGGAACGGCTCCCTGGCATGAAAGCACTGCTCCTGACTTATTTGAATTCTAACTATTAATTTCCATTTCTTCCAATCAATGAAGTATATCTGAGATTACTGGCTATGGACTTTGAAATCAAAGTGAGGTTCTTGGTTGAGACAGTTCATCATGATGAGAATCACCTGAAATCAGGACACATTGTTCTCCAGTTCTATACACTCAAAGAGCATCCAACTCTGCACATACAACAACTATAGTAACAATTATTAGTAAATCATGTTGGACTGCATTTCATTCCTGATGCTGCTGCTGCTAAGTCGCTTCAGTCATGTCTGACTCTTAGCGACCCCATGGACTGCAGCCTACCAGGCTCCTCTGTCCATGGGATTTTCCAGGCAAGAGTACTGGAGTGGGGTGCCATTGCCTTCTGCATTTCATCCCTAGCTGGTCTTTAATGTACACAGGGCAAGTGTTGGGATAGGGTGCAGAAAGTAAATTCCAAAATATATCTGGCCTTGGAATGAACTTTATGGTGCTAACTGGGGATCCTGGAGGCAGCATCATAAACTCCATGATAACTTAATTGTAACAATGAATTACAATTGACAATATAACCATCCTTGCTGTCCTATAGGATGGATGATCTTCTGCAGTGATGTTTCCCAAGCTATTCTGGTGAATCCCAGAACAGTGGGTTGCTTTTAAAAATGAAGACTTTGTGCTCCCACTCCTAGGGATTCTAATTCATTAGGTCTAGCTCAGAAATCTCCATTTTCACCAAGCACCCTAAGTGGATGCAAATACTCTTATGGAACATACTTTGGAAAACACTGAACATTGGCACACACACAAAAGAAATTTCCTATTTCAGACAAACCCATTGAGTCTTTCTGCTGGATGTGGATTTTAAATGGAATCACAGAAGTACTCTCAACACTGGATTTGCTTGCCCACTGGTCTCTGGATGACATGCAATGCTAAACTAAGGACATATGATGCCAAGTTTAAGGGTCTCATAGACCACCTGTAACATCTCCACCAACCCTCAGCCTTTGGTTCTCTTGCAGATTCTAACCCACTGAATGCCTGGTCAAGACACAGTTGGGGTCAGAAAAATAACTGCAAATGATTTGTGCTATTCTACCATCAACATTTCACCTGCAGCCACATCCAGGAAATCTGGCTCCATGTTGAGTTCAGTCGCATTTGCGACTCCATGAATCGCAGCACACCAGGCCTCCCTGTCCATCACAAACTCCCGGAGTTCACTCAGACTCACATCCATCGAGTTGGTGATGCCATCCAGCCCTCTCATCCTCTGTCGTCCCCTTCTCCTTCTGCCCCCAATCCCTCCCAGCATCAGAGTCTTTTCCAATGAGTCAACTCTTCGCATGAGGTGGCCAAAGTACTGGAGTTTCAGTTTTAGCATCATTCCTTCCAAAGAAATCCCAGGGCTGATCTCCTTCAGAATGGACTGGTTGGATCTCCCTGCAGTCCAAGGGACTCTCAAGAGTCTTCTCCAACACCACAGTTCAAAAGCATCAATTCTTCAGTGCTCAGCCTTCTTCACAGTCCAACTCTCACATCCATACATGACCACAGGAAAAACCATAGCCTTGACTAGATGGACCTTTGTTGGCAGAGTATTGTCTCTGCTTTTGAATATGCTATCTAGGTTGGTCGTAACTTTCCTTCCAAGGAGTAAGCATCTTTTAATTTCATGGCTGCAGTCACCATCTGCGGTGATTTTGGAGCCCCAAAAAATGAAGTCTGACACTGTTTCCACTGTTTCCCCATCTATTTCCCATGAAGTGATGGGACCCGATGCCATGATCTTTGTTTTCTGAATGTTGAGCTTTAAGCCAATTTTTTCACTCTCCTCTTTTACTTTCATCAAGAGGCTTTTTAGTTCGTCTTCACTTTCTGCCATAAGGGTGGTATCATCTGCATATCTGAGGTTATTGATATTTCTCCCGGCAATCTTGATTCCAGCTTGTGCTTCATCCAGTCCAGCGTTTCTCATGATGTACTCTGCATAGAAGTTAAATAAGCAGGGTGACAATATACAGCCTTGACGTAGTCCTTTTCCTATTTGGAACCAGTCTGTTGTTCCATGTCCAGTTCTAACTGTTGCTTCCTGACCTGCATATAGGTTTCTCAAGAGGCAGGTCAGGTGGTCTGGTATTCCCATCTCTTTCAGAATTTTCCACAGTCTATTGTGATCCACACAGTCAAAGGCTTTGGCATAGTCAATAAAGCAGAAGTAGATGTTTTTCTGGAATTCTCTTGCTTTTTCAATGATCCAGCGGATGTGGCAATTTGATCTCTGGTTCCTCTGCCTTTTCTAAAAACAGCTTGAACATCAGGAAGTTCACAGTTCATGTATTGCTAAAGCCTGGCTTGGAAAATTTTGAGCATTACTTTACTAGCATGTGAGCCGAGTCCAATTGTGCAGTAGTTTGAGCATTCTTGGCATTGCCCTTCTTTGGGATTGAAATGAAAACTGACCTTTTCCAGTCCTGTGGCCACTGCTGAGTTTTCCAAATTTTCTGACATATTGAGTGCAGCACTTTCACAGCATCATCTTTGAGGATTTGAAATAGCTCAACTGGAATTCCATCACCTCCACTAGCTTTGGTCGTAGTGATGTTTTCTAAGGCCCACTTGACTTCACATTCCATGATATCTGGCTCTAGGTGAGTGATCACACCATCGTGATTATCTGGGTCATGAAGATCTTTTTTGTACAGTTCTTCTGTGTATTCTTGCCACCGCTTCTTAATATCTTCTGCTTCTGTTAGGTCCATACCATTTCTGTCCTTTATCAAGCCCATCTTTGCCCCATGTTAAGTTGAATACAAAAAAAGTCAAAAATCTGATTTAACTCAAAAATAATTCTCCTTGTCTAGGAACCCAACTAACACCCACTTTATTATTCATTTAATTGAGTTCCCTGGTGGCTCAGATGGTAAAGAATCTGCCTACAATGTGGGGGACCTAGTTTGGATCCCTGAATTGGGAAGATCTCCTGGAGGAAGGCATGGCAACCCACTCTAGTATTCTTGCCTGGAGAATCCCATGGACAGAGGAGTCATGGGATCACAAAGAGTTGGACACGACTGAGTGACTAAGCACAAGCACGATTAAGTGCCTACTGGGAAACAAGCTATTGCGGTACAAAGCAATGATCGTAGTACTTAACATTTATTCAATTCCAAGTGCTGTGCTAAGCTCTCTATATGCATTATCTGGCCTGCACTACAATCCTAGAAGTACCACTATTATTCCAACTGACAGGTAAACAAACAGGTCCACGGCCACATTGTAAGTGGGAGAACTGGGATCTCACCACTGGTCAGAGCGCACATGCTGAACCACTCCACTGTCAATTACATCAGCACTGCTTATGGATTAGAAGTTCACAAAAAGGGGTCTGCAGGCCAACAGCATTGTTAGCACTAACTGTAATTTTTAGAGATTCCAGCTCTGGGGGCCCACCTCAGATGTAATGAATCCAAGCTCTGAGTGTGGGGCCAAATGATATGTTCAACAAGGCCTTCGGGTGCTTCTCATAGGCACCAAAATCTGAGAAGCATCAAATTAGAGAACCAGCTATGGAAACCTATGAGACTTGGAGACTGACTCGAGGTCTTGGGTTGGGCCATCACTTCTGGCTAAATGTCAGCAGAACTGCCCCATGGGAAAAGTATAACCTCAAAGTTGGGGGTGCATTGTCCCTCGAGGCCCAAACATTTTAAAGGACACTTTATCCCACAAGTGCAATAAGAACTAACATCCCCCTGGCTAACAAGTCAAACTATCATCCAGGCATCCAGTTGCTCATCCATTCACTCCCCAAGTATTTAAGAACCAGGAACTAAGGATCCACAAAACGTGCATAACAGCAGCCACATACAGGAAGTTGCACAGCACATGAGGCTAGACTTTGTGACATTGCAGAGCATGGACCACTTCAGAAGCCGTAAATCCATACAAGCAACCTCTACATCAGCTGAGAGGACTCAGGTAATGAAACCCTATAAGGGGTACAGTCAGACAACCAGAGCGCACTGCTCTGTTTAATTACTGAGTCTCAACAGAGGCATTCCCAGAGCATAAGATAAACTCGCCCAAGAACTAAAGTTCATTTCTATATTCCCCAGCCCAGTGCCAGCCACAACCAACTGCCAGATGGCTTTTCCCCTGTGGGATAAACAAACACTGCCCTAATAGCTGATTTTACTTTAGCAAAGTTTAGTCACTAAAAAGCCAACACCTGAAAAGACCTTACCTTTTAGAAACATCCCAGGAAAGGACCTTTGAAGTTTGATGAAAACCCTGATTCTAGAACATCAGCTCCACAATGGGAGGAATGTTGGTGTTAATTTTGTACCCTGATATATTTTAAGGAGCAAGAACAGTATTTGATATATAATTGATACTCAGTAACATTTGTTGTGAAATTTTCTGGCCTGTCCTCACTTCATACCATCCCACAGAGCCATTCTTTTCAATAAAGTTGATGTCAAGCTTGTTAACTCCCAAGTGACTTCATTTTTATATCTTTGCAAGGCTTTTTTCCCCCTACATAAATTTCTCCCCCCAAAACCCGTGGTTAGACCATCTAAAAGCTTTGGTTTAGGGAATGTGGTCATCCCACTTAACACACACCCACTGAATCTTGACCAAGAAGCCAAGAATAGGCTTTGGAAAAATAAACCGCTTAAAAGCACACAAGCCAGATACAGTTTCTAAGTCTCTAGAAAGCCTTTCCAACTGGAGCAGCACTGATTTTCTGGCTACAGGCCAGGCAGGCTGAGCACACAGGGCATGCCCTTCCTGGCTGGCCTCCGGAAAGACCAGGCTGACCTAAGAATCTGGCGCTTGTTTCCTTTTTGGCAACTGCCACCATAGATACTCACAGCTAGACAGCGATGGGCAGAATATCAGACGCCTAGGATCTGGGTGTCACCTCAGGGCAGGAGCTCAGAGAGCAGAGGTAGGCAAGAGCCAAGGGCTTACCTCACAGGCGGGCCAGAGAGGACGTCCTCGGGAGAACTGCTAATCCCCGGACAGGGCTTGCCAACCCCTCTCCAGGGCTCTGCTCAGCTGTTTTTACCCTAAAGCACCCCGCAGGGCCCTCCCAGGGCAGAGGCCAAACATTCACAAATTGAATTCATCTGGGTGGGCCTTGCTCAAGCTGACTCATTTGATACAGCTGAATGCCTGGCCAGTTAAGCTCCGGGCCCCACACTGGAAGGTAGAATAACTTCCAGTCTACAGAGCTGGGCAGGGCAACACTTCAGCCCACTTATCAACAGACACTGCCAAACACACACCCCACAACACCCCTTTAGGAATGTGGGGAGACGTGAGCACCTGTGACTTTATAAATATGCAAAGGAACGCATGTAGTGTCATCTGAGTGTTTCAGGGAGCTCCAACCCCTCCTCTCCATCTCTACTTTCTCAGGCAGCCCATGGATGTGGCTGGCTGGGGTGGCTCTTCAATAACCTTCAAACTCTCCATACACTTCCAAAAGGTATAACAGTTTTTGAATTCACAATCCATGTGTTTCCCAGTCTCCAGAATATATGCATAGCTAGAATGTTCAGTAAGTCAAGTCGATTCATTTGTTACGGCTGCCGTAAGAATGGACCACAAACTGGGTGGCTTGCACAATAGAAATTTCTTGTCTCGCAGTCTTAGGGGCTAGAAGTCTGAAAGCAGGGTATCAGAGTGGGGTTGGCTCCCTCTGTGAGTTGGGGTAAGAGATTGGTTACATATCTCTCTCCTAGCTTCTGGTGGTTGGCTGGCTGTCTTTGGTGTTTCTTGGTTTGAAGAAAATGGAACCCTGATCATCTTCACATGCTCTTCCTATATGCATCTGTCTCCAGAACTTCCCTTCTAATAAGGACACCAGCTATATTGGATTGGGGCCCACTCTTCTCGACTATGGGGGCTTCCCCTGTGGCTTAGCAGTAAAGAATCTGCCTGCTTTGCAGGAGCCACGAGTTCAATCCCTGGGTCGGGAAGATCCCCTGGAAAAGGAAATGGCAATGCACTCCAGTATTCTTGCCTGGAGAACCCCATGGACTGAGGAGCCTGGTGGGCTACAGTCCTCCACAGGATTGCAAAGAGTGAAGCAACTTAGCATGCACTCTTCTCGTTTATGACCTCATCTTAACAAGTTACATTGGCCATGACCCTATTTTCAAATCAGGTCCCATCCTAAGGTAATGAGTGATAAGGACTTCAACTTATGAATTCTGAGGATATAATTCAACACATAATGTCAAGTATCTCAATAGAAAACCTTTCTTTCCTCACTGATTTTCACAAAAATACTCTCAATGGTTCCATTCAGGTGTCACTGTCAACTCAACAGATACCACAAATTACATTAGATAATGCAGCAAACATTTTCAAAAGGCATAATTAAAGAAAAAACTGATTGCTTTACTGTAGTAAGAACCAGCCAAAAAAAGACACAGAATGTGAACGCAAAGTAGTGTTTTTCTTAGTAGAACAATAGATTTGAGGGATCAAGGGAAGACAATGACAATTTAGCAGAACAAAACACACTGGATTAAGATGAGCGGATTCCTATCAACCTTCCACCTCCCGCAGGTAACTGGCAGCAAGAGAAAAATCAAGTCTCTGGTTACTCAGCCCCTGTTCCCCTGAACACTGGGGAAGCTGCTGGCTCTTCAAATTGAACAGATCGCTCTGAACTGAAGGAAGGAAAAGATACACACACAGCTGAGGCATTTGCAAAATGAAAGAGGAAATGGGCAAACATGATGAACACCCCGCAACTGCAATGGCTATGGGGGAGGAGGGTGCCTAGGAGGCATTTGCTGGAATTGGGGATGCTGTCATCTGCCATCAGTCCCCCTGCTGTGATTCAAGACAGGTGGCGATGAGGTAGAGGAGTGTCAAAGGGGCAAGAGGACAAGCCAGCCAGTCAAAGGCTCTTTAGGAAGCCGTTAGCAAACACCAAAAAGGTCACAGCCTGTTTCTTAGCCTTGCATGTCCAGACACTCAATCTCGTATCTCCAGGTGGGTCAGACCCCCGAAGACTGACTCATGCAACGAAATTCACAAGAGACTGCTATGGAAACCAGAACACCTGAGTATCCATTTGGGGGCGTTTCTTTACAGAGACTGAAGTGGGGTGCGTGTGTATGTTTGTGTGTGTACTGTCCAAACCTCTTCCTGATATTAAGATGCCACAGACTCTAACTCATCATCAGATAATAGCAGGAGGTACAGGAGCTCAGTGCTCAGAGAAGATGCTGTCCCTCAATTGAGAAAAAAAGAATCCCCCTCATGTCAACAGCTCTTTGCAGGAAACCACCCTCAGCAAGAGACTTCTTTTCCTGTCACTTTAGCAAAGCTTTTAACTGACTTTTAAACCAATCTCCCCCAAGCTCTACTCACCTCCAACCCGAGCACGGCTTTCAGATATTTTAATCACACAATACCTTGCCTGCCTTGCCAATTCTTTTCATAGGTCAAAGAGGTAGTAATGAAGAATAAGTAATTAACAGATGACCAGATCTCTTCTCTAGCTTCCACTTCAGTAATCTGGTGAATGAACTGTGTGAACAAACTATGTGAACAAGATAACATCTGGAGGAAAATCGAGAGGAGTCTATGAGCCTGCACACACGGTGGTGGATGGCAGTGACTCTGACCCTCTATCTCAATGATGCACTTAGATTACGACCATCCTCTTTAAAACTTTCATGGCCGCGCAGAATCTTTGTTAGGTTTTTTGGGGGGGACATGGAGTCCACCATCTCCCCAGATTGCCAACATCCTGATTAAAGGCACCTTTCCTTTTTCTACTGACATTTGTGAGTATGTAATAGATTTTGCAAGAGGCTAGCAGTGATAATCCCTCATTGATAACACTACTGCCTGGAATGTGTACACGTCCCAGAATCTAAGCCTGAGTCCTTCTGGCCCCCGCCCCTCTCAGCTCCCAGGCTGACTATCCTCTGCCCACTGACCTATTCTTTGCTTCACTGAACACTGATTATATTAGAGCCAAGTCTCTTCTCTCTACTCCTAGTCTGACCCACAATATTCTGGCTCTATTACATGCTGATGGTATGAGTCAGTATCTTAACAATCTGAGGGTTCTTTACAATTACCTCCATGCATGGGTTTCAAGGCAATTTAAAACTTCAGTACATCAATCGCTTTGCTTATCCCTGAAACTAACACAATGTTGTAAATCAACTATACTGCAATTAAGAAAAAGAATTAGTACTTCAAACTTGGTGTTTCTTGAGCCTCTGAGTTATATAGATATAGATATAGATATAGATATAGATATAGATATAGATATAGATATAGATATGAGAGAGACAGTTCTTTGACCTAAATGTAAGTGTCGTTATTCTCTTGAGCATATCTCTTACCCCCCAGAATCCAGAGAGGGATAGAAAAAGGGAGAAAGAGGGACTTCTCTGGTGGTCCAGTGGTTAAGACTCTGCATTCCACTGCAAGGGACATAAGATCAATTCCTGACCGGGGAACTAAGATCCTGCGAGCCACTCCGAGGACCCAAATAAAAGAAAAAGGCTAATAAACTTGGCTTCCAGGGTTTCCTCATAGAGACTGCCATTGCTCACCATGCTTCCCATGGCCACCCTTCCAGGTACTCCCAGACCACCCTGCAGAACATGGCTACTGAAGCAGGCTCCACCAGCTCCCCTTCTTCAGATCGTCAAGATGACGGTCCTCTCAGATACATCATTGCTCAGGGGTTGCACCCCGTCCATGCTTGGAGGATTGTGTTGATGTGGTATGTCATATGGCTGGAGGATTCCTTCCTAGCAAAAGGATCATGGCTGGGCAAGGCTATACTGCTATTTGTTTTCCCAGCTTGGAATGGAAACCAACCAAACAACTCATTCTTCCTGAAACTGCTCTGTCTCCTAGGGGCTCAGTGGAACTGCTGCCCAGATCCAAAAGCTATAGGAGGGGACTGGTTATTACCCAGCCACAGAGGCAAGTGTCACAAAGGCTGATGTCATAGAGGATGAGGAGGGGTCAAGGAATTCTTTACTTTGTACCTCTGGCCTTTTTTGAAGGAAAAAGCCTTTCAAATCTCCCTCTTCACCCACTGTCAACTCGAGTCACCAGGCATTGACCAAGTACCCACTGGCATTATGGGAGACAAAACGATTAACAAGAAGAAGTCTCTGCCTTCGAAGAGCTTAAAGTCTAGAGAGGAAGACATGTACATAAAGGACTTAGGAGAGCAAGATAGTGGTTGAAGAGTGACATAAAATACTGGATGAATATGGAGAACGCAACGCCAGTGATTAAACCTTGTTTTGTGACAGTGCGCTGGGCCAACAGACTGGTACCATTTTCTTTCAGAACAATGTTGAAACACATCCTGTCTCCTCCAATAAAGAGTCCCCAGCTTGACTGCCTCTTTCATGGAAACAAGGTACTCTACCAGGATGAACAGAGAAAGCAGGAACTCAGGGTGGGAGAAAGGAGGAAAAACAGGACGTGGGTGACAGGACGTGAGCTATCAAAATGGGAGTGTTCACTTCTCACTTTTTATCCCAGAAGCACTGCTTAGAAATGTGAGTAGAATTGAAAGGGATCTGAGATGTCGTCTCACTCAACTACCATGTAATGCTTGAGTTCCCTTCGTCATATCCTCACCAAACAGATGCCCCCAAGGGAGATAGCAAGAAGCTTTAGGGGGAAAATGACATTTCAATTAGATTTTTAGAACATTGATTTTTTTTTTAATTTTTATTTTAGATTGGAGTATAGTTGATTAACAATGTTGTGTTAGTTTCAGATGTACAGCAAAGTGATTCAGTTATGCATATATCTATTCTTTTTCTAGTTCTTTTTTCATTTAGGTTATTATAGAATATTGAGAACATTGAATCTTGATGCTTGGAAATAGGAAGTGTAAGGAAATGATAAAATTCTAAAAGTTCTGGAAAACTATAGGGCTTTTGCAAAGGATAAATTCTACAGGCTGGATGGAGTATTAAAGAATACAAGGAATAGACTTGTAGACATAGACGGGGAAAGGGAGGGTGGGATGATTTGCGAGAGTAGCACTGACACACATACTCAGTTCAGTGCTCTGTGATGACCTAGAGGGGTAGGAAGGGGGTGGGTGGCAAGAGGCTCAAGAGGGAGGGGATATTTGTGTATATATAGCTGATTCACATTGTTGTGCAAAAGAAACTAATACAACATTGTAAAGCAAGTATACTCCAATTTTTTTAAAAAAGAATATGAGGGGGGGGGGGACTTCCATGGCAGTCCAGTGGTTAGGACTCTGAGTTCCCAATACAGGAAGCACAGGTTCAATCTCTGGTCAGGGAACTAAGATCCCTCACATGCCACCTGGGCATGGCCAAAAATAAATAATATTTTTAATTAAAAAAAACACAAGGAAGGCATGAAGAATGAAAATGGAAATCCTGGTAGAATTCAAAGAGATTTTTTTTTTTAATTGAAGTATATTTGATATACAGTACTGTGTAAGTTACAGGGGTAAATCAGAGATTTTTGACTACCAGGCCCAGGATTTTGAACTGATTTAATAGGTACTAGGGAAAAACTGGGAATTCCCTGGTGGCTCAAACGGTAAAGAATTTGCCTTTAATTCAGGAGACCCAGGTTTGATCACTGAGTCGGGAAGATTTCCTGGAGGAGGGAATGGCTACCCACTCCAGTATTCTTGCCTGGAGAATTCCAAGGAAAGAGGAGCCTCGCAGGCTACAGTCTATAGAGTCACAAAGAGTTGGACACAACTCAGTGACTAACACAAGGACATTTAAGGGAGCAACTAAAGATTTCAGAGCACAGAGAAAACATGATTAAAAGTGGATTTAGGGAGGAAAAAGTGGGTTTAGAGAGCTTAATCTGGTGGTCCAGTGGAGAATAAACCATAAAAAAGAGAGACCAGAGACAGAAAGATTGGTTAGGAGGCATGTGCAAGGAACCCAGGAAAAAGGTTATCAACTCTGGTGGTAGCAAAAAAAAGTATGGACAGAAATATTGCAGAATTTCATAATTCTTCTCAAAGGAGGACTTGGCGACATGATGTGTGTCTGTATGTGTGGCCAGCATTTAAAAATTTACAAAGAGCTGGAGCATTTATGATTTCCTTGATCCTTGTAACACAGCCCCATGGACTAGGTAAGACAGGTTTATTTTTCCCCATTTTCTAGATAAGGAAAGGCAACCAGG
The DNA here is from genome assembly GCF_002263795.3 of Bos taurus. Classification (NCBI taxonomy): domain Eukaryota; kingdom Metazoa; phylum Chordata; class Mammalia; order Artiodactyla; family Bovidae; genus Bos; species Bos taurus. The sequence continues at coordinate 2,030,338 of NC_037357.1, forward strand.
TGTTTCAACTTAGGAGAGGAGGGTGTCATATTGAATAAACTCAGTCACAGGATCAGGGCAGGTGCCTGGAGAGTCCCCCTTTTCTTTCCACTCAAAAGCCTACACTTCGACTCCAGGTTTTATGCAACTTCCTGCAATAAAGGAAATTCCTCTCTGCTATGGTTTTCTTGCCTGGAGAATCCCAGGGACGGGGGAGCCTGGTGGACTGCCGTCTCTGGGGTCACAAAGAGTTGGACATGACTGAAGCAACTTAGCAGTATGGTAAATGATCTTTTTCTGTTTTTCCTTTTAAAATATTTGCTCATTTGCTGAGTATCAATTGTTCACGACAGACCAACCGACTTTCATTAGCTTGTTTCCTTATCTCAAAAAGAGCTCCAAGAGAGGTAATCCATTCCCCGTAGCAGTTTCATCTCACCCGAGCCCTATTGCTCTCCAGATGAAATACACCAGAGACGACCATCATTCACTCACTCAGCCTTTCCACAACCTAACATCCACCCGGACAATGTGGTAAGGGAAGCCCATACTAATATCAGAATAAACAGTAACTCTGTTTTCAACTATTGATCTGAGGATTTCTGCTAGAAATTAAGTGAAAACCTAAGGAAAAAAAATTCCATCTGGGGCTATTAAATTTGCTTCCAAATGAAAAACAACAGGATGACTCATCAGCAAACCTGGCCCGGCCCTGAAAACAGACATCAACAGAGACAGAGGGATCTCAGATCAGCTCCAAACAGAAGACAGAACAGCCCCTGGACTAGGAGCACAATGAAGAACAGAGCAAGTAAAAGCACTCTCAGCAACGTTGCAAGAGACCTTCAAGGACATCCCAAAGACCACATTGTGGGAAGGGAGCCAAGATCAGAAACTGCATGGTTCCATCCACAGCAAAATGGATGATGGATCAGGCCACTAATTCAGTACTTTTTTCACCTGTGAGTAGTAAGCTTTCAGCCTCTTGATATCTTAAAGGAGTCACTCATATCTGTGCCACTTATAACTCTTCCTTAGAACCAAACACGATTCCTGCCTCTATCTTTATGCCTCAGCAATGTTCCAAGAGAGAGATTTATAGAATATTACGTGCTGATTGAAAAATTTGGGACTAAAAACATCAACCACCCAGAAATAAGGACTGTTTCTGTAAAGTGCAGCCATGGGACATGCTGTGTTTCATGCACCCAATGCATGAGTGATCCAGTGCTATGGAGGAGGAGGCAGAGAATCACATCCCAGTCTTGGCTACCAAAGCTATGGTTTTTACCAGTAGTCACGTACAGATGTGATAGTTGGACCACAAAGAAGGCTGAGGGCCAAAGAACTGATGCTTTTGAACTGTGGTGCTGGAGAAGACTCTCGAGAGTCTCTTGGACAGCAAGGAGATAAAGCAGTCAATCCTAAAGGAAATCAGTCCTGAATATCCATTGGAAGGATTAATGCTGAAGTTGAAGCTCCAACACTTTGGCCACCTGATGCAAAGAGCGGACTCACTGGAAAAGACCCTGATGCTGGGAAACATTGAAGGCAGGAGGAGAAGGGGACGACAGAGGATGAGATGGTTGGATGGGATCACCGATTCAATGGGCATGAGTTTGAGCAAGCTCTGGGAGATAGTGAAGGACAGGAAAGCCTGGCGTGCTGCAGTCCATGGGGTTGCAAAGAGTCAGACACGACCTAGCTACTGAATGACAACAACCTGGCTACCAACCCACAATGAGAACATTGTTAGCTTTCCTTAGTAATTCGAATACAGACACACACCCAATGCAAATGGTCTAGGCTGGGTTCCTGGGCCCTGCCCTCCTCCAGACCAGAATCCTGAAGAAGTGGTAAATCTAGGCTCTGAGGTAATAAGATTGTGCATTTCAAAACCACCCAGGCATTTCACTATGATTCTTTAATTCAGTTGTACTCCCTGAGCTCACTAGAAAGAGCTCCTCTTGTGGGAAGCAATATGATAGGGTAAAAAGATCACCAAAGTAAAGACTGCACTGTAAGTAGGATTCCATATCTATCCTAAAGCAACTCACTTAACTCTCTGACCCTCAGTGCCTCATCCATTAAAGAGAGATTTTTTTCTACCTATTTTCTAGTTAACTGTGGTGTAGAACAGTTTACAAGCTTTCAATGAGCAGTAGAATCTTTCTTCCCCCCAAACAAGATACTAGTTGAAACCTTGATACCAGATGTCCATCAGCAGACGAATGGAAAAGACCCTGATGCTGCGAATGATTGAAGGCAGGAGGAGAAGGGGATAACAGAGAATGAGATGGTTGGATGGCATCACCGACTCAATGGACATGAGTTTGAGTAAACTCCAAGAGTTCGTGATGGACAGAGAAGCCTGGTGCACTGCAGTCCATGGGGTCTCAAAGAGTTGGACACAACTGAGCAATTGAACTGAACTGAATGCTGTTTCATGCCCCCATCTTTTTCCTTCCATTGTTCCTATTGCCAGAAAAAATAGGCTCTGTTCTGCTGTTGATGATAGCCTAATCACCCTCCAAGTCTTAATGGAAGCATCAGCTTTTCTAAAGAAATTTTCTGAATCTCCGTGCAATCCTGCCATTCTGTACAGATATCTATTTACATTTTGCATGTCTCTAGTATGCCCTCAAAATACTTACTAATATGCTACTTCCTCTCTACTAGACTAGGAATTCCTTAAAATCATGAACCATGTCTTGCTTATATTTATATAATCAGCATAGTATTTGGCATAGTCAATATCTATAAATGAATGGATAAATAAATGAATGAATAAAACCATAAAAAAAAAAAAAGAAAGCTATGGTACATATTACTCAGCCATTAAAAAGAATACATTTGAATCAGTTCTAATGAGGTGGATGAAACTGGAGCCTATTATACAGAGTGAAGTAAGCCAGAAAGAAAAACACCAGTACAGTATACTAACGCATATATATGGAATTTAGAAAGATGGTAACGATAACCCTCTATGCGAGACAGCAAAAGAGACACAGATGTATAGAACACTCTTTTGGACTCTGTGGGAGAGGGCGAGGGTGGGATGATTTGGGAGAATGGCATTGAAACATGTATAATATCATATGTGAAATGAATTGCCAGTCCAGGTTCGATGCATGAGACAGGGTGCTCAGGGCTGGTGCTGAGCACCAGAGCATCCCAGGCTCTGGGATGACACAGAGGGATGGTATGGGGAGGGAGGTAGGAGAGGGGTTCAGGATGGGGAACACGGGCACACCCGTGGTAGATTCATATTGATGTATGGCGAAACCAATACAATATTGTAAAGTAATTAGCCTCCAATTAAAATAAATAAATTAAAAAAAAGAAAAACAGGTAAAAGTGGGGCTGCTCTGGTGGAAGCAGCCATGGAGGGCCTGGGAGCACAGCTGCTGTGTCTCCACAGCCCCTCACAGCCCCAGGGAAAGTGGTTTGAAAACCACTTGACCCAGCAGACAGAACCCCCGAAATAAGAGTCAGGAAACAGAATCTCGACTCTCAATTTACCAAAACCCAGTTGAAATCCCAGTAGTAAAGCTGGATCTCATCAGGTTAAGGCTTTGATACCTGGAGAAATCCTTCCCCACATCTCCCTCCAAAGGGTGATATTCAGAACTTCAGTCAGTAATTCACATCTCAGTGTGAATAGAGGACATCAAAAAAGGACTCCTTCTGTTTGCTTTTGAAGAATATCTACTTCCTGTTTTCATTGATTCCCAAAGGTAATGCATGCTTGCTATAAAAACATAAACAAAGAAAATAGAAAATTTCCCCTACAAATCCCACCCATACCTGCCACCAGACAAATAACTGATGGCTTTTGCTCAGGATCCTTCCAGACTTCTGCTAATATATACATATACATGAGTGTGTATATACACATCCTTTTTTCCCCCCACAAAACTGTATTCTACAATTTGCTCTCATCATCAAATGACATACCACCAAAATCTATGAACATACATAGAGAGATCTGTCTTTAAAGAGCTGCTAAGCTTCTGGTTGCAACTTAAGTAAATTATATAATCCCTTATTGATGGATCTTTAGTGTTTCTACTTTTTTTGCTCTTGCAAACACTGCTGAAATACAGACCTTTTCAACCTATCTCTTAATTGAGGGTGTGAGTTAAGATTATAACCATCAACACCAAAGACACAAAGAACAGGGAAACCTCAGCCAGTTTTGTTTTTTAAGCATACTACTTAGAAATCCAGACATGGTTCTCCCATGACACTCAAAAGTTTCTATTTGTCATCCCATTTCTATGGCACCCCCTGAGGACAGTCTAAGCCATCACAGCAACCAATACAAAATTCAAGAACTCCTGCCTCTGTATAAGAATGCAGGGATACTTGTTTACAACCAAGAAGGATGTTGGGCTGAGAAAAAAAAATCTCAACCCAGCCTCTCTGGAACACAAGAGGAAACCAAATGACCTGCTGAGAATAACTATTCCTCAGGCCTGAAGTCCATCTGTCAACCCACCTACGACACAACTAGACCTTTCAATGACGTTGACTTTCTGACCCTCTGGCCCCCCACTCATCGATAGGAAGTAGTGTGTAACTGGTCTGGAAATTTCTTCAGGGTGAAAAAGTAAAACAGCCATAAACCTCACCTTAATTAGTCACTGATTACACTAACCAGGCGCATTCACTTTAGAGCTTCCCAGTTGATGGCTTTTCACTCCATTTCCTTTTCAAAATCCATCCTGTTGAATATGAAATTCAGCACGGGCCAAGATTTCTCAGTGACTGACGTCAATACCAATTTGGAAGCAAAACTAAAGAAACACAGCTCCTGTGCCAGCATGGAGGATTGAGAAAAATCAACTTTCTGTCTTTCCCAGAGAATGATCTGGTTGGACATTTCTTGAATTCTTACCAAAATGTGTTATTATCCATTTCTAAAATACATTGCTACAAAACACATTTGGTTTGATGAACTTCTTGCAGTTCAGCTTTGGGGTAAGCATGGTCTCACTGACCAGGCAATGAGCATATAAGTGCCTAATGTGAGAAAGATGGCTGCTGGGTATGGAGGATGTTCTCACGACGAATCAAACAGGATCCCTGTCCTCAGGGGGCATAGATTTCAGTATATGTCAGTATGTGATAAGACTTGCAGACATCATTAATACGAAACTGAGGAAGAAGTACATTTTGTGCAATTTAGGAGAAATAAAGAGAGAGGAGAAAAAAACTTCAGGTTACAATCAAATCAAGGAAGACTTTCATAAGAGAAGGCATTTGAGATGGTCCTTTAACAATGAGCAGGATTTAAACTAGGGTAGGGGATGCCTGAAACTGAAATGCCTTCAGGAGCCCCATTTATACTCAGATATGTGTGTGTGTGGTCAGTTGTTTACTAGTGCCCAATTCTTTGCAACCCCATGGACTGTTACCCATCGGGCTCCTCTGTCTATGGGATTCTCCAGGCAAGAATACTGGAGTGGGTTGCCACTTCCTCCTCCAGGGGATCTTCCCCACCCAGGGACTGAACCCATGTCTCCTGCGTCTCCTGCTTTGGTGGGTGGATTCTTTACTACTGAACAACCTGTTGTTATTGTTGTTCAGTCTCCCAGTCATGTCCAACTCTTTGCAACCCCATTCCTGGTGGCTTGGATGGTAAAGGGCAACCTGAGAAGCCTATAAATGGGCTAGGGTTAAGAAAAAATAGCAAGTGATGGAATCTGTGCTGAATGAACCAGATATGCCCCCATTTAAAGGAAGGTAACAGATAAAGAAGATGTGGTACATATATACAACGGAATATTACTCAGTCATAAAAGAGAATGATAATGCCATTTGTAGCAACATGGATGGGCCTAGAGATTATCATACTCAGTGAAGTAAGTGAAAAACAAACACATCACTTATGGAATCTAAAAACTGATACAAATTAATTTATGCACAAAACAAACAGACTCAAAGACAGAGGAAACAAATTTTTCATTTTTTTTCTAGAGGAAAGCAGGGGATAATTAGGAGTTTGGTATTGACATGACCACACTAGTATATACAAAATAGATAACAAGGACCTACTGTAAAGCACACTCAGTATCTTGTAATAACCTATAATGGAAAAGAATCTGAAAAAGCATCATATATATATATACATACACACATATACTTATATATGTATATAGAGGGCTTCCCTGGTAGCTCAGTGGTAAAGAATCTGCCTGCAATGCAGGAGACCCAGGTTCGATCCCTGGGTCAGGAAGATCCCCTGGAAGAGGGCATGGCAAGTCACTCCAGTATTCTTGCCTGGAGAATCCCATGGACAGAGCCCGGTGGTCTACAGTCCATAGCGTCACCAAGACTTGGACACAACTGAAGCAACTGAGCACAGCACACAGCATGTATATAGAACTGTACATATACCTGAAACTAACACAACATTGTAAATCAACTACACTTCAAAAAAAGTTGGTAGAAACATATTAAAATTAAAAATAAAAGCAAGTAACAAACACATTGCAGACCCAACAGAACATACTGGCAAGCAAACACTGGCAGACTTCAATAGATGCCAGTCTGCAACAAAGGCAGAAGAGAATGGGGCATTTCAGGAAGAGGCAATAGTGAAATCAAAGGCACACAGGTTGTAAAAGAGTAGGCTACGCCTGAAGAAAAGTAACTGAGCAGGAATTCCCTGGTGGTCCAGTGGTTTGGACTTGGCGCTTTCACTGCCATAGCTAGAGAACCCTGAAAAGTGCGGGAAGGTGGGTGGAGGTATAGAAAGGCTTGGGAGAAAGAAAAACAAGAAGATGGGAGAAAACGTTAATTTAAATACTAGCAGTCTCACCTATATTGTCTCATGTACTCTCTGCAACTGCCTTTGAAAAGGAGGTAATATCAGTCTTGCTTCAAAGGAAAAAAAAAAAAAAAAAAACTCAGATACAAAGAGGTATGTTAAGTTGCCCAAACCCTCGCAGCTAAGAGTTATAGATGTGGGGAACAAGCCCAAACTTGCCGATTTCTAGAACTTCTTTCCATTATGTGACACTCCGTGATGAGCTGAAATAGATGTGACAAGGTCAGGCCAGATTGTGAAGGTTGTTGAATGGCTACAAATTGGTTCAATTGAAAATGTACTTGTATCAAATGAGATATAAGGTTCAAAATACTAGGCTATAAACATGTTCCACAAGTTATGAATATGGAACTTTTAAACATTTCACACAAAAGAAATGCTGCTTTTCCAGTATCTCTCTCCCTTCTGCTTTTTCTGATTCCCTTTCCCCAACCCTAAAGAAATCAAGCAGCACTGGGTTAATAATAAACAGATTCTGGGTCATCCCAGTGCACCAGCCCCAGGCATCCAGTATCGTGCATCGAACCTGGACTGGCAACTCATTTCATATATGATATTATACATGTTTCAATGCCATTCTCCCAAATCATCCCACCCTCTCCCTCTCCCAGAGTCCAAAAGACTCTTCTATACATCAGGAGGGCTCAGGATGGGGAACACGTGTATACCTGTGGCGGATTCATGTTGATATATGGCAAAACCAATACACTATTGTAAAGTTAAAAAAAATAAAAAAAAATTTTAAAAAAATAAAAAAAAAATTAAAATTAAAAAAAAAAAAAACAGATTCTGGCATCAAACAACTTGCATGTGAATGAATCCTGGCTCTGCTACTATATAGCACATTATTGAACCCCTCTGTACTCAATGTCCTCATCCAGAAAATGGGGACAATGATAGGGTCTACCCCAGAGCATTATCACGCAGTGCTTGGCACAGAATAAGTGTTCAATAAATGTTAGATTTTCATTTCATCTGAGCCAAAAATCCAAGCCAGTTCCACCTAATGAGAATAAAAGGAGTCTTAGTGATAGTCTCAAAGTGAGAAAATGAAAAGCCACAAATTCAGATATGAAGTTAGAGAACTGTGTCAAAGACTGTTAGTTATTTCCCAATAGCCTTTCTCCCCTTCTTTAATAAAGAGAACCTCAACTTTCAGCTGAGCACAGTCAACACATAAAATACTACCTGCCTAGCATCCCTCACAGCTAGGTGAAGCCATGCATCTAAGATCAAGAGAGTGAGATGTAAGCAAAACATTTCATGGAACCTCTGGGAAGTCTCCTTAAGAGAGAGCGGGCATACCCTTTCCCCTGTCCTCCATTCTGCTGCCTAGAAAATAAACGTGATCGCTAGAGCTCTAGCAGCCAACTTGGACGCTGGTGGTAGAGCCTCCAAGATAATTTCACAGGGCAATAGTTTAACAATTGGTTTATATCTAGTGTGAGCTTCACCCTCTGTAGAAATATAAATATTTTAAGATTTTTTCAATTCATAGTACAAATGACTTCATAAGATCGTTTCTCAATAAAAATATAAGATATGAACAGTATCAGGATACTGGACTCATCAACTTGTTCCCTTCACTTATCATAGTCTACGAGTATCCATCTTCTCCACTAGAATATAAGCTTTATATTACTTAATAAAAATTCATATAATACTTAATATGGACCAGGAACTCATCTGATGTGCATAACAACCCTGTAAGGGACGTAGTATAATTAGTCTCATTTTACAGATGTAGAAACTAGGGCACAGTGAGTTTACGTGACTTGTCTACTATCAAAGCAGCTGTAAAGTAGCAGTGCCAGGGTTCATGCCCAGGCAGTCTGACTGCAAGGTGTGCTCTGAACTGCTACGCTATGCAGTTGCTCTGTGAAAATTGTGATCTTGCGTTGTTCACCCCTTGTATTCTCAATGCCTAGTACAATGCCTGACAAAAAATAAAGGCTCAGTAAATATGCCTTGAATGAATGAAGGAAAGAATGACTTAGAGAAAAGTACAAAGTGCAGGAAAAGTAGAGGGCACTGACTTTCATTTCACGTACTTCACAATCTGGGTTTTAACCGAGAACATGGATTGGGGCAAATAACAAAGTTTCCCTGATAAAAACACCATATCCACTTGGCTTGCTAAGTCTCAAACTGGAAGGTCATCAGAGGTGCTACAGGATTCTACTAGCACTTCTCTTTGGGGACAATAGGAGAGCCTTCTTTGTCCCAAAGGATTAATTTTAAGAGGTAAAGTCAGAGTTTACAAGAGCCATAGCTAAACCATGAACGTAAGGGCACTTCCAAGCTGTTTCACCTCTCTCACTTTGTGCAAGAAAACAGAACATTTTCATCCAGAACCAGTGCAGTGACAATCACAAACTTAGGGGGGTGGTAAAAGCAATTTCTAATCCCCAGAGTTGGGCAAGGGGAACAGGGTCCTAATGTCATCTTAGCTGCCAAACTGACCTTGAAGGAGCCAGTGACCTTCAATTTCAGGTTTTAATAGAAAGATTCAAATGCTCTTAGGAAGGAGAAGAGAGAATTTGCTTTGTCAAAGACCAAAAAGAAACCGTCTTACCTTCAGGGTTCAGAGTATATTAAAATTCTCATATAATCACACTGTTTTCCAAGGACACATTCACAACTTTTATAGACACTCCAGCAGTGCTTTTAAACCTCTTATGCACTTAGGGCTCTCCTAATGGTCTAAGTGACCTCAGTTCTGAGGCTGAAAGAGTCCTTTTTCTATAATGTTAATGGCTTCTTCCTAATAAAGCATTTTTCCCTGCATTGGCAGATAAGAAAGCTCTTTCAACACTCTCATGAATTTTGGCCACTTTATTCCCTCTCAGCCTGGGAGGAGTTTATACAACTGTTAAAAGTAACATGCCTCCTCAAATTTCATGTATGAACAAGGAGCACTAGGTAAAGATACTGATTACACAAACCACACATCAGAAACCTCTATGGTGCTAGGAAGAGTCATTGGGCTTCCCTGGTGGCTCCGGCACCTTCCTTGCATTATCTTCACATGACTTCCACAATATGTGGTTCCTGCTGCAAAACCACTTCAGTACCAGAAACAAAGAGCATCCAGAACTCAGCAGGACTCTCCTGGAGTTAAAACTGGTGGTAATCCTACCTGAGAAGTCAGCAAAGGACGACTACAGAATCTCAAAAGGACCAAAAAAAAAATAAATTAATAAAAGCTTAATAGCTCTGTGAAACACAGCATTCTCTGTCACAAATAGGAGTTCTAACAAATGTTCTTGTGTTGACAAAATGTGAACGTGCTTACTTTTCTAATGGTTGTCTATACATTCTGTAACAGTTTGGACTTCAAACATTCCATTCCTTTGTCTCCGTTTAAGTCCACTGGAATTTGTCAGACCATGTGTACTGACTTGCAATTGGAAAATACGGTCACCACACTGACGGCGAGTTTGAACTGTGTTTGGCAGCTGTTACATAAGCTCAAAAGGAAGACGAGAGCAGAATAAAAACATACCACAAGCTTGCCACTGAGGAGGGGATACAATTCAGAAGGAACACAGGTTTGCTCCCATGGCTGCAAATAGGCAAACCACACTCGGCAAAGTGAAGACTCTAGATAAAGCTCTCAGTGTAAACCAACCTTCAACAACAAGAAAAAATGACATCTACCTTACTCAGCAGGAAGGGAAGCTTGTGAGGTGGTCTACTTCAGGCTTTATGACCTCAGGCATTTCTCCTTTGTCAGGTCCCTAATTCTGCTTCAGCATGGCCCTGGCACGAGGTTCATCAAGAAGGGGATGCCTCAGTATTCAAAAGGAAAAACAAATCATTTGGCAACAAACCATGTTGATATATATCAGAGCTTAACCATTTCTTCATATGAAGCATCAGTAGAACATACCAGTCTGCTTTTCCATCAAAAGGTGAAAAACTACTTTGTGCCAGTAAATTTTTCACAGACCTAAAACAACTGGGAAAATGTGAGATGTATAGCAAGATGGCCATGAACTGAAAGCAAACCCACACAAGTTTTATCAATAATAACAGAGGTGAGAGAGAAAAAGAAGGGGAAAATACAATAGAAGCCAGAAGAGGCAAGGAAAAAAAAAAAAAAAACTAAGTCCTAGGCAAAAAGGAAATTCTGTAAACTTAAATAATAAATGGAAATTAAAATTTCAGAGGATTGCTGATCCATAGTCAAAAACTGTATTCTACCTTTGAAATCTGAGTGACAAAGTACAGATAAAAAAGAAAAAAAAAACTCAATGGAGCTTTTAATAAAAGTAGGTAAATAAGACAACAGTTTTCATGACCATCTATATACTTTCCTATAGCTCTTCATTTCATTTCTTAGTTCACCAAGGAAAATAATCGCCAGCCTACCCACAAAATCTAGCCCAGATTCTTGTTCCTGGCACTGTGCCCCATAAAGTGGATGATGCTGTGTCCTCAATAGGTGATATTCAAGATACACCTTAGGTTTTTCTGGAGGGATCCATGAGACAATTGAGAGAGGTGACAATAATTTCTGCCACATTTTGAAATATCCTCTCTTTCCAGTTGAACTTGTTTACCAACTGTGAAGTCTCCACACCGGTCTCTGGATTTTTGACTGTTGAATTTACTCCCTATGATGGTCATTTTAAACAAATTACTCAAGTCCAAAACAACCAAAATATTGTATATACACATCTCACACTTCAATTACATGATCCAGCTTGGTGACAGAAAGTTTAACTCACTGAAAACTGGGGCTCTGCAAGGCTTTTGATTCCTAAGTTATAATGGACACTTCATCTTACAAACCAAACAGTGGTCATGGCAACCTTGAAGTTCTAGAATGTTCTATCTCTGACATCATTATGGTGGTGGTTTAGTCGCTAAATCATGTCCAACTCTTGTGACCCCATGGACTGTAGCCTGCCAGGCTTCTCTGTCCATGGGATTCTCCAGGCAAGAATACTGGAGTGGGTTGCCATTTCCTTCTCCAAGGGATCTCCCAACAAGGGATTGAACCCAGGTCTCCTGCATTGCAGGTAGATTCTTTACTAACTGAGCTACAAGGGAAGCCTGACATCATTATAGTTAATTATCATCCATAGACTAATAATACATTCAGGAGGGTTTGCGCATCTGTCAATTCGTGGTCCAGGATGCTAAGATGGACCCATTACACAAACTACTTTATTTTTCAGTTACATAAATCAATTAAAAGTAACCACATGGGGAATTCCCTGGCGATCCAATAGCTAGGACACCATGCTTCCACTGAAGGTGCAGGGGTTCGATCCCTGGTCTAAGGACTAAGATCCCAAAAGTGACATGGCCCCCCCAAAAAAAAAATGACCCCAAGTGGTGATGATTTCTAAATAGCGCTCCCTAATTAAGAATGACCATTTCAAGGACAGAAAAAAGTGAATGATCTTTCTAAAGCCTTCTAAGGAGTTCTGCCACACCAATCCCCGACTGTCCCTACTCAGCATCTTTGTCAGCCCTCACCAGACTAGTAACAGTGGAACAAACATGAACTCAAAAATCAGATGAATCCAGCTCCAAATTTCAATTCTGTCCCTTTTTGCCCATGTGATCTAATCCAGTCATTCAACCTCTTTGAGACTCAATGTTTCTCATCTATAAAATTAAGATAATAAAGCTATACTATAGGGTTTTAGGAGAAACATAGATATCACATACATATAAAGCACATGCCACACTATGCCTGGCCCAGAGTCACAACCAGTGGCCACTCCAGAAATTCTCCAGAGGAGAGAGGTTCAGGGTAACATTCTAGTTGGATGGGGTAGGAGAGGGATATTGATTTGAAGCTGAGATCACATGCTGGGTTTGCATTGATTGGATTTTCACTTAACGTAGCTTGTAGTAGCACGGAGACTAAAACCCCGGACAACCAAGGCAACTCCTTGACCCTGCCACTCACACACTCATAAAGGCACTTCTCTTCAACAGCCACACCATCGCGAAGGTCAGAAATTCAACATTTTCCAAAGCCAGGGTCCCTTTAGGAACTAACATCAGTGCAATATGCTTTAATCCTGACAGTTCCACCTTCTTTGAATACAAAGTCCAGAAAGGTTTTCTTGCTTTTATCCAGCTGGAGTCAACCCAGAAGACACATTTCAGAATAAACCAGTCTTGTTACAATAAAGTAAGAAAGTAGAGGTCTCACAATCACAAGGACGACATACAGGCTCAGGTCCATAAATTCAAGCTATTTTTCTAATTAGTAGTTCTCTTCAGTTCTGTGAATAAAACATGGAGAAGCTAAACTGGTAATAATTGCAAAAGCCTTTTAAACCTATTATTCACCTGGGCCTATATCTCGGAACCTTGGTAAGAAGTGTTGTGCCACCGTGCCAGACTCAATCTGGAGATTCCACAAGGTTTTGGCTTCCTTGGCTACTACCAACTGGCACAACATGGAAGACCATCCTTGAACATTCAGATAATAATTTCATTTCATTTCGAAGCTAGATCCAAGCTTTTCTAATCCTATACATTACCCCATTTAATGAACATTTACTAAGCAGTGTAGTATGTTGTCAGTTCACTCAGTCACGTCCTACTCTTTGTGACCCCATGGACTGTAGCCTGCCAGGCTCCTCTGTCCATGGGATTCTCCAGGCAAGAATCTAAGCGGGATGTCATTTCCTTCTCCAGGGGATCTTCCTGACCCAGGGATCGAACCCAGGTCTCCTGCATTGCAGGTACACTCTTTACCATCTGAGCCATCAAGGAAGCCCAGTGTAGTATTGGGTTGGCCAAAAATTCATTCAAGTTTTTCTGTAAGAGGTAACGGAAAAACCTGAATGAACTTTTGACCAAGCTAATATAATGAACATGGTGTCTGGAGTCCAGATTTTAATAGCACATACCATTTATTGAGCTATTATTGTGTGACAGATGCCATGCTGGAGTGTTTTATACATGTCTGTTGACATCTCATATCAATAATATACAGTGATTGCTATTGTTCATAGATGATAATACTGGGGCTGCCCCAAATCACACAGCTATGTTTCCTGTGCTCCACAAACTCAAATTTCTCTGACTCCAAGATACACATTCTTTACAATTCTCATGTTGATCCCTATGACTGCTCATCCTAACATACACCCCCAGAGCAAATGATCATTCACTAGAAGATACGATGATACTTTTTTTATCCTTGTCTTAATGTAGCTCCTGCATTAGAAATTTCTCACCACTACACACAAAAATATGGTGGTATCTTGGTTCATCTGAAAAGTACTTTTTTCATTCCTTTGCTTTAACTGGGGACACCAGGACACACTGATTTCTATTCCCAAGATATCTTGAAATGTTCTTTCCAGATCTAGGAATCAAGGTCCTTTCTTAGCCTCCAATCAAGAAGTATCATTTGTCCTTTTACAGTCTCATAAATTCTGACTTAATAAACCTGCCCCAAGCATGTACAACGGACTATTGTGGAATTATCTATAGACTCCTATAACAGATACGGAGTAAATGCTGTGCACAAAGGCTATGGCCCCACAGAGGTCTCCAATTTAGGTTTTTCTTCAAATTCTCTGCTTTCATACTCAAAACTATTGAATGAATGAATGAACAAATGAGATTGTCCTATCTATCCAACTTAGAAAAAGAAACTTAGAGAGCAAAGAATTCATTGTCAAATATTTAGAAACTCACAAAAGCACCTAAACCAGGGAGCAGGAGTGGACAAAACAAAGATTAATAAGGTAAGTACTGCACACAAGCAGTTGCCTTGGAATCAGAAGATGCAGGTGTGAGTCTTGGCTTTGCCCACTTACTTATTAGTTGAGTAAGTCATAAGCCCTTGGAGTTGACTTTGCTGCCATCTAGTTCATATTACTGTGGCTCATTTCATTTGGTCAGTCATTCATTTAGTAATTCTTGGATGCTGACTATATCCCAGATACTGTACTAGGCAATGAGGCAGAAACAGAGGAATAAAACGAGCCCTGGGCTTCTTTCCAAATACAGCCTTTGAAACACATGTATAAATAGAAACAGCATCATGATGACATTTGCTCTTCCTTAATAAAACAGCTCCCACTTATTGAGCACTGTGATAGGAGCTCTTCATAAACTATAACATTCCTTAAAAATTGGCATTATCATATTCATTATACATATGAGATAACTCTAGCTCTGCGAGGTTGAGAAGCTTGCCCAAGGTCACACACCCTGTAAGTGGCTGAGCTGGGATTTCAACTCAGGAGAGACTGATTCTAAACCCATGCTTTTCTCACCCTATCACACTGCCCATCTGTGATGTGGCTATTAGCCAGATGGCTGCTTGTTTTCCATCAAGCATACAAGTGTTTTTTACCCTACCCAGCTTCTGAAAAGGACAACAAATCTTTATGAACTCAGTCCTGGCACAATGCAAGCTGTCTGAATCATCCCTTAAAACTGATGATTGAAAATGAAGATAACTAAAATAGTCCGGAGCAAAAAAAGGCACATCAGCCTAATCATGGCCTGATAAGATGACCTACCGCATTTCTTACCAGTGGAGAGAGAGGCTTGATGGGCATGATCTCTGGGACTCAGTGTCAGGCCAGTTATGGAATCGAAGGGACAAATGGACTTCTACTTTTCCTTCAGGGATTACCATGATCATTTAGCATCACTGGTGATGGGGCAGTCTGGTCAGGATGTAGCATGAGCAGCGGTTTTCTGGTTCACTTGTGTTGATACAGGTCAGTGGACAAAGAAACCTTAACATTCTTTCTCAACATAAGTCATGGTTGCAACCATAAGGTCCAAATTTAAGCATTAACTCTTCACTCCTCACTGATTCATACGCAGACCAGGGTAACATTTCTTCTACAGTAACTGTGTAGCAAGTGGAACTAGAAACTGCATAAATGCTCACTGACTCTCAATCACAAGAGGTCAGGACTGAAAGGAAACTTCAAGAGAATCTGATCCAACTCTCACTTTACAGACGAGAAAACTGGAGCTCAGCACAGGGAAGTGACTTCCTCGTGGTCCTGGTCATTGCTTACTACACATTGATAAAGAAGTCAGGGTGGGAAGGATGAGGTAATGAAGGTGAAATAAATTCTTCATCCTTTTCAGTCAAAAACTAACAATAGCAACAACAAAACCCAGAGGCATGCACAATTATTTTGCATTACAGATGTAAGCTGCAGAAGAGCTGAAAAGAAAAGCAGCTCTGATATGGCCGCCGACTGTGTGACCTTGACTAAATTCCCTTGGCCTCAGTTTTGTCATCTATAAAATGGGATAACTGCCATTGCCCAGCTCATTTCCTAAAGTTGTTAGGAAGGACAAACATGTGAGTAAATGTAGGAAATGGTAAGAGTTCTCAGCACCAAACAGGGCTGGTTTCTAGCAATTTCTCCTGCTCATTTATAAATAGGGTTCCTGGAACAGCCTCCCAAAACCTACATTGGCTTCCTTCCCTAGAATGCCACCCAATACTGTGGTCTATTCTTCCTAGGCTCTGGCTAGAAAAATTTAAATGTGTTACGAGTAATTAGAAAGTATCTGGGGCCTCCCTGACTGTCCAGTGGTTAAGACTTTGCCTTCCAATGCAGAGGCTATGGGTTCAATGCCTGGTTGGGCAGCTAAGATTCCACATGCCATGGGGCCAAAAAACCAAAACATAAACAGAAGCAATATTGTAACAAATTCAATACAGACTTTAAAAATGATCCACATCAAAAGAAAAAAAAAATCTAACTCAGGTTTTCTCACCCCTTGAATCCAGGTCTTCTACCTGTTACTAGGTTTTCTCTTTGGGGATTGAGATTCCCTCTTCTAGAATGACTCACTGTGAAAGGGAAGAAAAGCCCAAACCTGGTTTCCTGCCCTTTGTCACAGAGGCACTGAGCAGGGTGTCAATCAGTGTCGGAGGACACATTGCCTTCACTCTAAAGAGTTTTAATTACAAGTTGGCAGAGCGTCAGATGCTGGCGGGACTCAGAACAGACATCCAGGAATCTGCTGGGGTGCTAACAGGAGAAAAACATCATCTATGCTCCTCTGTCCAGTATTTATTGGTCATGAGCTGAAAGGAACTATGGATCTACCATTCTAACTTCGGGAGACATGCGAAGGTACACACACAGGCAAACACACACCCCATAAGCACACAGGCAGGCACCCTCCCTGGCTGGGTGAAAAAAATAGTTTCTAGACCTCTGAGAGGTGTTTTGCATCAATGGATCAGGTAGTCTCACTAAGCAGAAAATCAGAGTGACAACTTTTAGAGAAACGTACACTTGTTCAAATTTTCTTATCTTAATTATCCAAAGCCCTTCCACTCTTGATATGGTTCACTTAAAGATCATTACTCATGTTACTGAGTGGGCTGCAGAGAGATGGTGCCTACGCAAGGTACGCTTCTGGGTGTTGGAAAATGACAGGAGTGAGCTACAATATTGAATGTTCTGAAATTAACTCAAACTTGCCAAGATCTAACAGCACCATAAAAGGGAAGATATTTATCCTGCAGGATATTTATCCTGAAGACAGGAGGAGAAGGGGACAACAAAGGATGAGATATTTGGATGGCATCACCAACTTAACCGACACAAGTTTGAGCAAGCTCCAGGAGATGGTGATGAACAGGGAAACCTGGCATGCCACAGTCCATGGGGTCGCAAAGAGTCGGACACAACTGAGCTGAACTCATTTATCCTGCAGCTGAAGTCGGGGCAGGGGGAAGAAGAGGGCTGGGGGCATTAAACGATTTACAACTGAAAATGTTCAAATCCACACACAGGCTCAAGGTCTCACAGGATGTTGGTAACAACTGACAATACAGCCATTGGTATCTGTGTTTAATATAAACCATGAACGCAAAATTAAAAGAGTTTACTAAAAAAAAAGTGTGAATTTCTCCCAACTTCATTATTTTATTTGGTACATAAAGCCTATTTGCCACGTGTCATTTATAACTAAGATCAAACAAGCGTTATTTTGAAAGAAACAGAAGAAATATTGCCTGAACATGGAGGTAGAAATGATCATTTTTTAAAAGGGAAGCAAAACTCAATTAAAAGCTTCTTGTACCTTATAATACCCCCCATAGAAGTGACTAAGGTCTTAATTAGCTTTCCTCCTTATCTCTGGGAAAACAGGCCCACAAAGTTTTCTGTGTCAGTTCCATTAAGACATTCAAAAAATGTGTGATCACCCACATGGAAGAAGTGTAAGCTCATTTCCATCCTATTTGAGACTTATTGCCAGCAATGTGTGGATGTTTGTACGTTTTGACTAATAATTATGGAAAATTATGAGAGATGCTGTTATGAAAATTGGTTCCATTAGATTAGGAGGGAATACTCTTCCACTATGTCTGTAGGCAAGGTCTAATATCAAAACAAGCATGATTTACAAAATGAATTTCAAGTCATTTTAACGGAAATTATTCTCTAAACTAGGATCATACACTCTTTCATTCAGAATCAGCTCCATTTTACTCTTAAAAACACAACCAGAAGTTAATTGAAATGTATTTTGAAAATATGCGATGCATAGAATGGATCTGTTTTTGAAGAATGGCCCAAATAAAGGTATTTGCAAACATTCTGTATTGCTTCCCATTCTCTCTTAGCTGACTCCAACTTTCTGATATTTTGGTGAATGCATTCCTTACCAAACACAGAAGTATGGTATTGCTTCAACTCACAAGACTGTTGCCAATCTTGCCACATTTATTACCAATCTTGCCAGCCAAAATGCACAAACGTAAAATCTGACTTCATCTAAAATCACAGAGCTCTGACAGTCATCAAAACAGTACGGTACTGGCACAAAAACAGAAATATAGACCCATGGAACAAGATAGAAAGCCCAGAAATTAACCCATGCACCTATGGGTACCTTATTTTTGACAAAGGAGGCAAGAATATACAATGGGGCAAAGATAGCCTCTTCAATAGGTGGTGCTTGGAAAACTGGACAGCCACATGTAATAGAATGAAGTTAGACACTTCCTCCCACCATACACAAAGATAAACTCAAAATGGATTAAAGACCTAAATATAAAACCAGAAACTGTAAAACTCTTAGAGGACAACAGGCAGAATACTCGATGACATAAATCAAAGCCAGATCCTCTATAACCCACCTCCTAGAGTAATGGAAATAAAACAAAAGTAAACAAGTGGGACCTGATTAAACGTAAAAGCTTTTACACAGCAAAGGAAACTATAAGCAAGGTGAAAAGACAACCCTCAGAATGGGAGAAAATAGCAAATGAAACAACTGACAAGGGATTAATTTCCAA
This sequence comes from Bos taurus, assembly GCF_002263795.3. Lineage (NCBI taxonomy): Eukaryota > Metazoa > Chordata > Mammalia > Artiodactyla > Bovidae > Bos > Bos taurus. The sequence goes on from NC_037357.1 coordinate 2,049,432, forward strand.
AATATACAAGCAGCTCATACAACTCAACACCAGAAAAACAAACAACCCAATCAAAAATTGGGGAAAAGACCTAAACAGACATTTTTCCAAAAAAGACAGACGGCTAACAAACACATGAAAAGATGCTCAACATTGCTCATTATTACAGAAATGCAAATCAAAACAACAATGAGATATCACCTCACACGGGTCAGAATGATCATCATTCAAAAGTCTACAAATAATAAATGCTGGAGAGTGGAGAAAAGGGAACCCTCTTGTACTGTTTGTGGGAATGTTAATTGATACAGCCACTATGGAAGACAGTATGGAGATTTCTTAAAAAAAAACTAGGAATAAAACCACCATATGACCCAGCAATCCCACTCCTAGGCATATACCCTGAGGAAACCAAAACTGAAAAAGACACATGTCCCCCAATGTTCGCTGCAGCACTATTTACAATAAATAGAACTTGGAAGCAATCTAGATGTCCATCGACAGATGAATAGATAAAGAAGTTGTGGTACATACATACAATGGAATATTACTCAGCCATAAAAAGGAACACATTTGAGTCGGTTCTAATGAGGTGGATGATCACAGAGCCTATTATACACAGTGAAGTCAGAAAGCAAAAGATAAATATCATATACTAATGTATATATATGGCATCTAGAAAGAGGATACAGAAGAATTTATTTGCAGGGCAGCAATGGAGAAACAGACACAGAGAGCAGACTTATGGACATGGGAGAGGGGAGGAGAGGGTGAGATGTATGGAGAGAGTAACATGGAAACTTACATTACCATATGTAAAATAGATAGTCAATGGGAATTTGCTGTATGTCTCAGGGAACTCAAACAGGGGCTCTGTATCAATCTAGATGTGTGGGATGGGGAGGAAGATGGGAGGGAGGTTCGAGAGGGAGGGGACATATATATGTCTATGGTTGATTTATGTTGAGGTTTGACAGAAAACAACAAAACTCTGTAAAACAATTATCCTTCAACTAAAAACTAAAATTTTTTTTTAAATCACAGAGCTCTTGAGTGAGTCTGGAGCTACCATCATCAGGACTCATCATCTGCATGGTCAGTCGTTTCTGACTCCTGTGACCCCATGGACTATAACCCCCTAGGCTCCTCTGTCTGTGGAATTCTCTAAAGAATACTGGAGTGGGTTGCCATTTCCTTCTCCAGGGGATCTTCCTGACTCAGGAATCAAACCTGGATCTCCTACATTGGCATCATCAGAAAGGAGGTCAATTTACCTCAACTCTTTCCAGCTACAAATGCAAAACAGGCTTCCCAGGAGTAGAATATTTGGGTGTTGGCTAGCCAAGAGATGGCTTTTTATCATGCAAAAGTTTCTCTGTTATTATTATTTCTGTCTTCTTTTTTCCCCAGAGAAAGAAGAAAACAGAGAGATGGGTCAAGCTCCCCACGTGCATTCTGTCCGACCTTAATCAGCCTGACTCTCAGTCATGCAGGAGAAGGCAATGGCAACCCACTCCAGTACTCTTGCCTGGAAAATCCCATGGGCAGAGGAGCCTGGTAGGCTGCAGTTCATGGGGTCGCTAAGAGTCAGACACGACTGAGCGACTTCACGTTCACTTTTCACTTTCATGCATTGGAGAAGGAAATGGCAACCCACTCCAGTGTTCTTGCCTGGAGAATCCCAGGACGGGGGAGCCTGGTGGGCTGCCGTCTATGGGGTCGCACAGAGTCAGACACGACTGAAGTGACTTAGCAGCAGCAGCAGCAGCAGCAATCATGCAAGTGCTCTATGCAGGCTTGGAGTGGGTTCCAGGCCATGGTGCCCAGCTGCTTCTCTGGAGCCTGGATCTGGCTGTGCAGCTGCCCCAATCCTGCCCAGAGAGGATCTGAACATCGACCACTGCTTCACTTTCAACCCCTGTGGAAGGTAGCCCAAGAAGCGATATATCAATTTGCTTCTCACAGAATTCAGAGCAGTGCTTTCTACAATGAACTACATGGCAGGCCTGCTTTAACCACCTCCGTCCCACTTAGTAGTCAGTCTTCATTCATTTTATACAGGTCTCCCTACATACAGATACCCCTGGAGAAGAGAAATGCTACCCACTCCAGTATTCTGGCCTGGAGAATTCCATGGACTGGGGTCGCAAAGAGTAGGACACGACTGAGCAACTTTCACTTTCCCTACACACAGCTGCATCAAGGCAGCCCCATAGTTCCAAACTTTACCACTTGACTAATCCTCAGTTCAGTTTGGGAGAAGGCAATGGCACCCCACTCCAGCACTCTCGCCTGGAAAATCCCATGGACGGAGGAGCCTGGTGGGCTGCAGTCCATGGGGTCGCTAAGAGTCGGACACGACTGAGCGACTTCCCTTTCACTTTTCACTTTCATGCATTGGAGGAGGAAATGGCAACCCACTCCAGTGTTCTTGCCTGGAGAATCCCAGGGACGGCGGGGCCTGGTGGGCTGCCATCTGTGGGGTCGCACAGAGTCGGACATGACTGAAGCGACTTAGCAGCAGCAGCAGCAGTTCAGTTCAGTAACTCGGTCCTGTCCAACTCTTTGCGACCATGGACTGCAGCACACCAGGCCTCCCTGTCCATCACCAACTCCTAGAGTTTACCCAAACTCATGTCCATCGAGTCAGTGATGCCATCCAACCATCTCATCCTCTGTCATCTCATTCTCCTCTTGCCCTCAATCTTTCCCAGCATCAGGGTCTTTTCAAATGAGTCAGCTCTTCGCATCAGGTGGCCAAAGTATTGGGGTTTCAGCTTCAGCATCAGTCATTCCAATGAACACTCAGGACTGATCTCCTTTAGGATAGACTGGTTAGATCTCCTTGCAGTCCAAGAGACACTAATCCTCATACACCCTTAAAGTGCTGTTGTTGCTGTTCAATTGCCAAGCAGTGTCTTACTCTCCACAACCCCATGGACTGCAGCACACCAGGCTTCCCTAAAGCACTGCTGCTATAAAGCTAGTGAAGGTGATGGAATTCCAGCTGAGCTATTTAAAATCCTAGAAAATGATGCTGTTAAAGTGCTGCACTTAGTATGTCAGCAAATTTGCAAAACCCAGCCACAGGACTGGAAAAGGTCAATCTTCATCCCAGTTCCCAAGAAGGGCAGTACTAAAGAATGCTTAAATCAGTGGACAATTGCACTTGTCTCCCATGCTAGTAAGGTTATGCTCAAAATCCTCCAAGCTAGGCTTCAGCATCACATGAACAGAGAACTTCCAAATGTTTAAGCTGGGTTTAGAAAAGGCAGAGGAACCAGATACCATATTGCCAACATTCGCTAGATCATAGAGAAAGCAAGGAAATTCCAGAAAAACATCTACCTCTGTTTCACTGACTATGTTAAAGCCTTTGGCTATGTGGATCATAACAAACCCTTAAAGTAGTCACCTTCTGAATACAGGGTGGAGGGGAACTGATTATTCAGTATAATAATTACTATTATTTGGCATGATAATAATAACTGTGATAATAGCAGCTATTGTTTGTCAACTGCTTACATGGTTCAGACAACATACTACATGCTTTATGGACCTTATCTCATGAAATCCCTACAAAATTCCTGTGAGATCGGTTGCCTTCATTTGACAAACAGAGAAGCTGAGGCTCAGAACGATTAAGTTACTCAAAATTCATAGCAGCTGGTAAGACAGAGAGGTGATTTAAACCTTACTTTGAGGACTTTTCTGGTGGTCTAAGGGCTAAAGACTCAGGGCTTCCAATGCAGGGACCCAGGTTTGATCCCTGGTCGGGGAATTAAAGCTCCCATGCCATAACTAAAGCTCCCTTATGCCACACCTGAGACCCAGTGCAGCCAAATAAATACATTTTTTTAATCAATTAATTAATAAATGCTACTTTGTCTGCTTCCCAAATTCACACTCCTGACCTCCAAGTCTATGAGTCTTAAACTAGTTAGCACATTAGTGTGTGTGTGTGCTTAGTCCCTCAGTCGTGTCTGACTCTTTGCGACCCCATGGACTGCAGCCCACCAGGCCCCTCTGTCCATTGGGATTCTCCAGGCAAGAATACTGGAGTGGGTTGCCATGCTCTCCTCCAGGGGATCTTCCCAACCCTGGGATCGAACCCAGACCTCAAACACTGCAGGCAGATTCTTTACCGTCTGAGCCACCAGGGAAGCCCCAGCACATTAGAATCACAATCAAATTTGTATCTCTCGATGTGGGACCCAGGCATCAGTAATTGGTAAAGACTCCAAAAGTGTTTCCATAGAGCCAAAAAATTCCTGAAATCTTGACAAAATTGTATTCCTAAAAATATTTTTGGTACACTTTGGTTACTCATAGGCTGCTGCATTTGAAAAATTCAGTTTCCCACTCATGAGTCTTCTTGGCTACTCACACAAAACACTTCACCAAATATGTGGAGGTTTTTCCCCACATCAAGCAATTCTCTGCTACCCCAGTTGGATGTTCTACAATTTAACTCAAATCTGATACTACCTACCAGGTGATAGTGTCAGATTCCACACTTTAAGGGCTCAGCCCCATAAGACGAAACATCCCCCCAACACACACACCAACACACACTTCAGGCACCGGTTCCAAGTCCAGGATATTACCTGTGCTTCTGATTAGCTGACTATAGATCAGAAGTCCCCACAGCCCCCCTCCTTGGGTTCTTGACCTACAAGACTCAGGGAAACACTTACCTTTAGCAGTTTATTACAGGTTATGATAAAGGATTCAGATGAACACGCAGTGGAAGGGATACACGGAGGGTACGTGCTCTCGGCAGATACACACCTCTGCCCAAATATCCCCGTGTTCGCTGACCCAGAAGTTCTCCAAACCCCATTCTTTTGAGCTTTTATGGAGGCCTCATTATTTAGGCGGAGAAGGCAATGGCAACCCACTCCAGTACTCTTGCCTGGTGAATCCCATGGACGGAGGAGCCTGGTAGGCTGCAGTCTATGGGGTCGCTAGGAGTTGGACACCACTGAGAGACTTCACTTTCACTTTTCATTTTCATGCATTGGAGAAGGAAATGGCAACCCACTCCAGTGTTCTTGCCTGAAGAATCCCAGTGACAGGTGAGCCTGGGGGGCTGCCGTCTATGGGGTCGCACAGAGTCGGACACGACTGAAGCAACTTAGCAGCAGCAGCAGCAGCAGCAGCACAGCAGCAGCAGCATTATTTAGGCATGCTCAATTAACCACTGACTATTTTTGAAATTCAGCCTCCAGTATAGAACAGTCTTTTGGACTCTGTGGGAGAGGGAGAGGGTGGGATGATTTGGGAGAATGGCACTGAAATATGTATAATATCATATATGAAATGAATTGCCACTCCAGGCTCGATGCATGGTACAGGATGCTCAGGGCTGGTGCACTGGGATGACCCAGAGGGATGGTATGGGGAAGGAGGTGGGAGGAGGGTTCAGGATGGGGAACACATGTACAGCCGTGGCAGATTCATGTTGATGTATGGCAAAACCAATACAATATTGTAAAGTAATTAGCCTCCAACTAAAATAAATAAATTTATATTAAAAAAAAAAAAGAAATTCTACCTCCAAAGGCTTCTTCCCTCCCCAGAGGTCAGGGGGTAGAGCTGGGGATGGGGAGAGAGTGGAGGGAGAAGGGGGACTGAAAGTTCGACCCCTATAATCATGTGATTTGTTTCTCCTGGCAACCAGCGCCCCCCCCCACCCCCATTCCTAATTGTTTTCCAAAAGTCACTCTATTGACATAGCAAAAGACACTTTTAAGGCTTAGGAAATTGCAAGGGTTTTAGGAGCTGTGAGCCAATATCTTTTGGTCAGCTAACTGATTAAATCTGTATTTATTATAAGCCACAATATTTCGGTGGACCCCTTGGTCTTCAAACATGGATCACTAGCAAAACAGTCATAAAAGTCAAAAGAAACGCATTCAGTCATTAGGAATTATCCAGTCCATCATCGTGTTACATGAAAATGTCTCCCAGGGCAAGGTCACTCAGCTTTCCAGGCTTCCATTTGATCTTGTCAGCTAAGGGGACAGGTTTGATCTTGTTATGGAGGTGGACTGAATGAGCTCTAAAAATCCCAGGATCCATAGTTTAAATTGAAATTTGGGAAGATCCATTTACGTTAAAACCTAAAGCTACCTGATTTTAGAGGTTATATATTTGGAGCTGTCAACTACAAAAAAAAGTCAAAACATGAAAGTAGAATTTTTTTATTTGGTGGGAATGTTTAGGACTCTGAACCCAGGAGACAGCTCTGAGAAAACTGCTCCAAGGAGGCAAGTGGGGGAGTCAGGTTATATACAAATTTGCAACGTAGGGAGCAGATAGTCTGAACATCAAAGGTCAGGTATCAAGTTAAGGAGTTTAGCATTCCACGTATGGGAAGATGCAAGCCTCTGGGCTCACTGACTTCACTCCTTTCATACGCACCTCAGCTGTCTGGGGCCAATCTTATTTCCTGGTTCACCTTGCTTCTTGCATTACCCCAGCTCCTCAGCAATCACCATGCGGAGTGGCAGCATCTGCTGGATCGCTGTTTTGGGAGCCCTCATTCACATTTGGAGGCCAAAAATCGCTGATGGCTGTGACATTTCTTGTTTACTGATATGGCAGGAGATATTTTCATTTCACTGAGCTATCTCTTTTCAGCACATTCTGATTTTCCCAGCTGGACAATACATCCCACCTCAGTTTCCTGATGCTGGCCAGAATTCCTAGTGACCCTTGCCCATGTTCACACCTACATTCTTACTCTTCAGACATAAGTAACCACCACTACCCTCACTGTCATTGTTCTTTTCATTCATTCAACAAATATTTACAGAGTAAATATTCTGCACCTAGTTCTGTTCTAGGAGCTGTAAATATAACAATGAACAAACCAGACAAAAATCCTGCCCTCAAAAATCCTGGAGATTGCAGAATTGATTCTTTCAAACTGTGGTGCTAGAAAGTGAAAGTGAAAGTCGCTCAGTCATGTCTGACTCTTTGTGACCCCATGGACTATACAGTCCATGGAATTCTCCAGGCCTGGAGTGGGTAGCCTTTCCCTTCTCCAGGGGATCTTCCCAAACCAGGGATTGAACCCAGGTCTCCCGCATTGCAGGCAGATTCTTTACCAGCTGAGCCAACAGAAAACTGTTGAGAGTCCTTTGGACAGCAAGTAGATCAAACCAGTTGGATGACATCACCAACTCAATGGACAGGAGTTTGAGCAAACTCCAGCAGATGGTGAAGGACAGGGAAGCCTGGCGTGCTGCAGTGCACAAGGTTGCAAAGAGTCGGACACAACTGAGCAACTGCACAGCAACAATAGTAGAAGGAGATAGACAACAAATGACTAAAGAAATATTTAGTCTCTCTGGTGGTGACAAGTGCTAAGGAGTAAAAAAAAAAGAGGCTGTGGTTGAGCAGAGGCTGAGTGAAGGGAAAGAACAAGCTCATCTGATGAAAGAATGATCCAGGCAGCTGGAACAGAACAGTTTTCTAGAACCACTATGCACAACTTCAGGGAATATCTCATGGATGAGGGTTGGACAAGGGCTGAAACTGCAGCTGTGCAGTTTGGAGATGAGAATAGTTCATCTTAGCCTAACCTGGCTTTCCAGCTCCTAATTCCAAGGCTTTTGCAATCATATACTTATTGAAATCCCCTTTGAAAAAGGTTTGTTTAGCAAAAGAAGCAGGCTAACAAACCCAGTAATTATTAAAATCATACCAGTAAGAGGACAGAGCTACAGTCAAAACAGGCAATCTGTCCTCAGCTCTATCTTATAAGAGGGATTTGACCTTAACCAAGATTCATCACTTCTCTGTACCTTAGTTTCCATGTCTGGAAAATAAGGAGGGTAATAAGCAAACAAAAAAAAAGTTTTTACAATATCTGGCATAAAACAATTGCTCAATAAAACGATTATCACAATTCAAAATATGGAGTTGTATGGGAACTAATCCTAGTGACATGTGTCCTGGGATGAAGTTCCAGCTCCATCACTTACTAGACACATGACCAAGAATAAGTTGCTCAACTTCTCTGCACCCCATATTCCTCATCTATAGACATGGGGATAGTAATTCATGCCCAACCTCACGGGTTGTTACATTTTAAAAAACTGGAAATTACAGAACACTATTTAAACATTTAGGGTCTTTTTTTTCCCAGCTAGATGAGAAAGCACAAAGGCACAGAGTAAGATATGATCAGAGAACTTGTATCAACTCAAAACTCAGGATCATGCATTTAGTGCTTCTTGAAAACACAAACAGCCATTCTAGAATAATTTTTATAGGGACTTCATGGTCCAGTGCTTAAGACTCTATGCTTCTACTGCAGGGGGCACAGGTTCAATCCCTGGTCTGGGAACTAAGATCCCACATGCCATGTAGTCAAAAGAAAAAAAAAATAGGATAATTTTTGCAAAATCACAACAATGGGTGATTCAGTTCCTCTTTAGCACTAATTCTTAGCTTTCACTCAAATTGAAGAAAATTATTTTTTCTTTCTGGAATTACTGAAGCACAGATGTCTGTTAACCAAAGTGATCTTAGAGTTTTTCTGGTCCAATCTTCATACAAATAAGGAAATTGAGGCCCAGAAAGGTAAAGTGTCTAGGCAAAGCCACACAGGAAGTTAGAAGGGACCCAGAAACAAAATCAGATCCCTTGACCTGCCCCCAATGTCTCCTGTGCACCCCACCTCCACCCCTGCACCCCTGACTTCATATTTGAGGAGTCTTCTTTGTTCCATCCTGTTTCGGAACCTGAATCCCACCTATTTCATTGCATTTAAAAAGGAGTCTTTGCTTACAAAAGCACTCCTTGGGTATTTTTCTTAAATAAGAGATCTATGTTTCCTCATCCAATTGTAGCCACATGCACACATGAAAGTTCTCATATTGCCAATCTCTCCTAATAGTTCACGTTGTTAGTTGAAACGCTATCAACAGTTGGACTGCATTCAGTTACACAGTCATTACTCTGGGGCTATTTAAACAGACTACAATAAAACTCCTCTTACCCTTAGAAAAAATCGTATTTGAAGAAAAAAAAGAAAGGAACAAGTGGCTTTGTCAACCGAAGACCATTAAAACCCACAAATGGGTTCAATTGCCAGAAAAATTCTAGCATGCCCAGAAACAACAAAGCACAGATCTGGCCAAAGGCGGGCCAAATGTGAGGATTCCTGTGGAGGAGAATCGGAAGCACCGTACAGACAGACAAGACTTGTCATCTCACTTGACACTTTCTTCCAAAGGCCTGGAAGCACTTAAGTGGCAGATCTGGTTTTCCCTAATGACACCATGCTGGGGGGGAATAATGAACCAAGGCTTCTCGAATGGTCTCTAAGGAACCCACAGCATAACAAGCTCAATGGAGATGGTCCTATAAAGCCCAGATTTCACCTCCAGGGAAGTTCCATTGACAGCATCTGAAAGGCTTGGTCAAGGTGAAGAGGTCAGTGGAGTGTGAGAATGTTCTACAGCATGACACTAACAGAAACTCTCACAGAAACAATTTATTTTCTTTCCCTGGGATTCAGGACCAGGTCCATCATTCAAGAGACTGACACTCTCCAACCTTCTAACTAAGTTAAATTTTAGAACTGTTTCCTGTTGAGGCAGCATCTCTTTGAGTAAAACCAAAAAAAAAAAGACTGTAGCCAATACAGTGCTTCCTTCCTGCTCCACTTCCCTGGTCAATAGGCCACGTATGCCCATCCAAAGACAATGCTCTCCTCCTCAGAGGCAAAAAGATCACATGTCATTTCAGATGCTGATGCTGAGGGTTATAATATTGCTGATCACAGTGACAATAGATCGTGTTTATTGAACTTCACTCTGTGCAAAGGGCTCCTACAAGCTCACTTAATGCGTACAGAACTCTCTGAGGTAGATACTATGACATCTTTGTTGTTGTTTAGTTGCTAAGTAGTGTCAGACTCTTCTGCAATCCCATGGACTATAGCCTGCTAGGCTTCTCTGTCCATGGGATTCTCCAGGCAAGAATACTAGAGCAGGTTGCCATTTCCTTCTCTAGTTCTTTCCTCAGGGATCTTCCCGACCCAGGGACAGAACCTGCATCTCCTGCATTGTAGGCAAATTCTTTACCTTCTGAGCCACCAGGAAGCCCCACCATGACATCTTATTTTTACAAATAAAGAAACAGGCTCAAAGAGATGAAGCAACTTGCCTGATGTTACAGAACCAGTGAGTGATGAGTAGGAATTAGTGCTAACTAATATGTCTGCAGGACCTACATTTTTAGCTATTAATATTTATTCCTGGTATTAGAGGTCAAATTCTATATAATCGAAAGCTAAGTAGTAACTCAAGCTTAGGGACAAAGACAGAAGGCAAAGATTGCTAAGAAGAAATTTCACACTGTCTCCAGAATACCTCCCCTCTGATGGTTCTTACAAATAATATACTCCTCTCCACAGGTTATCACCCTAAAATGTATAGACATGTAGGTATATCTATTCACAACATTGTGCATGTACTAAATGCCATGACATTACATACTCTTTTAAGCGGTTAATTTCATGTGATGTGGATTTCACCTCAGTAAAAATAACACCTGTATTTGAGAAAGATTTTTTGGTAGTATTTTTTCCAGCTTTATGGAGGTACAAAGGACAATCAAAAACTATATATACAGGGACTTCCCTGGTGGTTCAGTGGTTAGGACTCTGAGCTTCCACTGCATTGGGCTCAGATTTGACTCCTGGTCAGGGAACTAGAATCCCACATGACCAATGGCGAGACCAAAAAAATCCATATATACAGTTAACCCTTGAACAACATGTTTGAACTCTACATGTCCACCTATACATGGCTTTCTTTAGATAAGTATGTATTATAGCACTACACGATCCACGGTTGGTTGGATATGGAGGGCCCAATTCTAAGGTTATACTGGGATTTTGTGAAGGGCCAGTGCCCCTAACCCCCAAGTTGTTCAAGCGTCAACTGAATTTAACATATGTAACCTGGTGACCCAATATATGTATACATTGTTAAATATTCACCACAAATCACCCCACACAGTTACCATTTTACTTTTTTATGGAGAGAACTAACCTTTCAGCAAATTTCAAATACACACTACAATATTGCTAACTACACTCATATCACTGCACACTGGTTCTCTAGAATTTATCTTGCATAGTGGAATAAGAAAATGAATATGTCATTTTCATGTATGAGAAACTTCCTCTGCCTCAAAAAGATGAAAGTTTTTCCATGCATTTTGAAAAAATAAATATGGGGCGGGGCAGGGAGAGGTTCTACTTGGAGTCAATTTCCAAACACATAGAGAAGTTCAATAACGTGATTTCCACTTTGTAGAACCCAGAATCTCAGAATTAGAAAGGACCATAGAGGTCATCTAAGCAACGTCCTTTCCAAAGCAATAATCCTTCCTGTACTTAATCATCCAGATCACACTCCTTGATACATGGTCATCCAGCTTCTGTTTAATATTTCCAGTAACTAGCAACTTACTGCTTAAAAGCCAGCTGTTCTATTTGTAAATAGAACCAATTAGGGAAAGGTCATCCTTTATGTTGAATTAAATCTGCTGTCCTGGTGCTTCTGTGCATGTTCCTGCTTTAATCTTTTAATCTGTTCTGTTCAATTCACCAGTCACTAACTGTATATGGCTATTTGAATCAAAAGTCAATACTATTAAATACAAATTTAAATAGCGCCTCAGATGCAGTAGCCATATACCAGGTGCTCAATAGCCACATGCGGCTTGTGGCTGCTGTATTGAACAATCAAGTTATATAAGATTTCCATCATATCGAAAACTTTTATTGGATGGTACTGCTCTATAGCAAAAGAAAATATCTAGTACCTTTTCCACATGAAAAGCTATCCAAATGTTCCCCCTCGGTCATTCTTTAAATCCATTGTTATTGGAATATAGTTGATCAACAATGTTATGTTAGTTTCAGGTGTACAGTAAAGTGAACCAGTTATACATATACATCTATCCACTCTTTTTTAGATTCTTTTCCCATATAGGTCATTACAGAATATTGAGTAGAGTTGCCTGTGTTACACAGTAGGTCTTTACTGTATACTGTGTGCTCAGTCATGTCCAGCTCTTTTGTGATCCCGTGGACTGTAGCTTCCATCTGATTTCCCAGACAAGAATCCTGTAGCAGGTTGCCATTTCCTCCTCCAGGAGAATCTTCCTGACCTAGGGATCGAACCTGCATCTCCTGCACTGCAAGTGGATTCTTTACTGCTGAGCAACTGGGGAAGCCATAGTAGCATGTATTTATGATCAATTCTTATCCAGAATAAATTGCCCTCATTCCTTCAACTTCCAGGAATAGTGCATTGGTTTTCTATGGCTGCCTAACAATTACCCCAAACATGGTGGCTTAAACAGCATTCATGTATTATCTCATGGTTCTAGAGGTCAGACATCAACAAGCTCACCTGGGTTCCATGCTCCAGCACTCCTCTCAAGGCAAAGTCAAATTGTCACCAGATCAGGCTCCTAGCTGGAGGCTCTAGGGGAGACTCGGCTTCCAGGCCTAATCAGGTTGTTGGCAAAATCCCAGTTCTGTACAACTCTCAGAGTCACTTGATGTTTGCTTGCTGTCAGCCGGAGCTGCTTTCAGTTTCTAGAGGCTCCTTGTGCGCGGGCTTCTCCTTCCCATCCATCATCAAAGCCAGCAAAAGTGCATCAAATCTTTCTGATGCTTCAAACCCCTGTGAAATTCCTATTAGGCTACCAAGCAGAGAAAACTCTGCTTGTAAAGGACTCCTGTGATTAGAATGGTCCCATCTGGATGATGTCCCTATCATAAGGTCAACTTATAAGGAAACCTCCAAAATCTTGTTTGCAGATATGTTGTGATAGCCCCAGTCTAGGGATTGGAGGAGGAAATCTTGGGATGCCATCTTACAATTCAACCTACCACAGTGATCTCCTGTAACTCTCTAATCATGGCTATGACACTTGAATTTTCTAACAAGCTATTGGCATAGTGATTATAGACAATAATACTACATTATAAACTTCAAAGTTGTTAAGACACTAGATCTTAATTATTCTCATCACAGGAAAGAAATAATTATGTGACATGACAGAGATGTTAGTTAACACTATGGTGGTAATCATATTGCAGTATATAAATGCATCAAATCATTATTGTACACGTTAAACTTACACAATGTTCTATGTCAATTATATTCCAGTTTTAAAAAAATGTTTTTTAAAATAGCTTTTGGGTCCAGGTCATTTCTTCCTTTGTGTTTTACAAAAAAAGAGGTGCTACCTTATCAGGAAACATTTCTAAAATGCAATTCCAACCAGAACTTTAACTTGCATATGTGCAGTTTGACGCATCCTGGAGATGACTAATTAGCCACAGGAATGCAATCAAAACTCAGAAGTAAAGATCTTTTCACACCAATTCACTATTCAAATAGTTGAAAGAGGATAAAATGGCTGGATAGTATCACCCACTCAATGGACAAGAGTTTGAGCAAACTCTGGAAGATAGTGAAGGAAAGGGAAGCCTGGCATGCTTCAGTTCATGGGGTCACCAAGAGTCAGACACGACTTAGAGACTGAACAACAGTAAATCAGTTATTTAATGATATTAACATGTGCTGAACTCGTGTTCAATTGAAAATATCTGAATTCAGAGAGTTTAATGGGATTGGCTTTGTATGCCTAAAACACAAAGCTTATTTTGTGTTTTATATTATTATAAAGAAAATACAGCAGATTTTAATAATTAAAAATTGAGCACAAAATAAAGCAAAATTAGTACCCACAGTACCCTTAAAGAAAGGTTAGCAAAACACTACATTTAGTGGTAATGTAAAATAATAGCCTTTTCCATTACTCTCACCTGATTACACTTGCTAATCCTTTCAAAATGTCATTTCACAAAAATATTTACCTTCTTTGTGGCTTCATGGAAAAGACAGCTACTAGGACTTGAGATGGAGAAAGCAATGGCACCCCACTCCAGTGCTCTTACCTGGAAAATCCCATGGATGGAGGAGCTTGGTGGGCTACAGTCCATGGGGACACTAAGAGTCAGACACAACTGAGGGACTTCACTTTCACTTTTCACTTTCATGCATCAGATGAGGAAATGGCAACCCACTCCAGTGGTCTTGCCTGGAGAATCCCAGGGATGGGGGAGTCTGGTGGGCTGCCATCTATGGGGTCACACAGAGTCGGACATGACTGATGTGACTTACCAGCAGCAGCAACAGGACTTGGAACACCTTAGAAGCAGTGGGGTAACATCTTTTAAAGTTTAAATCATCCAAGGCAAGAAAATGTTCAAATGGTGAGCTAAAAAACACACTGGTCATAGCAAACACCCTCTTCCAACAACACAAGAGAAGACTATACACATGGACATCACCAGATGGTCAACACCAAAATCAGATTGATTATATTCTTTGCAGCCAAAGATGGAGAAGCTCTATACAGTCAGAAAAAAACAAGACCAGGAGCTGACTATGGCTCAGACCATGAACTCCTTATTGCCAAATTTAGACTGACATTGAAGAATGTGGAGAAAACCACTAGACCATTCAGGTATAACCTAAATCAAATCCCTTATGACTATACAGTGGAAGTGAGAAATAGATTTAAGGGACTAGATCTGATAGACAGAGTGCCTGATGAACTACGGCCGGAGGTTCGTGACATTGTATAGGAGACAGGGATCAAGACCATCCCCATGGAAAAGAAATGCAAAAAAGCAAAATGGTTGTCTGAGGAGGCCTTACAAATAGCTGTGAAAAGAAGGGAAGCAAAAAGCAAAGGAGAAAAGGAAATATATACCCATTTGAATGCAGAGTTCCACAGAATAGCAAGAAGAGATAAGAAAGCCTTCCTCAGTGATCAATGCAAAGAAACAGAGGAAAACAATACAATGGGAAAGACTAGAGATCTCTTCAAGGAAATTAGAGATACCAAGGGAATATTTCATGCAAAGATGGGCTCGACAAAGGACAGAAATGGTATGGACCTAACAGAAGGAGAAGATATTAAGAAGAGGTGGCAAGAATACACACAAGAACTGTACAAAAAAGATCTTCACGACCCAGATAATCACGATGGTGTGATCACTGACCTAGAGCCAGACATCCTGGAATGTGATGTCAAGTGGACCTTAGGAAGCATTACTACGAACAAGCTAGTGGAGGTGATAGAATCCCAGTTGAGCTATTTCAAATCCTGAAAGATGATGCTGTGAAAGTGCTACACTCAATATGCCAGCAAATTTGGAAAACTCAGCAGTGGCCACAGGACTGGAAAAGGTCAGTTTTCATTCCGATCCCAAAGAAAGACAATGCCAAAGAATGCTCAAACTACCGCACAATTGCACTCATCTCACACCCTAGTAAAGTAATGCTTAAAATTCTCCAAGCCAGGCTTCAGCAATACGTGAACCGTGAACTTCCAGAAGTTCAAGCTGGTTTTAGAAAAGGCAGAGGAACCAGAGATCAAATTGCCAACATCCATTGGATCATCAAAAAAGCAAGAGAGTTCAAAAAAATTTTATTTCTGCTTTTTTGACTTTGCCAAAGCCTTTGACTGTGTGGATCACAATAAACTGTGGAAAATTCTGAAAGAGATGGGAATACCAGACCACCTGACCTGCCTCTTGAGAAATTTGTACGCAGGTCAGGAAGCAACAGTTAGCACTGGACATGGACCAACAGACTGGTTCCAAATAGGAAAAGGAGTATATTATGACCCTGCTTAATTAAATTATATCCAGAGTACATCATGAGAAATGCTGGGCTGGAAGAAGCACAAGCTAGAATCAAGATTGCCGGGAGAAGTATCAATAACCCCAGATATGCAGATGATACCACCCTTATGGCAGAAAGTGAAGAGGAACTCAAAAGCCTCTTGATGAAAGTGAAAGAGGAGAGTGAAAAAGTTGGCTTAAAGCTCAACATTCAGAAAACGAAGATCATGGCATCTGGTCCCATCACTTCATGGCAAATAGATAGGGAAATAGTGGAAACAGTGGCTGACTTTATTTTTATTGGCTCCAAAATCACTGTGGATGGTGATTGCAGCCATGAAATTAAAAGACTTACTCCTTGGAAGGAAAGTTATGACCAACCTAGACAGCATATTTGAAAGCAGAGACATTACTTTGTCAGCAAAGGTCCGACTACTCAAGCCTATGCTTTTTCCAGTGGTCATGTATGGATGTGAAAGCTGAGCATCGAAGAATTGATGCTTTTGAACAATGGTGTTGGAGAAGACTCTTGAGAGTCCCTTGGACTGCAAGGAGATCCAACCAGTCCATCCTAAAGGAGATCAGTCCTGGGTGTACATTGGGAGGACTGATGTTGAAGCTGAATCTCCAATACTTTGGCCACCTGATGCGAAGAGCTGACTCATTTGAAAAGACCCTGATGCTGGGAATGATTGAGGGCAGGAGGAGAAGGGGACGACAGAGGATGAGATGGTTGGATGGCATCACTGACTCAATGGTCATGGGTTTGGGTGGATTCCAGGAGTTGGTGATGGACAGGGAGGCTTGGTGTGTTGCAGTTCATGGGGTCGCAGAGTCAGACACGACTGAGCGACTGAACAGAACTGAAAGACAACCTTCTCCCAGCCAAAAGTAACAATTAGGGGAAATATACAAAACCTATCTATTGCCACCAGGCTTCCTCCCTTGGAGAATTCATGGAGATCCTGTGCACATAGGTTCATGTATGCTCCATGGATCAAAGTTTTCTAGCACATTGTCCTCCTTTGTAAAATGCAGTACAGTGGTCTCATCTACCTTTTGCACCTCATGGGTACAGGGTAGACAAGAAGGAACAAAACAACAATGATTTGAATGTGCTTTTTTATTTCTCCAGCCTTATAGAGGTATGATTGACAAATAGAAATACATATATTTAAAGTGTACAATTTGATGTTTTGATCTACATATCATATACCTCTGGAAATGATCATCACAGTTAAACTACTTAACATATCCATTATCTCACAGGTCATTTTCTTCCTTTCTTGGTGGTGAGAACACAGAATTTCAAGCATACAATACAGTATTGTTCACTGGTATCACATTGCTGTACAGTAGATCCCCGGAACTTACTCATCATGTGTAACTGAAACGTTGACTACAATTTTCAGCTCACGGAACAGAGGAGGAAGCTACTTGACTGAATTTCTCCAGTTTCGGGCAAAGTCACAGGAACATGCGTGTGCATGCGTGCCGCTGCTTCAGTCATGTGGGACTCTTTGTGACCCCGTGGACTAGAGCCCACCAGGCTCCTCTGTCCATGGGATTCTCCAGGCAAGAATGCTGGAGTGGGTTGCCATGCCCTCCTCCAGGGGGTCTTCCTGACCCAGGAACAGAACCCGTATCTCTTACGTCTCCTGCATTGACAGGCGGGTTCTTTACCACTAGTGCCACCTGGGAAGCCCCACAGGGACATATTGCTCTGTAATTTCCTCATCTTGAAACTGAAAACAATATATGGAAAAATAATTGCAGAATAAACTATAACTTATAATTAACTTTTTTTTTAACTTTCCTGGACAACAATGATGCTTTGAGTGAAAGAAGTCCATAAGCACTCTGTGAGCAGATGACACCCATAGAGAGGAGATCCTCAATTACCATTCCCAATTGTATAAGCTGACTCCAACATCCAACAAGATGCCACTCCTATTTAGTGGTAATACTTTAGGACTAGCTGTGGCTCTTTTGCAAAGGGCTTTCACCAGATACCAGTATCTCCACAATGTCTGCCAAGTTCTGCCAAAGAAGCCGTCCTTTCTTTGACATCCCTGTTTCAGCTTCTCCCAAGGTCCATTATTTTCAACACTGACTGTTGTGTTACAAATAATGCCATAGAATCGCAACACTTTCAAGGGTTCTTAAAAATTGAGTCCAATCCCACCTTTTCTAAATGAGAAAACTGAGGTACAAAGATGTCAGGGTCATAGAACTCAGTCCGATGGTAACACTCATCTATTCAGAATCATCTTTCAGCCTGGACGGAGTTTCTCACTACCTGTATGTGTAAAAGCCTACACAAAGCTGACTAATTCATAAGGCCAAGGAAGAAACAAGGGTCAGGCTAATGCCCTGAAGCAAATAATGAGTTCAGCTCCTGGATGGCCAGTTCATCCATTTCATGTTGTCTAGTAAGATTATGCCTATAGAGACTTTCCTGGCAGTCCAGTGGGGCCTGGGATCCATCCTGGTCAGGGAACCAATCTTGTATAACTTGCAGTGTGGAAAAAAAAAGAAAGATTATGCCTATACATTTCAGATTACTTTTTTACTTCCTTTAAAATAATTTTTGATTTACATAAAAGTTGCAAAAATAGTCCTCAGAGTTCCTACATACCCTTTACCCAGCTTCCCCTAATGTTAGCACCTTGTATAACTTTAGTAAAACTATCAAAACCAAAAAAAAAAAAAAATCACATCAGTACAATGCTATTAACTAAACTACAGACTGAACTTATTGACATTTCACCAGGCTTCTTGCACTGGTGTCCCTTTTCTGTTCTAAGATCCATCTGCTGCTGCTGCTGCTAAGTCGCTTCAGTCGTGTCCGACTCTGTGCGACCCCATAGACGGCAGCCCAGCAGGCTCCTCTGTCCCAGATTATAATTGCTGTTGTTTCTTTTTGGTCCCTTCCAGTCTGTGACAGACCTTTAGTCTTTCACTGTCTTTCAACATCTTGTCACTTGGGATGAGTACTAGTCAGCTGTATTTTTTTGTAAGTTTTTTTGTTTTTATTTTCTGGCTGTGCCACATGGCTTATAGGATCTTAGTTCCCCAATCAAAGATCAAACCCACACCCCCTGCATTGGAAGTGCAGAGTCTTAACCACTGGACCATCAGGGAAGTCCATAATCATTTGTTTTATTAAATGTCTCTGTTATTTCAGGTCATTTTGTTGCAGGAAGGGGGACCCCTTCCAGGGCCTAAAACTGGGCTCTTGTCTAGCACTCGGAAATGAATTGTCCAAGGAGACACACGTGCTGACATAGCAAGAGATTTTATTGGGAAGGGGCACCCGGGCAGACAGCAGTAGGGTAAGGGAAACCAGGAGGACTGTTGCCATGTGGCTTGCAGCCTCAGGGTTTCATGGTGATGGGATTAGTTTCCCAGTTGTCTTTAGCCAATCATTCTGAATCAGAGTCCTTCCTGGTGGTGCATGCTTTTTTCAGCCAAATGGATGCCAGAGAGAAGGATTCTGGGAGATAGTTGGACATGTGGTGTCACTTTTTGACCTTTCCTGAACTCTTCTGGTTGGTGGTGGCTTATTAGTTCTGTGTTCCTTACCAGGACGTCCTGTCATAAAACAACTCATGCAAATGGTTACTATGGTGCCTGGCCAGGGTGGGCAGTTTGAATCAGTGTGCTTCCCCTAACAATTTGAGAGAAGTGCTTCACTGGTGGCTCAGAGGTTAAAGCATCTGCCTCCAATGCAGGAGACCCAGGTTCGATCCCTGGGTCGGGAAGATCCCCTGGAGAAGGAAATGGTAACCCACTCCAGTATTCTTGCCTCGAGAATCCCATGGACAGAGGAGCCTGGTGGGCTACAGTCCACGGGGTCCCAAAGAGTCGAACATGACTGAGCGACTTCACTTTCACTTTCACTTTCCAATCTCAAAGCTTAATGAAGTGGGTCCTCTTTTGCATCCTGGTGGGCTGCCATCTATTGGGTTGCACAGAGTTGGACACGATGGAAGCAATTTATCAACAGCAGCAGCAGCAGGCTCATATGTTTACTGCTCAGTTAGTACCATTCCCTAGATGAAATGAAGACAAATTTGTCATCATTCATTGGCCAAAATTAGACTCACTACTCTTCAGGTGTCTTTGGAGAATTACTTTGTGATGCATCATGAGTAATGAAAAACACTGTCAGTACATACAACGTGAGGCTGATTAATTTGTTAATCATGAGTCTTTGTTGTTACCTTGCGTGGTTTAATTATGACAGAGTACTGCAGTGAAGCTAAACACATGGACACAGGGGTACAGTGAGAAGCCATGAAGAGATATGGGTGTTACATGGACAGCTCTGGAAGTACTAACCCTAAGAGGGCCAGGCAGTGTTCATTCGAGCCAGTTAGACCCCGAAGCACCAGAACCTTCAAGCTGGGGAATGTTGGGCATGATGAATGACAATAAACACTCTATATGCCACCCCACCCTTTGGTACATCATATTCCCATCATATTAATAAAATACAGTGCCCATCGTAAAACAGAGCATGCATCAAAATTACGCTCTTCTGGGGACTTCCCTGGTAGTCCAGTGGTTAAGACTTTGTGTTCCCAATGCAGGTAAGAGGGTAACAGCCAGGAAGGCTAGGGGTCCCCAAGTGGAGGAAATAGGCTGCAAGTGTCAGATGTTTTTTTTCTTTTCTCTCTTAGCAGGAAAAAACAACCCACAAGTGTCAGATTTTTTTCCCCCTTTTCTATACAAAATTAAAAGGAGGTTTATTTTACAATTTTGTGTTGCTGTGACAATACCTGGTTCCACCTGAACTTGACTTTTCTCAAACCTTGACCTAACCAATGCGTTTTTCTTATGGAAATGTTTTTCTTACACTATGGTAATGAAACTATGTATATGCTTGGAAACCTGCCTTTCTTCGAGATTCATGTCAGTCATTTTATGGCCCAGGATGACTCACCTTGTGCCAATGTTATCTCAAGATGCATGTTGTGGGTGAGGGGCCTGGTGCCACTCTCTGAGGGTTAAGACATTTCCTTTCTCTAATTAGCAGCCTGCTAGTCAGTATCTGCTAAAGACTAGCAGGGGGGCACCCTTTCTGCCCACTTCTGATGTCTATGTCAGAAGCTTTCTCTATCTCTTTTATACTTTAATAAAACTTGATTTCACAAAAGCTCTGAGTGATCAAGCTTTGTCACTGGCCCCGATTGAATTCTTCTCCTCCAAGGCCAAGAATCCCAGCATCGTTCATGGCTAGTAGCAGCAACCTTTCACAGAGGGCACAGATTCATTCCCTTGTCAGAGAACTAAGATCCCACAAGCCACACTGCTGCTGCTGCTAAGTCGCTTCAGTCGTGTCCGACTCTGTGTGACCCCATGGACTGCAGCCCACCAGGCTCCTCCGTCCATGGGATTTTCTAGGCAAGAGTACTGGAGTGGGGTGCCATTGCCTTCTCTGACAAGCCACACAGCACAGCCAAAAAAAATGATGCTCTTCAGATACAGCCCCCACCCCAGCACAACTCCAAGGCTCAATCATCTTGCTGACAGTCACTTCCTACCCTTGACCCCAAGCCACTCGCTCTTCCTCTACTGGGTCTCCAGCTCTGGGCACTATTTTTACTACAGCACCTTTTTTTCAGGTCTGTTTTCCTCCTGACACTGTTAGGGGAAGCACAATGACTGAAACCGCCCACCCTGGCCAAGCACCATGGTAACCATTTGCATGAGTTGTTTTTTGACAGGAGGTCCTGGTAAGGAACACAGAACTAATAAGCTACCACCAACCAGAAGAGTTCAGGAAAGGTCAAAAGGAGACACCACATGTCCAACCACCTCCCAGAATCCTTCTCTCTGGCATCCATCTTGGCTGAACAAGGTGTGCACCACCAGGAAGGACTCTGACTCAGAATGATTGGCTAAAGATGACCTGGAAACTAATCCCATGATCATGAAACCTGAGACTGCAAGCCATGTGGCAGCAGTCCTCCTGGGTTCCCTTACCCTACTGCTGTCTGCCCAGGGGGCCCCTTCCCAATAAAATCTCTTGCTTTGTCAGCACATGTGTCTCCTTGGACAATTCATTTCCAAGTGTTAGACAAGAGCCCAGTTTCGGGCCCTGGAAGGGCTCCCCCTTCCTGCAACAACACTGGAGGCTTCTCAGAAGTAGTGGGCAGGGCTGCTGTTGGACATATGGTGACCAATGAAGCAATGGAGAACTGTATCTCGTTTGATTCTCAATATTTTTCTGTCTTATGATTTTCTGTTATTATTTTAATTATCTGTTGTGACCTCAGAAAGTGATTTTCTGACCCAGTAAGGAGAGATGACTGGTGGTTTGAAGAACACTGGACTGGAGGATTCTTTAAAATCTTTTTCTGCTTAATGTTTTAAAAATCAAATGGGTTAAGTTGAAAACATGGCAAAACCAAATATGTAATATTCATTCACAACCTCAGTCTTCAAATTAAATTTAATTTAATTAAAATATTGATCCTCCAAAAAGCAAACAGGGCAGATACTATTTTCATTTTAGGGAGGAACATGAGACTTAAAGAGTTTAAACCACCTGCAATGAAGTTGCACTGTGATCTCCACAGTGCCAGGACCAGAGAAGATAAAGGACCTGAATTAAATGCCAAATTTGTCCCATGCCCTCTGCTAAGCCAAGAACAGCAAACTCAAATGGCTTTAGAAGTTCAGCAAGTCATTTAATGTGTATAGAGGGTGTCTTTGGTGGCTCAGATGGTAAGGAATCTGCCCACAATGCAGGAGACCTGGGTTTGATCCCTGGGTTGGGAAGATCCGTGGACATGGGACAAAAGCATGACAACCCACTCCGGTATTCTTGCCTGAGAATCCCGTGAACAGAGGAGCCTGGTGGGCTACAACCCCTGGGGTCGCAAAGAATCAGACACAACTGAGCGACTTTCACTTTCACTTTTCACTTTCAGAGGGTGTCAGACCCTACAAGTGGTAGGGACAGTGGCAAAGTGGAGGGTGTGCCCAGTGTATGACAAACAGATCACACCTTCAGGTCACGTTCAACCTAAGGGACCTGCAGGTCATGACCCCTGTGGTCAGCTTTACACCCAGGACCTCATTTGACCTTCATCACAACCTGTAAGGTCTGCATTATCATCCCCCCTTTACAGCTGAGGATGCTGGGGTTTAGAGAGGCTAAGTGCCTGGGTTACCCCCTATTGTGTGCATGGGAAAGGCCATCAAGCCTGGGCCATGATCTAGGGGCCATTGTCTCTTGGAGCTACAGAATATCTGACTTTTATAGTTGCTGACAATCTGAGGAAGGTCAAAGAGAGCGATTCAGCCAGACTGAGGCTGTGGATGAATATTACATATTTGATTTTTCCATGTTTCCAACTTAGCCCTTTTGATTTTTAGAATATTAAGCAGAAAAAGATCTTAAAGACCCTCTAGCCCAGTGTTCTTCAAACCACCAGTCTTCTCTCCTTACAGGGTCAGAAAATCAGTTTCTGAAATCACAATTAAAAAATGATAAGACAGAAAAATATCAGAATCCGTCACTCATGATTAGTGGTGAGTATTATTTTAGGAAACTGGTTATACACAGTCAAAAAAATTAACTGAAAGAAAAATTTTTAATACTCACTTTGGAAATTCATTTCTCCAATCCAAGCCCTTCACTCCATGGATAGGAGACAATGGGAAAGTTAATGGCAGGGCCAGGACTACAGCCCAGATCTCCCAATGCCCAGTTCATGGCTAAGTTCCCTCATCACAGTGCCTGCGCAAAGACATTGTTTGAAAATTCTGGCAATAGGTACAGTATTCTTGCCTGAGAAATCCCATGGACAAACAAGCCTGGTAGGTTACAGTCCATGGGGTCGATAACGTGTCAGACAACTGAGCAACTAAACAACAACAACCCACTGTCAGCCAGTGGTGCGTGAATAAACTTACGTCTTAAAAACAGTCACTCTGAGGGGGTTTACTTCGTATACATGCTGTTGAGTCATCATGTTGCAGGAAGAGGGGTCTTGTTTAACACTCGGAAATGAGTTGTCCAGGAGACACACGTGCTAACAAAGCAAGAGACTTTATTGGGAACGGTGCCTGGGTCAGAGAGCAGGAAGGTAAAGGAACCCAGGAGGACTGCTCTGCCACGTGGCTCACAGTCTCAGGTTTTATGGTGATGGGATTAGTTTCCAGATTGTCTCTGGCCAATCATTCTAATCATTCTAACTCTGGGTCCTTCGTAGTGGTGCATGCATTGCTCACCCAAGATGGATGCCAGAGAGAAGGATTCTGGGAGGACATATGGACTGGTGTCTTATGTCTCCTTTTGACCTTTCCCAAATTCTTCTGGTTGGTGGTGGCTTGTTATTTCTGTGTTTCTTATCAGGATCTCCTAGTAAACTCACACAAAATGGTTACTATGGTGCCCGGCCATGGTGGGCAGTTTCAGTCAGTGTTTTTCCTAAGAGTCAAAGTCCCTGCATGTCCAGCTGTTGGACATACTTGAATTTAAAGAGAATTCTGTTTCTCTTATAACATTTTGGAGCCAGAATGATCTCTGTCACTCTCCTGAGTACAGAGATGGTGGAAGGTCTGATGTGAGAGTACATTGTGTTGCTGTAGCCCCTAAGTGGGCTTCCTTCGGGGGCATGTGTGAGGATGCCCTTCCTTCAGAGCTTTGAAGGAGCACCCAGATCACTTGATCTGTGGAAGAAGTCCAAGCAGGAGTGGCTGTGTGGGGTGGTCTGAGGAAAATACCAGGGGCTAAGAATATGACTGAAAGAGAACTGAGTAGAATGCCTCTCTCTGGGAATTTCTGCAAAAGCAGGGGCAGAACATTCTGGAAGAAGCAAAATGGAGTAGGTAGAGAGAAGACAGGGTCAGAATGTGACTGGTTAAAGGAGAACTCAGCTAAGCATTACCTCCCTTAGGTGCTTCTCTGAAGGCAGAAGAATGAGGACAGAACTTTTTGGAAAAGAGCCATTTCACAGAAGGCAAAGCCTAGCAGAGGCTGTCGCTGGAAGGAAAGAGACTGATTACCATGTATGATCATGAGCCTCAAGGTTCTAAATATATGGTGGACCAACTGCTTTTATATGTTAATTTTCTTTCCCTCTTCTTTCAAAGCTGAGATACTTTCAGCTCGTTCTAATTTTTAAGCCACATTTTGAGACCAAATCCATTGTGTTATTGTGTTCCCTTTCTGCCTCTCCTTTCTCCCTTTCCATAATTGTAAAAATATGAACTCTGTATGTCCAGCCCACAGAGAATAGTTTTCAAGGCTCAGACATTCCCTAAACCAGATAGTTATGTGATTCATGGACACCAAATAAAAAAGAACCTAGTCTTGTGGGAAGGGAGATGAGAAAATGGAGGCATAAAGGGGAAGAAGAGACAGAGACTAGAAAAAGGGCAAGGCTGAAGATTGGGATTCAGCAAGAAACTGACAAGAGAGAGCTCAGGGGAAATCAAAGGCTCTCAGTCACCATGAAAATGAATTCCAATGATATTCAATCCTTGAAGAAGTATTGATGGGGTCTGATCAATATAAATAAATGCTGATCTCAAGGAAGAGGGGAAATTCATTCCCTAATTATATCCAGAATAGTTATTTCTCAAATAATTATTGAATGTCTAATCTATATAAGTAAATGCTTATCTGAAACAACTACAAAAAAAAGAAAAGAAAACTGCTACCATCAAAACTAATTTCAGTAAAGCATTTGACAGTATCTCAAAAAGGTAAACATAGAAGTACCATATGACTCAGTCATTCCACCCCTAGGGGTATGCCCAAGAGAAATGAAAACAAATATCCACACAAAAACTCATGCATGAATGTTCATAGCAACATTATTCACAGTAGTCAAGAGGTAGAAATAACCCAAATGTTCATTAACTAATGAATGGATAAACAAAAATCTGGTTTATGCCCACAAAATGAAATATTCTTCTGCAGTGAAAAGGAATGAATACCAATACGTGGATAAACTATGAAAGCGTTATCGACACAAAGGGCCACATGTTGTTTGATCTAATTTACATGAAAGATCTAAAACAGGCAAATGGATAGAAACAGAAGACGTATTACCGGTTGTCAGGGGCTGGGGTGGAGAGGAAGGGGAGGTTTAGAAGCTCCAATGGCAAGAGTCAAAGTCAAGTTAACCATAAGCCCAGATTTTACAATTTATGGTTTCAAAATATGCAACCATCAGTGAGGAAATTGAAAAGTCTTTAACTCATGCCAAGTGTGTGCTTTAGCTAAATACACGACATTAGTCTTAGTTAAAGACAGAATTCTCCCTATCTCCCCACCATAAAAGGAAGAAACAGAAAAAGTGGGTTACCACATTGAGGTTTTCCTTTCATGTATACCTTCACGTGACTGACATTGTATTTAGTCCTCTAAGACAATGAGGGGCTTTCCAGGTGATGCTAGTGGTGAAGAACCCACTTGCCAATGCAGGAGATGTAAGAATCATGGGTTCGATCCCTGGGTTGGGAAGATCCCCTGGAGGATGGCACAGCAACCCACTCCAGAGGCGCCACAGGCTATGGTCCATAGCATCACCAAGAGTCGGACATGACTTAAGTGACTTAGCACACACGCACTGAGACAATGATTTTTTCCCCCCTTGAAGCAGAGTACTTGTAATTACAAAGCCCAAAGTGGGAATTGGACCCACCAGGAGACACTCAAAGGGCAGATGGGATTTTGTGAAATCCTTCCCTCTGCAGAGCAGCATTTGTGGACACCCACACTCCACCTGGGAAGCCCGGCAAACACGATCTGGCTCCAGTAGGTAGGGTGTGGCATATAGATTGTGATGCCATTGGGAAACCAAACAGTGAGACTGAGTTCGTTCAGATCCAGCACCAGGGCTGAGAATTCTAGCAAGAGAGGCAGGCCTTTAAAAGGAGAAATATAGGAACTTCCCTGGTGGCCCAGTGGCTAAGACTACACACTCCCAATGCAGGGACCCTGAGTTCGATTTCTGGTCAGGGAACTAGATCCCACATGCTGCAACTAAGACCTGGTACAGCCAAATAAAATAAAATTAAAAAGTAAAAGTTTTTAAAATAAATAAAAGGAGAAATATAGGACACTGGCCTGATAAGACAGCCCATCCTCGATGTGTTTGTGGCTTTTCTTCACGTCCAACATCACTGTCCCCTTCACAGGCATGGAGCACGCAGGGTCCCCTAGCCTGGTGTCTGATTATTTGTCCCATCTCAGATGTGCTTTCCCCCTGAGGATCATCCTTTTCTAGAGCTCTTGCAGATCAGTTCCTTTCTTATTCCTCCACCAGACTCGGCCAAGTCCTGGGACAGGTGGGCCTCGTTGGTCGAAGAGGTAGGGCTCCCAGGTGCTTAAGGGACACCTCCAGCGCTGCACCTGGGTGCCCTTGGCTGCCCATTCTGTGGAAATCAGTCCTGTTAACAAATGCATGCTTGTACCAGACTTTGTTGCACTCTTGGGATCATGTGAACTAGTAGTTAGTGGTGGCTCACCTTCTATGTTGCTCTCCAAATAAGATGGGTTTGCTTTTTTTTTAACAAAAAAGATGGTATGGAAATCTTGCTGCCTCCTGAATGATAACTTCTTCCCGCCTAGGCATTCATCTCAGATCTGGTCCTAGGAAGAGTCTGATCTGCTCATCTTCAGTGAGTTACTACAGATTTGGGCCATGGGAGGCAGAACAGGCAGGCAATGGGAAGGATTCAGAGAGGCTCCAGTTCTGTCTCAGTTCACAAAGGCACCTGAAGCCTTGCTCTTGACCATTAGGACAGGGGAGCCTTGGCCTTGACCATTAGGGCATGGGTGGCACCTGGAGACAGGTCTTGGTGTGGGTCTTCCAAATCAAATGGTGCCCAAAAGTTTCCCTTGAACCCCCAGAATTTTCTGCAGGCCTTGCTTTATTTATTTATTTTTAATTTTTATTTATTTGACTGCACTGATCTTGGTTGCAACACGCGGGATCTAGTTCCCTGACCAGGGATCGAACACATGCCCCTGCATTGAGAGTGTGAAGTCTTAACCACTGGATGACCAGAGAAGTCCCTGCAAGTCCTGGTTTAAAAGCTGAGGAAGTGGGAATTCCCTAGTGAATCAATGGTTAAGATTGTGCTTCCACTATAGGGAGTGCCAGTTCTATCCCCAGTTGGGGAACTAAGATTCTGCATGCTGTGTGGTTCAGCCAAAAACTAAAAAGAAAAATTAATTAAAAAAAATTTTAAAGTAAAAGCTGAGGAAGTTATCCAGATGGTGTCAGCTGGGTCCCAGAGCTGGAGCGGGGATTGGGGGAGGTGGGTGGGCCATGGTCATGAAAAGATTGAACCATTGGTCTGAGAGTCTCCACCCTGGGTGACCACATGACTCCAGGTGGAGCTAGCGAAAGGGAAGATCTGCCAAGAAAAATAAATCAAGTTAATTAATTTGTAAATGTTTTGAGGGCACAGGCACAGGCAGCCTCCAGTCATTTATAATCATGATAGGCTTCGTTTCCTGGGCCTTTATGGTTGTCATTTAGTCCTAAAGGCAGATTCACAGAAGGAGGTCACTGCAGGTCTGGGGGACCCATCGGTGGACAGAGAAATGAGGCACACATTTAAGTAGAAGGATTTTGGTTGGACAAGGTTTGAGGAAAGGAGTCAGTCAAGATGTTGATTTCTAATAAAGGGAAAGCTGACAAGCAGAAGGCCTCTTGGAAGGCAGCTCCCTGCACAGAGAATGGTAGGCTAGACTCAAGGTCAAGGGAGCAGGCCCTTATTACAAAAGCTGAGGCTACTGAATGGGCAGACGTCAGTGGGGAAAGATCTAAAATTGTGTAATGCAAGCCAGGTGCTAACGACAAAGAATTATGCAGCATTATAAATTTCAAATTATTTTCTCTCACCAAAAAAATGCATCATGTAGGGGCAGGGGGCAGGCTACCACATAAGCCTTTATACTCTCATGTCAAAGAATTTATATTTACTTTGCAGAGGAATCGTTTCTATCATGTGGTCAGATCCACATAACTAGGTAGCCCACAAGTATGAAGCCTGCCCAGAAGCAGGTCAGTTGGCCTGATCTAGGGGCCAGTCGTGGCCAGTTATTTAAAGATTGGCAAATGACTAGATATTGCTGAGGGAATCGTTCTGCTCAAGGGACCCACAGGGCATCATATGAACTGTGGTTGAAATTGAAGATGTAGATAAAACATCCTCCTCAAAACCACATACAAAAGGGGGAGATTATTTTAAAAATTCCTTTGAGGGGATGGTAACATAAGATGGCATATGTTCCTATGTGTGGATTCAGGACATATAGTGCAAGACCTCACATTTTAAGGGGTTCACAGTCTTCCTCGAGGAGTATGAGTGGGCCAGACCCAGAAGGTGACAGAAGAAATCTCTGACCTTTCAGGACCCATGGGGGATGACAGTGCTATTGTCCTAACTGAAGAAACAAACCAATAAAATACAAATAATAATGATGATCGTAAAAATAAATACGGAGGGTGGGAGAAAATTTGCAGAGTTTGACAGATATGTTTATGGCAAAGGCTGTGGTGGTCATTTCATGGGTATATGCTGCTGCCAAGTCACTTCAGTCGTGTCCAACTCTGTGCGACCCCATAGACGGCAGCCCACCAGGCTCCTCCGTCCCTGGGATTCTCCAGGCAAGAACATTGGAGTGGGTTGCCATTTCCTTCTCCAATGCATGAAAGTGAAAAGTGAAAGTGAAGTCACTCAGTCGTGTCTGACTCTTAGCGACCCCATGGACGGCAGCCTACCAGGCTCCTCCATCCATGGGATTTTCTGGGCAAGAGTACTGGAGTGGGGTGCCATTGCCTTCTCCTCATGGGTATATAGTTATCTCCAAACTCATCAGGTTTTATCCATTAAATATGTACAGCTTTTGTATGCTTAGTGAGACCTCAACAAAGTAGATTTTAAATATAACTGTAAAAACTAGGAAACAGGGGCCTCCCAGGTGGTCCAGTGGTTAAGAATCCACCTTCCAATGCAGGTTCAATCCGTGGTGGGGGAACTAAGATCCCACATGCCATGGAGCAACTAAGTCTGCGCACCGCAACTACTGAGCCTGCGTGCCACAACTAGAGAAGCCTGTACAGTGCGAGGGAGATCCCACATGCCACCACTAGGTTGGATGCAGCCAAACAAATAAATGTTTTTGTGATTCATTTTGATATTTGGCAAAACTAATACAATTATGTACAGTTTAAAAATAAAATAAAATTTAAAAAAAAGAGAGTAAATTTAAAAAAAAAAAAAAGGAAAAACTAGGGAACAGCAGAAGATATGGCTTAAAAGTGGGCTGGCCAGTGTGACAGATGTGGGGGACACATGGCTATTGAGCATCTGCCGTCTGCTGTAAGTGTAGAAGGTATGTACTCAGTTGCTGCATAGTGTCCAACTCTTTGCGACCCCAGGGACTGTAGCCCGCCAGGCTCCTCTGTCCATGGGATTCCTCAGGCAAGAATACTGGAGTGGGTTGTCATTTCCTTCCTTCAGGGAGTCTTCCTGACCCAGGGATTGAACCCGCATTTCTTGAGTGTCCTGCATCGGCAGGGTTCTTTACCACTAGCGTCACCTGGGAAGATGTAGAATGCATCACAGATCTCAAATAATGTACAACTATCTCATTAGTAACGTGAAATGTTGATCATGTGTGGAAATGATATTATTTTGGACATGGTTTAAACAAGTATATTTTTAAAAATAATTTGACCTTTTAAATGTGATTGCTGGAAAATTAAAAACGACGCGTATGATGGCTGGCATTTGTGGCTCACATTGTGTTTCTATCGGACAGCAGTGCATTTGAACGCCTCCTCTACCAGGATCCAGGTGCAGCCCAGGCTGCAGGCACCACTCCCCTCTGCTTCTCCACTGGGGGGCTGGGGCCTTGGCTCCTTAGGATTTCTCCCACAGCTCACTTGACCTGCATGGATGTTGACTGTGATAGCTTTGAATCTAGAATTCAATTTGGAGAGAACGGCTATCTTAACAATTCTGAGCCTTCAATCTGTGAACATGGCATGCCTTTCCAATTATTTCGGTTTCATCTAATTTAATTTCTCTCAGCAATGTTTTATAGTTTTCATCAGAGTGGTGTTGATAGTCTTTTGTTAAAGTAATTACTAGTTATTTTATGTTTCTTGGTATTGCCATAAATGAGATTTGTAAAAATTTCATTTTCCAATTGTTTCCTGCTAGTATATATAATACATGAGATTTTTCTATATTAACCTTGGATCCTATGACATTGCTAAGATCATTTATTAGTTCTAGTATTGCACTGTAGAGTCCCTGGAATTTTCAACATAAACAATCAGATGATCTACATACAGGGACAGTTTTCCTTGTAAAGAAAAACTCGAACAGAAATATTTTAAAAACAGAAAGAAAACCATTTGAAAATGTACTTATCAAAGTTCTGTAAAAGCACTAGAAAACCACAGGAAACACTTAGATTCTCATGACATTATCTGAGGTCTGCTATATATTATTTTGGAGGGGTGATTCCACAAGAAACCCACCATTCCGTTTTGTGGCATCAAAATACTGAACAGATTTTTCTGGCTTAAGTGATGAGGAAGTGACGGTGGTGAAGAAGGGGTCAGTGGAGATGGCTGATGTCTTAGTAAAAAATATCACTGGCTGGGTGGCTTATAAACAACAGAAATTTGGGGGGAGGGATAAATCAGGAGTTTAGGATTAACAGATACAAGCTACTGTATAAAAAGGGCTTATCTGATGGCTCAGACGGTAAAGAATCTGCCTGCAATATGGGAGATCTAGTTTAATCCCCAGGTCAGGAAGAGTCCCTGGAGAAACGAATGGCAACCCACTACAGTATTCTTGCCTGGAGAACTCCATGGAGGCTATAGTCCATGAGGTCACAAACAGTCAGACACGATTGAGTGACTAACATTTTCCCTATATATAAAATAAACAAAAATAAATAAACAACAAGGACCTACTGTATAACACAGGAAACTATTCAGTATCTTGCAATAAACTATAATGGAAAAGAATCTTAAAAACAGTAAATATGTATAAAACTAAACCACTTCGTTGTACACCAGAAACTACCACAACACTGTAAATCAATTATACTTCAATACAATGAAATAAACCAAACAAACAACAGAAATTAATTACTCACAGTTCTGGGGGCTGGGAGGTCCAAGTCCAAGGTACTGGTTCCTGTCTTCCTTCTTTGCTGTGTTTCTCTGTGTCTTCACATAACAGAAAGAACAAGCTAGGTCTCTGGGACTTCTTTTTATAAGGATACTAATCCCAACCAGTCCATTCTAAAGGAGATCAGTCCTGGGATTTCTTTGGAAGGGATGATGCTAAAGCTGAAACTCCAGTACTTTGGCCACCTCATGCGGAGTTGACTCATTGGAAAAAACTCAGATGCTGGGAGGGATTGGGGGCAGGAGGAGAAGGGGACGACACAGGATGAGATGGCTGGATGGCATCACTGACTCGATGGACGTGAGTCTGAGTGAACTCCGGGAGTTGGTGATGGACAGGGAGGCATGGCGTGCTGCGATTCACATTCTGGAATTCATGGGGTCGCAAAGAGTCGGACACGACTTAGCGACTGAACTGAACTGAACTGAATCCCATTCGTGAGGGCTCTTTTTTTTATATACTTTATTGTTTATTATGTTTTCTCCAGCAGAATGAAAGCTCCTTGAAGGCAGTAACTTTTGTCTGTATTCCCTGATACCTAGAATTGTGCCTGTACACAGCTGGTGTTCCATACAGATTTCTGCTGGAGACTGGATGTAATGAGTTAATCAGAACTCAGGTGGTGGGGGGGGAGTGGCTTCTGCAGAGTCTGGGGCAGGAAAAGGGGAGCTGGAGGGACCCTGTGCCTTGCGACCTCCCCATTTTAACCTTAAGTTTTAAGAAGTGTGGTGGAGCCGGATTCAGTCTGCTGGGTGACAGGGTCAGTGGGGTGCAGAGAGACCCAAAAGCAGCCTTTGGGAAGGTGGGGGTGGGGGGAGCTTGACACTTGACTCTGGCCTCCTGGTCTGGGTTGGACCCAGGACCCTGAGACAGAGCATACACATTCTGGGGAGTCACCCCTCCAGTCATCAGTTCCCTGAGGAACCAGAAATTACTCTTCTTGGTTTGAAGTCACTTGGAAAGGAAGGGGCATGTGAGTGGGGAGGAGGAGACTGACCCTCTTCCCACCTCCAGTCTGCGAGGTTCCAGGCTCCCCCTTCTCCACGGAGACCTGCCCGCCAGTCCTTTGAAGGCTCAGAGCCCCGACTCGGGTGGCGCCCCTGTCTGGGAGCCATGGAGCCGGACTGCCGGGTCAGCAGAGGCATGTGGCCAGTGCCCCGAGAGCTGCCATGTGGAGACGGTGGTTGGCCACAGAAGGCCTCGGCTGTCCTGAGCTCAGATCTCGGCTGCCGGCCACTGAGGTGGTGGCTTCTGCAGCTGGGTCAGCGTGTCTGGCTTCTCAATGGATTCCAGCTGCTGCTTCTTCGCCCGCTTGAGCTTGGCAGGGTTTGGAATCACTTGGACGATCTTTGCCTCCCGCTCCTCCTCCAGGCGGCGTTTCAAGTTCTCCCTGCAGCGACGCTCCTTCTCCTCCTCCAGGTGCTGGGAAGGTCCTTGGCCAGCTTCCTCTCCTGCCGGTCTTTCATCTTTTGCTGCCGGGATGTGCGCAGGGGCTTGTCCTGAACCATCTGGGAGAACCTCTTCTTTGAGCGGTCCTTCCACACCCGCCCCAGACTTGCACTTCCCCTTTGGGATTATAGGAACCTCCTCCTCCTTCGGCTTCTTGGACGCAGGGGCCTGGGCAGAAGAACTTTTTCACTTCTTTGGTGTGAGGCCTTCTCTTGCCGGCTGCCTGGCTGGAGCTAGCTTGCTCTGCTCCTACTGATCCCGTTGGTAGACGGGCAACTGGGGTGTCAGCTCCTGTAGTGGCTTCGAGGGCTCAGGACCCAGAGATGCTGACCTAGGTAAGGCTCTAGTGATCCTGAGCCTGGCTGCAACTGATATCAGGGGACCCCAGGATAGGCTCCTCCTTATTCTTGTGCAATTCCGAGTCTGCTTCATCTTGGTCCTGGGAGAACTTGGGTGAGTCCTCACTTGGCTTTGACTGAAGTTGGTGGAATTCAGGACTTGACTTCTGCTGGCTTTGGGGCAACTCCAGGCCTGGATCTCCCTGACCCTGGGGGGAAACTGAGTCTGGTTCCAGCTGCTTTCAAGGGGACCCCAAGCCTGGCCCCTCCTGTAGACTGGGTGATCCCAGGCTTGTCTCTGACTGATGATTGGGCTCACTCATTTCTTCTGCATTCGACTAGAACGCCACAAGGGCCTGTCTGGCCCACAGAACTGAGGTGGGGTTCTCGGGAGATTCAGTCTTTACATCTTCCAGCCTTAGGCTGCGCCTAAGCAGCATAGCCATTATTTTCAAATCCGAGCCCACCTGCATGTGAAGGTTCTTATGGCCAGATCACCTCCCAAAGGTTCCACCTCCAAATACCATCATCACCTTGGAGATTAGGATTTCAACATATGAACTTTGTGGAACCATAGCAACTGGCTTCCAGTGAATCAAAGAGCTGATGTTGTCCCCAGAACAGCCCAGTTTAGAAGGAGAGCCTTCGTGTATAACTTTAACATTAAATGAGGTGGAAAACCTGGGCGACAATCCTGAAGGACACAGGCATTCTGAGACCTTGGCCAGGAGACTTGAAGTTCCCTCATTCTTGTGCCAGGGCATGGCCCCAGCCTCCCTGAGGTCTGTTTCTCAGGCCAAGAAGCAGCAGCTGCTGAGGGTGGACTGGACACGAATTCCTATGTATGCCTATGTGTTCCCTGCATTCCAGAAGGACTAGGACCAGGATCCTCCTCAGTGCTTTCAGGCATCCCTGCTAAGCCTTTCTGCAAGTTTCTGGCCTCCCGCACTCAAGCCAGTCCAGCTCCAAGCTGCCTATCTCCCTCTGGGTACATCTTCCACTTCAGCTCTGCCATGGCCCACATCCACCGCATCCTTGATCTTTCTTAAACACTGAGGGTCAGACAGCTCCCCCTGTTATGTGTTGGCACCTTGACAGGTTTCAGGCAACTCACTCAAGTCTTTTGCCTTTGATCAGAGACTACACACCTTTCATCTTAGATTCACAGAAAGCAACAGTAGACTCAGATGAATTTGACTGTTTTTCTGCCTCTGTACAGATTGATGGGACCATGTGTATTTTACCTTGGACAAGCCTGAAAACAGTAATAACAGAAATACATTTTTCACTGTCCCTTTGCCTCTCTTTGAAAGTGGAGGACAGATCAACAACAAGGTCCTCCTGTGTAGCACAGGGAACTATATGCAATATCCTGTGATAAACCATCATGGAAAAGAATATAAAAAAAAGAATATGTATGTATCCATATAACTGAATCACTTTACTGCACAGCAGAAATTAACACAACATTGTAAATCAACTATATCTTCCCAGGTGGCTCTACTGGTAAAGAACCCACTTGCCAATGCAAGAGACATAAGAGATGCAGGTTTGATCCCTGGTTTAGGAAGATATCCCTGGAGAAGGGAATGGCAATCCACTCCAGTATTCTTGCATGGAGAATCCCATGGACAGAAGAGCCAGGCAGGCTACAGTCCATAGGGTCACAAAGAATCAGACATGATGGAAGTGACTTAGCAAGTACGAAAATAAACTATACTTCAATTAAAAATATCAGTTAAAATGAAATAAAGAATAAAATTGAGGACATCAAACAAAATAGACTAAAAATATCACACATATAAATAATGTTGGAAATAGGAACAAGTGATTTATAAAATGAAAGTGATAAGACATCTATGACCACCTTTTTTGCCAATAAATTAAAAAATAGAAGAAATTGAAAAAAAGTGGAGGGGAGCCCAGTTTTCACTGAGTTGTCATTCCCAACAGAGACTCTATCCTCTGTGCTATGTCAGCAATTGAGAGATTTTCTACCTGTGAGAAGACTCTTGAGAGTCCCTTGGACTGCAAGAAGATCAAACCAGCCAATCCTAAAGGAAATCAACCCTGAATAGTCATTGAAAGGACTGATGCTGAAGATGAAGCTCCAATACTTTGGCCACCTGATGCGAAGAGCTGACTTGTTAGAGAAGACCTTGATGCTGGGAAAGATTGAAGGCAGGAGGAGAAGGGGACGACAGAAGATGAGATGGTTGGATGGCATCACTGACTTAATGCACATGAGTTTGAGCAAGCTCCAGGAGATGGTGAAGGACAGGGAAGCCTGGCATGCTGCAGTCCATGGGGTGGCAAAGAGCTGAACACAACTGAGCAACTGAACAACAGCAACAACTGCCTGTGACAATAGTGTCACCTCTCATCCCTCCAGTGGCTGGCCTTTCCTAGGGCTCTTATTACTGAGCTGGATCCCGCCAAGGCCCAACCACTTTCACATGGGCCTCCCTAGTCCCGGTCATGGTCACTATCACCCAGAGGGCAAGTGTTGGGTAAAAAATTCCTCAAGGGATGGTTTCCCCCTTGTGTTATGGCTGCCTCCCAAAGAACTCTGACTCGGGCTCTTCTCAACCCTCGTGAATGACTGTGTGTCCGTGGCCAAAACCTCTGCCAATATGGGGCTGACTTTCCTTTCCCCTTCTGCTCTCAAGAACCAGGAATAAGGACTTCCCTGGTGGTACAGTGGATAAGAATCTGCCTGCCAGTGTAGCGGACATGGGTTGATCCCTTGTCTGGGAAGATCCCACATGCCTCAGAGCAAC
Organism: Bos taurus; assembly: GCF_002263795.3. Classification (NCBI taxonomy): domain Eukaryota; kingdom Metazoa; phylum Chordata; class Mammalia; order Artiodactyla; family Bovidae; genus Bos; species Bos taurus. Next base: position 2,085,917 of record NC_037357.1, read on the forward strand.
TCAGCCAGTGCGTCACAACTACTGAGTCCACCCTCTAGAGCCCAGAAACCTCAACTACTGAGCCCGTGTGCCATGTGACAGCCCACGTGACAACCACTGAAGTCCAGGCACCCTAGAGCCCGTGTGCTGCAACAAGAGAAGCCACCGCAGTGAGAAGCCTGAGCACCGAAACTAGAGAGTAGCCCCTGCTTGCTGCAACTAAAGAAAGCCTGCGTACAGCAACAAAGACCCAGTGCAACCAAAAATAAATAAAAAGAAGTTAAGTAAAGACTCTGTAATCTTTGAAAAAGAAAAAAAAAAAACAACAAATCTGGAATAAACTTGGGTCTACTCTTAACCAAAGAGCCATTTTTCAGAGACATTCAGAGAGTGGAAGGGCTCATTGTTCTACAACCAACTGTGGTCTTCTGTCTGTGGGGTCAGTCCACCCTGACCCCACAACACCCCACAGTTCCCCAGGCTAAACAACTCTTGGTTTCCTACATATACTTAGAGTCTGAGCACTTTAGATAGGTGGCTCTCTGGGCTCTTGGGTCTCTGTGAGCCTGGATGCTTGCTACATAAAGGAAAAAAGCAGATCGAAAACTTCGTGCCAGGTGAGTGAAATGCTCAGTGTGTAGCTTCACTGGAAGACACCCATTGCCCCCTCCTTTAGAATCTGTTGGGACATTTTAATTTTGTATGGTGCCTTCCTGGACTTTTGACGACCACAAGAGAATCCCTGGCTGTCCACGCAGTGGTGTGGCTAGGATATCCATGACAAATGGGTGCCTAAATCTTATCATGGCCACCCTCGAAAATATCCAAGAACATGGGATATGTGGGACCTGGTCTGTGAGGTGCTCTCTTCTTCATTCCAAGAAGAGGTAACTGGCTGATGTGGGGGCACCCTGCCTAACGTGTTCACCATTCAATTCTCTCTCCTCCCTCACAGCCTTCAGAGTCCTAAGCCCAACCTCCACAATGGGCACAGCTCTCCCATATGCACAAAGACACCCTGCCATCTCACTTCCCTGGTGGCTCAGTGGTAAAGAATCTGCCTGCAATGCAGGAGACTCAGGTTTGATCCCTGGGTTGGGAAGATTCCCTTAGAGGAGGAAATGGCAACCCACTCCAGTATTCTTGCCTGGAGAATTTCATGGAGAGAGGAGCCTGGTGGGCTACAGTCCATTGGGTCTCACAGAGCCAGAAATGACTGAGTGATTAATGCTTTAACTTTCAGCTTGTTTAAAACTCTGACTCCTTGGGAGTTCCCTGGTGGTCCAGTGGTTAAGACTTTGCCTTCCAATGCAGTGGGTGAGGGTTTGATCCCTGGTCAGGGAGCTAAGATCCCACATACCTCTTGGGCAGAAAACTAAAACATGAAACAGAAGCAACATAGAAGTAACAAATTCAATAAAGACTTTACAAATGGTCCACATCAAAAAATCTTTAAAAATAAAAAGCAAAAAAACTCTAACTCCTTAACCAATGACCACACAAGTGTTTCCCTAGGATGCAAAGTTAGGAATGCCTCTCGGATGGATGATTGGATGTCCATTCACCTTCCAAAGACCCCCCACCCTTTCCGTGGACCCCCTCTCAGATCTCTCTCACTCAGATATGCTCCTGGAAAAGAACCAGATCTGCCCACTTCTATGAAGTCACATAGAGGGAGGGTCAAGTAGGAAATCTATTGAAGGGGAGAAAAAGCAGCCACCAGATGTGACAATGGGCAGTGCTATGGATGCCAGCCATGTCCCAGGTGCCCCCAACACAATATTCCTTGTGTGGTCTCTCAGGACGGAGCTCCATTCATGACATTTCTTCTCAGATGATAGTAATGGGCATTCTTTGAGTCACTGGCCTCAATGGTCTCAGAATCTCCTTCAGCCTCCAGGCTCAGGACTCAAAGTGGTTGGATTCCTACTATAGAATTTAAAGACTCTTTCATTCAATACTAAATAAATATCTGTGAAGCCCTGTGAAACTTCCATACGTGACCTGACCAGACCACAGTGGCCATCTCTGCCCCTTGCCATCTGTACACTGAAGGGCCATGTGTCTAATTCCCTAGACTTCCTGATAAAGAATCTGCTTGCCAGTGTAGGAGATACCAGAGATATGGGTTTAATCCCTGGGTTGGGAAGATCTGCTGGAGGAGGAAACGGCAACCCACCCCAATATTCTTGCCTTGAAAATCCTATGGGCAGGAGCCTGGCGGGCTGCAGTCCATGGGATCACAAGAGTCAGACACAATTGAGCACACACATACTGCACCAAGGACTTTGCCTTCCCAGGCACTACCAGCTCCTGCCCCACACAACCGTCAGTATCATCACTCAAGTTTCCCCAGTTCATTACGATATTTCTCAGCCCAGTGCTAAGTGGAAATGAATGTGAGCTTAGACACCAGGAACCTTAGACAGCAGAGGGACAGAGAGCAGTCAGAAAATATGATCCTATGACAGAACCCTAAGAGTCTCACAGAAGTAGCTCACTGGACCCTGCTCTCGAGCCTGTTCCTGTGTTCCCCTATGGTGGAGACTGGGGTTTCCTCTTTGGGAGCGATCCACAGCCTCCTGTTGGAAACCCTGACCCACAGGGTCTGGGCCCTGTTTCAATCATTTGTAAGCACTACCAACCCTTGTGCATAACTTTGGGTTCGAAGTTGTTCTCTCACACATCAGAGCTCGTGACTCAGTTTCCTCCTGTATTTGGACAAGAGGAAATTATTATCCACTTGACAAGAGAGTTTCACACTGAATAGACAGAGGTTCTGACTCTGGCACTGGGCTTTAGGAACTCCCCCAGGACTGAGCAGTAGGAGTGAAATTCATGAGCTTTTCTTGCACCTGCTACCCTGATCTTGCAGTCTGAGATTGTAGCAGATGGTTGTAGCATTGATACCTGAAAAAGCAATCTATTCTCATCCCCTCCCTGACTTCACAATCTCAAGCCCCATGAGATCTTTATGACTGACAGACCCTGCATAAGATCCTGCCAGTTCTCTGGCAACAAGCTGCCTCTTAAATCAAGGAGATGGGACTCTTGTGCTGTGGCAGCATCTGCTAGTGCTTCACCACAGTTGTCTCTTTCTTCTGAGTCCAACCTTAGATTTTGTTTCCTAACCTCTTTGAAAGTCGTATGGGAAGTTCTATACCACAATCAGATCTGGCCCCCAAACCCTCTCATTTGGTCCTCAGTTGTTCCCTCCCCCGATTCACCCTCACTGAGCTGGAGATGATCGTGGCTATTTGCCGAATCATAGATGGGAGAGCAGCTCCCGAGTGATCGCATAGAGCAGAGCCGCCCTTGGGCCAGACGCGACTTGCCTGGTAAATGGGTACAAAGTAAGCATCTTGACTCTGAGCCATTCTCATCTGGCGGTCTGCTTGTTACAGCAGTTTAGCTTACCTTAAGGAAATTTTTTAAAAATCTCTTTTTCTTAGTTTTGTACCTAGAGATGGCCCAGGCCCACTTCTCAGGCTTCTGGCCTCACTCCTGAGAGCTCTGAAAAAAATGGCAGCCTTCTGAACCTCTGATGAAAAATCCGATTGTTGGAGATATATTCACTGATGACGATCATTAGCCCTCTTGGGTCATTAGTCTATGGCAACTGCTTCCTTTGCTAGAGGTCTAGAATACTCAGGGACTGGGCTGGTGGCCCCCTTCCTTCCTGTCTCACTGGCATGTGTTCTAGCATTGTTCTCTTCTATCCAGGCTTCAACAAAGGAGTAAGAGAGAGCTGGGGAACAAGGAAACATTTAAATATTTAGTGGATATTTCCATGGATACTGGAGTAAGAAATTATGAATTTTGTTAGCCAGGATAATAGGATTGGTGTTAAGAAGGAAAAAAATCTCTTAGGTTTAAATATATGTAATGAAGTATTTGGGGCTTCCCAGGTGGCTCAGTGGTAAAGAATCCACCTGCCAATGCAGGAGATGGACCTGGGTTGGGAAGATTCCCCTGGAAAAGGGAATGGCACCCCATTCCAGTAGAATACTGGAGAATCCCATGGACAGAGGAGCCTGGCGGGCTACAGTACCTGGGGTCACTGAGTCAGACACTACTGAGCACTCAGCACCACACCAAGGTACTTAGGGAATAAACATCCTAATGTCCAGAATTTCCTTTAAAATACTTTAACAGAAAATCAGATGAGACAAATGTGACAGAATGTAACTGTTACACGTAAGGGATGGATGTGCAGGTGTTCATCATACAATTTTCCCTACATGTCAGTATGTTTGAAAATTCTACTAATAAAAATGAAATGTAAAATCAAAAGTTTTCATTTCTGGGAAACAGTCCTCAAATTGAAGACTTCCTGGCACAATTAAGGACACAGCAAACTACTGTGTCCCTCTCCCTCCTCCCCCTGATGATGCTGACTTTGCCCTTCCCAAGCTCATTCAAGCACAGGGAACTATAGTCAATATCTTCTAATAACTTATAATGAAAAATAATTTCAAAAATAATGTATGTTTATATGTATAACTGAATCACCTTGCTGTGCACCTGAAACATTGCGAGTCAACTATACTTTAATAAAAAATATATATATTAAGAAAAAAAAAGTTCACACTAGGTAAAAGGCAGCACGTGGGTCCCCCTCAAAGCCTGTGCACCTGACTCAGCTCTTCCTGCCAACTCCCTGACTTCAGATACCTGACTTTGGAAGCACACATTCCTGGCGGTGATCACCCCTGCCCTCGGCACTGGATCAGTTGGACTGGCCACCCACCCCCATACCACCTGACATTGCCATGACTTTGGAAACCTCTCACTCCTAAATCAGCTGTCCCACACATTTTATTCTGGATCCTGAACTGGTGGAGAGATGCAGAGTGCAGAGTGTTAGTGGCTCAGTCGTGTCCAACTCTTTGTGACCCCATGGACTGGGGCCCACTAGGCTCCTCTGTCCATTCAGTTTTCCAGGTAAGAATACTGGAGTGGGTAGCCATTCCCTTCTCCAGGGGATATTCCTGACCCAGGGATTGAACTCAGATCTCTTGCAATGCAAGCAGATATCTTTACCATCTGAGCCACCAGGGAAGCCCGAACTGGTAGAGTTGTATGGCCTAAGCACACACTTCCTAGAAGCCTCCCAAATGCATGCACACCATCCCTGTAAGCTTCACAATTCCTCTAGCAGGATAGAGTCTTATCATCTCTTTTACCAAAGGTATCAAAGACCGAATGGGAAAAATGTGGGAGAGCTTCGAGCACAAGGACAGAAAGGGGACACCAGATATGAGGTCAAGGATATCCAAACCTTTGCCAGCTCTTGCGGCCACTATGGAGCCTATTCTTGTCCCAAGTGTGCTGACCACCAGTCACTCTAATTGGTCCCAAGGACACAACTCTAGGCCTCTTGACTTTTGCATGCTGTTTCTCAGCTTCTTCTTTCTTGCCTGAGAGCAGGACCTGTCCCTGGCTCAGACGTGCTGACCATTTTTGGGTGCCCTGCTGCTACGTTCCCAGTCTTAGTTCCAAAAATCTGCTACAGCAACTTCATCACACATTGTTGGTGTTTAACAACAGCTTGGAAGCTGCTTTAAAAAAAAAAAAAAAAAGAGCCCAAAACACTCACTCAGAGATCCTTGCTCAGATCCTGCCAGGTTTTGTCATTGTGCATTTGTGTCTCTACCTGCACCAAGATGCTGTACAGTGAAGGTGATGGGCAATGAGAGGCAGCAGCCTGAGTTCTGCCTCCCTTACCACCTCCCGTGAGGTCCTTCTGAAGCAGGCAGGGCTGCTGGAGCCTCAGTGAGGTGGAAGATAGCAGATGGAGAGGTACTTCCTGAGCCCTCAGGAGGGCTCAGTCCTTCTGACAAACTCTGTTAGCTTTTGAGAAATATTTGAACTCTTGACTGGCAAACACACACACTCATTTTTCTTTGGACCTGAATGGGGTTACTTTGTGTAGCTTGAACTTTATTGTTATTTTTTAAATATTTATTTATTTACCTGCACTGGGTCTTAGTTGCAGCATGTGAGATCTAGTTCCCTGATCAAGGATCGAACCTGCATCCCCTGCACTGGGAGCACAGAATCTTAGTTACTGAACTAGGGAAGTCTCTGAACTTGTTTTTGTTGACATCAATTTGGGGGACGTCTCATCTCAGATTAATTTCCCCATTCACTGGGAATGTCCTCCTTTCTAGGGATCAAGTCCCTGCCCCTCACATTGGTGCCCTGAGACTCTCGTGTATTCATCCAAAGGTAAGTGATCTAAACCCGTCCTATCTCTGTGCTTCCCAAGGAGTTTTCAACTGATGATGGCAAGAGGGGAGTATTTTCTCCATTGTGAGGGAAAGGCAGGCATTCTCAGGCCACTGCCATGTCAGAGAGGCTACTCCATGGGAGGAAGCAATGAATCCAGCCCTCAGAGAAAAGCAGAGTCAGAGTGCTGACAGTCTTTGAGTCCTTCTGGTTTTCTCCATGTTCCAGGGGCAGCTAGGGTCTTCCTATGGTTGTAGAGGATGCCCCAATAACTGGTCTAATATTTTTATTTGAGCATGAGCTGGTTGGAGTTTGGTTTCTATGGCTTGCAGTCAGAACCTTTTTGCTTTCCCTATTTATTAATGTTTATTATAGAGAGGGCTTCAGGAAAATATTTATATGATGAATCAAAATCATGGGCTGCTGCCATGATTGTGTACCACTTAAGATATAGGGTTGGCCACAAACTTCCTTCCAGTTTTCATATGGAAAAACCCAGAAGAACTTTTTGGCCAACCCAATCCATTCAGAGTATGTGTTCTATTCTAATGTAATTTTGCTGTGAATTCCGAAGAAAGTGAAAGAGGAGAGTGAAAACGTTGGCTTAAAGCTCAACATTCAGAAAACTAAGATCATGGCATCCAGTCCCATCACTTCATGGCAAATAGATGGGGAAACAGTGGCTGACTTTATTTTTCTGGGCTCCAAAGTCACTGCAGAAGGTGACTGCAGCCATGAAATTAAAAGACGCTTACTCCTTGGAAGGAAAGTTATGACCAACCTAGACAGCATATTAAAAATCAGAGACATTACTTTGTCAACAAAGGTCCATCTAGTCAAGGCTATTGTTTTTCCAGGGGTCACGTATGGATGTGAGAGTTGGACTATAAAGAAAGCTGAGCAGCAAAGAATTGATGCTTTTGAACTGTGGTGTTGGAGAAGACTCTTAAGAGTCCCTTGGACTGCAAGGAGATCCAATCAGTCCATCCTAAAGGAGATCAGTCCTGGGTGTTCATTGATAGGACTGATTTTGAAGCTGAAACTCCAATACTTTGGCCACCTGATGTGAAGAGCTGACTCATTTGAAAAGACCCTGATGCTGGGAAAGATTGAGGGCAGGAGGAAAAGGGGATGACAGAGGATGAGATGGTTGGATGGCATCACCAACTCAATGGACGTGGGTTTGGGTGAACTCCTGGAGTTGGTGATGGACAGAGGGGCCTGGCGTGCTGTGGTTCATGGGGTCGCAAAGAGTTGGACACAACTGAGCGACTGAACTGAACCTACAAGGCTAGGAGATAACTTATACTTCGTTGTGGCTGCCTGGGTTTAATCACTGAGGGAGTAGGTAGGTTTTCAGATAAGACATGAGAACTGAGAAATCAGACCTTAAAGTGATGTATCTTTTGGAACTTCGCTTTTTGCTGTCAGGACTTCAAATAACCCAGGAGTCCACATTAGAACATTTTGTTTATATTGTAAACACACACACACACACACACACACATATAAGTATTGTTTGGTGAATTTTTTCTTTTGATTAAATACATGCATATGTGTATATTTAATATATGTAAATTAATGCATATACATAGTCAAAAGAAAAATTCACAAAACAATACTTAAATGTGTGATCTAGGGCATACTCTATTTTTTATTCCATTTCTGTACAAAATGTTTCTAAAACTGATCTTAGAACTCAGCAGTTCTCAAACTTTTGGGTCTCGGGGCTTCTTTATATTCTTACATTTTGAGGACACCAGAGACTGTGTTTATGTGCATTACAGCTATTGATGTTTATTGTATTAGAAACGAAGGATGAGAGGTTTTTAAATACAAGAATATCCAAGCTCATATCCAATTACCTGACAGAGCAATGGCATAACTGTTTGGCCTTCAATCTCTGGAAAATGCCACCATACACTTGCAAATGAGATCATAGTATGATGAGAATGGTTTTGACTTCTAGAATTCCCTGAAGGATTCTCAGGAACACCAGGTTGCCTGGACCACACTTTGAAAATTTCTGTACTCAGACTTGAAAAACATGAATCTAGAAAAAGCCCAGGCTGATTATGGACAAATGGAACCAAAAAAAATCAAATTAGCTACATTTCCTTCTCCATGTTTCCCTCTTGTTCTTCTCAAGTGAGGAAAGTATTACGGTTAATTCCTCAACAATGATTTTGCATCAGATAGTTAATCTAAGCCGATCCATGCACAGAACTCCCCTAGCAACAGGTCCACGGACAAATCGTATGTCCTAAGTTGGCTCCAACAGACTAAAGAGAATTTAAATTCCACGATTGAGAGAGAGGTTTTCTCTCTCTTTGGATGTGAACAAGGAATGCTACTGGCAAAATACAGTGCTTACAAATGTTATTGCAAATAGAGTGGGGATATGAGAAAAAAAAAACCAACCAGGGAGTTTGACAACACTGAGCTAATTACATTGTGCCTGGGGCCTCCTTTACCTCCAGTGGGCTTTGCAGCTCTGAGAAAACACATTTCCTTATTGTTAGAGTTGGGGATTTCAGTTACTTGCAGCAGAAAAGATATTGACACACTGAGATTTTCAGGACGTCTTCTTAAATATCCCATCCTGCACTTTGCTGGTTACAGAGTATTTTAAAGGGCATGTTGTGTGTGACTCTACCTAGCACAGAACCAGCAAGTTGGTAGTTTGGATAATTAGATGCAGTTGATCAGGGGACAGGAGCTAGGGTTTCAAGGACTGACTGCCCCCTTCTTATACATATTCTTTTATTTATAGCTTTGTGGCAAGAAAAGTTGCATTAATGCAGACACTCTTCTCTTTGTTGATTTCGTCATTCATTTTATAAATATCTATTTATGTGATTTGCTCAGATGTGGCTTCTTCACACACTCATCCTAGCCTCCGGCACACCACATTGTAAGCATCAATCTATCCAACTAGACTGAGCTCCTTGAGGGCAGGGATTCAGTTTTACTCATTTTTATAGACTCTAGGACTCTTCATTGACTGTTATGAAATAGGTTCACAATTTATGTCTGTTGAAAGAATAAATCAATGATAATGAAACGTACTCTTTTAAAACAGAGGTCAGCAAACTCCTGACCATGGACCAAGTCTGCAATGTGGCCTACTATTCTATGGTCCAATAGCTAAGGATATTCTTTATTTTTTAAATGGCTAAAAATTCAAAACGAGAGCAATATTTGTAATTTATTACATGATATTCAATTTTTCACTGGCCTAAAGTTTTATTGGAACATATTGATGGTCATTCATTTACACATTCTTTACAACAGCAGAGATGAGTCATCATGACAAAGACCAATGGTCCAACAGAGATTAAAATATTTATAGAAAAAGTTTGCCAACCTGTTGAGGTGGCAAGAATACACAGAAGAACTGTACAAAAAAGATCTTCATGACCCAGATAATCACGATGGTGTGACCACTCCCCTAGAGCCAGACATCCTGGAATGTCAAGTCAAGTGGGCCTTAGAAAGCATCACTACGAACAAAGCTAGTGGAGGTGATGGAATCCCAGTTGAGCTATTTCAAATCCTGAACGATGATGCTGTCAAAGTGCTGCACTCAATATGCCAGAAAATTTGGAAAACTCAGCAGTGGCCACAGGACTGGAAAAGGTCAGTTTTCATTCCAATCCCAAAGAAAGGCAATGCCAAAGAATGCTCAAACTATCGCACAATTGCACTCATCTCACACGCTAGTAAAGTAATGCTCAAAATTCTCCAAGCCAGGCTTCAGCAATACATGAACCATGAACTTCCAGAAGTTCAAGCTGGTTTTAGAAAAGGCAGAGGAATCAGAGGTCAAATTTCCAACATCTGTTGGATCATGGAAAAAGCAAGAGAGTTCCAGAAAAACATCTATTTCTGCTTTATTGACTATGCCAAAGCCTTTGACTGTGTGGATCACAATCAACTGTGGAAAATTCTGAAAGAGATGGGAATACCAGACCACCTGACCTGCCTCTTGAGAAACCTATATGCAGGTCAGGGAGCAACAGTTTGAACTGGACATGGAACAACAGACTGGTTCCAAATAGGAAAAGGAGTACGTCAAGGCTGTATATTGTCACCCTGGTTATTTAACTTCTATGCAGAGTACATCATGAGAAATGCTGGGCTAGAAGAAGCACAAGCTGGAATCAAGATTGCCAGGAGAAATATCAATAACCTCATATATGCAGATGACACCACCCTTATGGCAGAAAGTGAAAAGGAACGAAAAAGCCTCTCGATGAAAGTCAAAGAGGAGAGTGAAAAAGTTGGCTTAAAGCTCAACATTCAGAAAACTGAGATCATGACATCTGGTCCCATCACTTCATGGCAAATAGACTGGGAAACAGTGGAAACAGTGGCAGACTTTTATTTTCATGGGCTCCAAAATCACTGCAAATAGTGATTGCAGCCATGAAATTAAACGACATTTACTCCTTGGAAGGAAAGTTATGACCAACCTAGATAGCATATTGAAAAGCAGAGACCATTAGTTTGCCAACAAAGGTCCGTCTAGTCCAGGCTATGATTTTTCCAGTGGTCATGTATGGATGTGAGAGTCGGACTGTGAAGCTGAGCGCGGAAGAATTGATGCTTTTGAACTGTGGTGTTGGAGAAGACTCTTGAGAGTCCCTTAGACTGCAAGGAGATCCAACCAGTCCATTCTAAAGGATATTAGTCCTGGGTGTTCATTGGAAGGACTGATGCTAAAGCTGAAACTCCAATACTTTGGCCACCTCGTGCAAAGAGTTGACTCCTTGGAAAAGACCCTGATGCTGGGAGGGATTGGGGGCAAGGAGGAGAAGGGGACGACAGAGGATGAGATGGCTGGATGGCATCACTGACTCAATGGACATGAGTTTCAGTGAACTTCAGGAGTTGGTGATGGACAGGGAGGCCTGGTGTGCTGTGATTCATGGGGTCACAAAGAGTCGGACACAACTGAGCGACTGAACTGAACTGAATATTGTAATGATTCCTGCTTTGTTTGCTTTTGACAGAGCTGTGGCCTTTATTCTCATTTTCTAAAGGTCAATCTTCATTTATCATGGTCCCATTGCCAAATAACATGCAAGGTGAAGAAGCATTGGGCTGATTAATGGAGACAGCAAGGAATACTAAATTTAAATAGAGAATGAATACATCCCTAAAACTACCACTTAATACAAAAACCTGTAATCACTTTTAAAATACTAATAAAAAATAGAGAATGAAATATCTACTCTGAGATTTTAATTATACAAATAACTTCATTGATGAAATAAATATTTTAATTACCTAGTATCACCTTGTTAGGGGAAGCACACTGACTGAAACTGCCCACCCTGGCCCAGCACCACAGTAACCATTTGCATGAGTTGTTTTATGACAGGAGGTCCTGGTAAGGAAAACAGAACTAATAAGCCTCCACCAACCGGAAGAGTTCAGGAAAGGTCAAAAGGAGACACATGTCCGACCACCTCCCAGAATCCTTCTCTCTGGCATCCATCTTGGCTGAACAAGGCGTGCACCACCAGGAAGGACTCTGACTCAGAGTGATTGGCTAAAGACAACCTGGAAACTAATCTGATCACCGTAAAACCCGAGCCATGGCAGAGCAGTTCTCCTGGGTTCCCTTATCCTACTGCTCTCCATCCAGCTGCCCCTTCCCAATAAAATCTCTTGCTTTGTCAGCATATGTGTCTCCTTGGACATTTTATTTCTGAGTGTTAGACAAGAGTCCAGTTTTGGGCCCTGGAAGGGGTCCCCATTCCTGAAACACTATTACTTAATTCAATGGACATATGATTTGATCACATTAATATTTAAATATTTTTACACTGATATAAACCCAATATATTGTTGAGTAGTTAAACCTCACTTAATACAGGGGTTAGAAGTCTTACTCTAAATACTGTATTGACATATTTTGTATCAGTAATTAAAATGCACAGATGTTCTAGAATGTATTTCATATCAGGAAATGATATATTAATATATCAAAAAATATATTGTCATACAAAATTATATATACTGATTTGAAATGATAATTGTGTAAAAGCAAAATACATTTAGCTATAGTTACCGATATGGGGGGAGATGAATGACTTTTTTCTTCCTTGTATTTACCAATTTTTCTCTATTTTGCCTGTTTATAACTACCAAGAGTTTTAAAATACTGCATGATTTGATCCATTTAAAATAAAATTCCTGGAATCCTTGTGAACTTATTTCACATTTACTTTGCTGCCCACATATTCCAAGAGTTCTCTGATGTGGAAAGGACTAAACCTGAGGTCTGGTGCCTTGAAAATAAAACACACAATAGCCAAGAATAAAATTAGAGGCAGAGCCCACTTTTCCATAGTAAGGTAAAGGAAGTCTGCTTACCATTCTTGGGCGGGGGTGTGGGGTGGTGGGGAGCAGGGGAATACACAAAGGCGCTTGAAATGGAAAAAAAGGTCACAGACTAATAAAATACCACTTAATTGCCTTGTGGGCCACTGGCTCAGGGGCTCATGAAAGGGAGTTATTTTAGCAACTTCTGAAGAGACAATACATACGTATATATTTTTAAGTCCCTAAAGTAACATGAGAGAGGAAACAGGTTCGGGTCATCATCTTTCTTTTCAGGACAAAACTTGATTATGAGATAAAAATAAAAAAAAATTCTTGAAATAAGCAAAGTACCTTTTTTCATTCATCTTCCGCACTCTACCAGCCTTGACCAGGAAGGGAAATGACAACCCTTTTGAGATTTAATACATTAAACATTTAATACATTATATTAACATAACATTAAACATTTACTACATTATAACTCAATAACTCCTTTTTCAAGTAAAACAAGAACCTAAGAAAGGCAAATGTGAGAAATGTTTGTAAAGTCAACCAATGACTGGCATATATTTTTTATACAGAAAAATGGTTAATTTGCAATAAAGGAAAATGTGTAGTAGTTTACTAGCTGTTGGAATTGTTTAATAACAGCACTTCTGTGACGTGCATTGTTGTTCTAAATAACATATGGCATGGATGCAGAAAAGGTAAGCTGTCAAACAGAATCTGTGTGCTTTGTTATTCCCCATGGCAAACTGGGAACAAATCACAGACCCTATTTCCTCTTCTTTCTGGGCATGTGGCTGTCTGATATTTTCCAGTCCCCTTTGGGCTTCTGTGTGGACACAGGACTGATTTCTGACCAGCAGAATTTGGGTAAACGTGATGTAAGCCTCTTTCAACTCAACACCCCTCTTGCCTTCAATGCTCCATTTTTCTTCTGCTGACTGAATGGAGAGGATTCCGAGGACCCTTAGAGGAGAGTTGCCTGACCAGGAATACTCACACTGGACTCTGGTGGGACCTCAGTCTGTCTTGTACATGCTCCCACATTTGGGCAGTTGTTAACTCTGTGCAAATGGTTGAATCCATTCTGCCTATAAACAGAGAACTGAAAATATGTGACCAGTTACTGTGACTTAAGAAATAGAGACATAGAGGTAGAGAACAAATGTATGGATACAACGGGGGAAAGGGGTAGGGTTGGAGGAATTTGGAGATTGAGATTAACACATACACTATTGATACTATGTATAAAATAGATAACTGACGAGACCTATTGTATAGCACAGGGAATTCTACTTAATGCACTGTGGTGGCCTGAATGCAAAGGCAGTCCAAGAAACAGGAGATATATGTATACATATAGCTGATTCACTTTGCTATACAGTAAAAACTAACACATTATGAAGCAACTATACCCTAATGAAAACTAATTAGAAAAAAGAATAATCCTGCCAAAGAAGGTCTTTCAAACTAGGCCTCTCCTAACATTCAAAAGTACCACTGATGGGAAAATGGTTTTCTTTGTTATGATTAACTCAAGACAAAGGTAGTGACAGGGTACTGCCAATTACCCACTGGTTAAGAACTTTGGTGATACTCGTTGGTCTGAAATAGCTCAAAATTTTAACCTGGTCATTTAACCTGGTCATTTGCAGATGAAGTAGGAAAAATCATACACACGGCCCTAACATAATGATCAGACAATAACCTACAAAATCTTTTTCTTTATAATCCTTGGTTGAGAACAAATCTCTTAGGTTATTTTACATGATCTCTTCTTGTTAGACAAGATGGATCTTCTCGAAGAGCAGGGAAACTGACTTCAGAAATTCCATTGCTCTTGTGGTTTAGACATATTACCCTGTGGGGATGGAGAGAGGCCAATGAGCATCTTCTACAAACTATTTTAAGTGAAAGTTGCTCAGTCATGTCTGACTCTTTGCGACCCCATGGACTACACAGTCCATGGAATTCTCCAGGCCAGAATACTGGAGTGAATAGCTTTGCCCTTCTCCAGGGGATCTTCTCAACCCAGGAATCGAACCCAGGTCTCCTGCATTGCAGACTATTTTGCGTTGGCCAAAGACTTCTGTAAGATGGATATGAAAAAACTGAATGAACTTTTTGGTTAACCCAATGACTCCTCAAAAACAACCAACAAGGAGTTTTCACCAATGAAGCTGGACCTGGTCAAATTCTTTCTTCCTTGAATGAAAGACAATAGTATTCAGTAATCCAAGCTGTTCAGTACTCTTAAGTTCTGATCATTTAGATCTTGGCACACTAAAAAAAAAAAAAGATATTTAATAAAAGGAAGTCAAATCAGACAATAATAGAATATCTCACACCAAAATGACATCAAATGTTTTTTATTGAACAAAAAAGATAGAACATGGAAATTGAATTCACTGAGCAAAAGCAGCTCACCAGATGAAGCTGCTATATTGTGTGCTAAATAATCTTATGAACTGAGTATACAGAATACATATAATATGTAAGTTATCGCAACAGCAAAGGAGAAGGTGTAGAATACAGTTTTGGAGGGAAAAATCTGGTCAAATGACAAATTTAGTTGCTCAAAATTTCTAGCCCTTGTCCACCTAAATTCAGTATGATTCTACATATGTGCATTCAGTATGTGCATACTGAATTCCCATTTTAACTGAAGCTGCTTTTTGGAAGAAATTTAAAAGTATTTATTTTTTTGCATTAATTTGACATTCTAGTCAATTTTTTTAAATTTCCTTTTTGACATATATGTGTGCATGTATTTTTACACACTTAAAAACCCCCAAACCCTTGTTTACAAGTTGAGGGGTCATGCTGTTTTTTTAAAATTAAGATCGGTGAATTTCAATGATTATTTCTCCTGTGCATCTAAGAAATTGGATGTGTTTTCAATGCACCCCCACAGACAGGAGGGCTGACAGATATGTCAAAAATACTTTATGGAAAGAGGCAGGTAGCTCATGCGAGTTGGCAACCTTTTGTCTGGTGTCTCCTGTTGGAACTAGCTGTCTCCCTTTAACATCTCACAGTCAAAGATGAAAGGAAAACTTTTTACTTTGAAGCCTAGTTAGCACAGTTGCACACTTACTATAATCCACCTTTTAACTTGGTTTTTTGGGCTTTTCTAATGTAAGATGACAAACACCTTACACCCAGTACACAGCATCAAAAAGTACTGAAGAAACATCTTATAGACAATACTTTTTTTTTCTTGTATGTTAAATATCAGCTTCTATGGGATATATTTCCAGAATGGTTTGTTACCACTTTATAAACACTCGAAGCCAAACAAACAGCACAAAGAACATCAATGTCTTTTTTTCCAATATTTGTATCAATTACTGGAGGATAATCCTAACATACACTACTTAAGGGGAGGGGGCAAAAGAAGAGGATTCATGACACACTGCAAAGATAGGACTACAGCATCTTAGTTGCAGGGACGATCTTATGGTGCAGAAAGAGGGGACTCTCTAGAAGGTGATGGTGTGGTTTCTTCAGGTGGAAAAACCGTGAGTGTGCAAGCTCGGATGCCACCCAGGGATTCTGGGAGATCAAATACCTTATGCCATTCATCTTTATCTGGATCATATTTCTGCACGATCTCTACCATACAACGATTATTCCACGAATACCCACCAACCACGTAGATTTTATTTTCAAAGACAGCGACCCCAACATCACTCTGCCCTCTTAACATAGCAGCAATTGGGGTCCACTGGTCAAGGATCGGTGAGTAGTATTCACAGCTTAGGACGTCGTCATAATCACTGGTTCCTCTGAAGTGATTGCCGCCGATGACGTAGAGCCTTTCTCCCACAGTGCACATGCAATGCAGACCTCTGACAGTGGTCATTGGCGCCTTCTGGATCCATTTGTCAGTATCAGGGTCAAAGCACATGAGCTCCTTTTGGAAAGTGTCATGAGTAATTCCTCCTAAAGAATGAAAATTATTGGTGGGAGGTAAACAGATTAATATGAAAATGCAAAAGTTAATAGAAGGCTCTCTGTCACAGATAATTAACTTCTAGCCACATATTATGACATTTTAGAGTTTATCATGTGTGTTCTTATACATGTCTGCCCGCTATAACAACTTTCTTTGGATTAAAAATAAAGAAAATAATATTTTCCTCTCCTTAAAGAACAAAAGTGTAGCTTATATTATTGTAATGACTTTCTCAGAGACCCAAGGGATTTAAGAGGCTTTACAGAACGAAAATATATTTTGGCTACTTTTCAAGTTGAGTTTACAGTAAATCCCATCTACAAAGCATCATTCACTCCTGCTGCTCGTTAAATGCTAGGTGTTCCCTTCCTCATTTGTCAATTAAGAATGGCCACTCTAGTTCTCGAGTTAGGATTTTGACTATGAATTGAAATAAATAACAATGCTTTGGAAAAGTCAAAAGTGTTATGCAACTATACAGGCTTACATGAATATTCAGAACTGTTTTTGTAGACCTGTCCTCTCTTAAAAATTTAAAGAATTAGAATGCTGAATATACCTGGAATTTTGTATGTACAGTGATTTGTTGCTGATCTATTGAGTCCATAACATCTATAAAACATATTTTTAGATCATATTTCAATCAGTCTGTACAATGAAAATATCAAACTATGTGTTTGCAGATTAGGGAGAAAACTAAACTAAGCTTCAGCCACATCATTCAAAGCTCTACTATCTGGGGGCCAGATGGCCATCACTAGGTTGTTGGTTTTTTTCTTCTTTTCTATATTTTCTTCTGTACTTCACTGAGTTCCCAGCAAACAAAACAGTGCTGTTTGGTTTGAAAATCAGCTGTGGTTTCCAGCCTACTCTTGACTGGGAAGGTCATTTGTGTAATATATGCTAGTTATGCCAAATCACCACTAGAACAATTCGAATGTCATTTTTTTCCCACCAGAGAAATTGCAGCTCTCATTATAATAGCATAGCAGCCACACACATAAAATAGGTAGATGGTGTAAATCATTGATTAGTGGAACATATCATTTCCTGGAAAGCTCTTTCAATATAAGACGTCCCATAGTTTGCTCATAAATTTCACACCAGAAACCTGCCAATCACACACTAAAGGCCTTTCACTGATCCTTCTTGATTACAGATTTCATTAAGGCAGCGTTCAGAGACTCAGACCACAAACATCACCTTAATGCCTTTGTTCTCTAATAATGTAGCTGCTGGCTTGGCACTGGCCGACCTTCAAAAGAGGGAAAATTGTCAGAGGTAGACTCTGTCAGGGCCAAATGGCAAGAACCTATCAGAGTCAAATCCAAATACTGGAAGTGAACATAACATTAAAATAGGACTCATTTCTACATTCTACATAAGGATGATTTGAACACTAACAGTTTGTGTTACTGTAACACTGAGCCAACTGTAGTCTTTTCATAATTTTTTATTAGAAAAATATATGTGAATGTGGCCAAAATACAGGTAATCAACACAGAATTATTTATGCAATGACACCACAGTAGAACCCAATATAATACTCAGGACAAGAGAAACATGTTATGGGTTGCACTAAATTAGGTCTTCCCTCGTGGCTAGGTCAGTAAAGAGTTTGCCTGCAATGCGGGAGACCTGGGTTCAATTCCTGGGTTGGGAAGATCCCCTGGAGAAGGAAATGGCAACCCACTCCAGTATTTTTGCCTGGAGAATTCCATGGACAGAGAAGCCTGGTGGGCTACAGTCCATGGGGTCACAAAGAATCAGACGACTGAGTGACTAGCACAAATGAGAAAATGAATATTATTATGCATTATATGTATACTGGAAGCAAGTTTTGTGCACAGTAGAGCTCACATGTTATATAATGATATATTTCCTCATGGAGTTTAGCCGAATTCTAAACAGAAATGAATTAATGCTTGTTATAGAGACTATGAATGGTGGTTATTAGAGTATTAGACTATGGACTAAGGGGGCTGAAAGGCACGTTGGAGAAGCTGAAAACTTACCAATTTCTTTTAAGTATTACAGTAGGATTGGCTGGCTGCTAGTCTTATAAAATTTTATAATACCAAAGGCTGCTGCTGCTAAGTCACTTCAGTCGTGTCCGACTCTGTGCGACCCCATAGACGGCAGCCCACCAGGCTCCCCCATCCCTGGGATTCTTCAGGCAAGAACACTGGAGTGGGTTGCCACTTCCTTCTCCAATGTGTGAAAGTGAAGTTGCTCAGTCGTGTCCAACTCTTAGCAATGCCATGGACTGCAGCCTACCAGGCTCCTCCGCCCATGGGATTTTCCATTACATACAAATGTACACAAAAATACATTCTAAAACCTACAATTATATTTTGATTATCCATTTCCTGGATTATTAACACTATATGGAAAGATGGCAACATAGTAAAAATCTATGTATTATATGAATTGCATTTGCAATTATTTACCTGATATATACATTACGCCTCCATACACAGTTCCAGCATGGCCATAGTGGGGCTCACTCATTTTGGCAACATAGGTCCATTCGTTTGTTCTCGGATTGTAACATTCTACTGTAGCTGTTGTTTAAAAAATAAAAAAGAAGAATGAATGGATTTTAAAATATGATTTATAATTTCAAATTTAGCAATAAATTATTTTTCCCTTAGGTGGAACAATAATAATATCCTCATAACTGAAATATTTCTATTTAGGTATGAGATATTCTTGGGGGTCAGATATTAATTATTGAGATTTTGCAATTAATATGAATTGTTAATATATTGAGACATGTTATATCAGACTATTTAATGTAATAATATAACACACTTCTGTCACTGCAGAAATCACTAGACTTTCTTTTCTTCTAGGATCTTGTTACATCTTTATAATTTGATACTTCTCCCATTTCTTTGCTCTAAATATGTGGGAAGAAAAGATGAAAAAAATTACAAGGAAGAAAAACACTTTGATTCTATATGATACACCATATAGGAAACAAAGGTTAACAGATACGAAGCAAAAGTTTAAGTTGATAATGAAATTATGCACACTGCCTGGTGTATGTTTTGATGCCTATTGTTTATTTCATACCAAGACTACAAAATTGACACAGACAATAATTTTTCAGTATTTATACATTAAAGCCAATAGTTTACCACTGCAGCCAGTACTGCTCTAACTTGAAGATGACTGGCAGCATAATAAAATTTTTATTAGGGGTACTTCCTCTCAGCAATAAATTTTCATCCTTAACACAGAGTATTTGAGAAGTGACCTCAACTTATTTAACTATCAATCTGTTATAACATCAAGACTAGAACCAATGACAGTCTAGACAGATAAAAAATGTAATCTTTTTTAAAAGGCAGAATAGGGATGTTAGGAGGTCTCTGATCAACAGCACAAAATTAGGATTGACTTGAAAAGTTTATACTTTTTATTGCAGATGCTGCCACTTGTTAATCCAACTGCTTGTCTCCACTAACCCTGCTTTTTTCTTACTAAGAGAATCACAACACTGCTCAGGAAAGCACTGTGCCAAACTCAAAATAAAATTCAAATCTGCAGGTTCCTGCAGGTCCTGTGAAGCTGGAATTGATGGCATGACATATTTGTAGGCAATGGAATGCAAGTAGGAGGATACAGAGTGGGGCTATTTGATCAAGTCACTGGAATAAAACTTGGCTGCTGCTGCTGCTGCTGCTAAGTCACTTCAGTTGTGTCCGACTCTGTGCGACCCCACAGACGGCAGTCCACCAGACTCCCCCATCCCTGGGATTCTCCAGGCAAGAACACTGGAGTGGGTTGCCATTTCCTTCTCCAATGCATGGAAGTGAAAAGTGAAAATGAAGTCGCTCAGTCGTGTCCGACTCTTAGCGACCCCATGGACTGCAGCCTACCAGGCTTCTCCATCCATGGATTTTCCAGGAAGGAGTACTGGAGTGGGATGCCATGCAGCAAAATGCAACCCTAATTGATAAGTCATCTTTTGAACAAGTTTTCCTATTTAAAAAATAATACTACTGTGAGAACAGGCAAAACTAGAGACAGATTGAAGAGATTAATTTTCTCTTTTCAATAATTTCATCAAATTCACTAAACAAACTATTTACTTCTCCTCTAACAAAACCTATATTATACCACTTCTTATATCCCATTACTGATTTCCTTTTCTACTTTAGTTTTGAATTTTCAGTCTTATTTCAAAGGTTTTTACTATTTTTTTTTTTTAATCTCTTGTTAGTTTTGTTCATTGCTTTGGGCTTGGAACCTTACCAACTCTATTTTTTCTAAATCTTTTCATCAGGTAGCAACATTCTACAAAATCTTTCCCCAAAATAAGGACTACTGCCACAATGAATGACAAGCTAAAACTGCTCTAATACTGTTTGTGATTATTTTCAATCACTGGATGTCTTCTTGAGTGTTCAGTTCCATTTGCCGTCAGCATGGCTTTCACCTAACTGACAAACAAAATCCTACTGAATGTATATCAGTAGCACCCTCTTTACACTTATAGTGGATCTAATACATTGACTGGCATCAGCAAAGTAGTTAATAGTAGGGTTTTATTTGATAAAGGAATATAGTCCAATCACACATCCTTTCAGTAAAAGGGTTTTAATGACTTCTGGACATCATCTTTTCCATCTATTTGATGTCAAAGGATAGGTTTTATTATAGTTTCATGCTTTTCTTAATGAATTCTCTCTTGAACTTTGAAATTTCTAGACTGTTACAGTCTTTTCTAATGTCTAATTCAATCTATTTTGAAGTAGTTTCCATTAGTTTGCTCTTATTTTTTAAAGGAGAGCTAGAAGTTGAATAGCTATTCACTCTTCATGATTATTAAAATCTTCCTACGTAGAAAGATAATGCTATTCTTCTATCAGTGAGTTAACTGCATTTTTTTTTGGGTAATGGGGGTTATAAGAATCCATCTATACTTTCTCATATAGGAGCCCTTTAAGGGTAAGATGGTTATTAAGCACCAATAACACAACAAGTATATAATAATTCATCATCCCTAAATTGCCTTAGTCTCTGTGGGGTCTCTGGGCCCTGATGCGTACAAGGTATGTTTGAGCCCTCTGAGCACCTCTGGCAGGTATGGGGTTTGATTCTAAATGCAATTTTACCCCTCCTACTGTCTTGCTGGGGCTTCTCCTTTGTTCAGACTTAAATTGAAGACAGTAGGGAAAACCACTAGAGCATTCAGGTATGACCTAAATCAAATCCGTTACGATTATACAGTGGAAGTGACAAACAGATTCAAGGGATTAGATCTGATAAACAGAATGCCTGAAGAACTATGGATGGAGGTTCGTGACATTGTACAGGAGGCGGTGATCAAGACCATCCCCAAGAAAAATAAATGCAAAGGCAAAATGGTTGTCTGAGGAGGCCTTATAAATAGCTATGAAAAGAAGAGAAGCAAAACTTAAAGGAGAAAAGGAAAGATATACCCATCTGAATGCAGAGTTTCAAACAATAGAGAGATAAGAAAGCCTTCCTCAGTGATCAGTGCAAAGAAATAGAGCGAAACAATAGAATGGGAAAGACAAGAGATCTCCTCAAGAAAATTAGAGTTACCAAGGGAACTTTTCATGCAAAGATAGGCACAATAAAGGACAGAAATAGTATAGACCTAACAGAAGCAGTGGAGAAGGCAATGGCACCCCACTCCAGTACTTTTGCCTAGAAAATCCCATGGATGGAGGAGCCTGGTAGGCTGCAATCCATGGGGTCGTTAAGAGTCAGACATGACTGAATGACTTCACTTTCACTTTTCACTTTCATGCATTGGAGAAGGAAATGGCAACCCACTCCAGTGTTCTTGCCTGGAGAATCCCAGGGATGGGGAAGCCTGGTGGGCTGCCATCTCTGGGGTCGCACAGAGTCAGACACAACTGAAGCAACTTAGTAGCAGCAGCAACAGAAGCAGAAGATATTAGGAAGAGGTGGCAAGAATACACAGAAGAACTGTACAAAAAAGGTCTTCATGACTCAGATAATCACAATGGTGTGATCACTCACCTAGAGCCAGACATCCTGGAATGTGAAGTCAAGTGGGCCTTAGGAAGCATCACTAAGAACAAAGCTAATGGAGGTGATGAAATTCCAGTTGAGCTATTTCAAGTCCTAAAAGATGATGCTGTGAAAGTCCAGCAATCTGGACTTTATGCCAGCAAATCTGGAAAACTCAGCAGTGGCCACAGGACTGGAAAAGGTCAGTTTTCATTGGAACCCCTAAGAAAGGCAATGCCAAAGAATGCTCAAACTACTGCACAACTGCACTCATCTCACACGCTAGCTAAGTAATGCTCAAAATTCTCCAAGCCAGGCTTCAACAGTACGTTAAGCGAGAACTTTCAGATGTTCAAGCTGGATTTAGAAAAGGCAGAGGAAACAGAGATCAAATTGCCAACATCCGTTGGATCAAAAAAGCAAGAGAGTTCCAGAAAAACATCTACTTCTGCTTTATTAACTATTCCAAAGCCTTTGATTGTGTGGACCAGAACAAACTGTGGAAAATTCTGAAAGAGATGGGAATACCAGACCACCTGACCTGCCTCTTGAGAAATCTGTATGCAGGTCAAGAAGCACCAGTTAGAACTGGACATGGAACAACAGACTGGTTCCAAATTGGGAAAGGAGTACGTCAAGGCTGTATATTGTCACCCTGCTTATTTAACTTATATGCAGAGTACATCATGAGAAATGCTGGGCTGGATGAAGCACAAACTGGAATCAAGATTGCTGGGAGAAATATCAATAACCTCGGATATGCAGATGACACCACCTTTATTGCAGAAGTGAAGAACTAAAGAGCCTCTTGATGAAAGCGAAAGAGGAGAGTGAAAAAGTTGGCTTAAAGCTCAACATTCAGAAAACTAAGATCACAGCATCCAATCCCATCACTTCATGGGAAATAGATGGGGAGACAGTGGAAACAGTGGCTGGCTTTATTTTTATGGGCTCCAAAATCACTGCAGATGGTGACTGCAGCTATGAAATTAAAAGACGCTTACTCCTTGGACGGAAAGTTATGACCAACCTAGACAGCATATTAAAAAGCAGAGACATTACTTTGCCAACAAAGGTCTGTCTACTCAAGGTTATGGTTTTTCCAGTCGTCATGTATGGATGTGAGAGTTGGACTATAAAGCTGACCCCTGAAGAACTGATGCTTTTGAACTGAGGTTTTGGAGAAGACTCTTGAGCGTCCCTTGGACAACAAGGAAATCCAACCAGTCCATTCTAAAGGAAATCAGTCCTGAATATTCATTGGAAGGACTGATGCTGAAGCTGAAACTCCAATACTTTGGCCACCTCATGTGAAGAGTTGACTCACTGGAAAAGACCCTGATGCTGGGAAAGATTGGGCGGGAGGAGAAGGGGACGACAGAGGATGAAATGGTTGGATGGCATCACTGGCTTGAGTTTAAGTAAACATGAGTTTGAGTAAACATGAGCTTGAGTAAACTCCAGGAGTTGGTGATGGACAGGGAGGCCTGGCGTGCTACAGTCCATGGGATCACAAAGAGTCGGACACGACTGAGTGACTAAACTGAACTGATCCCTAAATTTGTCTTCTTCCAGCTAGATAACCCATCTCCTTTAGCTTTTCCCATCTTTTAATCCTTATTGTCAACCTTTGGCTTTCTCCAGGTAGGATTGTTATTGTCATTAGTAAAATCAATATATTGTTTTAAAATAGAATACATGTAATTAACAAGTATATATTCATATCCTTATTTCTATTTTCCATATTTACAAAGCAACAAGATGTTAGTATCAACCACATTGACGGGGGAGGCAACAAGAGATGAGCAAGCAAGGAGCTGGAGCCACAGAGCAGTGAGTCCATCACAGTCTATGACAGGTGGGAATGGTAATGAGGTAATTGGGAAAATCTAGAACAGGGAAGGTCAGGCAAACTACAACCTTAAGCCAAATCCAGTATGTCATCTGCTTTTGTATGTCCCACAAGATAGAAACACAAATTGCTTTCACATTTTTAAATAGCTGGAAAAAAAATCAAAGAAAAATATTTTGTGTAATATGAAAATTATATGGGATTCAAATTTCTGTGTTCATATATAAAGCTTTATTGGAACACAACCTCACTCATTTGTTTATAAACAAACTGTCTAAAGTTGCTTTCACAACACAATGGCAGAGCCGATTAGTTGTGACAGAGATCCTATAGCCTGGAAAATCAAGAAGATTTCCTTCCTGGCACTGTACTGTGTATTCTAGAGAATCATCTTCAGTAGTCTGGTGGCCTGGTATGTAAATTAGAGATCCTCTCTAATTTAAGAAATTCAGTTAGGTTGGCTGTTTCACGTATCTCAGGGACTCTGATATTCTCAGGTGATTACACTGGAGTTCAGAATTTACCTGTTCTTTGAGATTAGGAAAGAGATTAGTCCTGAAGAAAATTATTTGCATAATGAGGGCTCTCAGAAAGTGGGGATGGTCTCTAGAATCCTAGAGTGCCAGTTAGTAATATGTCACTTAATAAAGAAACTGCAAATCTATTAAGGGATATGGAGGTATCTGATAAATTTCAGTACTTTTATTGTATATTTATTTGGAAAAATTTAACAAAGGGTTACTTCATTATTTGGAACTTTGACTTATTAATATTTAACTGCAGTGAAAGATACCTGAGCTGTCATATTTCTCCTCAATACAGAAAACTTCAATGAAAGATTGATTTCTTATATGATGCAATTTTGAAAGATACCAGAAATAACTGACTCCTTTTTCTCTTAAGTGACAGCTACTCTAAGCTTTCCCCAGTTTCCCATTGTTCCCAATGTCAAAAGAAAGTAGCATTTCTAAGGAATTATATTTTAGCAATAAATCAGGCTCTAACACACAAACACTATTATTATTGTTTGATGGACTATGGGCTTGGGTCCATACACTCCATGGAAAGATTTTAAAAGGGCAAATCCACTTAAATGATCTAAAATGTCTTGTAGATGCTGCCACTGTCTTCTTTTCATCATTATACAGAGGCAGTGATTATTGTGTATATAAAGAATAAATGATGTACTGATACTAATGAACCGGTTAAACTGTGAAATGATTTACCTATCAATCCGTTTTTCCTGACACCCATTCCTATCCCCTTCTCTATTTATACTGACATATGAATATGTCAACATAATCAGTTAAGGTGGGAATATTAAGTTATTACAACAGATGTTAGAGTGGAGTGGAGGGAGGGGGTTTCCATTAAAAACCATTTACAGAGCAGGATTGAAGGCAAAAGGAGAAGGGGGCAGCAGAGGATGAGATAGTTGGATGGCATCACTGACTCAATGGACATGAGCAAGCTCTGGGAGATGATGAAGGACAGGGAAGCCTGACATGCTGCAGTCCATGGGGTTGCAAAGAGTCGAACACGACTGAACAACAACAACGGAGCAGGAGAGCACACTGATAATGTTTCTCTGGACGGGTTACACTGGGTTTGCTCACCTCAACAATACAGAATGTGACGAGATGTGTCTGTCTACTTCTTACTTCTACGTGGGTATAAAATAGGGGGAACTCAAAGGTGTGGGGTGAGTCAGAAAAAAAAATATGAAGCTTCTTGCTCCTTGGTTTTATGTAATGGCTCTTTTGGGCCTGAAGATTCTCCTGGAATCAAGACTCTCAACTGAAGTGTACTTAATAAGTCAATCACATGATTTTTTTAAAAAAACTTCCCATATATTTTAACTTAAAATATGTACCATAGGGACTTCCCTGGTCATCCAGAGGATAAGCCTCTGCATTCCCAATGCAGGAGTCATGGATTTAATCCCTGGTCAGGGAACCAAGATTTTATATACTGTGTGGCACAGCCAAAAACAATTAAAACAATATGTAACACAGAATGGATTTGCTGGGTATGCTAATTTTAAGGGAAGCAATCCTTTTCTACAAAAGTTTAGTCACTTCTAGATTCTAGGAGATAATTTCTTCAAAGGAAAAGAAATACTAAGTAGTTGGCCTCAATGGAATTATAGTTCTCTTTTGATAATGAGGGTTTGTATCCATAGTATAATCATACATTCCTTTATGAAAATGCAGTTGATGAATTAAGATAAAAGTGGACCTATACTTATCATTTAGAGTGGAGAGTATTCTTTTTAGAACATGTAAATCATTATCCTTAAGTTTAAGCTCTGGGTGATTGTGTTTCAAGTCTAACTATAATCCAAGAGTAATAAATTTAGGACTCACACGTGAAAAGCATGATTCTCTTGTATCCTGTAACTTTCAAACTGAAACACAGAATACTGTTTTTAATAAGAGATGAAGGGGGTGATTTCTGAAGGGCAAGGAAGCCAGTCACTTGCCCAACAAGGTAGTCTACTTGTTGTTCCCAATTGAGTATAATGTGGGAAGAACTCAAACAGGGTGAGGATTAAGTCAGAAGAAAGAAGCCTCTCACCTTAGTCTTATGTAATGACTTTCCTTGGCCTGAAGACGATAAATTCTCAGAAGAGTAAGGCCTCTAATTAATATTAGGAAAAATATATTGAAGACTTAATAGCTGCATATTAACAGGGGTGTTAAAAATCACCAAGCAAGCAGTGACTGAAAACTGGAGCAATTTCCTTAGAGAAAAGAAGTTTCAAAATGGCCACTGATTGAGGGGTTTGATGACCTATAAATTGTAAACTTGTAAAGATTATTTTATATAAGTGGTTTTTCTAAGAAAGTGCCAAGTCACCACTTGCCTCTTCTGCTTATTTTAAGATACCATAAATTTAAAAGAGTATAATAACATGTAAATAATGTGTGTGGGTTAACTGAGGAAAGGACAGCTCTACATGAAGGGTATTCATGTGTCAAGTGCTTTTAGAAGTCTGATTATTAAAATACACTGGAAAACCTGTCTGCTTCATGATTCTGAAAGCTAGTCCAACAATCTGGGAAGTCTGGCCTTAGAAGAAATATCATTGTGACAACAAGGGAAAAAAAAAAAATGGGTAGAAAACATCAGTAACATTAAGACCATGTCACTAACAAGAAAGAGCTTGATAAGCTGAAAAGGATAAGAGCTGAGAGCAGATCTTTTTATCTCCAACAAATAGCTTATTTTCAAATCCACTAGACCACAGAGGATGAGATGTTTGGATGGCATCACCAACTCAATGGACATGAGTTTGGGTAAACTCTGGGAGTTGGTGATGGACAGGGAGGCCTGGAGTGCTGTGCTTCATGGGGTCACAAAGAGTCGGACACAACTGAGTGACTGAACTGAACTGAGATCACCTTCTACTTTTTAGAATACTGAAGAAAAAGATTATGATAATTACTCTGAATTTATCCAGAGCCAATGCCAATATCTCAAACTTCCCCAGGTTTATGGAGCCTAGAATACTGGTCAACTCCAAGGACTCTATTTAGAATAGAGAATAAAGGAAGATGGGTGAAGAAAAGACCAAACGATGGTAATGACAGATATGTAAAACCTGATATAAAATGAGATCTTCCTGACTTCTTTTTGGACAGCTACCTTATTCCAATTTTATCTAAAATAACAAAATTAGTGTTAATTTACATAGCCAAAGTATTGGTCTCTGTTATTGATCTAAGATCAGTGACTGATTTTAGATTAGGAAGACCAAGAAGGGACCGTCAAATAATCAAGTTTACCAGCTCAGTTTACATGAGAATGAGTTTTGAGACTAATAGTTATATATAATACTCATGGTAAATAAAATCTGGATAATATTGAACTTTAAACATTTAGTAGATAAAGAAAATCATCTTACTGTGTGGCCTAGGATAGGTAACAGATTACATAAAAGGACCAACTATAGAAGTCAGTGCTCTGTAAGGAAGGGTTTTAACCTGTTCACTGAAATATTCTGTGGGCTTTTAAAAATGTAAAATGAGGAAACATGTCAAAGTTCTGTCCAAGATTCCATTAGAATTTAAATTAGCAGAATATGCTTTTCAGTTAAACCTTTACGATGAAAACCATGGATATTGCACCAGTAAAATATTCTGCCACATATTGATATATTTGTAGTGTGGCCAACAATATAGGCTCAGATAGTCTCTGACATTTTCTAAGAAAAACAGTTTAAAATAAAATTCTGGCAACATTTGTTGGTCTTTGATGTTATAAAACTGCTTATTTTATGATCTGACTAGAATCTGGGGGTAAAGAAATTAGTCTTTGTGCTTAATAGACATACACACACTTACGCAGTTCACCAGCTGCATTTCGTCCACCAACTGCATACAGGTATCCTTTGAGGGCACTGAGGTGGAAGAAGGTGCGCTTTTCATTTAGAGATGCAACTTGCATCCACTTATTGTATCGTGGATCAAATCTGAAGACTGTATCAACTGCCGTTTTTCCTTTTGTGTCATAATTGCTCTGTCCTCCAACGACGTAGAGGAAATTTCCAATGACGGCAATGCCATGCTGGTACCTTGGGGCATCCATGGGGGCTAAGGACTTCCACTCATGGGCCTTTTCATCATACATGCGCAATTCCTTGCTGACAACCAGCTGCTGCCTCAGCACTCCTCCTAGTGTAACCAAATGAGTGGTGTCAGACCGAATGGCAGTCCTGTCTGACTGCATCACTGGCTGCATATATGGCATCATTTGATAATTGCTGGCTTCCAAAAGGAGATTCACACACGTATTGTCAGTTCTCATGAAATCCACGGTTTGCACGTAATTAATGAGCTCCTGCGGTGTCATCAGTGGAAATCGTATGTTCTTCATTAACTTTGCAGCAAAGTCCATCCGAGGCTCTTCCAGGCGTAGCCAGCGACAGGTAGCCTTAAAGAGCTCAAGTTCAGTGCAATGCTTAAGGCTATTACTGGAAAGCACGAAGGCAAGACGTTCAAAAGGGAGTTTCAAGAACTCCCCAGTGCTCAGCAACGCAGGAAAATTCTTCAAGACGAAACTGTTAACATATTTATCCACTTCTGTCAGATTGTAGGTATTGGCAATCCGCCCAACTTCAACACAATTGTCTAAAGTGACCTATTAAGCCAATCCAAAAAAGAATAATAATTAAAACCCAACTACTTTCATGGCACTCATACCTGGATATATAAATACCTGCTCTAGAATAAGAGTAAATGTGCTTTTTACTGTCCATATAGATGAAAATTAAGATTCTTTTCTCCGTATATTAACTATTTAAAGAGAATTCACAAACCACCCTTACCTAATCCAATAGAAAGGAGACTAAAAGAAAATGCTTGTTCAGAGTCAGTAGATGGAAAGTTACTCTAAGAAACAATGGTATAACTTGACTATGCCAACATAATTATTTTCTTTCCTCAAAAATGTGTCCTCACCACTACCCTGCAAATACTAAGAAAGTTCTGGCCAGATGGAAGTTCTGCAAAAATAGAAAGCAATTCTATAATGAATCATCTCAATTCACTTTTCAGTCATGATTCTTAAAAGCAACTCAGCTAGCAGATCCACAAACAGAAAAGCTCTAGTACCTGATCCCTATATTTCTTTCATGTCAACAGGCATCATCATTCATCACTATCATTCATTTTGATTCCTTCAAAAGTTATTGCTTATAGTGAAGATAATTTAATAGGGCCATTATTCCTAGGGTGAATTTATTTTCCATATTATTTATGTAGAAATAGAATCAAGGAAATCACTTTCTTGAGGAATGGAATGGGTGTTTTTGCATCAAATTATTCATGTAGTTTAGTTTCCAGTAAGTATGCTGATGGCTGGCACCACAGTTTTCCTTAGCTACTCTCTTACTCTCAGCATACTCCAGCTCTGCCTGGAGTCCCCATTAGCCCCTCAAATCTCCCCAGCACAGAGTAAAATAAAGCAAAACCAGAAGTCATGAAAAGCAGAGAAGCTATGGAGAGGCCCATCTTTGGCAGGAAGTCTTTTCAATGTTCTAAGGGCTAATTAGTCAAAAGTGAAAATTAGGAAAATCAAATCAGCAAATATGTAAAGCATAAATCACAAAAACAAGCCTGCCATACAAATCTCTTTGTAATTGTATGTGTGTGTGTGTGTGTGTATGTACAAACACAGAGACAAGTCACAGGCAAAGGACTCACTGGATTTTTTTGCTTAATTTTGTCAGGGTGTGTGTTCACAAATGTCACATAAAGCTCACTGATGCCCCTGTATTGTTAACCGACTGGCAGATGGATAAGAAAAAATTGGCTAATCCTTCTATCATCTTGTTATTGAAAAGCTGAAATGAGATGAAAATCATGACTCCTCTGCATAAAGTCACAGCCGAGTTATGACATAATACCACTGAAAGTTTGAAGGCCAACACATACACACACATGTTGCTATTTTCATAGATTATTACTCAAGAAGAATTTGAACTCTTTTAGGCACTGATTTGCTGCACAAAAATCAACAATTTAAAATTGTTATTATACTTAATACCTATGTATTTTAAAATACCGAAAATAAATTGTAACACAGGAGGACTAGGAAAAATAAATGAACAACTTATGGGCCTTTTCAAACACACAGTTTAATACTATTCGATAACTTGGTTAATAAAAAGTACACTTTAATCCACTTTTAGGGGTGGCAGGTTGGTGTCTGACACAATTTTAAAGTTGTGTAAATAAAATTACAATTAATACCTCATTGCCCAAATCACCCCAGGTGGAAGGAATTCCTGTTTGGGGTAATAGACCTACTTTATGGGGTAAGACATAGTCCTTCCCCAAAAGCAAAAGTAATTTTCATTTTTGAAGATGTTTGCTAATATGGATAAGCAAACATTGATGAAAGCACAAATATATTTCCTGAGTACGCAGATTCTTATCATCACTGATATGATTGATTACAAATAAAAAAATTAAAACAACAAAGACTATATTTTAAATGGGCAAAATAATAGCATTGTCTGTTAGTCACCAAAATTAATTCTAAATTTATAGCATATATAATGGAAGGACTGATGCTAAAGCTGAAACTCCAATACTTTGGCCACCTCATGTGAAGAGCTGACTCATTGGAAAAGACCTTGATGCTGGGAGGGATTGGGGGCAGGAGGAGAAGGGGACGACAGAGGATGAGATGGCTGGATGGCATCACTGACTCGGTGGACATGAGTTTGAGTGAACTCCAGGAGTTGGTGACGGACAGGGAGGCCTGGCGTGCTGTGATTCATGGGGTCACAAAGAGTCAGACACGACTGAGCGACTGAACTGGAACTGGAATATAAACCGAGATTAAAGATTAGAAACCAATCTGTATAATTCAGAACTGGGATCAAGATATTCAGTTCCTTCCTCTTTTCCTTCTTTAGTATCATTCAATAAGGAAACAGTTTTTAAAACAAGAGGATAAAAAAAAAACTACCTTGTATTTAAGGGCATTTTGAAAATCCCTTCTATATATCAGATATACAGATTCTCAGGAATGGGAAAACCTTGACAGATTGCCTAGCTAATATAGCTAGCTGCCTACTCTTTCCTTTAAAAAATGACCACCAGAGAATGGTATTTCATAACCTTCTGAATAGTCATCTTCTTGATACAAGGACTAAGTATTTTCTATAGCTCATGTACCACAGCTACCACACTGTGGGTATATAACAAAGGTTAAATGCCATGATTATCAGCAATTTAAAAATTAAAGATGTGATGATAGATACAACTAAAAACAGAATATCTGCTGAATTAACACAGCAGATTACTAGAGTCTTATTAATTTTAAAATGAGATTCAGATAAGAAAATATGTAACAGGAAATTAATTTTTATGAAGTACATGCAATCAAAGCTAAAAAATTTGGGGAACACGTGTATACCTGTGGCAGATTCATGTTGATGTATGGCAAAACCAATACAATATTGTAAAGTTAAAAAATAAAATAAAATTAAAAAAAATTAATTGTAGACCATAGGGACGGTAGCAGCACAGTGTAGAATAACAGTTAATATAAGCAGATCAAAAATGATGGAATAACAGTAAACAAGTTTTGGAAAAATACAAGATTATTCAATTATAGCTCATTGTAATCCATTCTCAGTCATGATTTTTAAAAGTGTTTCAGCTAGCATAGTCCCAAACATTTAACCTTAGACATTACAAAATAATGAATATGTACAGTAACATAATATATACTGCAATTCAGGTACATAATACATTTTAAAAAATGTAAAATATGAATTTAAAGCTTATTAAAAAATACATCATAAGCAGAAAGAACTCTAATTTCATCTGAATATATACCCTGGCCAAAATTCCAAAGAAGAGTCATTAAAGAAGTTAAGCCAGGTAATTATATTAGAGTTTTAAAGGATAGAGAAGCAAAAAAGGACAAAATTTCCCAACTTCTTATGAGAACCAACAGCGTTATTTTAAAAAACAATCAAGTACACATTTAAGTTTCCTTGATATAATTTATAAATTATTCTACTGATTACAGTAGAACCTTCATGGTCATCCTAAAGGCAGTTCTAAGCATCATGATTTTCAATTTTCATTAGCATACTGGTACTCATTGCTGCAATATTAAGTTGTCCAAATCACACCTGATGTACCTAATGCTGTGATTAACATAATTTGATATTTTAATGACAGGTTTCATCAGTAATCTGTGATGTTACGTTGTTGAAGTTCAGTGTCTTATACAAATAAATTTCCATTTAGAAAAAAAAAAGCAAATGACTATCTGCTTTTCGTCCTCTCAAGGGAAGAGCAAACACTAAGAAATTCACTGGTAAATCTGGGCAGTGGGGTGGTGCTCTTCAGACATTCAGTGTACCAAATTCTCCTTGGTGCTATCTAGTTTATTAAAATAACACCCTGACCTCAAGTACAACCAATGCAAAGAGAGAAAGCACGTTCACAGAAAACGACTGGGAAGCAGTCAAACAAGCTACTTTGAGGGATACAGGACATAACAGGTATCTTCTCCCAAGCTTCCTTCCACAGATGAGAATATCACAGGATACAAGAAAGGGGCCTTTGGGTAAGAAGAACAAAGGGATGATAAGAAAACTAAAACCTTTCTCTCCGGGTCTTATTTCTCTTCAGATGATTGACACCATTTGAGGTGAATTTTGAGGGTGTGTCCAGCTTGGCGAATCCTATTTTCTTATTCCTTTGCACTTTGAATGCACTTGCCCTGGTGGATGCAATAGTTATCATAATGGTCTTTGGGGGCATGAGTTGGTTTAGGCCCAGGCTGAGACTCTTCTTTCCTTACAGAATCCTGGATAGGCAAGAATGGGCTGATTAAAGTTATATGCAGGGATGATATTTAGAATATTCGAGTACCAACTAATCAGAACACATACTCAACCATAAACAACTGGTATCTGGGTACTACTTGCTGAGTATCAGCCTTGACAAGAAGAAAAACAAGACTGGTTTAATGGGGAGGGAAACAGTTTTGATTCATTTTAAAATTACCCATGAATTTTTTTCTCTAATTTGCATTGAGCTTCCCCCAAAGCAAAAACATTACCTGGAAAGACATGTTAATCAAGCTTAATGGGTAAATCCAGTCTTTATGAAAGAAAGAATGTCAAATGCATGTACTATACAGGAAATCCTTACATCAAAAAGAACATTCTTTCCCAAAAAGAACATTCCTCAAAAACACATCCTTGCTGCTGCTATGGTCACATAATAGCAAAAGAAGCTATCTTTTCCAATAACTTCCTCTGATTCCCTTCATTGTTCCCTTAGAGAAGTCCTTTGTTCTCCAACAAATGTGCCTCTCTTGTTTTCTACTGTCTCGCACTCTTCATGACCCCAGTCACCTCAATAATTTCTGTACATTGCACTGTGAGCTCCCCAACCCGATCAGTGACAATAAATGTACAGGTGGAACCAATGATAGACCTGTATCAAGAAAAAAAATAAACACTTAAAAAAATGAGTTTAAAGAAAGTACACTGAGTCTAAAGCACAGAGAAGTTTCATTCTCTGATTAGATATGCTTTTATGTAAAAAGAAAATGATTTCTTGCTCACCTTCATCCTGCTGTTTACTCTGTATAACTGTAAACTTAAATTTCAATTTTTTCCAGTTCAATTGCAAATTGTTCTATTTCAGTAACCTGACATTAAATTGGGTTTTACAGGCTAGCCTGTAATCCTCCATAATAGTAATACTGTGGGGAAAATGCTAGATGGTACAATTTCCAAACAGCAAACAAATGATAAAAAATTTGACTACAACTTGTTTTTAAATCAGGGGACTGCCACATGGAATTTAGCATGCTGTAGTTATGCAATGTCATAAGGACAAAAGCTCATGTAATTTTTGTAGGTATGTAACAAAACAAAGGTAATTTTTTATTATGTCCATGATAAATGATAATATTTTTAGTTTTACAGAAAATTTTACCAACTCTGCATTATATCCTTCACTGTCATCCTTTTGTTTTCTTTTCATAGTCCTCTTTTTCTATAACTACCAAGAAAATAGCATAGCAAGAACAAAATTAGGGTCTATAGGTCTTATAGCCCCTAATACTAGTTACAACCCTAAAAGAAAAGTATTGCTGCAAAGAAGGCAAAGGTCAGAGCGCAGGGTTCTTGTTCTACTGAGCGTGATGCTCCCTTACAGAGAATGGATGTCTAACCGACCAAAGGCAAATGTGGCTTTATCACTGTATTGGGGGTTTGGCGGTATTTTTAGCAATACAGAGTTGTTCATTTTATTTTTTTAATTTTATTGGAGTATAGTTGATTTACAATGTTGTGTTACTTTCTGTTGTACAGCAAAGTGAATCAGTTATACATGTACATATATCCACTGTTTTAGGTTCTATTCCCATATCGGTTATTACAAAGTGTCGAGTAGAGTTCCCTGTGCTAGACAGTAGGTTCTTATTATTTATTTATGTGTAGTAGTATGTATATGCCAATTATTATCGTATTTAACATTATCATTCAAAATTAACATATAAAGGTTTTGTGGATGATATGCTGATTCATCTTCTATATACCACTGCTCCTCTTCATCCACACAAGTGGTTAAGAACAGATAGAAAAGAATTGTGTTCAAAGCTAACTTTTCTTTCCAGAAATTCAAACCCAGGAAGTGTTTTGGTTATACGAACTATAATCACACTATATCAATAAGAACACAAATCTATTTCCTCAATACAGTTGGGTTAAGTACATGGTTGCAAAATTGTTATATTTTTAAATTATCTATAATAACTGAGCCTGTGGGAAAACGGAAAACATATTTACCTTTGAAAAATATTTATATTATCTTGACACTTTCAGTTCTTATAAATAGGAAAGGCACCCAGGGCTACTGTTTTTCCTGATTTACTTGATTGCTGAGAAAGGGATAATAGAGTAAAGCCTAAATATTTAACTAAGATATGGAAAGCATGAAAGAAGGATAAAGGAAAAGTTAGATTTTATATAATCCGTAAACTAATAACCCACCAACTTTTCTCAAAAATTACCATGGATTCTGAGAAGGAAGATTTCCATGTAAAATCACATAGACATATCCTAAGCAAACAAGATGAAAGATAAGAAAATAGTATGGTACTAAGAAAAAGCTCATAGGCAAGAATTTTTAAAATGGGAGTAAGCTACACTAAAAGTAAGCTTTGTCAGGGACATGTCTCTTCTCCTTTAGAAATGGGCTTTAGTATCTCTGCAGAGATACTCGAAATGAAGATTATAATCTTTAAGACAATATTAAGTGTTTATAAAAATAAAGACATTTTCCAAAGGGTAAAAACATACAGTTATAATAAATGCTTCAAGGAAGTTAAGGAACCAACATTCTAATTACAGGAAATTTGCTATGATGTCATCTTGCAATAAATGTGCTTTAAATAGACTTATCCAGAACAAACTTATTTTCTAATATTGTTATTTTGAGAAATGCATATTTTTATAACTTAAGAAATCAGCTTTACCCAGTTTGGTTCTTTTCATTCAGACTAAGGAACTGATCACAACCAGCATCTCAAGTGATAGGTACTGAACTTGAATAACAGACAATGGGTACTAGGTCAACAGTGTCTGTAGCTACTGATTAGTTTCAAGGAAATCATGACACTGTACCTAGTTTGCCTCAGGACAGCCACATGTTGCTAAGATCAGTGTAAATAAAGGTTAAGAGTTTATAAATGTAAGTATTAAGTACTATTAATTTAAGGGTCTCAACCAAAATGAGGCACTATCCAAAGCAAGTGGGTGACTATAAGGAAGTTCAGTGACTGGTGGTTGTATGTGTCCTCTATTATCTATTAAAATATGCTGTAAACGACTTAGTAGGTGATGTGTTGCCATGGAATCAAAAAGATTTACACATAGGTGTTAGTTCTTCTCAAGATCTAGGTCCCATATTTAAAGGAAGAAAAAAAAAATGACTTGAGTATATCTTAAAAGACTTCTAGAACCTCAGATGACTTTCCCATAGAACTCCATTTAAAAAACCTGCTTGTATAAAATCATTAAGCAGAATAAAACTGGATTACAATATATAACATTATCAAACATGCTAAGGATTTTATTGCTATCAAACCCTTATTACTGTCTAATGTCACTGGATGACACAGAAGGCTTTTTTAAATGGTTCTATTTTGTAAAAATGCACTTGCACTGTTTTCTCCTGAACCTGCTTCCAAACCATACAGTACATGACATCTCTCTCTAAAGGCCAGTTAGTTTCAGGCCACAATACTATTCATCACAGGAAAAGATTTGATTTGAAAATGTCTTACCCCAGATATGAGAAAAACTTTGCAGAAGTCCAAAACCGGCAGAATCTGTAGAAAACTGGCAGCTTCCAGTGTGTCTTGAAGGTTGTCCATATTAAGAGAAAGCTTTGCAGTGTAAATGAAGTCAATAATTTTCCTTAAACCGACTTTGCTCACGCCATGAAGCTTAATGCACATTAAATCTTGTTCTTTCATCCCACCTTAAATAAAGACACTCAATTAAATGAAGGTGGATAATTTAATTAAGGTCAAACTCACTTCTGTTGCTAATTAGATGCAATAAAATCAGGGAAAATTTTATTCTGTGTAAGCATTAGTATCTGAGTCAAGCTTCTGCATATTTTACAGTTAAAAGAGAGTACTTAAAAAGGAATATCTCTATACTAATGGAGGTGGTATATGATGCAAGTGCCTCCAAAATGTTCTCCTGGCACTTCAGATCTTTTGATGGATTAGAGATTGTACTAGTGACATTGTATTAGTCTCTGATGGCCCATTCAGATATGTGTCTGGAAAAGCAAAGCTATGAAATAAAGGTAGACAGAGGTATAAAAAAGGTATATCCATTTTCCAAGTCAGAAAAGCACCACCCACCCACACACATACTGGGTATCTATTCTTTTTAAACTCTTCTTGTAAAGACACGGAACAAAAGCACTGAATCTTCCTCTAGCAATGAAAAGATTTAAACACTTATTTTTCTTATTGTTTTAATATGAAAGTAGAGTTTAGAAGGCAAGCTACCTGTGAACATAGCCTTGAAGTAATCACTAGCAGAGGCCATCATGACTCTGTGCACAGGGAAGGCATCATCTGTGTCCCCTGGCATCAGGGTCACGTCACAGAGCAATCCTTCAAGTCGGAGCTGGTCAAATCCCTACAAGAAGAACATGAGATAAGCCACTCATCAAGGTAAAATGGGAACACAAATTTCTGTGTGCTAAAATTCTCTTGACATATTAATGTCTGTGGAACATAAAGCCAGTAGAATAATGACTCAGAAGACAAAAAACTGAACAGCTTACTTGATATGTGACAATAAAGAACAAATAAGGAAAAGAGCATATATGTTCACTTATTTATACAACCATTGGCTTTTATTATTCTGAAAAAAACTACCATGTACACTTTCATTTTCCCATGTGCAGAATTAGGGTGTTACACTACCATTCCTTTCCATAATAATATATTTTATAATATATAGTTCTTTTATTCTTGGTTTTCACTTGCTTATTTTTGTTGTTTGAAAAAAGAAAGGTCCAGAACATCTGTGCTAACTGCAAAATAGGAGTTACTTTCTGCCAACCAGATTATTCCACCTCTTACAAAACAAGGAACTGTGTTAGACATCCTTATATTCAGTATTTGATACTAGTATTTGATATACTTGCTCCTGCTTGATCAATTATCTTTCAAGTTTTAAATTTAATTATCTCTGGAAAAAAGTGCCCAGGGAGCTCCAACGTGAGACATAATTGTCCCCAAATGCTTAAAGTTTAGTGGAGAATTAATAGGCTGACACCCACAGTTCAGAGGAGAGACAGGGCTCTGCTGATAAGAATGCCTGTTGATTAGCTCCACCACCCACTCCTTGAAGAGCCCAACCAATGATAAGCAGGCAGCTGTTCCCTTGGTCTACTCTGGGAAGAATGAAACACTGTAAGATTATAATAGGCTGGTGAAATGCATAAAAAGATGATAATATACAATTTAACAATGAAGCTCAAAATGAAGATTTTTCAAGATGGAGTCTGTAGTTTCAAAAATGGAAATGTACTCTTATAAAAAATCATGAAGATACTCATACAAATTACTTTCAAATAATATAACAAAAACTACCAGCAGAATTATTCTATCCCCTTCATATTTTAATGACCCCACATAAAACTTTTATTTAAAGTTGTGATTCACAGATTTAAGAAGCAGAAGGCACAACATACTGAAGAATGCAGTTTCAGAAATATCGATCCTGCACATATGTATAAGATAAATCTTAGTCTAAACATCTTCTCATCACAATTTTTAAATGGCTTTCTAAAGAAAATGCTTGAATCTACAGAACTAGAACTTCAAAGAGATAATATGATCCAGCCACTTTCTCTCTGGAGAGAGATATAAATATTTTAATTCTAAAAATATTTATACATTATACATACACTTTGGAACAGGATTATGTATCATATTTTTTGCTCTCCAACAGTGATTGACATATGTTTTTGCTCACAAATATCAACTCTTTCACAAATATCCCCTTTCCATTGTAAATGCAAACATTCTCCCCCAATGCCCCCTCAATATTTTCCATTGCTAAATCATCTCCCATCCCTGTTATTTAGAAAAGTAGAGGTTAAAAAGAGATGTCCATTTTAGGGAAATATCTACATGCAGAAGGTAAAAAGTGGTGAAAATTCACATATAGTGTGTGAACTATTGCAACTTAATTGCAATTAAGTTTAAGTGGATCACCTTTTAAACATAAATGAGCATATGAGCACTGGAAAGTCCTAAATGCAACCACTGGGGCTGAAACAGAAGAGGAGGGAACCATCAGGTAGAAGACTAGGATGTCTGAATTCCCCAGTGCTTGGCACACCATGGGGACTTCACAAATGTTCAGCAAATGCTTGAACAAACAAGCCAGACTTTACCCAGATGCCATAACTTGGTATTAAAAAAAAAAAATCAACATGTAGAACCTGAATTTTGTAACAAGCTAACTAGAAACAAAGAACTTTATTTGTGAACCTACTCTCAATAATAAAATGAATTGGACCTATAGTTCTCACTTGTGGTAAACTATAAAGGTTAAGATGAGAGAAGAGGAACTGAATCAGGGTTTAGGCTGAAAAGTTTGGCTTCCAAGGGCTTGGCTTTTTTCTCCTTCAGATAAATTTCAGATTTCAAAAATTTAAATATATCCTTGTGATAAAAATACAGAAGGACATAAACTGAAAACCAAAAGTCCACCTCTTCTACTTACTAAGACTAACTACTGCTAACAGTTTAGTATATGTACTTCCAGGTCTCTTTCTATTCATATACATAATCTACCTTTTGCTTGTATACATACAGGATTTTTAAGAGTAGGATACTATATGTACTGTTATGCATTTTAAAAGTTCACCTGAGCACATAACACAGACACCTCTGTGTCTCAATACACACAAATCTATTCTTTTTAGTGGATGCACAGAATTTCAAGAGTGTGGTTCAGTTCAGTTCAGTCACTCAGTCATGTCCGAATCTTTACTACCCCATGAACTGCAGCACGCCAGGCCTCCCTGTCCATCACCAACTCCTGGAGTTCACTCAAACTCATGTCTATCGAGTCAGTGATGCCATCCAGCCATCTCATCCTCTGTTGTCCCCTTCTCCTCGTGCCCTCAATCCCTCCCAGCATCAGAGTCTTTTCCAATGAGTCAACTCTTTGGATGAGGTGGCCAAAGTATTGGAGTTTCAGCTTTAGCATCAGTCCTTCCAATGAACACCCAGGACTGATCTCCTTTAGAATGGACTGGTTGGATCTCCTTGCAGTCCAAGGGACTCTCAAGAGTCTTCTCCAACACCACAGTTCAAAAGCATCAATTCTTTGGTGCTCAGCTTTCTTCACAGTCCAACTCTCATATCCATACATGACCACTTGAAAAACCATAGCCTTGACTAGACGGACCTTTGTTGGCAAAGTAATGTCTCTGCTTTTCAACATGCCATCTAGATTGGTCATAACTTTCCTTCCAAGGAGTAAATGTCGTTTAATTTCATGGCTGCAATCACTATCTGCAGTGATGTTGGAGCCCATGAAAATAAAGCCTGCCACTGTTTCCACTGTTTCCCAGTCGATTTGCCATGAAGTGATGGGACCAGATGCCATGATCTCAGTTTTCTGAATGTTGAGCTTTAAGCCAACTTTTTCACTCTCCTCTTTCACTTTCATCAAGAGGCTTTTTAGTTCTTCTTCACTTTCTGCCATAAGGGTGGTGTCATCTGCATATCTGAGGTTATTGATATTTCTCCTGGCAATCTTGATTCCAGCTTGTGCTTCTTCTAGCCCAGCATTTCTCATGGTGTACTCTGCATATAAGTTAAATAAGCAGGGTGACAATATACAGCCTTGACGTGCTCCTTTTCCTATTTGGAACCAGTCTGTTGTTCCATGTCCAGTTCTAACTGTTGCTCCCTGACCTGCATATAGGTTTCTCAAGAGGCAGGTCAGGTGGTCTGGTATTCCCACCTCTTCAGAATTTTCCACAGTTTATTGTGATCCACACAGTCAAAGGCTTTGGCATAGTCAATAAAGCAGAAACAGATGTTTTTTTGGAACTCTCTTGC
The DNA here is from genome assembly GCF_002263795.3 of Bos taurus. Classification (NCBI taxonomy): domain Eukaryota; kingdom Metazoa; phylum Chordata; class Mammalia; order Artiodactyla; family Bovidae; genus Bos; species Bos taurus. Next base: position 2,127,451 of record NC_037357.1, read on the forward strand.
TTTTTCCATGATCTAACAGATGTTGGCAATTTGATCTCTGGTTCCTCTGCCTTTTCTAAAACCAACTGGAACATCTGAAAATTCACGGTTCACGTATTGCTGAAGCCTGGCTTGGAGAATTTTGAGCATTACTTTACTAGCGTGTGAGATGAGTGCAATTGTGCCATAGTTTAAGCATTCTTTGGCATTACCTTTCTTTGGGATTGGAATGAAAACTGACCTTTTCCAGTCCCGTGGCCACTGCTGAGTTTTCCAAATTTTCTGGCATATCGAGTGCAACACTTTCACAGCATCATCTTTCAGGATTTGAAATAGCTCAACTGGAATTCCATCACTTCCACTAGCTTTGTTCGTAGTGATGCTTTCTAAGACCCACATTCCAGGATGTCTGGCTCTAAGTGAGTGCTCACACCATCATGATTATCTGGGTCGTGAAGCTCTTTTTTGTACAGTTCTCCTGTGTATTCTTGCCACCTCTTCTTAATATCTTCTGCTTCTGTTAGGTCCATACCATTTCTGTCCTTCATCGAGCCCATCTTTGCATGAAATGTTCCCTTGGTATCCAATTTTCTTGAAGAGATCTCTAGTCTTTCCCATTCTGTTGTTTTCGTCTATTTCTTTGCATTGATTGCTGAGGAAGGCTTTTTTATCTCTCCGTGCTATTCTTTGGAACTCTGCATTCAGATGCTTCTATCTTTCCTTTTCTCCTTTGCTTTTTGCTTCTCTTCTTTTCACAGCTATTTGTAAGGCCTCCTCAGATAGCCGTTTTGCTTTTTTGCATTTCTTTTCTATGGGGATGGTCTTGATCCCTGTCTCCTGTACAATGTCACGAACCTCTGTCCATAGTTCATCAGGCATAGACAGAGTGTCTATCAGATCTAGTCCCTTAAATCTGTTTCTCACTTCCACTGTATAATCATAAGGGATTTGATTTAGGTCATACCTGAATGGTCTAGTGCTTTCCCCTACTTTCTTCAATTTAAGTCTGAATTTGGCAATAAAGAGTTCATGATCTGAGCCACAGTCACCTCCCGGTCTTCTTTTTGCTGACTGTATAGAGCTTCTCCATCTTTGGCTGCAAAGATATAATCAATCTGATTTCGGTGTTGACCATCTGGTGATGTCCATGTGTAGAGTCTTCTCTTGTGTTGTTGGAAGAGGGTGTTTGCTATGACTAGTGCGTTCTCTTGGCAAAACTCTATTAGCCATTGCCCTGCTTCATTCTGTATTCCAAGGCCAAATTTGCCTGTTACCCCAGGTGTTTCTTGGGGTGTGGGGTGTGGGGCCAACCACAATTACTCATCCATTCCTCACTTGAGAGACTCAAATATCTCTCAACTTTTGCTATTACAAGCAATATTGCAATAAACTGCCTTGTACCTATACTTACTTATAAGTAGATCTGTGGGAGATATTTTTAGAAATGGAATTGCTGGTTTGAAGAATATATACTTTGAAAGTTTTAATAACTACTGGCAAGTTAAAGCATATGGTTTTATCTTGGAAGATTTACCATACCTTGGGTAATGTCAAAAAAAAGAGATGTCAAGATGTCCATTAGATGAGACTACGTACAGTATGTCACCTTTATTTTTATTCAGGAAATAACTTTTGAATTTTCTTCTCTAAGATGTATGTAGATAATATCTTTGAAAGGTAATCATGGCTTATTCAGTCAAAAGCAATGATTGTATCTAATCAGTTATTTTCTTCCCCACCTCAAAATCCAAAATCCTTCTTGGCTCATTTGCTGGCCCTCCTGCCTTTAAAATATTTCTACAAATATTTTATACTGGGAATTGAGTTACGTCAGTAGGTTTTTTTCCTACTACTGTAAAAAACAAATTTATTTATTTGACTGTGCCAAGTCTTCGTTGCAGCATACAGGATCTTCAGTCTGTTGAGGCATGGGGACTCTTCGTTGTGCCATGTAGGATCTTAGTTCCCCAATCTAGGACTGAACCCAGGTCCCCTGCATTGGGAGCTCAGAGTCTTTGCCACTGGAACACCAGGAAAGTCCCTTTCCTGCTATTTATTGTTCTTTTTTTTCCCCTTTGAAAAAAGGCATGGCTAATGTTTCCTTTACCATTACCTGCATCATTTCTCATTTGGTCCATATTCCATCAAAACTGCTTGCTGAGATTTGCAGTCAATCCTCAAAATCTGGACAGTTCAGCTAAGACCCCAGGAGCTGTTTACCCTCTTCACAAATGTGATCATTTTGCTTCCTTTTGCACTCTTAAAAATGATCCTCTAACTATTCTTAGTATAATCTGGCAGCACCAAAGAAAGGAAGCTGAGGCTCCTAGACCACTTTTATCACATTCTGAGTATTTTCTATTCTAAGTTTAAGTTATCTACCTTTGGCAAATTGCTTTTGAGAGGTTTTTGCATTTGTTTTCACTGCATGTAGTTTCCTAGTGTAATATATCTCATAACCTTTATTTTCAGATGCACAAATAGTCCCCCTATCCAATTCCATATTTGCTAACTTTATTCCTGATTATTGCTATCCTCATCCAAATAAGATCTATCAATTCGGATTGTTTTCATACAGATCTAAATATCTTGTTTGCATGTTGTTATCTGTATTATCCCAGCTTCGTCTAAAGGAAAAAGGCTAAAGTTCCTCTACAACATACTTTGTCGTACAGAAGTAGACAGTCATTTCTCTAAACAACTTTTATACTCTAATCTTGTGAAGAATGTACACTTAAAAGAAGCTGAGATCATTTTCTTTCACAATTCTCATCTGACTTCTATATATCTACTTTTACTTTCACTCATATCAATTCAGTTCAGTCGCTCAGTCATGTCCGACTCTTTGCAACCCCATGAACCACAGCACACCAGGCCTCCCTGTCCATCACCAACTCCCGGAGTTCACTCAGACTCACGTCCATGGAGTCAGTGATGCCATCCAGCCATCTCATCCTCTGTCGTCCCCTTCTCCTGCCCCCAATCCCTCCCAGCATCAGAGTCTTTTCCAATGAGTCAACTCTTCGCATGAGGTGGCCAAAGTACTGGAGTTTCAGCTTTAGCATCATTCCTTCCAAAGAAATCCCATGGCTGATCTCCTTCAGAATGGACTGGTTGAATCTCCTTGCAGTCCAGGGGACTCTCAAGAGTCTTCTCCAACATCACAGTTCAAAAGCATCAATTCTTCAGCGCTCAGCTTTCTTCACAGTCCAAATCTCACATCAACACATGACCACAGGAAAAACCATAGCCTTGACTAGACGGACCTTTGTTGGCAAAGTAATGTCTCTGCTTTTCAATACGCTATCTAGTTTCGACATAACTTTCCTTCCAAGGAGTAAGTGTCTTTTAATTTCATGGCTGCAGTTACCATCTGCAGTGATTTTGGAGCCCCAAAAAATAAAATCTGACACTGTTTCCCCATCTATTTCCCATGAAGTGATGGGACCAGATGCCATGATCTTCGTTTTCTGAATGTTGAGCTTTAAGCCAACTTTTTCACTCTCTACTTTCACTTTTATCAAGAGGCTTTTTAGTTCCTCTTTACTTTCTGCCATAAGGGTGGTGTCATCTGCATATCTGAGGTTATACAGATTCATGAAAATACCTTGCATACTTAAAATCTGTCCTTTTATTATAAAATCATTGTCTCCCACCAAATCTGAACTTATTCCTCTAGCCAGAATTCTATAAACATTTTTGCCTATTTCCACATGCTAGTAGTCCATGATATACAGATACAGGTCTGTTTTATACAAAATTGCTCAAAATTTCCAATTAGTCTTTCAGAGTGTCTTTAAACTATTTCTAGTGCTTTAAACTCAACTTCTTTCTAGCTTAATCCTTTAGTTCTCTCTTTTCCTATTTCTTCTGGGCCTTGGGTTCTATTTATGAGGGCATTGTGGCCTGTTCTCTATTCCCCTTTCCCTCTTTTATAAACATCCTCATATCTTCTTTTTTAAAATCTCTTCTTCACATTCCTTTGGGGAAAAAATAAGCATTAAAAAAAATGTTCTTTTAAAAAAAAGGATTTTCCTGGACTTGTGGACATGCTGTGGGTGGAGAAGAAAGGGTGGGATGAACTGAAATAGTTGCACTGACGTATATGCACTACCATGTGTAAAATAGATAGCTAGTGGGAAGCTACTATATAGCACGGGAAGCTCAACTCCAGTCTCTGTGATGACTCAGAGGGGTGGGATGATCGGAGGGAGGCTCAAGGTGGGAGGATATCTGTATACATATAACTGATTCACTTCGTTGTACAGTAGAAACTAACACAACATTGTAAAGCAACTATAGTCCAAGTAAAAAAGAAATTAAAAAAATCAGAATATAAATATATAAATACAATGAATATATATGTATATATATTTTTTCTTCTCTGTAGTAAATTTACCTAACATATCAAAACTTCAAATACTATTAAACAGAGGGAGGTACATACCCTAAAGGACTGACATTTTTAAATGAGTTTGATAAACTTTTAAATGGTCACATTAAAACAGAGGAGGGTATGTGCTGATATTATACATCTATACTATAGAAACCTGATAAGTTACAAATAATGTATACTAAAAGTTGCTTGAATGTCAACAGCTTTCAAATTAAATATAATACTACTATGGGAAAATAGCTAGATTGATACTCTCAGGTATTAAAAAAAATAATCTGATAACCAAATCTCTACACTAAATTCTGCATTGGAAATAACTTACTAGCATAGTCTATCTAGCTTTGATCAGTATAATTTGGAAAAGGAAGGGGAATAAAAAGGAAATGCATCCTGAGAAGAGCAATAAAAATTAACATTAAATATGTTTTATGAACAAAGATTAAGGAACTAAAAGAAGAGAAGGCTGAGGAATACGTTTACTCCACTCTTTAAGTAAATGCAATATATTTGATCAAAGCAACACCACAGTCATGTTGCTCTGAGACATTATTCATTTCATTCAGAGGACAGAAAAGGAACAGATTAATTAAACTTTGTTCTCATAATATAACACTGCTTGGAGTTTAAAAACTGCTAATGGCTTTCTATCACTGCTTTATATCATTATATAAGACTTTAAAGATTAATCTGGCCCTAACTCAACTGTTTAGCCTTATTTTTCATTATTTCTCTAAGTACTCAGATAAACTAAATAGCTATATATATATATATGTATATGTGTTATATATACACACACCATAAAACTGAATTTTCACTGGTAAATAATACTCTACATTTAGGGAAGAAATAACACCAATTTTACAAAACCAGATCCAGAAAATTAAGAAGGAACATGTCCTAAATCATTCTACAAGGCCAGCATTATCCTACCAAAACCAAAGATAATCAAAGAAAACCACAATCAAAATTTCTCATGACCATAGATGAAAAAATTCCTAAAATTCTGGCAAGTCAAATTTAAAAATATATAAAAAGGTTAATACATTATGACCAAGTGGGGTTTATTCCTATAAGGCATGGCTGCTTTAGCATGCAAAAGTCAATTAATTTAATTCATATTATTAGTAGACTAAAAAAGAAAAATGATAAGATCATCTCAGTAGGTACAAAAAAAGAATTTGACAAAATCCAATATCGATTTATGATTTGAAATAAAAAAACAAAACTCTCAGCAGACTAGGAACAGAAAGAAATTTCCTCAAACCTATACACAGTCCATGGGGTTGCTAGGAGTCGGACACGACTGAGCGACTTCACTTTCACTTTTCACTTTCATGCACTGGAGAAGGAAATGGCAACCCACTCCAGTGTTTTGCCTGGAGAATCCCAGGGATGGCAGAGCCTGGTGGGCTGCCGTCTCTGGGGTCGCACAGAGTCGGACACGACTGAAGCGACTTAGCAGCAGCAGCAGCATACCTAACGTAACACTTAATGGTGAAAGAATGACTGCATGCCTCCCTACTATTAGGACAAAGCAAGAACATACACTCTAACCACTTCTATTTAACATTTTTCTGGAGTTTCTACCCAGTACAATAAGGCAAGTAAAAGAAATAAGAGGCATTAGACTGGAAAGGAAGAAAAAAACTATATTTACAGGCAAAATGGTTATCTATGTAGAAAATCCTACAAAATCCACAAAAAAACTTCTAGAACTATTAAGTCAGTTTTTCAAGGTCTCAAAACAGAAGATGAATAATCAGTAACAGTATTTTTATATCGTAGCAGCAAACAATCAGAAATTGAAATAATGTACTTGAGCATATTTAACTCTCAGTTGGTATGTGCTAGTCCTCTCTATCACTTGAAACATGCTAAATAACAAACAACAAAGAAACTCATTTGAAAACTCAAGGTAATAATACACTAAAGTGGTCTGAAAAGAAAGGTGGTAGACTCTCATCCAACTTATGTACTACAGATATACACTTAATTGGAAGTATCAAGATAACCTATTGTACCCTAACCTGAGTACCTGAAAAACTATCCCTAAGAAAAACTACATACTCAGTTTTCTATATTCTAGTTGACATTCAGGAAACTTAAATAAAGAAATAAAAGCATCATTTTAATAAAAACTTCAACAATCTGAATTATTTAAGTGCTTCTTTTATAAAATATAACATTCTAAAATCACTATCTTATGTTAATAATATATTTTATAGATTATCTTACGATCATAAAACTTTTAAATAAGGTATAGTTCATTAACATGACAACCAGCAACCCAAACTTTTACTTTAGGGTATGTATTTCATCAAGATTGCAGGGAGAAATATCAATAACCTCAGATATGCAGATGACACCACCCTTATGGCAGAAAGTGAAGAGGAACCAAAAAGCCTCTTGATGAGAGTGAAAGAGGAGAGTGAAAAAGTTGGCTTAAAGCTCAACATTCAGAAAACGAAGATCATGGCATCTGGTCCCATCACTTCATGGGAAGTAGATGGGGAAACAGTGGAAACAGTGGCAGACTTTATTTTCTTGGGCTCCAAAATCACTGCAGATGGTGATTGCAGTCATGAAATTAAAAGACGCTTACTCCTTGGAAGGAAAGTTATGACCAGCCTAGATAGCACATTCAAAAGCAGAGACATTACTTTGCCAACAAGGGTCCATCTAGTCAGGGCTATGGTTTTTCCAGTAGTCATGTATGGATGTGAGAGTTGGACTGTGAAGAAAGCTGAGTGCCGAAGAATTGATGCTTTTGAACTGTGGTGCTGGAGAAGACTCTTGAGAGTCCCTTGGACTGCAAGGAGATCCAACCAGTCCATTCTGAAGATCAGTCCTGGGTGTTCTTTGGAAGGAATGATGCTAAAGCTGAAACTCCAGTACTTTGGCCACCTCATGCGAAGAGTTGACTCACTGGAAAAGACTCTGATGCTGGGAGGGATTGGGGGCAGGAGGAGAAGGGGATGACAGAGGATGAGATGGCTGGATGGCATCACCGACTCGATGGATGTGGGTTTGGGTGAACTCTGGGAGTTGGTGATGGACAGGGAGGCCTATCGTGCTGCGATTCATGGGGTCACAAAGAGTCGGACACGACTGAGTGACTGAACTGAACTGAAGTGAACTGAAGTATTTCATGAAGTTAGCCCACTGGAAAACAGCGCAAGTTAATTTAAGTTCTTGAGAAAACCCATTTCTTCAGCATTCTATTACATAGATAATAACTTGAGCTGATACAATCAAATCTTTCAGTGACTTTGCAACTAAAGTTGGATGAGAAAATAAATAGATAAAATGGAGGAGAGCAATCTGATAGGCACCGATCTTATTATGAAAAAATATTAATTAGCAGCCTAGACATCTGGAGGATAGAGGCATTTTCAAGCTTAATAGGCTTGAGTAAGCATATTCAACAATCAAGAAATGATATGTTTCCACCTAGATAACTATTCTACAATTAGTATACACTGACACTCCACTAGATGAAACATGATACTTTAGTTATGGCCTCCTTGTCCTAACAGGAGTGTTTCCAAAATGATATTGACTTTTCTCTCTCTGGTCCCACCCCCCATCCCTAGTTTGACAGAGAGGAAGAAGGGCAGGCAGGCATGAAGATACTCTGTGTAAATTCTGTGATTCTACTAAGAGCAAAATCTTTACAGTACCATTCATGCCAAATTATCTTTAAACCTTTAATACATGTTTTTATACTTATATTGAGTGAAAACAATATTTAAAGACATTATATTTAAAAACAGAACAGAGCTTAGAGTAAGATTAGAAAAAAATCCAAGTCTTAGTTTTTGTCTCTTAGTGGGTAAGTGAATTTGGGCAAGCTTTCTAACCTCCCTGAGCTTCAGTTTCCCAATCTATAAAATAGGGATAATAATTCTTGCCTTTTCTACCTGACAGAATTGCTTCAAGTATTAATGAGGCAAGTATATATGAAAGTGATTTATAAGTGTTATCCAAATTCATTTATTCCATAGCAATATCAATAAGAGCAATAAAAAGCATTGAATACTTCCTCTGTGTCAGGTACTGGGCTAGGGCCTTTATATGTATTTTCTTCCAATGATGATGATAATATTAATAATACATAACAATACTTATAATTTATTTACATTTATTAAGCATTTACCCTGTGCCCTATACTAGATCATAGGCAGACAGAGAAAACAAACTAGATTCTAGATCTTGCGGATCTCACTGGTAGGTGATACTGATGGGCTCAGAGAGTAAAAGAAGGAGCTACGAACTCTGCCTAGGTTACACAAATTCCAGCTTTAAACAGCATTGAAATTAGCTTTCAAAAGAACAGATCCATGGGGAGAAACTGTTTTCAGATGGTTCACTCTGCAGGATTACCCACTGTATAACTGTAGTGGGCAGAATGTGAGTTCAGCCCAAAACTGGAATTCCAGTTTTACAATTTACCATTTAAGATGGATTATTATGAATAAATAAGGGTTTACCAGACCAAAAAATGTTAAGTACTTAAGGTATTCCAGGGAGAAGGGATGAGTGCAAAGATACTTAAGTGTGAAAGAATAACGTATGTTTAGAGAATAATAAAAAATCAGAAGTCTTCCAGAAATTTGCCTTGTCTATCTGTCCCATTAACTCTACTAAGGTAAAGCAGTAGCAAAGATTACACAGTCGAATGGATAAAGAACTGAAGATTGGCAGAGTAGTTATGGAAGACCAACAAGGAACCACAAAACCGAAGATGCTGGGAGAAAATACTTGGAAATCATATATCTGCTGCTAGGAGATTTGTATCTAGAATATATAAAGAACTCCTACCACTGAATAATGAAAAGATTAATAACTCAACTAACAAATGGAGAACTGACCTGAAGAGACAGTTCTCCACAGGTGATATACAAATGGCCAGTGCAAAAGTGAAAAGATGCTCAATATCATTAGCACTCAGGAAAATACAAATCAAAACCATAAGATATCACTTCACACCTTCTAGTATGGCTATAATAAAAAAGACAGCTAACACATGTTGGGAAAAACATGAGGAAATTGGGATCCTTATACTATGCCAAAAGGAATTTAAAACACAGCCACTTGAGAAAACACTCTGGCAGTTGTTCAACAGATTAATCATACAATGATATATCACCCAGCAATTCCACTCTTGCTGCTGCTGCTGCTAAGTCGCTTCAGTCGTGTCTGACTGTGCGAGCCCATAGACAGCAGCCAACCGGGCTCTTAGGTATACACAAAAGATAAATGAAAACATGTTCATGCAGACACTTGTACATGAATGTTCATAGCATAATTATTCACAATAGCCCCAAAGTGGAAACAAACCAAATGTCCATAAATGGATGAGTGAATTTTTATAAAAGTGGTATATTCATAGAATGGAATATTATTTAGTTGTAAAAAAAAGAAGTACTGATGCATGCTACAGTGTGGGGGAACCTTGAAAACACCATTCTAAGTAAAAGAAACCAGTCACAAAAGACTACATGGTATATAATTCCATTTACGTGAAATATTCTGAATAGGCAAAACTATAGAGATATGTAGTAGACTAATGATTGTTACAGGTTAAGAAAGAGATTATGAGTAAATGGGGAATGACAGCTAATGGATAGAGGTGATAATACAGATAATAATGTTCTACAATGGACTGTGGTGATATTTGCCAAACCTTGCAAATATGCTAAACCCAACTGAATCGTACACTTTTTGAAAGGGATGAATTTTATGATAGGTGAATGACATCTCCCTAAAGCTGTTATTTTTAAAAGTGAAGGTGTTAGGAAGGGTATGATTTGATGAATCACCATCAGTTCAGTCCAGTTCAGTCGCTCAGTCGTATCCGACTCTTTGCAACCCCATGAATCGCAGCACACCAGGCCTCCCTGTCCATCACCAACTCCCGGAGTTCACTCAGACTCACGTCCATCGAGTCAGTGATGCCATCCAGCCATCTCATCCTATGTCGTTCCCTCACCATAGGATGGGGTTTAAAAGATGTTAACAACCTGAGATAATAGCATGAAGCCAAAGGATGCAAATTTTCCATGAAAAATCACCAGAGTTGTAGCAGTAGTAAAGGAGTGAGGGAAGTGAAAAATCCTTGATTTCATCAATTATTACTTAAGCAAACCCTGGTTCTTACTTCAGTATAAGTATTTTGCACTGCTAACACAAATGAGAATCATGAATTCTCCTGGGATTTATTCAAGATTCTAGGAATCCAAGTGTATTAGGTATCAAAATTATTTCCAGGCACTTTCTTCAACAGCCTTGTTTCTTAGAGCCTATTTACTGGAGACAAATAATCTGCTAGAGCAGATCAAGCCAACCAGATGGGCACCTTATTTGGCACACCCATCACTTCTGATCAATGACATTTCCTCTGACACCTTCACTGTTTGGTTCAAACGGAAGGGAAATAAATGGATATTTATTATGCACCTTACTGTTCCAGGACTTGCTGCATTTAATCTTCACATCTACTACCCAGATTACAGATAAGGAAACTGGCCCAGAGAGTACAAAGACTTTCCCAAAGTCACATAACTAGCTGTAAGTGGTAAAACTCAGATTCTACTTTTTGCCTAAACTCATGTCCTTGCCACTACAGTTGTGCACTGGGGTATCCTTCAGAGTGAGACTTCTTTAAATAGTTTCTCCCCATGGATCTATTCCCCTGACAGCTACTTTCAATGCCTTTTGAAGCTGGAGCTTGTGCCATTACTAATTTTAAAACAATGATAACATTTACCCATTAAACACTTCTCTAGCTTGTTCCCTTGACAACCACACACCTAAGATTAGATACAAAAAAAAAAAAAAAAAAACCAGTCTGCTAGTACTTGGACTTAAAAATCTCAGTTAGTGAGAACACAATTTTTAATAGACTTTTAAAGACACCGTACAATGTTTTTCAATAGCAATATGGAATAGTACCACTACATTACCACATGAAAAAATCAGTTGAAGAAAGAACACACTCTCGGGTTACTCTCACGTTTCCATTCCCATCACTAGCCTAGACCAACAAAGGCCGAGCTGGCTCCCACCTCGAGTGTTTTTGATTCAAAAACTCTGGGGTGGGCCACAATACTCAGTTTAACAAGCCCTCCTCCTTGTGATTCTGATATGGAATAAGATCTGAGGACTACTGTTCTAAATCTTTTTGACTATACTAGAGTGGCTTTCACTATTTGATATAAAGTAAATTTTTAAAATTAGCAGGACCCCAAAAAATGGGCTTTAATCCATGACTATGGTCATGGATAGGGCAGAAGTATAGTGGAGGGGGTGAGTCTCTTTTTCTTTAGAGAAAGTACTTTAATGTAACCAAAAAACCTCTTCCTTTCATGTTTTTCCTGTTTGACCTCTCATTCTCCTCCTCCCATACTCTTGTAAAACCAACAGTTAAACCACTTACGTAGAACCTAAGATTCTGGGAGATGGGAAGCTTTTTTCCTTTCTGGCCCTCTCATTTCTATTGATGAATGAGGAACCATAAAATCCAGCTCCCATCAGAAACTGAAACATGGGGAAAATGAGATTTCAATGAATCACAGATGGGAACTTGAAGAAAATTTAGAAATCTGCTTCCCGAGTCATATTTTTTTTTTTTTTTATTCTTCCAATTTTATTTTATTTTTAAACTTTACATAATTGTATTAGTTTTGCCAAATATCAAAATGAATCCGCCACAGGTATACATGTGTTCCCCATCCCGAACCCTCCTCCCTCCTCCCTCCCCATACCATCCCTCTGGGCCGTCCCAGTGCACCAGCCCCAAGCATCCAGCATCATGCATCGAACCTGGACTGGCAACTCGTTTCCTACATGATATTTTACGAGTCATATTTTAGAGATAAGAAAAATGAATCCCAGAGACATTAATTAGCCACATAGCAAGTACAAGCCTCCTTCTCTCATTAAGCTATATACTATACTATATACTGCTTGACCATGATGGTTCTTGGCCAATGATATGCATGAAATTCATCTGGGGAGATTTCTTTTACAAATATATTTAGAAGGATTTATTTTCCTTACCTTAGTAATCTGAGAAGATTGATATAATTTAACTATATCTAAAAGAAATTTATGGACATCGAGCATTATACTATATTCTCTAAGTCAGCAACACCCACAGAGGTCAAGGAGTGTCCACAGTACTCAGAAGTACTTGGACTGCCTATCCCTATGTTAAACAGCTCCATATCACACTTGTTGGTGTTCTTTTGGCTTTCTATTGTTTTTCTGTTCTTGCCTTTGATGTCAGTTATTACTTCTTGCATGTATCGGTGTGTTTGCCTCCAGAAGCCCTCAACCCTTCTCCTATATCCACAACTGTCAATGTGAGCTGAGACACCAAATAAATACAATCTCGAGAACTATGATAAAAGGTGATAGGAAAATAGGTTGTGAGTGAGGAACTAGAAAATTTAATGTGGGGGCTTTGTGATATTTACCCTCCTAAGACAACATGAAATTAAAAGATGCTTACTCCTTGGAAGAAAAGTTATGACCAACCTAGATAGCATATTCAAAAGCAGAGACATTACTTTGCCAACAAAGGTCCGTCTAGTCAAGGCTATGGTTTTTCCTGTGGTCATGTATGGATGTGAGAGTTGGACTGTGAAGAAGGCTGAGCGCCGAAGAATTGATGGTTTTGAACTATAGTGTTGGAGAAGACTCTTGAGAGTCCCTTGGACTGCAAGGAGATCCAACCAGTCCATTCTGAAGGAGATCAGCCCTGGGATCTCTTTGGAAGGAATGATGCTAAAGCTGAAACTCCAGTACTTTGGCCACCTCATGCAAAGAGTTGACTCACTGGAAAAGACTCTGATGCTGGGAGGGATTGGGGGCAGGAGGAGAAGGGGACGACAGAGGATGAGATGGCTGGATGGCATCACTGACTCGATGGACGTGAGTCTGGGTGAACTCCGGGAGTTGGTGATGGACAGGGAGGCCTGGCGTGCTGCAATTCATGGGGTCGCAGAGAGTCGGACACGACTGAGCGACTGAACTGAACTGAAGACAAAATGAAAAGCCAACGTTGCCAGATACAACATTCTGTAAGAAAGTAGCATGAGAGCAAAATCTCCCTTACACAAATGAAATAAACAATGGATTCAGAATATCTTTTAACATCAGGAAGGCATATAATTTCCCCCTCAAGGTTTCTCCTCTGTTTACATTTTTTTTTTAATTAGTAAACTTTATTTTTTAAGAGCAGTTTTAGACTTCCCTGGTGGTCCAGCAGTCAAAATTCTGTGCTTACAATGTGAGAGTGGTGCGGGTTTGATCCCTGGTCAAGGAACTAAGATCCCACATGCCATATCCCAGCACAGCCAATAAATAAAATAAAATAACTTTTACAAATTAAAAAATATAAGAGCAGTTTTAAGATCACAGCAAAAGTATACAGGGTTCCTGTCTACACACAGGCACAACATCTCCCACTAGTGACATCCCACACTATAAAAACCCTGGGTGTTTTTTGAAGCTATGTAAATAATGTAAAAGGGACAGTGAACTTACCTGTAACACCACAGAACTATGGGTATTGCTGGTAAAGATGCGTGTGGTTCCGGCCTTGGAAGACTGCAAATGGGAAGAGAGGCCCATTTCGCTGCTTCCAAGGGACAATTTCATGTGCTGGTCTTCCTCTTCCACTAGAGATCTGAAAAGGTTTTTAAATCAGAAGGAAAACCAAATGAAAACATGTCATATAATTCACAATAATGAGATGATTTAAAGAAACACTCATCGGATTATGTGCCAATCATCTGACTATGGAACACACATGAATGCTGTTGCATTGTATTTTAGGCTCATATCATTCTATATCACAAAAGAAATAGATATATATTTGTAAAAAGCCTTCTGAGATCAGAAGAGATAGATGAGAACTAAGAAATCAACCTAACAGCTGACTCAAAACTATAATTACAAAGGGTTTGTTTTTTCAGTGCCAGAGTTATTGCTCTGGGATTGTTTAGGTAGCAATACCATCAAATTGTATTATTTGCAGTTAAAATTTTTGGAATATCTACTTTTAGAAATAAAAATAATACTTGTCATTTATTGGACAATCACTGTATATACTTGTCAAGAAATTTACACACATGATCTCATATAATCCTCAAAGCAATCCACTGCAATAATATTACTATCATCTCCTTTTTATTAAGGGGAGGGAAAATGAGCCACAGAAGGGTTAAAAATTATTTACCTAAGGTCACAAAATTAGTAAAGTGACTGGGCCAGGATCTGAATCTAAATATAGTCTGTTTCCAAATTTCAAAGATCCCATAAATAAAAAAAACAAAGATTAACTGTGATATACTATACATTACTTCCTCTCGTGTTACTGTAGTTCTAATTAACCCCAACTGAACAAACAGTTTTACACATGAGGGAATTCCCTGGTGGCCCAGTGGTTAAGACTCTGTGCTTTCACTGCTGAGAGCCCATGTTCGATCCCTGATTGGGAACTAAGATCCCACAAGCTGCAGAGCACAGCCAAATTTTTACACATGAAATAATTTCTTTTTCTTGAGAGTATCTCTCACCAAATAATCACTTGGGATTATTTAGCTAAATATCTTCAGCGTGGGCTTCCCTGATAGCTCAGTTGGTAAAGAATACATCTGCAATGCAAGAGACCTGAGTTTGATCCCTGGGTTTGGAAGATCCCCTGGAGAAGGGACAGGGTACCCGCTCCAATATTCTGGCCTGGAGAATTCCATGGACTGTATAGTCCATAGGGTTGCAAAGAGTGGGACCTGACTGAGCAACTTTCACTTTCACTTTCCTTCAGCTTTGTGGTTTTCCATCTTTCCAAACAAACAAATAATTAAAATAATAAGTGTATATATCACATTGGCAATTTTTCAGGGGCCATAAAAAGCATTAGAGAACCTGTAGTCAACAGATCAGTTAGTTTCACAGAGAAAATGGCAAAACAATAGTTATAAGGCTTCAGGTTACACTAAAAATTGACCACCATGTACAACCTTTCATTATTCCTCAGACTCGGCAACTTCTGTTTCCTTAGGTATGTATTGCTTTGTTTCTGAATCACCTGCCTAAGAGTGGGAAGCCTGTGGCTCTGAACGGGTTTGTGCATTCATGATATAGACTGCTAAAATGGATATTAGGAAGGGAAGAAGGAAGAATGGATTTTCAAGTGCCAGAACTCTGTCTTTTTCCTATTTCTTTCTAACTTTCTGAAGGTTGAAGTATTGGTTTCTCTAACTCAGGTCTATCCAATACCATAAAGATTTCACCTTTCTCCCTATGATACCTATAGTCTACGTTGATCAGTTTTAACAGGAAAAAAAAGTTTTAAGACTATACTTTTAATAAAGTTTGTGCTTTCTGAATTCCAACACCAACCAAATGGCTTTAAATCCTGCAATAATTAGCAAAAATCTTGGCCTTCAGGGTGATGTCATTTCTTCTTAACAATATTAGAGCCATAGTATAACCAAAAAATGAATTAATAATATATAACTATGTTTTATTCAACTCTCATGGGTATTTAATAAAGAAAAGGAAAATTTGAACAGTATTTTAATAAGCATAAAAAATGAATATAGCTTTCCACTAGTTTCGGAAATAGCTTTTTAAAAGAATTAAATTATATACACGATATATAGCCTACACATACTCACAGATATTTTAACCAGTTTCCGCACACAGACATTTATAATTACAGAATCAAATGGAAAAGTGGCAAATAGAATGATGGTAACTGATATCCCTAACCAGAAAAATTCCATTCAGCCAGGATTATTTTAATGGGACATTCAAGCAGAATGTTTCATTAGTTTCTGTATTCCCGACATAGAACCTGGCACATGAGAGGTTTAATATATCATCATTTCTATGGGTCAATCCAGAGACACTTATTTATCATGCAATGCTTTAAAGGACCATCAATTTTCATTTTATAGAACCACAGATGTAAAGAGGACAGGAGTAAAGCTGAAACTGCACTGCCCCTATGACACATCCTGGAAATTGCTTTTTCTGAATAAACTGCAAACAACCACTTGCTTCACGTCAGTGGTCTCTTGCTCCTAAAACTGAAAGGCAGAGTATGAAAACACAGTCCTTTCTTGGCTAGATAATATGTCTGGCTTTCTAACTAATTACTTCAAAAGCTCAAGAAGCCTTTACTAAAATCATCTTCTTCATGACTTTTTATCAACATCTTTTGACTTTTTAACATTCACAACACTCCCTATTATTTCTGCATCAGTAACACCACATGTCATGTCAACCTCAGCAGATTCAATACTCCATCTCCTTTTCATTAAGTTTATTGACTGGATGTGAAGGGCATTGTTCTTCAGCATTGCAAGGAGGTGAAACCTCTCTGCAAACCCCAAGCCACAATTACATCAAACTGTCCTTAAAGGAATGATTATCTGAGTAATTCTAAGAACAAATAACATTTTTTAATCTTATTTTTTTCAAGTTATATTGGTTAGAAGCAATACAGGGACTAGTGGCCCTTAGTGGAGGGAGGGGAATCAAGGGGATTTTTGCCTCCCATCACCCCACGCCCATGCTTGGCCGTGTCTGGGCACATTTTACATGGTCGCTAGGTGGAGGCGGGGGTTGCTCCTCTCATCTAGTTGGACACTATGAAACATCCTACATCACACAAGAAAGGTCTCCACATCAAAGTTGTACTCAGGCAAAAATTTCAAGAATGCCAAGGTTGAGAAACCCTGATAGAGAGACATAACCTCCTCAGGACAATTTTTCTGAAGAAATTTCATGTTCTAAATAACTTCTCAGTCTGAGAGTTAACTCCATGAGGTAATGCTACCAGTCAGAAACACAGTAGAATTATTAATTACCACTATCTCTTCTAAGGCTACCTAATAATAGAATATCTCTGCTCTCCTCCAGTCTATCAATCTGAAAAATCAACTGTTTATGGGAGATAAGTAGATAACAGCTTTGAAGTTAATAAGACAATTATGCTTCCTCGGTGGCGCTAGTGGTAAAGAACCTTCCTGCCAATGCAGGAGACATAAGAGACATAAGGAGACATGAGACGCTGGTTTGATCCCTGGGTCCAGAAGATCCCCTGGAGGAGGGTGTAGCAACCCATTCCAGTTTTCTTGCCTCTTCCCATGGATAGAGGAGCCTAGAGGGCTATAGTCCATAGGGTCGCAAAGAGTCGGACACAACTGAAGCGACTTAGCATGCACACAGGCTTTTGTTCTTTGCAAACTCATATAAGAATCATTCCTAACTCTGCTTAAAACAACTGTTATTTCGAGAGAAAGAAAACAATTGGTATTTGGATTCACTTTTACATGCCAATTTAGAATTAAGCTAACTCAGTCCAAATAGTCCCACTTCATCAAAACTGTTCAATTATTCATGGGTAAGATTGTGTTCATCAATTTTCTTTTGAAGAATTCAATCTTTTTCTTATAACGTCTATACATTACTACCACATCTTTCCCATCCACCCCACCACCACTGGACACATCTTATTTCCTAAACAATGACCAACCACAGAGCACAAAAGCAATCTTCCACAAAGTGTGCTTGAATCAGTCAACGGTACTTGCTCAAAGGGAACAATTACTTTTTTGAAGAGCATTAGGTAAAGAAGTACTGTTTGATCATCTTATTAAAAGCATTACAAAGAAACCAAACATACACAGACTATGGCATTTTTTGCACTCTTATTTGAAGACAAAGGAAATAGACAATCTAAGCAATTGTCACATGTTGGCAGGGTGACACTAACACTGCAATGCTGTCTCAAAGCCGTCCATATTTTAAAAAATTACCCCAAGGGAAACAGGTGTAAATGATATAAGGACACAATTCATAAATATATAGGTACAAATAATTAACAGATAGAAAATGCTCAACTCCAACCTCATTAGTATTCCAGAATATGCAAATTAAAGCAAACCTGTACACTTAAAGAGCAGAGAAGATATATTCTCAAAATTGCTAGTGCAAACACGTATTAAGCCCTTGTCATCTGCTTGGCACTGTTTATTCAATGGATTTTTTAATGAAAATTTAAAACTCATCAAATGTACAAATTCTTTTTTTTTTCACACTGAACACCATGTCAGTGAAGGACTGTGTATTACTGGTAGGTGGGCTAGAGCAAGAGTGGTCTGTCAATCTGGTTCAAATATGTTTTCAACAATGAAAAACTCTAACAGTAGAGTTAACTGTTAGTAGAGCTAACAGTCTGGTAGATGTTCTGTGAAGAACCACGTACTTAGAATTCACAATAGCAATCAGGTTTGTTGGTATGTCATATGGGAACAGGAAGAGTATCTCATATTTGCATCATTTGGCTCCAAAGCCTCAAATAGTCTTAGAACACTCATCAATTTCAATAAAACATGCTGATAGGATATATGTAAGACCATCAGAACAGGTGTCAAGTTGTTCCTTGTTTTTATTTCTGAGGGAAAAAAATAAGTCAATCAGAGAAAAACTAGAAAGGTAGAAGTATATCAATGCTTTTCTTTCTTTAGTTCCCAGTTTCACAGCACTTCTTATTGCTTCTGACTATTACATTATAAAGTGATTAAGCCTAACAATGTATGTAATTCTAATAATGTAATAGCACTATAACAAAAGAACAGGGGTTTCTGAATTGGTGTCAAAAGTATTATTCAAATACTGCAATTTCCCAGAGTAATAATATCATTATAATTGAAAGTCAGTGCCATTGGGTTGGTGTGCAAGTACAGCAACAATAAGAAAACAAAAATAAAAGTCATGAATGGTATAACAACACAACAAGTCAGGTTGGTTAATCAAGACACTGACTCATGCTTTCCACCACCCGTCCCCCAGAAAAATAAAATACATATTTCTCACACTCACAATTTAAAAAGAAAATCAAGAAAAAGGCTTTCTTCAAAGAAGAACTCCCCCGCCATTTGTGTTTCTGCTCTGAAACAGAGAAGTGTCTGCTAGCAGCAGCATTTGCTAAATGAAACATTTCTTGTGATAAAGTTGCATTGGCAGGTGGGGGAAAAATTCAGCCACCTGTTCTCACACTCATTTGAATTTGAGTGCTAAATCCGTCAAGGTATTTCCTTCCCCCATAAGAAATAAATTAAAAACTTAAGACGGTATTAGTCATTTCCCATTGATTTTTCTATAGATTCAAAATATGCATTCTGCATTGAATTCTAAAGATATTAATAAGCTTCCTACCACAAAAATTTAGAACTCTCCTTCAGCACCCCATCAAAACCTGAATCACATGCATGCACACACACACTCAATGACATTAAGAAGAAAAAGAAAGTATTTTTAAAAATCAGAAATTTTCCAATTCATGAAGTAAGCTAATGTATATATAATAAACCTGGTATTCTCTTTAAAAGAAAAACCTTTAAAACCTAAAATATTTAAAGATATGTCCCAACTAAAATTATTATTTATGGTACCACTGCACAAGGAAGTTATAAACATCATAGCAATTCCTCTTAAGAAAGTATAAACTAATCACTATTTCAGAAACTATGGAGAATGTATCTTCTTAAGAAGATGCCTGCCTCAAAGAAGGCAAGAAAGATAAAGCTTTCGTTATTTGTATTTTTTAATGACATAAATACATTATTGTCAGGTTTCAATAAATCTGCTAATGGAAATCTTTAGCATAGATGATATAAAATAGCTGCTAAACTTTCCAAGGCTTTCTTTTCTGCTGTAGCAATACCAGAGCCCACAAAAGAGGAGAAAAAGTTCAAGGTGATAGCGTCAGACTCTAAAGTGATTTTCCAAAGTAAAGAAGTTTCTTTATATGCAAATGTATGTCACATTTAAAATAAAATCACACTAATAAATAACTGATGTCAGTTTTAACATACGAATAAGATCGTCTACCCAGCACCTGCTGTGTACTAGGCAGTGTGCCAAACATGTTCTCTGTGCTGCTTAATCCTCGTAACAATCCCATTTTAAAGACAGGAAACTGAAGCTCAGTGAGTTTAAGGCCTCATGATGAATCTGGTAACTGATTTGAACTTGAATCTGATTCCACAGCCCACATTGTTCTCACCACACCAAGCCTAAAAAACAAAGAGCAGAGAGTATAGGCCATGAAGCCTCAAGATGGACATTCCAATGTTTAATTTATAGACATGAGGATCGTTCTGTTACAGGGAACCAATTTGTTGGCTGAATTAGTTCAGGCTAAAATTACTCACTTTTACCACTACCTCCGTAACAACCATACCAATGGTTAAAAACCTCTCCATGCCATTCTCCCAACACATCTGGGGTTGGGAGGGAGCATATCCTAGGATATAACTCAGATCAAATTTAAGAAGAACTCAACATTACTGATACGAATATCTAAAAGAACAGATTCTGAATTCCAAAGCCATCCAATAGCCATCACAGAAATAGCACTATGACACAGATGAGGGAATTGGGCTAAACAAATGGGATGACAAATGATATTCTACTCTAACTTGATGAAAGTAAATTATCCAAACCATAAAGCACTGGCATTGAATATCTCAGTCCTGTTCTTGAAGTGAAGTTGTGCAGTCGTGTCCTACTTTTTGCGACCCCATGGGCTGTAGCCCACCAGGCTCCTCAGTCCATGGGATTTTCCAGGCATGAATACTGGAGTAGGTTGCCATTTCCTTCTCCAGGGGATCTTCCCGACCCAGGGATCGAAACTGGGTCTCCGCATTGGAGGCAGATGCTTTACCATCTGAGCCACCAGGGCACTGTCAATTTAATGTTTGCTCCCTCTATATTTCAAAACTTAAGTCTTCCTTCATCTTTTAAAATCCATATATCAATTAAACTACATCAAGTCTCATGCACCTAGACTAGAAAATTCTACTGTTTGGAAGCTTGGTTTATATAAATTTCTCATCATATTTGGATGAAAGATATAGATAGAAAGTGAAAGTCGCTAAGCCGTGTCCGACTCTTTGCAACCCCATGGACTATACAGTCCATGGAACTCCCCTGGCCAGAATAGTGGAGTGGGTAGCCATTCCCTCCTCCAGGGGGTCCTCCCAACCCAGGGATCGAACCCAGGTCTCCCACACTGCAGGCGGATTCTTTACCAGTTGAGCCATCAGGGAAGCCCCAATGGGTAGTTAAATAAATAGATGGTAGATAGATGGATGGAGAAGGCAATGGCACCCAATTCTAGTCCTCTTGCCTGGAAAATCCCCTGGGTGGAGGAGCCTGGTAGGCTGCAGTCCATGGGGTCGCTAAGAGTCGGACATGACTGAGCAACTTGACTTTCACTTTTCACTTTCGTGCATTGGAGAAGGAAATGGCAACCCACTCCAGTGTTCTTGCCTGGAGAATCCCAGGGACGGGGGAGCCTGGTGGGCTGCCGTCTATGCGGTCGCACAGAGTCGGACACGACTGAAGCGACTTAGCAGCAGCAGCAGCAGCAGATAGATGGATAGACAGACAGAAGTAGAAACAAAAAGAATAAGCAAAAGAATGAGTTCTACTTGAAACTAATATAACATTGTAAATCAACCACACTACTTTTTAATAAATGAATTCTAAATGCCGATTCTGTATCTACTACCTAAAAAAGTGAAGTCTCAGTCAAAACTGCCCTGCCTTAAGAAGCCATATAAGGTGAGAGAGTACACAAGTGGTGCTGGTGGGAGGCAGACAGCAACATGGACACGCAGTTCAGGTGAACAGCACAGACTCCCATCACAGTCAACAGTTTCCTTCCCAGCACTCAGAAGAGAGAGTTACAACCCTCTAAAAGGATGCTCCCTACCCCACTACAGCCAGCACCAGCCCAGCTATGAAGAAGTTGAGCTATACCTGAGGCCAGGAGCATGCCTTCTCCTTCTTCAATCCCCCAAAAAAGAAACTGGAACGAGAACTCTGACACCCCGGCCACCTTTCTATAAAGGAGCGTTTTGCTCCCAGAGGATTTATTAACCAAGGTGTCATTTTACTCCTATTATCTGTAACTCACTAACTTTGAAATTTGACTATGGTGCTACGGTGCGTTTCAAGGGAAAACCGTATTATTAAAGACTTGGGCTTTTACCTGCCTAAAATTTCAGTTTATGAAATATTCAAATATCCAAGTTATGCAATTTTAGAGTTTATTATAAAGGCAGATTCCACAAGCTCAAAACCAATTAGAAATCACTGAGACAAATCTCTCTGGGAACAGGAGGAATCATTAATCAAGTGGTAAAAATCCAATCCATTTCTGTCTTTTCTGAATTTCCTAGTTATATTCAACTTCATGAAGTCAATAATTCATGACCATGTCTTAAGGGAATGTTTATTGCTCTTTTAAAAGGAAACATGATAATAATAACAAGGAGTAAGACTTTCCAACCTAAAAGTAATAGCCAACTGCACTTCATGTTTTAAGAATTACAATTGGCAGCTCTATGAGTCCCACTGATTCTATCTTCAAAGACTATAATAAACGTAACGAATCTCATTCTTGATTTTGCAATGACCTAGAGGCACCCCTAATTATTTCAATGAATATATCAAATCAATCATTTAAATGTTTAATATGATTTCATCAAATCGATGTTTTATTATGACAGCCAATATTTTTAAGAGAAAAGGTAATACAAAAAGAGAAATCAGAAGATAAAGTCTTAACCCCAAGAGTCTGGGAATCACACTAAGAATAGTTCTCCCAAGCCTGTCTCAGATATGAAGCTTAGAGAAGCAAAAAGTAATATTAGTACAAGTTTTCATATTGGAATTATTTTCCATTTTGTACATATTTGCTTCACCATTAAAGTTTTTCTTTCCTTTTGTTGTTTGTTTTTAGAATATTTATTTGGCTGCCCCAGGTCCTAGTTGTGGCACGTGGGAGGGACCTAGTTCCCTGACCAGGCATCGGACCCGGGTACTCTGCATTGGGAGTGCAGTCCTAGCCACTGGACCACCAGGGGAGTCCCCGTTTTTGTTTGTTTGTTTTTTGGTCGAGCCCTGCAGCATGTGGAATCATAGTTCCTCAAACAGGGATGGAATCCATCCCCTTTGTATTGGAAGCAAAGTCTTAACTACTGGACTACCAGGGAAGTCTCATCATTAAGGCTTTTTAAATTAAACTTTGCTATAAGACTTTGTTATCCATCTTGTACAATGCTTACCATAAAGAAACATAACCAGTTATTCCTGACCTTAAGTTCTTAGGTTGTTAGAAGATGAAAAAAACCTTATTGTCACAGCCCACTCACCTATCTACACATTCAAGCATATTCTAAGAGAAGAAATGCGGAAATGGCTTGATTTTTCTCCTGAAATGCCATCCAGAACCTCCACTTGACTACAGTCCTAGAAAACTATTTTAACTAAGATCACTGTATTGGTCATCTGCATTCAACATCACAATGCAATTTCATGATCTAACTACAGACAGCTCTATTAATGTGAGTAACAAAAATTGCTCTATAAAAATACTTTCATAAGATTTTGTCCACTGTGCAGGAAGGAGTCTTTTGAATGAAGTATTTATGTACCATGACTATATTTGTTTACCCCAAATATTAAGTATTCTTAATAAAACTGGTAACGACTTCTTGGAAGGCAGACTGGTTATTTTTTTAAGAGAGTAGAAGCAAATTATAATTCATTGAGGAGTTTGCCACTTCGGGGGTAAGGTGTTTCTTTTTAGGAACATAATGGTCTCTGGCTTAAAGAGTTTGTGTTCTTGGGTGGAACTCAAAAAGGGTCAAGGCAGACCATATCCTTTAAGCAGTATGACCGTAGGCATCCAACACTCACATTTCCCAGTCAACTAAGTGGGAATTCTGAAATAGAAGCCAACTGGAGCATTTTCAGACCATGTGTGTATGTGTCTTGCTGAAGCAATCTATGAATTGTGAAGCTGTAATGAAGTACTGCCTCAAACTGTTTGTGACATATATAACTGAAGGATATTAAGCAAGAAAGAAGCATTCCCTTCCTTTCCTTCCTTCCATACTGTCCTTTAAACTAATGTTTCATACCCCAATTTATAATTTCTGACTCTCAAATTACAGGTGAGAAGGAGGTGAAGAAGAATCACCAAGTAGATGAAGAGAACAGGGTCAAGGTGTCAAGTTTGCTCAGCTAGTTGGAAAATGCTAGCCTAAATGCTATTCCCCCTCAAATCACCCCGTCTATAACAAGCTATTTCTTGAAGCAATAATTCATTTTTAAATGTTCAAAAGCTATTATTTTTATAGATCATGCTTTAAGGAGAAAATTGGCTTATTTAAAGATACTCTCAATGGAAAAATTTGACTACATAGTTCTTAATGATCATTCCTGGAAGCTTAGTCAGTCAGAAGAAAGTTTAGGAATCTCAAATGTATCTAGATGTCATGCATTCAAGAGAGACATAGATAGGATATTCTGGATTCTAAAAGTGTTATCATCAAAATATTTCAGTCATCTTTGACTCCTGGTTCTCTCCCATCTCCTATATCCAGGCAACTGACAAAGTACTACTAAGTGTCTCTCTAGTATGCATCTATCTTTCACCACCTCTCCACCCTCACTGTCCCTGCCACACTTTGGGTATCTATTACTTCTTCCTTGGATTTGGTTATTAACGTATTTGTTACAGTACAACTTCTTCACATACTGCGGCTGTATTTATAGCTCTGAAAGTCACTTCCTTGCTCAAAAGTATTCAATGACTTCGCTCTGCTTGCTGAACAAAAGTCAAATCTTACACTCTTGGATTCCAGGCTTTTTGGACTAGCCCTCTTTAACTAGTTGTACATTCTGGCAAATAACTCAAAGCAAATATATATTTAATGACTGAAAATAAAAATTAAATTTATTCACAAACTATCAATTGTTTTGCTTTAGAATATGTTGTTTTCATATGTCAGTAACTGCTATGCTGTTTTTTTCTATTGTTAACCAAGTAATGTATAAAAGCATTTATTTAAAATATTTCTGATAGAAGGGAAAGTTAGTTAATTTAAATTCAATATCTGCTGGGAGTTCCCAGATTTCCCAGTGGTTAGGACTCAGTGCCATGGCCCCAGGTTGAATCTCCAGTGGAGGAACTACAACCCCACGAGCCACGGAACACAGCCAAAAAATATATATATATATATATCATCTGTTAAACCTTTACATTTGGTCTAGCCTCTTTAAGTATAAAACAATTCAGAACATAAGTAAATGTGCATGATTTTCTGAGTATTGATCTTAAGTTTATTTCTCCTAAAACCTAGTCAGATTTCTTTTTATCTTAGTCAGCCCTTTCTGTTTTCAAACTATACACAGAAAACACATTATCATTTAGGTGCAACCATACTAGTTTTAAAACATGAATTTGTCTAAAATACTTTTCCCCACCATGGTAAAGGACGTGTGAAAATAAGCCAAATAAATCTCAACTTTGCTGCCTTGGAAGATATCATAATCTTACTTTCTTTATCAGATTACAATTTGATGAACCATGACTAAAATATTCTAGTCACTGGTAAATTGCTTCTGCTAAAATTACTTTCAGTCTGTGCCAGCATCATGGTATTCATCAGTAAGCAAGGAGCAGAATCAGGATTTTGGATTAGCTCTTTTCATAGGAAAGATAGCTGTAACTTACTCTCTAATAAGACTGTAATATATTAGATTCCTCTATATATGAAATGAAGATATGCAACACACTTTTAAGTGAAATAATTTGCACAAGGCTACAGACCTAAAAATTACTCTCTCTGAATTCTTTCACCAACTCAACATTTGAACACAGGCCAGGCCCTGCACTAGGAGACAGGTATAAAAGAGCAGGTGGGATACTTGCTTGCAGAGATTACAGTAAAAGAGAGAATTACTTTGCAAAGGACTAAATGTTATAAAAATAATAATAAATTATCAACATTATCTACTAACAAATTCTACATTTCATAATTTATATAAGCTACAGTAACAAAACTAATTACATACTTGCTCCCTGGTACAGAAGTGTATCAGTTCATATTTAGCATATAAGCACCAAATTTAAAAAAAGTAAATAATATCGAATTTCCTTAGTTATTTTATTTGAAAGGATTATCCATCCCAGATCAGGCTGTCTGCAAGGCTGGATCAGCAGTCAAATAATATCCACTATGCAAAAATATAATCTGTAATTATAATTACAGGAAAGAAAGCCAAACGTATGATGATTGATGGTACATCACATGATTTGAAAAAAAGTCTCTAATTATATCTATATACTTCAGCAATATGCCTACAAAAGATATGCTAATGAGCCAGGTCACTGGTCTACTTAAGATGAAAATTTTGGTTCCAGTTCCATGAACCTTTGTTTAGCTGTGAATCATTCAGAAATGACTGCACACACACATCCTTTGAGGGAAAATACTCATAATGAATAAAATGACTTCAATTTGGTGATGCTAAGGAATTGTCTATTGGATAATCTACTTACAACCTAAAATATCCATATACTCGTCAAAACTGTATTTCAGATTTTTTAAAGAATGTTATTATTCTTTTAATATTTATTTACATGCCTGTGTGAGGACTTAGTTGCAGCATACAGGATCTCTGATCTTTGTTGTAGCATGTGGGATCTTTAATTGCAGCATGTGGGATCTAGTTCCCTGAACAAGGATCAAACCTGGCCCCCCGGCACTGGAGGCATCGAGTTTTAGCCACTGGACCACCAGGGGAGTCCCTCAAATATTCTGCAGGTCCACCGAAACTAAAGCTAGGTCAAACTGTGAGTTAATTAGGAAAACGGCTCAATGCAATACAAGAGAAAAATCTCTAGTATAATCCATCTATAAAGAGAAATCTAGTTGAGGTTTTTGTAGTAAACTGTTTTTTAACATTAATTTGTAATACAATTGATGAAACAGGATGAAGTAATAAAAAGGAAATATAAACTAAGACTGGGTTAAATCATCAAATACAAATGTATACAGATGGTGGAAAACTGACCAGACTTAAATATCACATTCTCTTTCTAGGTACAATGGTATGACAAAGAATGATTTCTAAGGTTCCTCCCAGCTCTTAGATTCAAAGAATCCTGAATAAGATACTTAGGCTCTTTTTAAGATGCCATGTTCTGATCTCATGGGTCAGTGAAAAGCACTATGTTTTTAAAACCAACCAAACAAACAAAACCAAAGTGTGAAAATAGAAGATGTTACAGGGCAAGTTGTAAATGAGCAAAGGTCATTTAGAATTTGTAGAAATATCCTTAGTGATAGACTTTCAAGTGGGGAAGAAGGAGGGGGAGGGAGCAAAGAAGGACACAGTGATGGCCAAGGCACTAGTTTAGCCCAGTTGCCAACAACAGATGAGCTCGCCACTCTAATACGTCATTCTTGTAATGTTTCATTTTCAAAATTTTATTGTTCTAAAATACCGTATTCATGGGACTTGGCAGTCTGGTGGTTAAGATTCCATTCTTCTAGGGCAGGGGGGCGTGGGTTTGATTCCCTGGTTGGGAAACTAAGAGCTCACATACCAAGAGAGCTGCCTGGCCAAAACAAACAAACAAAAAAATCCCCTGCGGTATTTAAAGCTTTTAAACCAAAATCTCAATCGAGTCCCTGCATCTTCCAATCTAATCACATGTGTCCTTAAAAGTGGAAGAGAAAGGCAGAAGAGGTAGGGTCAGAGAGAGATAGATGTGAAAAAGACTCTTGCCATTGCTGGCAATGAAGATGGAGGAAGGGAGCCAGAAGCCAAGGAATGCTGGCGGCCCCTAGAAGCTGAGATCAACTATTGGATTACAGCCAGCAAGAAGATGGGGACCTTGGTGGTCGTACAGCTGCAAAGAACTGAACTCTGTCAGTGATCCAAATGAGCAGGAAATGCATGCTCCCCTAGAGAATCAGAAGCAAACACGGCCCTGCCATCACCTTGATTTTAGCCCAGTGTGCAACAGCTACAGCACTGTCAATGGCAGCTAATTACCAGGCGGGAAAAGGTGGGTGGCCAATGAAAGTAGAACAATACTTCAAAAGAAATAGGAAATAAGAGGCTAATGCTGGTATCATATCAGTTAAGTAAAGATGATTGCCCCACTACTTTCCTGTAATTTCACCCCTTGACTGTACCACAAAGTAGAGCTATCTTGTTCCTATACCACCATCCAATTCAAGCAAGTTTATCTCATCTGTCACACTTCTTTGTTCTTCGAATCCTAGTGAGATATTTCCTAATTAGGAGATGGCATGAAAGTAGCAAAACTCTATGAAAACAAAAAGGCATTAGAGAAGCCAAGATCATTGAAATCAAGACCTGCATTTGAATTCTCACTTCACCTCTTACTTGAAGTGTGACATTGAGCAAGTTAATTAACTTCTTGGAACCACCATGCCCATCGTGTAAAACAGGGAGAAGACTTACCTTTCTGGAGTATTTGGGAGGCAGCTGACAAAGTGCTTGGCTTTTTTTGTTGTTGTTTTTTTTTTTTTTTTTTTTTTTTACTGGAAAAGGAAGGACTTACTTCTTGCAACAAGTAAGGAGAACACCTGGAACCTTTCCCAAAGGAGTGTCTTCCCGGACAGCAAACTTTGGGAAGTTTTAACAAAATGCTTGTACTCTAATATTAGAACTCAATAAACTGTATTACATTTAACTATGTTAAACCAGCACATTTTAAATACTGGAAATAAATACATTTCATATGAAATTTATAACATCTGTTATATAGGTAGATCAAGAGTTCTGAAAGTTGTTTTTATTTACATTGTTCTTATGGAAAGATATTTCATTTCTCCACTGAACCATATAAAAAGTATTGTACAACAAGTTGGCTATCTCCTGTCTTACCATACCATAAATGTGATAAAATTGGGTAAAAACAACATATACCCTAATCATAGTAAGTCATGCCAGTGAAAATATTTTACTATAGTAGGAAACATAATATAATTTTATTTTTCACTAAGATTACATCACATAGTCTGGGATCAAATTGCTGATGCTTTGTAAAGGTAAAAATAGATACACTTGTATGCTATAAAGCACCTAAGCCCTGTCCAACTTAAAGGATGGTACTTTGTTCTTCTTCTTTAAAAAGGTGACTCTCAAGTTTAAACGTAAATTACATCATTTTCCACCTTATGGAATATGCATTTCCTTTTTTGTTTACAAACTGGGGTATAACTGACATACATTATATTAGTTCCAGGTATACCACATAATGATTCAATATTTGTATATATTGTGAAATGATCACAATAGGAATATGCACTTTAAAATGTTATCTATATCCAATTCATATCTCCTCTGTTAGCCCAGACACATTTCTCCTCTGTAGTATTTTTACCATCATTAAATTATTATCATTACTGAAAGTATAGTAAACAAAAATGTTATTTAAACTTGTTTTGGTTTAGAATTTTCACAGCAGTAAAATAAATTAAGCAATTTAACTGTTTATAAATATAGGATGGAAGATAAAGAACAGTCATTTTGAATAACTGCAAGGACTATATCCATAATACCCAGCAGAGTTATTCCTAACACATACCAGGCAGTGAATAACTTCTGAATATCATAAACTCAATATACAGGTGATTGAAAAAGAACTGAGCTCTTTCAAAAGTAGATTGCTCAGTAACTTCTTTATGTACTGATTGCCCAAGAATCTCACATTTATACCACCTCATTCTCAGCCTTGAGGAAATAAAAGCAGTACACTGTGGTTGCTATT
The DNA here is from genome assembly GCF_002263795.3 of Bos taurus. Lineage (NCBI taxonomy): Eukaryota > Metazoa > Chordata > Mammalia > Artiodactyla > Bovidae > Bos > Bos taurus. The sequence goes on from NC_037357.1 coordinate 2,157,519, forward strand.
TCAATTTAAAATATCAGCATGTACAGTGCTTGTAATTCCTGACTTTTCACCAGAAGTAATAAAGCCATTAATACAAATAAAATACTTGCCTATCTCTTAGTTCTTTTTTTTTTCCTTCCCCCTAACTTGGCCCTATTTAGGTCTCATCTAAATATTCTAAATTTCAAGCAGAATGTCTAGAATTCTTATTAACTTCAGACTTCCCATGATGATAAAAGATCTGCATTTCCACCTCTCTTCCCTCTGGGGAAATGTTTTGAGCAGTACTTGGAGGTAACGCTCATTTATTTAGACATAAAATACAAGGAATCTAGATAAATTATTGACAAGTAACATTCTTGGAAATTTCTGAAAGCATCAGAAATACTAGCTTTCTGTCTTGCAAATTTCTTGTGTCTAATAATCTTCAGTTACATTAAATAATTTTTAAGAGATCTTTTTAAAGACACATACATGCTCAGTGCTCAGTCATGTCAGACCCTTTAGGACCCCATGGAGTGTAGCCCACTAGGCTCTTCTGTCCATGGGAGTTTACAGGCAAGATTACTGGAGTGGGCTGCCATTCTCTGCTCCAAGGGATCTTCCCAACCCAAAGATCAAACCTGAGTCCCTCACATCTCCTGCATTTGAGGCAGATTTTTTTTTTACCACTGAGCAACTGGGGAAGCCCCCAAAAGACACATACAATGGGCCTAAAAACAAAATTAAAAAAAATATTTTAAGATACAAACAGTGGGCTTTAAAACTAAATTTTAATTTCATTTGCGCATGCCAGACTTTCTCAAAGTAGCCAAGAGAATGATTGCTGACCCATTGTAAACTCTGAAAAGAAGTTTGCAAACTCTGATTAACTATGGTTCAGGGTGAATGCTATGATTAAAAAATAATATAATCCCAGGCTCTTTGAGATAAGCATCATGCCTGTATGAAAGGAGAGAGGTGTCTTCCTTTAGTCAGACCACATGGGGAGCATCTCATTCAGATGAAGTAATCAATATCTTGTATAAAGACTAACATAAAAAACTGTTGGGTGAGGGACAACCAGCAGAGTGAAAAGTCTGGAAAACCTGTCACATGAGTAATGGTTAAAGAAAGAACATTTCCAGGCTTAAATGTTATGGAAAAAATAATATTTTTCTCCATAGCTCTAGAAGGCCACACTAGGAAGAGGAGATAAAAGATAGGAGGAATTGATTTTGCTCAGTGCAAGGAAGAGCTGTTCATGAATGAAAGGTGCTACCTTGGTGAGGTAGTGGGCTCTCCGTCACTGACAGCAATCAAGGAGAATGTGTATCAGCATCTTTCAGAGGTGTCACAGGAAGGATTCTTGCTTTAAAGGGGGTTTAGATTCTCTAAATGACATCTGAGGTCACTTTTATCTCAATGATTTGCCATTAGTAAGTCTTAAGCTAATCCTCCTGCAAGCTCAGACAATGGAAATTCTCAAGAAACATGCTACTAATACAAAAGTTACACATGAACATTACATTGCTCTGAGGTGTTGTTTGTTATTTCTCCACATAATTTTATTAGATGGAGCATATGCAGTAAAAAAACAAACAGACACAAACAAAAGTTTCTGTATATGGTAATTGTGAAAATACTTAATTATTTTCTTTTCTAATTTGAGAATATCAATTTGGGAAGTATGTGGCTAGATAAAAAAGATTTCTATGGTTGTTTTATTTTAGAGGTTGTATTTTATTAAAAAAGACAATCTTAGGGGATAGAAAACATGTCAAATTTAGAAAATGCATATTTTAATTTTCTCTGTCCTGTGAGTCATCCACAAACAAAGAATATTTATATAGTATGAAAGAATCTAGAAAAATTATTGTCAAGTAAAGTACCATCTTTTCTAGGGAAATCTGGATACTGAATTTTAATGATAAAATGATAGAAAATGATTGCTATGAAAGTCAGTGTTACTGGTTATTTTACTCTAAAATATATTTTATATAGTAAACAAAATAATTGTAAACAAGACACTAACTGAACACAAGTGCATTGGCTAAGAGAGGAAAAGTCTTATTCGCTAACACTCATTCTACACCCATTGTTTGGCTGGCTAGGATTCACTGTTACACTGTGCTGGTTAATTCTTACCCATTGTCTTCCTCCTTACTGCCACACCATTATTAGCAAGACTTAGTGCTTCTAAAGAAAAGATAAAAAGATCGCTAATGCTAATTCTGTTCTATTTCCTTGTGTCCTTGGAATCTAATAATACATTAACCCTATAACATCAGCCTGAAGGAACCATTGTTGTTTGAAAACAATGAATACCAAATACCAGAAAACCACTTAGAAGTGACTGCCCTTTCAGCTTTATTAATTTAGGCAAAATGACAGGTTAATTTATATGGTTCACACCTGTCAGGAGCAGAGTCTACTAATTCAGTTTACACTGACCAGGAGATCCTCCCTCAGGCTAAGGTTGAACTTCAACCTTCTGTTGAACAGAGTGGAACACAAACACATCACTCAGATTTCAAGCAAGACAGTCCCTTCAGAATTCCACCTGGATGGCACACCGCCCTTGCAAGTGTTCAAAACTGAAGCTGAAAGAAGACTATCTATCCAATAAAGACTAAGTAATATTTGGAAATCAAGCTATCTGGAAGCCAAAGGATTATTTTCCAGATAATTTCCCCAAATCTTTCATCTTTAAGGTACTCCACTTTACCGGAGTCATATTGTAACACAATTTGAAAAGCACTTTATACTATATAAAAAACTCATATTATCAGAAACATAGTATTTATCGTCAATAAGTCTTGAAAATATGGAAAGGTTTTAATTCTCATTCAGGTTCTAAACAAGCAGAAAGCAAGCCAGCTTGGACTTTAAAACCACAAGGGGAAGAAGGGAGCTTTTCTGTTCAACGTTTGCAGTAAGTAAAACATTCTCTACGGTAGCTTTTACTAGTGGCTAACAGCATTGGCCTCTCAATAATGCCAATGCAAGAGTTCAAGTCAGCAGCACCTAAGCTGAGTTGAGAAAGAGACCAGGAGGAGCCTTTATATTTTCTCCATATTTGCTCCATTACTACAACACACTTTTACTACAAGCAAAACTATTTTATATTGAAATTTCAGTCTTTGAAAAAGTACCCAAGTCGTCAATGAAAATCATGTAGTATGTATTTGACAAATCACAGTAAATAGTGATAAAGGTTTAAAAACCAATACTGATGCTACACAAGCAAATATACCAAAAGATGGTTATACTAACTGTGAAGAATTCTATATTCAAGATAGTAGTTTTAATGTTTATACATAATTTTACAGGTAAATTCTAAACATCACAGTCTATTAAAGAGTCAGAATTTAGATACTTCAAATCAATGCAAAGACTTTAGACCTAAAAGACACAACTAACCATCTAATCTATAATCTGTGTTTGCCAGCCCAACCAATTCTGGAAGCAGACACAATGTTACTTGACCTAGTATTCTAAAGTAGTCTTTATAATTTCTGAGTGAAAACTCTGTGCAATTTAAATATCATTTATGTGTAGAAGTGTTATGGAATATAAGGAAACCCTGATGAGAACAACATGTTAAACATGGCATCTTTATTTCTGGTCCAGCAAGCAAATGAACAAGTTATTTAAAACATTGATTTAAACTCCCCAAGCTAGTCTTCTTTTCCTATATTTAATGTATTTTCTCTGTGTATATTTATATAATATTGTAACCTATTAATTTATTTATAAAAATAAGTTAAGGCCAATTTAATAATACAGACTGTCACAATACCAAAACAGTCCAGGCTAGCACTAGCTCCTCAAATACACTTTTCCATTCTACATATGTGTACTATCAATAATCAGAGCCAACATGCAAGATCTATATTTTCTGGCTTCTATCATCTAAATCAACTCACTCATATCATCAGGTCAAAGAGGTGAGGACTTAAAAGAAAGAAAGTGATTCATTAAAGATGCTGTATTAAGCTGTATCTGAGCTTGTGGCTAGTATGGATTGATAAAATATAAGTATATTTTAACCATCTCTAAAAACTCCCAAGTCAGCTGCAATAGGGGCTGCATATTGGATCTTTTGGACAGTAAAATGCAGTAAGAATACTAGAATCCATTAGTAACTAGTAACCATTAGTAACCATAACCTACTGACTTTACTTTCCTCAGGTGTGTATGTTTTGTTGTGTTTTATTTTGATGATAAAGTTGCTTTTGGTAAATCTTTGGTCATTTCTTACCAGCTAAGATACATAAAGTCAATAGGCACATCTCATTTTCTCAAATTATTTGAAGGAGCGCCATTAACCTGTCACCTTCATTAATTTGCACTTTTAACAAATACAGCTTTAGAGAGACAAATAGAGCTGATTTTTTCCTTTTTTCTTTTAGAAACATAACTTAAATTTTTAACTTTATAGGAAACAGAATTTAACACCCAGATAGAATAACCTGAAGCATCTCTAAGAAGGAATATACAAAATAATCTGAAAATGAAATGAGAATGGGATTTAACTGAAATGTCATTTTCCCTCGTGTTCCTGGGAATTGCTTCTTTTGGACTGAGAGCACAAGCACACCTCTTCAGCAGTTGAAAGCCTTTCAAAGAACCAGACAGATACCCCTGTGCATCCGTTCCTCATATAAAGCAAAAACTAAGTAATAAAATGGCAACTCACCAGATTTCTAAACACACAATAAACCTAAAAGCGGGAAGAATTTTCCACATCTGTCCTACTGAAAAATATTTTAAAGGGAACACTTACAGTAAGACAGACTTTCATTCGAAAGCTTTTCTCACACAATTAATTTTTTTTTAAAAAGTCCAGCTTTCCCTCACTCCTTCTCTATAAAAAAAAGATCACAGGCAATATTTTAATTTACTGTATCTCCTAGATTTTTTTTTAAAGCAACCCTGTGCGAATTTAGAAAGATTTTCAAAAATTCTAGAAAGACTTCACCTAAATATTTCAGTATATATTTACTTAAATTTCTAAAACAGACATTTGTATACTTTTCAACTCCATGTATATAAATAGCTACTCACAGAACTATAAATTTGCACAAATTCAAAACTTATACTTCAGAACTCAAATTATAAAACTGAGAAAGATAAAATATCAAACTTATTAATATTCATACACAACTCAAGTATAAAAGTCCTGATTAAAAGTCTCATTTTTCTGATCAATGTGTTAATTCTGAAAGTTTCAAATTCATCAAAAAATTATAGAAAGCATTTCCATATTTAATACAATACCATCAATCATCAGCAGTTTTTGTGCCATTACACAAAAGAAGTCATCTTAAGTATTACAGATAAACCAAAATTCAAAAAATCCAACCAATGTAAAAGTTTATCCTTATGCATTTTCTTAGCTATACCTTTAGACTCTCATCTTAGTAATTATATTACCATGACGCACTTTAAATGAAAATAAACATAAACTCCCAGAAAAACAAAACAATGGTAAAATGTGGACATGCCAATATAGTTAAATGTCAGCAAGGTCGAGACTTTTCATCTTGTGGGGTTTTGGATGTTGCTGTTTGGGATGTTTAGCCCCTTTTGCCACAAGGTTGATTCATGAATGAAATCCCGCTTTAATATCCTATTTTCTCTCACTTACATGTATGCTGGAGAAAGTGGAGTTGACCTGGATGTTTTAAGCACAGGAACTGGGAATTTCCAGATAGCAGGAGAGCTCGTTTTCCATTTCAATGGCATGTTGTCACCACGGTACTACAATAACAGTAAACAGCGTTTCCATAACAGACTACCAACTAGGACTTCCATTCCACACTGTACTGACACAGCAGTGGCTGCCGCGGAGAACAAGCCAACGATCCTGCCAGTGCCCTGAAACCGATGCTTCCAATCTGTAAAATAGGGCTGCAAGGCACCTCCTTTAAATCCTCCTGTCCCCTAAAGCCATATGATGATTCTACCGTTCAAACTCCACAATAGTGCCACCTCGTTAGGAAAGCGTTGACTGCAGTATATATATATATATATATTTTTTTTTTTTTTGAAAAGACTGCACTGTGCATACCACACAATGCAGCTTTATTTAATAAAAGCAGCTAGGGTTTGGCTTTTTTTTTTTTTTTTGGTATTATTTTCAGCTTGCATGACCATTGTTCCACCTTAACAGGGATACTGCAGCACGGCACTATATTCTGCACCTATTAACCTGATTTCTGACCAATAGTAGCAGGAAAAAGAAAATAGACGGGTTTCATACGAAAATGAAACAACATACCTACTCAGAATACACTTGTCATCCTCTGAACATTCTTCTTTTGAGCTGCAACAATACAAATGGGATATAAACCTCAGCATAGCCTTAGGCCACAGCTAACAGAGATCAGTGACTAAATTCGGCAGCCTGCTTTCCTCCTCTGCAAGCTCTGGCCACACAATACAAGAATGCCATTATGGGAAGAGCCCGTTTAAAAAATGCCAGTCTCTCAGTTTTCCAGTTTGAAGAAGGAAAAAATGTAAGAACAAATATCAACTGCTGCAAAACTCTGCACGCTCTTCCAGTAGCTTCTCATGCAAGTTGCTCTCTTTTCCCTATTCTGAATTCCAAGCCGGGATGAACAAAAATCTCATACATTTACAACATGCTGTGTGCTAACACGAATACCACTCTGTCTTCTGCAGCAGAGAAGTACAGAATAGCATGCTCTTAATAGCAGTCCTCGGAGGGACGCTATCAACAATCTAATTCAGTGCTGCCCTCCCCTTCTTCTCTCCCCCTTTCCCTCCCCTTCACCCCCCTTCACGACTCCCCCGCCCCCAAACAGCTCACAAATTGCCTAGAGGAGAGACACCAAGCAGGTGTCCAGCAGGGACTATTCCAAAGCTCAGCGGTGGGGTCCGGTAACCTCGAGGGGTTAGTGATTGACAAGGAGGTTAAAAAATTAAAGCTGCTGTCAAAGGCAGCTTGACGTATTTCAGGAAAGTAACAGCAGAGGCTTCATCTATATTGTTTTAAAATACTGCCAGAAAATAGCATTCTAAATGCCCAGAGAGCGACTGGGTGTTTTAAGTTTCTGTTTAAAGCACCAAACTCACACATTCTCTACAGAGTTCAAAGAAGTGAAAATAGGATAAAGAGGTATTATGCTGAACTCTTTATTTTCAGAATGAAGATTTTTACTTCTGATGTAGGCAAGTCACCATCACTAAATATCTACTCTCAGAGCACCCTCCCATTTCTACCTAAAAACCAAATTATCCGTCTTCATCAATGCAACCTTAATAAAGGCAGACTGCCATTGACATGAAAGCCACCTTTTTAAAAAACTCACTGCAGTGACAAGAAGCTCATATTTACTTTCAAGTTAACATTCAAACAATAAGCTTGTACTTCCAATTTAAGTAGCTGGCTTTTATACAGTCTTTCCAAATTATTCCTAGTTTTGGAAAGATTGGGATTCAGTCCCCTAAGACTCTTTCTCATTTGTATTCAAAAAGCACAGATTTATACAAGAAAGACACTACTTTCAAAAATTTCAAAAAATGTAATTTAATATACCAGAAATAGAGCATGAAATCACCTAAGGTAATCACAAGTACCTTTAAGATACACATTAATATTCAAAAGTGTTATTTTCCGATGAAATCCAACATATATGCATATGCAGTATATACATTCACAGATACACAGCTATGGCGAGAAAGCTTATTTTGAAGAATTGACCAGTACTGCATACACTTTATTAAATACGAAATAGGTTTCAGCTATCACTAGCTCGCAAATAATTTTTATTCAATCTACCAAACACAAACATTGAGCAAAAACTCAGTCAAGCAACTTAAAGGGTTAAATGATATTTCCAGTTCTCTAGTACCCCCACACAAAACTGTCTCACAGAAATCTTCAAGAAAATCAGAGAAAGGAGTATTTATCAATATCTTAGTGACCAAAATATAGTTTTTTAAAAGTGTCACTATTACCAAAAACTACAGTCAATATATTGTATTAGGATTTGTGTAATAATTCTTAACAGTTAAGAAGCAAAAAGATTCTAGGTACAACTGGCAGTGGTAATTTGTTGGAAACACCCAGAAGAAAATCACACAACACATGTGCGCACATGCACACACGCGTGCGCGCACACACACGTACACACATACACGTACTAATCAAGCAAGTTTGGAATGTCTCATTCCAAAATCCTGGAGCATTTTCAAACATTAAAAAATATAAAACATAAAACAATTACAAAATAGCTGTATGGAGGCGATTTAGATTTTAGAGAGGAAATACAATCACTTTCTAGCTTATGAAAATATTACAAAGTTGTAATTGCAAATGTAACTTCTCCTTCTGAGAACACAGACCCCCAAATGTCTGTAAAACCAAGATAGGTTTTGAGTCTTTATCTGTAAAGACTACTTAAATATTTATAAGGGGAAAACAGAGTGAATATAGAGTTTTCGAAATTTCCAAGAGGGTAACCTCCCCACACAGGTGAAGATCACTTTATTGCAAAGGTTCTCAAGTTATTATTGTACTATGAACAATCAGCTGATTAAAAAACCAACATATTGGTCTAATCTCATTCAGCTCCAAAGAAATCAACCAATACCACCAAATCATCTACGTCAATTTTCAGTCTAGATTTCTCTTATACTTAATGTTTAAAACCTGTTTTTATAGCACTCCAACACTTGTAATACTTGTTCAAAGTGAAAAGTAAGTAAGACTGCTTTCCTCCACCTACCCTCAGCATTCTTAAAGATCCTAAACCCTAAAAGCATTGTATCTGATTATGAGAATTTATTTATACTCAGTTTTTTTTTGCTTTAATAAATCGCTAGAAGTAATTTATAATTATCTCTCATGAACAAACAACTAATAAGCCAAAGGCTTAAAAATAATTCCTTTAAGTAGAAATATAGTCCCTGAAATATACTTAACCCTATTAAAATGCTTAACAACACCATTTGTCATATGTCATTTAGAAATAAACTTTAGCCAGGTAAAATCACCTCAACTACAAATTAGCAGAGTCCAAATTAATCAGATTTTACTACCCTGACAACGAGTCTAGTAGCAGCTATGGAGTGTAATTACCATTACATTCTGGAACTAAAAATGCTTTTTCCTACAGAATGAAAGAAAGAAAATGATTAAACATATATTTGAAATATAATTTTATGCAGTAGTAGTACCATTACTTTAATATTTAGACTGGGAAATGTCAAAAGCCCTCGTTCACATCACAGGAAACACTGCTTTCATTTATAGAACACTTGGTTTCTATTATGGACAACTGCATAAACGGAATAGAAAGACAGCATGCACAAAGGCTCTTCAAAGCATTGTATGAACATTAATCATTTAAAAATACCTGTGAAATGCACATTTCAGAGATGTAATAAACAAAGGACAATGCTGGGACTTGGCCAAGGCCACAAAACGAGTCATTCTGGCCAAATCTCACAACACGGAATTCCCTGGTTCCCAAAGTAGAAAGAGATTTGTAGAACTTTTACAAATCATCTTGCTCAGGACACTCATTGTATAGATGAAAAAACTGAAACTCAGAGAAGTTAACTTGTCACACTATTGGCTAATGGCAGAACTGGAACCAGAAACCAAATCCCAACTCCTAGTCTAGGACTCCTGCTCTAGAATCCCTACTGTCTTTACTTCTCAATGAGACTGTTCCAGAAGATGTTTGCTTCCATATGAAGTGAATCACATTCTACAAATGTCTCAATGTATTCAAAAGAAATAAGAACTACAAAATAATCATTCATTCCTCCAATTACATGTATACTCAAATGACAGACATGGGAAAGAAACACCAAAAATACAAAAGTGTGCAGAAAGACCACTTTCAAAATCTTAATTCCAGACATGATTTAAGAATGATGAGAGAGGCATTTCCCTGGTGGTCCAGTGAAGACTCTGCACTTTCAAAGCAGGGGGATGCAGGTTTGATTTCTGGTCAGGGAAGTAAGATCCCACATGCCATGTGGTCCAAAAAAAAAAAAAGAATGATCAGGGAGAAAAAGGTAAGTAAAAATTAAGCCAGTCATAGTGTGAGAGAAAAGTGAAATATACAGCCAAGAGTCTAATTTTTTCTCACTGTAAATGCTTCTAAATAACTTTATATGAAAGTTTAATTTGCTTATTGACTGCAACAGTTTGTCTCCAGTACCACCACTTTGTGAAATGAATTGACTAATATGTCACGTATCTGACCTCTTTCTCCATATTCTCCCAATATTCCCTAAGAATTAACCTACCTTTTTCTTGCAAGTTTTGGTTAATCCTGTGGTAGTTACAATGAAAGAATAATAGCACTAACCATCGTTTGTGTGAGCAGGCACTGTGTAATCTTGACAACGTCCCTTCAGACTACTCTGGGAGATCCATGTTATCCCTGTTGCACAGACAAGACTGTAGAAAACGCCCAATTGTGTGCTCTGCTTATGTTCTACCAATCAGTAAAGGTACTTGGATGGCAACCAAGTAGGACTGTTAAACCCTTTAAATACACAAAAAGTTTTGTGTTGTTCTGGACAACAACAAAATTCTTGATACATTCAGGGCTTCTCATTACAGGAAATAGAGCTGTTCACATGAATGGCTATACATACTTATGTGTATGTTTCCTCTTTATTTGTTTCAGGAAATTGAATATCAAATATGTTAAACATTTCTTATGAGATATTCACATATGTAACCTTGCTAAGATCAATATGGAAAACCCCAGACATTTCTCAAAGATACTTTTGAAAATCATTGTTTCATCTTTTATAAGCACCTTCTCACAAATCAATTTCCTTAATAGAACTGTGTGGACCTTAATTCCCACAAAGAATTTACATGGATTATTGTAACTATGACTATGCCTTGGATTACTATAATACCTCTCTCCTTCACAATACGAACAAGTAGAAAAACAAACACACTTGGCGTGCAGGTACACACTCACACACAGGTGTGAACATACGCACAGAGAATTCCTCAGGCCATGATGGCATAAATAATGTGAAGATGGTACTCTTACAATCTTGAACATTTTCAAAGTAAAACAAGGGTACTAAATGCTTGTTTGTTCCTTTGTTTGTTTTGGGTGAGTCAGCAATAAGACGATATGGTAAGCTGATAAGACAGGAAACAATAGATAAGGAAACAAAGGAGAAAAAAGTAGAGCAAGGAAGGTAGTGGACTCGCTGGAAGGAGAATGGAAAGCCAGAATGGTAGTGGTTCCTCATGTTTATGCAGCACCTTTTATAACTGGGGAGTCAGATGAAAGGGGTTATGAGGCTAACATGGGAGCTGGAGTAGAAGGGACTGAGCAGACAAGAAAGATCCAGTTGTTGGGGACCCATTAACCCACAGATTCTGACTACCCTTAATCTCACTATAGCTGAGAAAAGGATTAACACTGAAAGGGAAATTCGTAAGTTCTTGCCCTTCTTTTCTCCTTTTGTTTTCTGCAGTATCTCTATTTTTATGGCTTTTTTGGGGGGGCTACCCCTGAATTCTTCATTCATATGATTCCCAAATCCATATGCTTAAGTAAGTCTTTATCTATCTTTGACATGCATGTGTGTATGTTAGTCACTCTGTCCGGTCTGACTCTTTGAGACCCCACGGAATGTAGCCCGCCAGATTTCTCTGTCCATGGAATTCTCCAGGCAAGAATACTGGAGTGGATTGACATGCATACACCAAAGTAATTCTTAAGTATTCCCATCTATGTAAAAAATGCCTTAAAACCCAAATCAAAGTGTTTTGGGGTATTATGAAGGGTAATGGTGGAAATCAACGATTTTTACATACATACTATTTATATACCTGATTTTGCATTACCATTTTTAAATTGTTTGAAAAATGTCATTTAGAAAGATGGTTTATAATCATCAAATAGGGATAATCTATCCAGTGCTCCAATAAGAGGCCACGCTGTTACCATACCCTGTACTCCAGCCTTGCCACTTTGCCTGCCTGCGATGCCCTCCCCAAATTCCTGCTCCTCCTTCAAGAAGGAATCCCAATTGGTCACTATTCCTGGCACGTGGGAAAGCACTCAATAAGTGTTTGTTGACTAAATTGAAAGAGCAGTTTTCATAAGCAGATGAGTGATTAAATAAGAATTGTGTACCAAAGCCAGGATATATCCTGAAAGGTTTTTAAAATGGTGTTATTGATTCTACTATTACTAAAAGCAGAGTTCAAGTAACAGGAATATTCATCTGTTAATTTGATAATTTTAGGCTATGAAGTCCTTAAAATGAAAAAAATTAAATATACACATTAACTTGTTTAAAATAAGCATACATTGAAGAAAATCACCCAAAACACATACTTTCTTAGATAAAATAAAGGTGTCACTTATAGTGATGATAGACTGCTCTAAGGAAAAATCTCTGCTCCCACCTCAAGTAATAATTAAGTGTTTAGTTGTCTCTTAACAACTTCCTAAGTATCTACTTAAATTACATTTGGTAAATAAAATAGCCAAACTATAGTTAGAATTTCTGATGTGTTTGTACATTAAGCATACAAACTTTTATCAAAATAAAAAGCCATTTAAAATGTAGTGTTACTGAAAGAAAAGTTAAGAATATGGTTTTACTGACTGAAAATTCTACGCACAGAAAGCTTTTCAAATAGTTTCACTCCTTTGTGATATCGACAATAGAAGCAAAACTACAAGGTTTCCATGAAAACAACAGATTAAGCAATATTAAAATCTTAAAGTTTATAAATCCTGAACTATGTTGATAAGAGTAATTTCTAATAATGTTTATTTACAATGGTTGAAAAACTTTTTAAAATAAGCACATTACATACCCAGTCTCAAAAGGCATGCCAGTTAAAGAAAGTCAATATTTGCTATGTTATGCATGCTTTCAGTAAAACCTATATTTTTACAAAAATCTAAGTTGCTGAAAGACCATTAGAATAAAACAGTAAAACATTTTCTTCAATATCCCAATTAGAATTAATGAAATAATATTTTTATCTTGAAAAAATTATATTTCTATATTTTTATCCAAAAAGTTATAATATTCACATGTGCAGAGATCTAGATGATTACTTACTTGTTCCATCTCTTCTTCTGAGTATTTGTAAATCTTGGTTACAAATACTTGAGTAATCACAATAATATTTTGCTAGCCAGAAGCAAACACTTTCATGAAAAGCTAATCCTAATGACTCATTAAGATTATACAACACTACTTAAATTTTCCATGATAAAGGGCCCTTTAAATGCAAATGACTTAATTTTGTTTTTACCACTTCCCAGGCCTAATCATTAAAACTTTCAATTTCCTATACATATATCTATATAAACTATTATTATTTAAAAATAAAAGGTATTAGCTATATAATGAATGAGAATATCTTAAACTCCAAAAAAGGCTCAACTTTCAACTTGAACCTTGTGACCCACTGCCATAACATGGGGCCCAACAGTTTTCTTAAAGGTATAATGTAGAGTTATGGTCGGAGAAGGCAATGGCACCCCACTCCAGTACCCTTGCCTGGAAAATCCCATGGACGGAGGAGCCTGGTAGGTTGTAGTCCATGGGGTCGCTAAGAGTCAGACACGACTGAGCGACTTCACTTTCACTTTTCACTTTTCACTTTCATGCATTGGAGAAGGAAATGGCAACCCACTCCAGTGTTCTTGCCTGGAGAATCCCAGGGACAGGGGAGCCTGGTGGGCTTCCGTCTATGGGGTCGCACAGAGTCGGACACGACTGAAGCGACTTAGCAGCAGTAGCAGCAGCAGAGTTATGGTATCTGCCTACTATGGTGGTATCAAAGAGACTTAACAATAAGTTCAATATCTCTATTTTCATGACAGTTTTGAGATCCTTCTCATTTTCTAACTTAGAATTCTTCTCATAGATAATCTTGAATTCTAAAGATAGTTTGGCCATGTCACGTGGCGTGTGGGATCTCAGTTTCCTGTTCAGGGACTGAATCGGGGCCCAGCGGTGAAAGCACAGAGTCCTAACCACTAGTCATCAGGAAACTCCCTATAGATATTTTCCTTAAAAAAAAAAAAAAGGAAGGGAGGGGAGGCAGAGAAACATTTATACTGCAAGATTTCAAATACATGGTAGTAAGTCTAAATTACAGAAGCTAGTCTGCAACTAAAATTTGCTATGCCTCAAAAACATATTTAGCAATTCAATGAAAATCCTATGATAGAATACATCATTAACTCATGTTATATAAAGTGTTCATGTGTTACGAACTAATGACAGCATTATTTTAGAATTATGTCTAGCTTCATTACTTGGATACAATGGTTGTCCACTGGGGGAAAATTTTTTCTTTCATCTCACATTCTATGACTAACTAAAGTAAATGCAATTCTGCTATGAGGAAATGAAAAAGAATTCCTCTTCTAGGCTGACCCTAGGTTTTGACTAGAGGCAATTTAAACTGGGGGTTCGTGACTGCCTTTCTAAGTCTGTCTACTTCATCTAGTAGTTGAGAACAACTTCATGTCTTCAAAATCAAATATATGTTTTAAATAATCAGTTACTTTTCATGGAATTCTGAAGCTACATAACACTTGAATAAACGACATCTTCCCTTTAGCTAGCATATATTTATTCATTCTTTCCTTATTCAGCTTGATCTAAGTCGGAGACACTGTGGAGCATTTTTATGAATCTTTCACTACAGGATCTGGTCATTTTGTTTAAATTCGTATGATACTGTCTAGCCAGTAAACAAAAATATTTATGTTTAGAGATTTCCAGAATCGCCAGTTTTTTGAGATTCAGACTTTTAAAGCATAGAACATAACTGTATTCCAAAAAGGGTGAAGAGGCAGCAAGATCGGGCTTAAACTGATCCTCTAAACAGGGAACAAGAATTAAACCAATCGATTAATTAGGATCACGTTTTTGCATTTTTCAACTAAAATGCATTTGTTTGGATGGAGGCCCCTATAGTATATTAGCCATTCTTGCCAGTGTCAGATAGACCCTTTGAACTTCACAAACACGAAAATCAATCAACTCACTATGCCAAGCCCAAAATCTGTACAGAAGAGGTACACGCTGAATTCACTCAATCATCAGTGAGTACTGAAAAGTTATGACTTTGCTAGGTGTTACAAGTATGCAAAAGAACACACGTTTCCCAGCCATAAACCCCACAAAATCTAATCGCACTGACTGCATATTCACATATGAAACATGAGTTAGCATAAATATATTGCATCCATTAAGCCTTAACTATCCAGAATCCTAGACAGCCTAGTGTTCTAGCCAGTTTTTAATAATTAACTTTACAACAACTGGGATAGGTTAACTCTTAAAAATATCAAAAGTCACTAATTTTTCACCTTTTGAGGGCAATGTTTCTGCCTTACCTTCTATTTTTCTGCTTTACCGTCTTTGAGTCTAAAATGAACTATTTAAAATGCCTCAGTCCACATGATGCACAATAACTACTGTTATATGCTTCTAATAATGATACAGCAAGGTGTGCAAGAAACCGCTGCCATTCTTCACCCCTGCCTGACTCCCACCTCCATAGGCCTTGACACAGAATTTGGATGCTTCCAAGAAAAAGGGGGCTCTTTTCTTTACCTTCAAATACACATACCAAGAGAAAAGCCCTATACCTTTGCAGACTGAATATTGAAAATGTACAAGTCTAGGGACTTTCCTGGTGGTCCAGTGGTTAAGACTTCGCCTCCCAATGCAAGGTGTGCAGGTTCGATCCCTGGTTGGGGAACTAAGATCCCACATGCCTTATGGCCAAAACAATCAAGACATGGAAGCAATATTGTAACAAATTCAATAAAGACTTAAAAAAAAAAGAAAATGTACAAGTCTAGAAGTGAGAAGCAGTATTCTTGCATTTTAAACAAGTACTCTAGCTGATCTTCAGAGTCTAGAGGGCTAACCATTACACCACAGAACCCCACTCCAGCTGATTTTCAGGCCTCGTCTATTAAACTTGGAAAAATCCTGCTTTTAAGGTCAAGGTAGCCCACCCCCAGGCAAGATGATCCCAGAGTGAGATTCTCTTTTTTGCCTCAGTGCCGGGCCATCCTCAGCATATCAGCCTTGGTTGCTCACCACTAACTTGTCCATCCCTACTGTCCATGGCCATTATCTTGCCCTCCCACACTCCAGATACTTCCAGGTCTGGGAGAGTCTGAAAAGCAAGGTCTCCAGCTGGCTGACAGATATGGAGGCAGACAAACAGACACATGCAAAGTGGGAAACTGTACAGCAATTAGGAAACAGGCGTGGTATAATTGATACTGATTGCGCAATACAGAGTAGGAGTTAAGAGCTTGTGTTAAACTTTTTCGATGAGGAAGGGTGCAGAAGAGGACAGAGCTGGGCACCTGTGATCTGGTTGTTGCCACAAACTTGGAACCTCTCGTGTTATCTTCCTCATCTGTAAAATAGGGAAGATGCCAATTTTCCTTGCCAGACTCACAGCAATGTTAGGAAAACCAACTGTACTTGTGTTTATGAAAGCACACTGGACAATATAAAGCACAATACAATGATGCGTGGTATTTCTTTAACAAAATAATTTATTTTTTGTCTTAATAAACACAGTACCCTAGATGTTACTGAAAGTTTCCTGGATGACTGAATGGCTTCTAGTACCTCAGGGTCTTTTTTTATGAAGATAAATTCTCATCGACAAAAAACTTAGAAGAAAATGCAGACCCTTACACATACCCTGAAGTTGACTTTTTGAATATATCCTTGAAATCGGCTTGTTTTAAAGATAATTGCCTCCGTCTCCTAAAAGTGGAGTGCAAAAAAAAAATTTTTGGTTAATTGTGGCTTTATTGCATGTATTTTAAATTTTTCAAAGCATACTCTGCAAATATTTTAGCTGTAAATTAATAAATCATATATAAATTCTGAACAATTTTAAAATATGTAAATTATCTTCAAAAAAAAAAAAAAAAAAAACCCTTAACTAGGAAACCATAGGATTCTATTTGTTTTTAGAAGCTCTCTTAATGTTTCAGAAAGTCTGGAATAGAGACTGACATTAAATACAACATTTATTGGCAGCTGATCTAAAAGACTAAACTAGACAAATTTGGACACAAGGAAACACTTTTCCAGTAAATATATGCTCAGCCTTGGAATGCTTTGTCATTTTCTAGCTTTTTAAGCCTAAAGTTCAATTCTTTGCTGATATACTGTTTTGCCATTAAAACCCAAAAGCAAATGACAAACATTACAAGCTTTCAGAGAACAGATGGCTAATGTTCTTCTAGGTTCATTTACTACATTTTCTTATTTTCATACTGCTTGTAATTAATAAAATCATATAAATAGATGTATTGCCTCCTAACTGGGCGATTCTGTTTTGTGAAGTTCTGTCGTATACCTAACTCCTTTGGGTTAATACAAAGGCAACGATGAACAGACATACTTCTGGTACTGCCTCAGGAATGCAGTTTTAAAAATAGAGACTACTACAGAAGCACTGCAGTATATGCTGTCAACAGTCAATTCGCTTAAAAAATTAAAGTACGCTGGCAGGTGTTTAAGGAGCTCTAACACAAAATTCCATTTATTTACCTTTATCTCATTTATATTGCTATTACCTTATAGAAAGTAAACATACTAAGCATCACCTTTGTTTTAACTTTTTATTCAAAATGAACAGATTTGGTATTTTTCTGGGTCATCTCACAAGCACTATTGCATTATTAAAGTCACAACTAAACCAAAGTCATAGTCTCATAGTATCTTTAAAAAGAGCTTGGCAGAAATCTTATCCAGAATGTTATTCTACATCTAATCACTTGTTATGCAAAAGATAGGTAGAAAGTATTTTATTTTTTTAAATGATAAATTCAAAACAGTATTTCCTAATGGCAATACTATTTCAAAGTCTACTTTTACTATACACATAAAAATTATTTTGGATCATAAAAAGCTACAATGGGTTAAATTCATATTTGTCATATTTCAGCAACAAACCTCACTAAGCAAATAACAATTATATAATTTTTTGCTTAAAAAATACATTAAAGGATCTTTAAATACAGCTTATTTTATATTCCTATTAATATTATTCCTTTCCTTTGTGTATTTAAGAAGAATCTGGTGTGCCACCTTCTGGTAACTGAGTGAAATTATGTATCTTCACATAAGTCACTATTCTTTATTTTAACTTTTAAAAAATATAGATATTTCTTAACCTGTATTACATGTAAGCTATACAAATAAATCTATACCACAGTCTGCAATAAAGTAAAATTTCCCTAGTGATTTTTTCCCCCAAATCAAGGTTTATACATGCTTCCTATGATTTTTCCATGGTTACCAATATGTCTCCTGAATTCTACAATACATATAAAATTGATTTCTGTACACCGTTTCCCAGCCACATATGAAAACAACAGGCTTGCTATTTTAATGAATAAGGAACAGCAGTAAATAAAGAAAAAAAGGTCTCTTACCAATAAGCCCATTTTTCTCTTAAGGTTTGAACTCTCATCATTTGTCATGTTCTTGTGGATCCCTCTCTCATCAAATTCTCTGGAGTTTTAAAGTTGAGAGCTGTGATGCACAGCTAGGCTCGGCTACATCGGAGCGCACCCCAGTGCATCTGCCTGGTATAACACTTCACAGTTGTAGCTCCCAAAAGCAGAAACAAGCTTTCTATATTCAAAACCTATGCACCACACACCTTCCCTTGATAGGAAACTGTAGTCAGGGTGGTTGAACTGTTTCTATTTCTTATCTTAACTCCTGATCAGATATGAAGATCAGAACCACATGAATCTTGAGCTTAGTTATAGAAAACTGAACAGGAACGGTGTGTTCTTCTTCAGAGCAGAGGTGGGCTGAGGCAAATACTAACACCAGGAGATCTGATTGAGGGGGAAAAAAATGTTTATCTCATTTTTCCAAGGGTTACTGTCCTGATATTTGTTGTATCACCTCAAATATTTATTATCTTTAACTCTTCCCTCTCCCAGTCCCTAGTAGCCACTCATTAACTCCTATATTTATTTTTTATAAATTTTCTAGGAATCTACCCCCCACTGTTTTTTTTTTAACAAATGAGCTATTTCAAAAAATGCATATTACTGGTCTCTCTGCGATTCCCATATTTAATCTAGCAATCACACTGCTTCTGGACGATTCTCTTAAAAAACTGCATATGGTGTAAATTAAATGTTCAGTAAATATTTTACTCAACAAATGTTTGTCAAGAATTTGCTGCATGTTAGGTAGGGATTCAGATAGGTGATATGGGTGACATGGGGAGTAAGACACAAATCCATGCTTTCAGGAAGCTTCTAGTTGAGTAAAGAAAGCAAACATGTACTCTGATAGCATAAAATAATGGTGTTTCTATATCTGCTTTAAGCAGGATTCGCCCAGGATTCTATAGCAGCAGAGGAACCATGAAATTAATGCTGCAAATAAGGCTGAAGAATGAGGCATTCACCAGGTGGACTCGAGAAGAAATAGCCTGTGCAGACAAACAGAGTTCCAAGGATTACAACATTCTGGGAGAATCGGGAAAGTCTTCAGTACAAATGGAAGGAGCTTCAAGTACATAGTGTTGAGGGAGTGGATTTTAAGATATACACAACCACATCACAGAAGACCTTATATGCCAGGAAATAAGTCTGGATTTTATCCCATGAGCTATGAAAAGCCATTTCTTGAATGAATGGATCACTCAAGGAATTAATCAAACCACTATGCCCAGCACAGAGAACTCAAGCTGGTCACTACTCTTCCAGTTCACTGTCTAGTATCTCCTGACACCAACTTCTCATTCTGTACCTCACAAGCTTGCTTTGTTCTTTTTCTCCTTTACTCCAGAGGTCCTCCTGCAAGAAATTCTTTCCCCACTCTGCTTTTCTAAACTCAATTCATCCTTCTAGACTGAACTCAAACTGCATTCTTTTCTGTGACGCTTTCCATGGTAATCTGAGTCTACAGTTTATAAATGTTCCTCCATCACACGGACCATGCCATGCATTCTTCCTAAAACACACAATGCATACAATGTTCAAGAAATTTTTTTGACCCTTTACCTCTAAAGTGAAGCAAGATGGCAAGGAGATGACAGTAAGGCAAAAGTCAAAGCATGAAGGTAAGTGGCCTAAGAAAGTAAACCTCCCCAGACTTCACAGTACACACTAATCTCAGTAACTTTCTTCACCACTCTCAAGCCTAAAAGAAAAGAACATGGATTTAAGAGAGCTAGATCTGGACTGGGCAGCAATTCTGCAGTACTGTGCAACATTTTTGGCTGTATGCATCATAGCTCTGGTTTAATAAGAAATAGATACCAACAGAAGAGCTGAATCTCTGGAAAAGAGAGCTGTGATCTCTGGAAAAAAGAATGGGTGGGGGCGGGGCACCGTGACTGTGTTTTACTATTGATACTGGCAGTAAAAAAAGAAAATTCACCTGAGGGTCCATACCATAACAAAAAGAATTCATGAAGACCACAGAAATAGATGGGAGAGTGAGGACAAGGGAACTGGATCCAGAAGATTTAGAATCTCATGAAGTATTGAGGGAGAAAATCCAAGTATAAGAAGGGAGTGTGTTTAAAAAGGGCTATTGGTGTGTAGCTGGGAGAGTCATCTAGGACAAGAAACTTCGCCAGAGAAACGTGTCCTGGGGTGTAAATATTTAGTGTTTTCTCCATGTGGAACCAAACCCCATTATGCTGTCAACTACACAACCTCTCAGTGAAGTTGGCATTTAGCATTCAGCTTTGTCTTGTCCTTTTTACATATGCATAATCTCTTAGATTTACGCAATAATGCAAAAACCATGGTGCTTTCTTTTATGTAGCCAATAAAAAATCTTTTCATCTCAACCACTTTATGTTAAAGTGGGTTAAGAGAATTCTGCCAATAATTTCAAAAAGCAGCTAATACTTGAAAATATTCTCTCAATGACTTAAAAATGCCCTAGATAAAAGCTGTCTACACTTTCTTTCTTATTTATTGAGTGTGAAAACGGAC
Source organism: Bos taurus (assembly GCF_002263795.3). NCBI lineage: Eukaryota > Metazoa > Chordata > Mammalia > Artiodactyla > Bovidae > Bos > Bos taurus. Next base: position 2,178,503 of record NC_037357.1, read on the forward strand.
CACTTTTCCTTTCCACTAACTTGTAAGGAAAAAATTTAAATACGGGAAAAAAGAATGTGATTTTGGATATATGCCACACTTTTCTCAAGAAATCTTCAAAAAAGGACAATATTTAGGGGATATAAAAATGATTTAATCTACTAGGTCTTTGGAAGAATGTTTTTAAACCATGTATCAATGGTACCATGGATTTTAAAACAGAGAGAAAATAAGCCAGACCACTTAGTCATTTAATTTTGTGGAAAACAATATTGCTAAAGTATTTTCCTCAGGCCTGGCAGAAAAAAGCAATAATCATTTTAAAAGCAATAATCATGCTTTGAACTAGAATATGTGTTTTATCCAAATTCACATGAACTAGTTCATCTAGAAGTTGTAAAGGAAAAAAAAAAGAGGGTAATAACTACCTTCTGGTAGTATACAGTAGGTCTCATATTATTTTTGATGATAGAGTCTATACTAATCAAATATAAATAATTCACTTAACTTTCCAGTTAAAATAGCATCATCATGTCATCTCTTGCATTAGCAGTACTCTTCTCCTTTCTTCTGGCTTATGTAAAGTGGCTCAGAGCAGGACAAGTTGGGTGGTTTATAAAGTTTTCTGTCATGTGGAAATATTCTTAGATGCTATATTTTGAGAAACACTCAAGGGATGGTCAGGGATATTTATTGGGTAGGCCAAAAAGTTCGTTTGGGTTTTTGATACAGTGGTACATTAAACCCAAATGAACTTTTTGGCCAACCCAATGTATTGAGTGCAATTGCTTGTATTTGTAGAGCCCAGAAGTGCTTATTTCAGGTGATTTATCAGATTACAGTAGTATCACCACTCAATCTAATGGGAAAGGCAGAGTCTCAAAAGGAAAAAAATGAATGGAAGTGTCTTTTCCTGTTACTAATAACTCTGTACTGTCACTGGCTTAGGAAAAACAGCAAAGGAAGTAGAAGGTCACAGTTTCATAACCTCCCATTTCTAGCTGAATGAGTCATAACTCTCTTACATATCCCTAAAATGTAACAACTCTCAGGTCATACCACTATACAGTAGCATTAATGATTGAGGCTAAGTCATGAGTAATTCAAACTACCTAAGAGATGTCAGTTATTCAAGGCTATTAAATAGAACAAATCATATCTCACCAACCTAAGTCTTAAATCCATTACTATGTAATAACTATAGTGAAAATTGTCAAGAAGCTAAGTTACATATGATAGACCATTGAGAAGAAAGACCATGTTAAGTTCAGAAACACAGACATAAGGTAAATGACATTCCACAGTCAGAAGGGCAGACATATGGAGTTAATAAGGAAGTAAGAATATTTCTACCTGTCAATTACTTTTCAAGCTAACTTTGCCATCTAGATGCCCCACGAAGTATTTTACTTGTTTTAAATCTGCCAACAAAAGTCCGTCTAGTCAAGGCTATGGTTTTTCCAGTGGTCATGTATGGATGTGAGAGTTGGACTGTGAAGAAAGCTGAGTGCTGAAGAATTGATGCTTTTGAACTGTGGTGTTGGAGAAGACTCTTGAGAGTCCCTTGGACTGCAAGGAGGTCCAATCAGTCCATCCTAAAGGAGATCAGCCCTGGGATTTCTTTGGAAGGACTGATGCTGAGGCTGAAACTCCAATACTTTGGCCACCTCATGTGAAGAGTTGACTCATTGGAAAAGACCCTGATGCTGGGAGGGATTGGGGGCAGGAGGGGAAGGGGACAACAGAGGATGAGATGGTTGGATGGCATCACCGATTCGATGGATGTGAGTTTGAGTGAACTCCGGGAGTTGGTGATGGACAGGGAGGCCTGGCATGCTGCAATTCATGGATTCGCAAAGAGTTGGACACGATTGAGCGACTGAACTGAACTGAACTGAACTAAACGTTAAGTTATAGCTTCATCCAACAGCATTCCAAGTAAAAAAGTTTATTATACCTCTTAAATTTAAACTTTATATTTATTTTTATTTTTTTGGAGATGCCACACAGCATGTAGGAATCCATTTCATCTGGTGTGAAAGTCCTAACCACTGGACCACCAGAGAATTCCCAATACCTCTTAATTTTTAAGAGTCTCATTTTCATTTTCACCCCAACCTTGAAGTAGGCAATGTAAACATATTAACATCTCCATTTTGCTAGTGAGAGGCAGTTATTAAATGACTTGGCTCAAGTCACATAGCTGCTGAGAGAACTGGAAAACACGAATTGAAAACACGAATGTCCCCTGACATCTAATTCAGTGTTCATTAGTCACCTCTGTATGATATTAATGCTTATTGTAGCGGGAAAAGAGACAAACATGACTCCTAAACATCACCAAAAAGGGGAAAGAGCAGTCTTTTCACCCTGATCATGTGGAAATAAATGGCTAGAAGACAGAATATGTCATGAAGACAGAGGACGCTATAATGATTAAGGTGGCAGGATGGTCCACGTACACCTGTGCCAGAAATCCCTTCCCAAGGCTAATCTGCAGAGCACCCTTATATACCTCAATTAGCAGTTTCTCGGCACAGACCTCAAGTGCGTCATACTCTCTCATGCTCCAGTGGTCTTGTGTATGGTATTCTCTTCACTTGGAACTCCCTGCCCTCCTCATCTACCAAAGCCAATCTCTATTCATACGTAAGTGTCCAAACACACCTCTTTCCATGAAACCTTCCCTCACATCCCTTAGCAGACTCTGATGTTAGGTTTTCTAAACTCCCATGGCACTTCGAATATGATAGCTCCTTGTCACCTTGGATTATAACTTTCTACTAACTATGCACTGGACTACAAATCCCTGACAGTGGTAGTTGGGTCTTTCTTATGTTTTTATTACACCTAACTCAATGCCTGTCACATAGTAACCCAATTAGAGGAGGCCGTTTTAATGAAATCAAGTCAGCAGAGATAAGTTCTTCTCTTCTCTAAAACTATGCATTGTTTTCAGATGATTAAGCAAGACATTATGAAAGAGGCTTTGTCCTTATAAAGGGGTTCAGAACAAGCCTCCCCAAAATGTACCACTTTTGTATAAGGATTATTTTGAGCAAAAGGCAATCAAGATTCTGCAGGCTCAAAAGAAACTTCTACCACTCCCTTATGTATCTAGAGGAATTAAAATTGGGGGTCTTTTCCAGAATAAGTGATTACCAGAGATAAATGTTACCTGAGTGGCCCACTGTATGTCAGGGTAAACACCTAATTACTCAAAATCTGGACTTCCCAGGTGGTGTTAGTAGGAAACAACCCACCTGCCAACGCAGGAGACATAAGAGATGCAGGTTCGATCCCTGGGTTGGGAAGATCCCTGGAGGAGGGCATGGCAACCCACTCCAGTATTCTTGCCTGGAGAAACCCACAGACAGAGGAGCCTGGTGGACTATAGGTCACACACATACCTAAATGAGGTCTTTTGGTATCTGTGTGACAGCACTGTATGCGCCTACCAGGGTGCCTAGAATGGTAGGTACTCTCTGTGATGGAAGTGAGGACAAAAAATGTTGCTTTCCATTTCAGTAAGCACAGAATGCTGCCCTCCATCAGGCCATCAGCTGCTGCGCTGCCCTGACAGTACACCCTGAGGGGAATTCAGGATGAAGAAAAACAGGATACTTATCTAAGGAATAAGTCAATGAGCCCAGACTCCTACATCGTCTTTTGCACAGAAAAGCACTAAAATCATTAACTTGAGATGTCTGGTTGTTTTTAGTAGTAGTAATCTTTTGACCTTCGGTTACAAGCTCATTTTTTTCAGCAAAAATTCCTGTATATCGTGACTCCTCCCTTACCTCAATGGAACAGTTCCTCAGAGCTCTCTGAGAGGCTGTCCCCTGGGCTACAGTCCTCAGTAAGATCCCCCAATAAAACATAAATCACAATTTTTAGGTTGTGTTTTTCTTCAGTCAACAGATGCTTGGAGGAATGAGTGACTGAATAACTGAACTGAGCAAAGGAAATAGCTACTACAAGGAAGGGAAACACCAATTACCATCTAAGTCAGGATAGTATGGGTAAAGCTACAAACTGAGGAAACGCATTTTGCTGGTTATTCACCAGTGAACACTGGTGACAGTTTAGACCAGTGAACACTAAAAAATGAAAGAGTGTCTCTAAAACCAGTCATTTGTACAGACTGCTAACTGCAAAGGATAAAAGTATAGTCTTTGGATAGTTACATCCTAGTAAATTATTGTAACCAGTGATGATGAAATAGTAAATCACAAAATCCTATGTTGACAATAACTGCTCCACTAGATTGAACAACAGTAAAAAACAAAACAGTGTATTCAACCAAGCAAGCCATGGCACATCACCAATACCTAGTAACACAAAAGTTATGCTGAGAAGTCATGAGTAAAATACACAAGTGAAGCACAAGAGGGCCCAACGCTAACAAGCCCCTCCAACTTTAGAAATAGAGAAAAATATACATATTTGATTAAAGACCCATGAAGCTTCTGTTTCAATATGAAAATGATAATTTCGGCTTAAGAAAATGTCTCAAATCCCTCTCTCACCCCATTGCCTGGCCCCTTATGCAATGGGCAGGGTAGAAATGGCAAAGATATTAACATAATGAACAACATAAAGAATAAAAGACAAAGCAGTTCCCCATAGGAAAGAGCTGATTCACAATAGTTTAACACATGCATAGGGTTAGGGAGAGGGGGTGATGGCTTCTGCAGCTGTGAGGGCTCCCTGACAGAGGATCATTAACCACTATCTTCCGTGTGTTCTGGGCCATTGTTAGAAAGGCTGGAGGTTTCTTTTTAAACAAAAGTAATATGGTCTTTAAAAAGGGAGTTAGTGTTTTGCTAACACTGGAGTTGAATTTTGCCACTGGGACACAGAAATACAATGTATAACTCCCTATGGACTAGTTGGAAATACAAGAGTCATAAAAACTTCTAGGATCCTGAATCCTAAAGGAAAGACTGGCTCAGAAGCCACAGAGAATAGTCAGCAGCCAGGGAAACAGACAGTAACAATTAAAGGAATAAGTCCCAGAACAATGAAAAATTGGTAGCAAAAAACAGAACTGTGTATTAACTAATCACACAACAGCCAAGAATAAATCTGACCTGCCATCTTTTCTAATCTGAAATTTATACTTAATTTTGCCTTCTCTATTGCTTTTATCATCTCAACCTTCCATGACTCCTTGTGTCGATGTAGACTCCACTTTCAAGGTCTCTTCAACCCCAGCCCTTTTATCGGTAAATTTAAGGTTCTTGCTCTGTTGCAAAAGAATTTGGAGATGAAGTGATAGGTAAGAACTGGATTTATTCAGAGAGAAACACACTCCACAGGCAGAGTGTAGGCCATCTCAGAAGGTGAGAGAGAGCCTCAAAATATGGCATGGCTAGTTTTTATGGGCTGGCTAATTTCACAGGTTAATGAGTGGGAGGAGTATTTCAATTATTTGGGGGAAAGGGCAGGGATTTCCAGGAATTGGGCCATGACCCACTTTTTGACCTTTTATGGTTGGCCTCAGAACTGTCATGGCACTGGTGGGTGTATCATTTAGCATGCTGATATATTACAATGAGCACATAATGAGGCTCAAGGTCTACTGGAAATTCAATCTTCCACCATCTTGGACCCAGCTGGTTCTAACCAGTCTCTGTCATGTCCTATGGCCATATCATTCTTTTAAATGCTGTGCCCTGCTCCCTTCCCTCCTGTTTCAGCCCCACCTTATTTATTCAACCCTATTGCCCATTATAAACCATCCCAGAGTTTCACACAAGTGGGAAACACAGAACCCTTTACCCAGAACTGCCATGGGAGTTACAAATTTTTTTTAAAAAATTACAACTTATAATTTCTGTGGATTCAAGAGAAGTCACACAGACATGTTACACAGAAACAATTCAGGGAACGGAGGTCCAAGGCAAAGGGAAATTAGCAGAGGTTTTCCTTGTCCCCAGATATCTTCTCCTACAGGGCCAACTCTCCCTCCAATAAACTTTCTTCCAACTCTTCTGCCTACCTCACCTCTCCTCATTGTTTGCTCTGTACCACTGCCAGAAATTCCAGCAATTACAAGTTCATTTTAGCTAAATAGAAGTTTGTTGAAATTGTACCAAGTACAACTGCTGGGATGAGGTAGCTATCAGTTTTTCACACCTTGGTGTGAATGTGTTCAGCCAAATTTCTTCAAATAGCATAGAGCTGCTGACCTCAGGGAATGGGGAAGGCTGGTAAGTGAGAGGGAGCCTTCTGGAATCAAGGCAACCTTGGACGGGGTGCTATTTGAGGGAAGTTGGCAAGGGGCCTTGCTGGATAGAGAAACTTGACTAGAGATAGAGAAAGAGAAACTGAGATAGAGAAAGCTGCAAAAGGGGTCACAGGAGAACAACACAGCTCAACTTCCAGCACCACGATGTCTTCAAGTCCAGAATCTACCACACCCTTCCAGACCCCCTGCTGCCAGACCCTGGAGCCCGAACTAGTACTGCCCATGAACTAGTACTCAAGCAAGTTAAACACAGTGTCTGCGGCAGGGCCAGAAACCTCACCATCATGTATATGATGTATCCTGTGCAGACAAATGATCTGTAAATAAACCTTTAGAATTCACGTCATTGGTAGGTTGGGAAATACACACTTTTTTTTGGCTGCACTGCAAGCATGTGGAACCTAAGTTCCCTGGCCAGGGATCAAACCCGTGGCCCCTGCAGTGGAAGTCCAGTCTTAACTACTGAACCACCAGGGAAGTACCCATACTTTTTAACATATATCTCCTCTCCTCCAATACACACACTCTTGGCAGGTGGTCTCTTCTATTTTAAAGATGCTGTTTTTTCCTGTCACCATCCATTCAAGAAACTTGACTGAACTCAAGTGAACACTGCCCTTGCCTGGACTGTGGCTCTTCCTCTGCTCTTAAGTTCGAAATCAAGTTCTACCTAATTTTGATTCTCCAACACTCACCAGATGCCCTCTTTTTTAAACTCTTGCAGCACTCACCTCAGCCTCTGAAATAAAGACTGAAAGCTAACTTTCTACATTCATCCTCCCAAACAATTAATAAGCATCTACTTCTGTCGTGTTTAGACTGGAAGTTCAAACCAGAGTAAGTCCAGCTTCCTACAACCCTAAAGGTGGCCAGAGCGCAGGGAACATCAAGTACAGTCACAATACAGCATGAGATACACTACAGTGGAGGTAACATGGACACGCATGGAAAGCCCTAACTAAGCAGGGAATCAGGCAAGTTTCCTGGAGGTGACACCTGAACTGAGTTTTTAAGAATAAGCAGGGATAGGTCAGGCAGTCAAGAGACACAGAGGGACTGGTGAGGAGAGAGGCAAATCCGTTAAGACTCAACTGCAATTATGACAGCATAAAGTCTTAAACTAAACTAGTAGTGGGGGACATTCAAAAAAATGTTAAGAGATAAACAGACAGGACTTACTGATTGGAGATGATGACAGTGGCTAACTGTGGCTCAATTACCATGTACTAAACAGTGTTATAAATGCCTTACTCACTAAACAATTTCACTTATCTTTACTATGATGTTATAATGTAGGTACTGTTAATATCCCCATTTTACAGAAAAGTAAGGAATAGGAAAATCAAGTGACATGAGGTAGACAATGAGTGAGCACCTGACCTGAAATTCGACTTCAGGCAGTAGAGCTCCAAAGACCACCACTTAAACCATACACTATCTTTGAATGAGAGCTTGTGAAGGAGAGGGGAGCCCAGAACAGAGAGAGAGAATGGTCAAGCCAGAAAAGGGCGACAATCTATGGAAATTGAATACATTATCCGTTGCATTTATTATTTCTGCTCCTTGTTCCTAATGTCAAAAGCAAATTTCTCTGTTCTTTTCTCTTTCTATATGTTCTCGTATTTTCTTAGATAGACTGGTAATCCAAAGGTACCTAGTCTTGACCTCTGCCTGTTCTCATTTTTTTTTTTTTTTTGCACTTGGCATATTTAGCTTCTTCCTAAAATGATTTACCTTTCTGGCATATCTCCCTTATTAGGCTGACAGCATCCAAAAACACATCTTACTCATCTTTGATGAACAGCATCCAGTACCTAATATGTATTCAGTAAATATTAATTGGCTTGAACATAGAATAGCAATGATTCTTGAAGTTCCCTATTCCTCAGTCATCTGTATGGACTTTGTCATCTCATTCCTACCTTTATTAGTTTTTTCTTCTTTAAATCAACTCTTTAAAAATTTACATTTATCTTAAAGGGAAAATGCTATACTTACTACTGCAAATGGAAAACTGCTATAATGTACCACAATGAAAAGGCAACTGTAAAAATAGACACAACTCCTAAAACAAGAAATGCTTGCTTGTACACAAATCAACACCATCCTATTCCCCACGTAGTGCCTCACACATGCTATGGAGTAGAGTGAGGTTTTTTCCTATTGAAGTGAAATTCACATACCATAATTAACAATTTTATATTGAACAACTCAATGTCAAATAGCACATTCTGAATGGGGGGCAACTATGACTTCTATCTTGTCCTCAAATATTTTCATCACCCCCAAATAAAAACCCATATGCATTAAGCAGCTGCTCCTTATCCTCCCATGCCTGCAGCCACTGGCAACTACCAATATGCATTCTGTCTCAATGGATTTATCTATTTTGATATTTCACAGAAATGGAGTCATAAATTATGTGATCCTTTGTGCCAAGCTTCTTTCACTGAGCATAATGTTTTGGAGGCTCATCCACAATGTACAGAGTATCAGTACTTCATTTCTGTTTCTGGTGAAATATTACATTGTACGTATATACCACAACTCATTTAGCCATTCATCCGTCAATGGACATTTGAGCTGTTTTCGTCTTTGGCTCTTGTGACTAGCTGTGAACATGCATGTACATGCATTTGTTTGCCTACCTGTTTTCCTTTCTCCTGGGTATATACCTAGGAGTGGGATTTCTGGGTCATATGTTTAATGTTTTGAGGAAACTTTGGGGTAGATTTTGTATAGCATACTCTTCTTGTGTTTCAAAATAACATGTGGAATTAGAAGATTTCACACCAGGATGTGTGTGTCCAAACAAATGACATGTAAGCAAAGAGGCACATTCTTATCAAGCTTATGAAAATACAAATGTTAGATACTTTTCATCATATTTATACGCTAGTTGTTTTCTTAGCAGTTAGTCCCTTTTCATCAGTAGCAGATGGTTCAGGCAATTCCTAAATTAGGTCTTCATATCTGAAAATACATGACTGATTTCATCAAAATCATGCTCTAGTACGAGCATTTCCTTCAGTCTAGCACCTTTACATTTTAGAAATTCCATTTTATCCCCTGATCAGTGCTAGTTCAACAACAAAATAGCGGGGGGAAAAAAGCAACCAAATCTAGAGCACAGGCTTAATTCCAATTCACAATTACATTTCTGACAAATACTCTGTAGATTTAAAAATCACCATTTCCTGGATATAAAGTTTTGCTCTCTCCTTGAAGTAATTGCAGCCACGCATTGTCAGGCATGCCTGAGCATAGCACTAAAGATGCAGGTTGTGTGGAAGAGATGTTGTTACCTGCTCTGATCTTGACTTCAGCAATAATATCCATGAAATCACAAGTGTAACACACCAGGCTTTTTTTTACCCTAATAAACATTAAAATGAACAAGAAAACTATTGAAATTGAAAGTGTAAGCCTATGTACTGCCTGGAGTCTTTATACGGCCAGTAGCACACACACCATACTTCAGAAAATACTGCTCTGACAGGAGCTATTGTTTAAAACTGCATGTGCTCTACTCACATTTTTTGTTTGCGAAGCAAACAGGAAGTTACTCTCTTGTCTGCAAACTGATGAAGAACAAATGTCCAACTCAACACAAAGAGTTCTCAACAAACACAACTCAAGAAAGGAGTTCTTAAGAAATCTGAAGACTTAGACCTCTTGAGTTCCTAAGAGAAAGGTGAAGGACGTTAGGCGAGCATCTCCTAGAATCCAAGCTGTGAGGACACATGCTTCCAGGACTCACAGTCACTTGCACTTCGCAACATCTTCCACTGGGAGATGCACTCATTCTGTGATTTGAAAGAATCCTTTGTATTCAAAGAGCACCCACCTCTCATTTAAATAGCATGCTACCTTTCTTCCTGTAGTCAACTGCGTCACCCAAGTCCCATAGTGCTCAGTCATGCCCTACTCTTTGTGACTTTATGGACTGTATTCCTCTGTCCATGGGATTTCTCAGGCAAGAGTACTGGAGTGGGTTGCCACGCCCTCCTCGGGGGATCTTCCTGACCCAGGGATCGAACCCACATTTCCTGAATCTTCTGCATTGCAGATAGATTCTTTACCACTGAGCCACTGTGGAAGCCCCACTGACACACTATCTACTGTCCAAAAACAGAGAAGAATTTTTAAACAAATCATTTCCTTTTTTTAATATAAAGATTATCATAAAAAATCTTTATTCTTATTCTAAAGTGAAAGCATTTAACCAACTTTTCAAAAGAAGGTATCCATGGCTATATACAAAAACAGAATATACCTTAAAAGCTGCATAAAAAGTAGAATTTTCCAGTTTGAAGACTTTCACTGCCGAAAGTCTATTCACATATAACTGTGGGTGAAGGGTTGATGAAAAACAAAACCAACAAACAAAAATCTATCTTTAGGTCAAATATTTTGAAAATTGGTCTAAGACATAATAAAATAACTTAAGAATATAAGAATAAATATAAAGATTAAATAGGATAATATATGTAAAGTGCCTAGTACATGGCTCCTTTGTGTCACAGCAATTTAACAATTGGCAGCTTAGATCATCCAAGATCAAGTGGCTCTCCCTGCTCCTTGGAACTAAACCACAAATCCTCTGGCCACAATTAAATTACAACTGTCAGGGCTCCCATAATTTTATTTGTTCCCCTATTTTAGCACCCACCATATTCTACCTCATCTAATAATTATATGTATTTGTATATCTATTTTATTAGGTTGCAAGCACCTCTGAAGGCTCCTTAAATCTTAAAAGAAAATGCAACTAAAACCACTTAATAAATGTGAATAATACTACCTTATTTTTGTATGATACCCTACTAATTACAAAGCACTTTCATGTCCTTGATTTCATTAATTAATCATCTTTTATTATCTCTGCCTCACCAAGAAGGAAACTGAAACCCAGGGAGGTCAAGTGATAGCTTATTAAAAGCAACGCTTGGCTTAGAAATAGAGTTTACAAAAGCAAATAGGGAGAGAAAGGGAGAAGAGTGACTAAGACATTTCCCAAAAGGATATGTGGAATGTGTGGTCTTGATTTTTTCAACTACAGACACAATAGATCATCTCTTAAGAATCACCTTGCAATTGATACATGGTGGTTCAGAGGGACCTTGAACTGGTTGCATCTGCCCAGGCCTAATCAGGAGAGAAACCAAACAATAATTTGAACTGAGAGTTTCACAAAAAGAATTATTAGCTGTGACAGGGGATTTAAATAACAGGGAACTGGAGTGATGAGCAATTGACTAGTGCTAAGTAAAGCCAATTCTAAAAAATACAGGAATGTTGTATGTCAGGAACAACTATTACCCCTAAGGCTGAGATAAAGCATGCAAGTAAGAGATCTCTCCCTCAAGGCTAAGTGTCCAAGGAAGTACCCAACCCAGAGCCAAGATCCAGACCTTATGAGGACAGGACACAGCTTGCGGAAGGGCAGAGAAGTTGCTATGGTGCTCATCTTTGGAATTTCTGGAAAAATGAGGCAGCTTTGGACATTTTCAGAAATTTCAAACATGAGCCTATTACTTGGAACATACCCAAGATGCACCCTCTAGAAACTGTCTGACCAGAAGCACTCTGACACAACACTGTCTAAGGGGACACTGGGAAAATGTACTGCCAATTGAGCGAAGAAATTGAGCACTAAAGATACCCAAGTTGCCTGAACAGTACTGAGCAAGCCCACAGGAACCAGGAAGCAAAACCCTCTCCTCCTGCTATGTCTTTCCAGAACCCTATACTAACAAAACTTCAGTGTCAAGCAGGAAAGAAAGCAAACAGTTAAAAGCCTCAGTTCTATGTCCACAGAGCAGGCAAAAAGGGTGAATTTGAACCTGAGGGTCAATTAATCAATAACTAGCACACTGGTTAACTGAGAAATACTGTTTGTAAGTAAGTAAGAGTCAAATTACAGCACAGCTAGCTACAATAATTGCTTTACGAAGTCTGCATTCTGAACAAATTTGCTAGAATGAGAATTATGTAGCTGTATTACTTCATGCTATATAAAAGACAAGCTGATGTATACCAACTCATATCCACTTATGAGATTATAATTAGGTAAAAACGCCTTCACAGTATTAGACTTTTACCTATGTAATCTAACTGGCCAGGATGCGGAAGAAGAGAACCTTAAAAGACTATGTAGAATAAAAAGGTAAAATCACCTCTCCATCCAGAAACCAGAATGGACAATGATACACAATGAATGTGTGGTATGAAAGACAATATACTGTAACTATGGAAATGTTTCTAAAATGATGATTTTACCTGTTTAGAGTGGTCTTTACTGTCAAAGTGCTTTCATAGCTGCTAACTCATTTTAAACTTGTAAGATGGAAAACTGTGAGCACATTTGATGGACAGGAACATAAACCACAAATACTAAAAATTAATCAGTTAACCTAAGCTCACATAATAATGTGTCATTGCCCTTCCTCAAGAGATCTCCTTACAGGGTCTAAAGTCCACTTAGCTTTTTGACCAAACAAATGCATCCAAGAGGCTCTTTAAGGCTAAAACCAATCCCTATCAGAGAATCTCAGCCTATCACTGGTAATTACAGGGTGTTTTCTACTGCAACTTTCTCTCTTCTTCTAATCTCCTAAAAATGCTATAGAATAAACTTAATTTCAATTTACTTTGATCAAAAGTATATTTGAGGGGGACTTCCCTGGTAGTCCAGTAGTTAAGACTTCACCTTCCAACGCAGGGGGTGTGGGTTTGAGCCCTGGTCAAAGAACTAAGATCCCACATGCCTTACGGCCGGCCAAAAGACCAAAACATAAAACAGAAGCAATACTGTAACAAAGTCAATAGACTTTATAAAAAAAAAAGTATATTTGAGGAATCTTGCAACCTGCAGAAATTACATTATCGTTGACTAGAGGTGAGTATAAAAGTAAAGCTATGTTCACTTAGTCAGTAGTGTTCAGGGGAGTGTTTCCCCACGCTTTTTGAGTTTTGTGGACCAGCAAAATGGCAAAACCATCTTGGGGTCCTACAAACGGTAGCCAACTGTATTTTGCAAAGCAGGGATACTTTCAAAGGCAACTATTAATCCATGGCCACTTATCCACAGTTTCAAAATCCAAACAGTTGGAAATCAAATGGTTCTTTTTTTGTTCTTGCCTTTAACTCAACTCATTTGGCAGCAAAATCTGAACTGACCTGAACTCATCTGGCAGTAAAACCTGACATGAACAAACCGGAGGCTATCCACAGGTTTTTCTATCTCACTTAGTATAAATATTCTTGCATTTCACTGCAGAAATATTACTCTGATTATGGGTGTCAACTCAGCTCTTACCAGGGCTGTTATGTAATACAGGAGACATGTACTCTATTACCTGTCTGAAAAAAGAACCTAAATTCTGAAACACACCTTGCCTTAAGGTTTTCAGATAATAAGGGTACACAAGCTCTCATCACCATCATTTCATTAAAGAAAAGGCAAACAGATATTTTAACAACTCAAAAGAAAAAAGATAATCTCAGAATAAAGGATGGTTCTTTACAAACAATAAATTCAGCTTTCTGGGAGAAAAAAAAAATCATGAAATGGTTGTCTTTTTATTTCACTTCAGACCTGTGACAATACCCATAACAAACCAGCTTTCATGTGCTAACAAGCATCTGGGACCTACCACCAGTGAAGACTCTGCTCGGGTGGCTCCATGCTGGCTGCAAGTAGAGAAAAAAGCCCGCACAGCTGTGAAGACCCAGCACCGCCAAAAATAAACCAAACTATTAAAAAGAGATGGTCTTTGGAATCTTTTTGTAGTCTGGGACAGGACAGTCATTCCAGGATGGGACCACGTTAAGCCATTCTATGATAGCTGTTGGCCACAGCAAAATAACCAGTGGTCATGTGGAATTTTAAATATTTTTAAAATTTAAATTTAATGGAATTTTAAAATGTTTTCCCCCCTTTAAACTGCCTTTAGGGAACAGATTAGAAGGTTCTGGCATCTCTGGACTAAATCGAACTGAAAAGGTTCTTTGATTTTTAAAGAATTAATGTAACTGAATGAACATGTATATACAAAAATAAATCTAAAAAAATCTAAACATACATCCTGATTGTGAGAACACTGGACAAGCTGGGAAGAAAACCCACTAGCAAATCATCTTGTTACTTATGAATCTTACAGCTTTTGTAGATTGCTTCTTTCTGAGTACCACCTCTTCCTGGAACAGTTTGATGTATTAAAAAAAAAAAAAAAAAAAAACTAGAGTACTCAGACATGTCAAATTCAATCCCTGTAGATGCTACTGAATCAAGTGTCCTACAGTTTAAGAGAGATCACTTACTCTCTCCTACAAGGGCCACCATCTGCATCTATAAACAAGGCAATAAATTGTTCACTTCAACAACATTTAATGAGCCTCTACTTTGCATAAGTCACTGGTTTAAATGCAGGCAATGGAAGGCTAGAGAGGAGCATGTCATTTTCATCATGGACTCCACAGTCTAGTCCAGACAGACTATTAAGAAAGTAATTATTATGCCACGTGCTAAGTGATCTGATTGATGCACAATCAAACACAGTGCGATCGAATATCATGCAGTTCAGCTGGAGGCAGGGAGTCGAGTTCATAGATCCATCAAAAACAAAGGCACAGAGGATCTGAATAAACGGAGGGAGGTTAATCACAAAAGACTATGGCCTTTCCTCTTGTGTACCGTACTGCCTCTTTACATTCATCCTTATATGTATTTCAAAATATAAATAACCCCATACTGTAAACCAGAGGAAAGGAAATCAAAGATAAAGATGAGAATAGACTCTTGATGAGAAAAAATCTGATGCTCATGAAATATCAGATACTCTTTTTGCCCCCCATCATTTGGTACCTGTGCCTACCTGGTGCTCTGAGCACATGCTTTATTACCTATTAGGTACTCAACATCATCATAGCAATATGAAAGAATGTGGCACGTTTGGCAAAGGAAAAGTAGACGGTACAGCAATAGTATAGGTTATAAGAATGAGAAGTGGCAGAAAACAGGGCTAGAAAGACAGCTTGGGAGCCCAATATGAAGGGCTTTCTATGCCATGCTAAGGAAATCCGAATTTTTGAACTCATGTCTTTAACCTTCAATAACCAAGAAGAGGTTACGATGTAATATGTTTTAAAATTACCCCCATTCTGGAGATTGCTTAAAAAACTGGAAATATAACTGCCTTATGATCCAGCAATCCCACTGCTGGGCATACACACTGAGGAAACCAGAATTGAAAGAGACACGTGTCCCCCAGTGTTCATCACAGCACTGTTTATAATAGCCAGGACATGAAGCAACCTAGATGTCCATCAGCAGATGAATGGATAAGAAAGCTGTGGTACATATACACAATGGAGTATTACTCAGCCATTAAAAAGAATACATTTGAATCAGTTCTAATGAGGTAGATGAAACTGGAGCCCATTATACAGAGTGAAGTAAGCCAGAAAGAAAAACACCAATACAGTATACTAACGCATATATATGGAATTTAGAAAGATGGTAATGATAAACCTGCATGCGAGACAGCAAAAGAGACACAGATGTATAGAACAGTCTTTTGGACTCTGTGGGAGACGGAGAGGGTGGGATGATTTCGGAGAATGGCATTGAAACACGTATAATGTCATATATAAAATGAATTCCAGTCCAGGTTTGATGCATGATACAGGATGCTTGGGGTTGGTGCACTGGGATGACCCAGAGGGATGGTATGGGGAGGGAGGAGGGAGGGGGGGTTCAGGATGGGGAACATGTGTATACCTGTGGTGGATTCATGTTGATGTATGGCAAAACCAATACAATATTGTAATTAACCTCCAATTAAAATAAATAAATTTATATTAAAAAAAGAATAAATAAAATTACCCCCATTCAAAATGGTTATTATGATGAAGAAGTCATGATTCTATGTTATCTGAAAAATCATCTTATTTCCAACTGCATCATTTTCTGACATTGTATTTCTGCAGTATCGTCAAATAATAACCCAATCAGAAATAATCACTAACTAGTAAGCTAATGAATATTAATCTCAAGAAAAAACTCAGAAAAAAAGAAAAAAACTCAAGTTGACAAGCAAAAATACCATAAAATATAATGAAGAAAATGTGGATGTTGATTGCATAAAAACACTATTTATAATAAAAACAACAGGGGCTTCCCTGGCGGCTCAGCGGTAAAGAATCCACCTGCCCATTGCAGGAGACATGGGTTCAATCCCCGACCCAGGAAGATCCCACATGCTGTGGAGCAACTAAACCCGTGTGCCACAACTACTGAAGCCCGAGCACCCTAGAGCCCATTCTCCACAAAGAGAGAAGCCACTACAATGAGAAGCCCACACACTGCAACTACAGAGTAGCCCCTGCTCACCACAACTAGAGAACAGCCCATGCAGCAACGAAGACTCAACACAACCAAAAATAAATAATTTTTAAAAAGCATTTAAAATTTGTGCAAAACAACAAAAACAACAACAAAAGGTGTGTGAGATAACTAAACATCCAATAGAAAGGGAGTAATAATTAACAATGTAGTTTGTGAGAAAAAAAAGTGACAACTGAACAGTCAAAATAAAGGTCACGTCCTTCCACCTCCTAAACAGTCTGGTCAGAAAGCTCTAAGTAGGGCCAAGCAAAGTAGGTGTCCTCTGGTGAGGGCAGGGGGGCAGGGTATGAAGAAGGCCCTTTATGGGGCTTCAGAGGATAAAGAAGGTGTTACTGCAGGGTGGCCTGACATGGCAAGTTGAATTCCAAACAAAGTGAGGACAGTATTCATGCAGGGGAAGAGCAGCCTCAATCAGACTGTATAGCAGGAGGGCAACTTCAGGGGAGGGAGAGGGCAGGGTGCATCAATAGGACACGGGCTGCATATGGCACTGGCCAAATAACAGAAGGCACATTTCTTTTTGGCCTTGCCACACAGCTTGTGGGATCTCAGTTCCCCAACAAAGGACCAAACTGAGGTCCACAGCAGTGAAAGAACCAAGTCTTAACAGCTGGACTGAATTCCCCAAGGAGACACGTTTCCTACTATTAGAGATTCAGCGGTGAAAACATGGAAAGGGAGGAAGCTAGAACGAACTCTATAGTGTTGTATCAGA
Organism: Bos taurus; assembly: GCF_002263795.3. Classification (NCBI taxonomy): domain Eukaryota; kingdom Metazoa; phylum Chordata; class Mammalia; order Artiodactyla; family Bovidae; genus Bos; species Bos taurus. The sequence goes on from NC_037357.1 coordinate 2,195,861, forward strand.
ATTTGAGGTATTGAAAGGAACTCATGGTTTTCAACATAATGAAATAAAGATGTAAAGTTTTACATGTGTGTTCTACACACACACATATTTTCTAGCTCTGCTCACTGACAGGGCCCAGGAACAGCAATACTCTGATAGCAATGAACACACACAGTACACAGATTTTGCTTCTAGAAACAATTCTCCACTAAAAGGAATCAGGATGACTGGCAGAGAAAGTGTAATATTTTGGTTCTAGAAACAATTCTAGATGATTTCAAAATGTAAGGAAGAATGATGGAGACATGTCAAAACACTTAGAAACCAACATGGATGGGCTCCTACTGACCAAATCTGGGAACATTTGGCATCAAAATATATAACCTATTATAACTCTTTGGACAACACTGGAACCTGTGACTCCATACCAACACAAATAAATACATTATTACAAAATGTGATGAGTCCTAATTATAAGAAATGCAAATGAAAATCACAAAAAAGCATCATTTCACACTGGTCAGAATGGCTAGCCTAAAAAAAATAAAAATCTACAAATAATAAATGCTGGAGACGATGTGGAGAGAAGGGAACACTCCTACACTGTTGGTGGGAATATAAATTGGTACAGCGACTTTGGAGAACAATATGCTACGGCTGCTAAATCGCTTCCTTAAAAAACTAAAAATAGAGCAACGATATGAATAGTCACTGGAAGGACTGATGCTGAAGCTGAAGTTCCAATACTTAAACCACCTGATGCAAAGAGCCGACTCATTAGAAAAGACCCTGATGCTTGGAAAGATTCAATGCAGGAGGAGAAGGGGATGACAGAGCATGAGATGGTTGGATGGCATCACTGACTCGATGGACATGAGTTCGAGCAAACTCTGGGAGACAGTGAAGGACAGGGAAGCCTGGCATGCTGTAGTCCACAAGGCTGCAAAGAGTCGGACATGACTTAGCGACTGAACAAAAATGATCCAGCAATCCCACTCCAGGGCATATAACCAGAAAAGATGAAAACTGTAATTTGAAAAGATACACGCAACCCACTGTCCATAGCATCTCTATCTACAATAGCCAAGACATAGGAACAATCCAAATGCCCATTAACAGATGATTAGCTTAAAGAAGATGTGGCATATACATACAATGGAATCTTACTTTGCCATAAAAAAGAATACAATATTGACATTTGCAGCAACATGGATGGACCTAGAGATGATCACACTAAGCAAAGGGAGTCAAACAGAGAAAGACACAGATTATACCACTTATATGTGGAATTTAAAAATAATACAGAATTAGATTAACAGACACAGAAAGCAAATTTATGATTACCAAAGAGGAAATAAAGGGGAGGAGGGATAAATTAGGAATATGGGATTAACAGATACAAACCACCTAAGATAGATAAGCAACAAGGATTTACTTCACAGTACTGGAAACTACCTTCAATATCTTAAAATAACCTATAATGGCAAATAATTTGAAAAAATATATTTAAAACTAAATAACATTACTGCACACCTGAAACTAACACAATACTGCAAATTAAAATTGTACTATACTTCAAGTTGGAAAAAAAAAAAGGTTAATGAGGAACAAGATATTTTTAGACCCTTAAAGTATTCCTACTATCTGCCCAGAAATACTATTAATTAGAAAGAAGAGAAAAGGCAATTTTACCATGTAAAGTTTAACTCTTTACAATTTAAGCCTAACAGACAGCAGCTTAATCAAGTTAACATCACCAGTACGGGACAAAAAAAATCACGTTTTACCTAACAGGATACAATGAGAATACAGTATCATTTCTGTGCAATTTCTGCTGATGAAGGAAGATCTGAATATAAGCATGACAAACCATTAGGACTAACTCAAACTGAAGGACATTCTACAAAATAACTGGTCTTCAGTCTTCAAAAGTGCCAAAGACATGAAAGTCAAGGAAAGACTGAGGAAGTGTTGCATATGAAGAAAACTGACAGACCGCACAGAAGCGCACCGGCTGCGAAGGATGGCACAGAAGTGTGGCCCAGAGAAGTTACCCCTCACACAAGGTCAGGGCGGTGACTGAGAGTGCAACGCTGCGTCGGCACAGGAGCGGCCGAGATGAGCTACCCCACATCTGAGGTCAGGGGCTGAGGCTGTGACGAGCTACCCCACGTCCAAGGACAGGGGCGGCAGCCGAGATGAGCTACCCCATGTCCAAGCTCAGGAGGGGCGGCTGTGAGGAGATACCCCTCATACAAGGTAAGAGAAACCCAAGGAAGTTGGTAGGTGTTGTGAGAGGGCACCAGAGGGCAGACACACTGCATCCATAATCACAGAAAACTAGCCAATAATCACAGAAAATAATCACATAATCACAGAAAACTAGCCAATCTGATCACACGGACCACAGCCTTGTCTAACTCAATGAAACTAAGCCATGCCGTGTGGGGCCACCCAAGATCAAACGGATCATGGTGGAGAGGTCTGACAGAATGTGGTCCACTGGAAGAGGGAATGGCAAACCACTTCAGTATTCTTGCCTTGAGAACCCCATGAACAGTATGAAAAGGCAAAATGATAGGGTACTGAAAGGGGAACTCCCCGGGTTGGTAGGTGCCCAATATGCTACTGGAGATCAGTGGAGAAATAACTCCAGAAAGAATGAAGGGATGGAGCCAAAGCAAAAACAATACCCAGTTGTGGATGGGACTGGTGATAGAGGCAAGGTCTGATGCTGTAAAAGCAATATTCCATAGGAACCTGGAATGTTAGGTCCATGAATCAAGGCAAATTGGAAGTGGTCAAACGGGACATGGCAAGAGTGAATGTCGACATTCTAGGAATCAGTGAACTGAAATGGACTGGAGTGGATGAATTTAACTCAGATGACCGTTATATACACTACTGTGTGCATGAATCCCTTAGAAGAAATGGAGTAGCCATCATGGTCAACAAGAGAGTCCAAAATGCAGTACTTGGATGCAATCTCAAAAACGACAGAATGATCTCTGTTCATTTCCAAGGCAAGCCATTCAATATCACAGTAACCCAAGCCTATGCTCCAACCAGTAACGCTGAAGAAGCTGAAGTTGAACGGTTCTATAAAGACCTACAATACCTTTTAGAACTAACATCCCAAAAGATGTCCTTTTCATTATAGGGGACTGGAATGCAAAAGTAAGAAGTCAAGAAACATCTGGAGTAACAGGCAAATTTGGCCTTGGAATATGGAATGAAGCAGGGCAAAGGCTAATAATAGAGTTCTGCCAAGAGAATGCACTGGTCATAACAAACACTCTCTTCCAAAAACACAAGAGAAGACTCTATGCATGGACATCACCTGGTGGTCAACACCAAAATCAGATTGATTATATTCTTTGCAGCCAAAGATAGAGAAGCTCTATACAGTCAGCAAAAACAAGACTGGGAGCTGACTGTGGCTCAGATTATAAACTCCTTGTTGCCAAATTCAGACTTAAATTGAAGAAAGTAGGGAAAACCACTAGACCACTCAGGTACAACCTAAATCAAATCCCTAATGATTATACAGTGGAAGTGAGAAATAGATTTAAGGGACTAGATCTGATAGACAGAGTGCCTGATGAACTATGGATGGAGGTTCATGACATTGTACAGCAGACAGGGATCAAGACCATCCCCATGGAAAAGAAATGCAAAAAAGCAAAATGGCTGTCTGAGGAGGCCTTACAAATAGCTGTGAAAAGAAGAGAAGCAAAAACCAAAGGAGAAAAGGAAAGATTTAAGCATCTGAATGCAGACTTTCAAAGAATAGCAAGGAGAGATAAGAAAGCCTTCCTCAGCAATCAATGAAAAGAAATAGAGGAAAACAATACAATGGGAAAGACTAGAGATCTCTTCAAGAAAATTAGAGATACCAAAGGAACATTTCATGCAAAGATGGGCTCGATAAAGGACAGAAATGGTATGGACCTAACAGAAACAGAAGATATTAAGAAGAGATGGCAAGAATACAAAGAAGAACTGTACAAAAAAGATCTTCACGACCCAGATAATCATGATGGTGTGATCACTGACCTAGCACCAGACATCCTGGAATGTGAAGTCAAGTAGGCCTTAGGAAGCATCACTACGAACAAAGCTAGTGGAGGTGATGGAATTCCAGTTGAGCTATTTCGAATCCTGTGAGGTGATGCTGTGAAAGTGCTACACTCAATATGCCAGCAAATTTGAAAAACTCAGCAGTGGCCACAGGATTGGAAAAGGTCAGATTTCATTCCAATACCAAAGAAAGGCAATGCCAAAAAATGGTCAAACTACCGCACAATTGCACTCATCTCACAGGCTAATAAAGTAATGCTCAAAATTCTCCAAGCCAGGCTTCAGCAATACATGAATCGTGAACTTGATTCACGATTTGAGTTTGAGTAGATTCCGGGAGTTGGTAACAGACAGGGAGGTGATTCATGGGGTCGCAGAGTTGGACACAACTGAGCGACTGAACTGAACTGAATACTTAGAAGGAGGCTGATGTGAACAATTTTAAGAGGGAATATTTGAGTGTTTATTATGTTCCAGATAGCATTTTATAAGCATTGAGAAATCCTGAAGAGGAATATGGACATAGAAAGATATACTGATATTTTACATGAAAAATGCAAATACAAAATAATATCTATTATATTTTATAAAAACAATGATATACACATTTTATATAAATATATACCAAAATATTAACCAAGTAGTGAAACAACTTAATGATATAAATTTTCTTTTCATGAAAGTACTAAGTTCTAAAAATAATGAGATATATTAATTTTTCATTGTGACGTATTTCGAAATGAACCATTTAAAATATTTAATAGTAATATGAAAGTGAAAGTGTTAGTTGCTCAGTCGTGTCTGACTCTTTGTGATCCCATGAACTGTAGCCCGCCAGGCTCCTCTGTCCACGAAATTCTCCTGGCAAGAACACTGGAGTGGGTTGCCATTTCCTTCTCCAGGGGATCTTTCCAAACCCAGGATCAAACCTGGGTCTCCTACATTGCAGGCAGATTCTTTACCACAGGGCACAGGGAAGCCCATATGGGGAAACATTAACACTGCATTATCAGAGAAATACATGACATAAAAATACGTGTAAGGTAGGAGTCTAATTTCTTTTATTTTAAGAAAGAAAGGGAAAAAAATGAGTGAAATATATCTAAATGTTAAAAGAGTAGTTGAATTTAAATAATGAAATTATTTTCTATTTATTCTTTTCTGCGTTTTCTCAATTTTATACTATACATAGATCAATTTTATTTTAAAATGCTATTTTTTTTCATTAGGTGATTATTAAGTAGATGGTTAATGATATGAAAAGTGTTAATGGTATCACTTTGTATAACTGAAAACTGTACATACATGAAGATCATGTAAAATATATGCACAGAAAAACAGTTGAAAGGATATATGCCAACACAATAACTGGTTTACCTTAGATAAGGTGGGATAATGTAAGATTTATTTTCTTTTCTGCATTTTTCAAAATTTCTGTAATTTTCATATACATATATATATATACATGTATTTCACCTATTATGTGTAAAAATCATCTTTATAAGGAAAGGAAAGTACATGAAGGGTACTAGAATAAGAATTAGTGATAAATGTTTTAGAAAATAATTATTAAAACTGAAAAAGATCCATTATCTTAACACTCTCAAAACACAGCATGGTATTGACAGTAGACATGGATACTGAGTGTAGTGAACAAGACAATGGCCTAATCCTTAGAACACAGCCTAATCCCCAGTTTGTGAATATGTTACTTGACATGGTAAAATGGACTGCAGATGTGATTAAATTAAGGGCTAGGAAACGCGGAGGGAGGTGTTACACTGGATTATTCAAGTAGGCTCAATGTAATCATAAGCATTCTTATAACAGAAGAAAGAAGCAGAAGAGGTCCAAGTGATGAGATATGAGACAAACTCAACCCACTGTTGCTGGCTTTGAAGATGGAGGAAGAGAGTAAAGTAGTGTAGGCAGCCTCTGGAAGATTAGAAAGGCAAGGAAACAGAATTTCCCTTAAAGACTCCAAAAGGAACGCCGTCCTGCCTATACCTTGACTTTAGTCCCATGACCTCCAGAACTGCAAGATAATAAATCTGTGTTGTTTTAAGCACTGAGATTGTGGTTATTCAATACAGCAAGAGGAAACTAATATTTAGGGTTATATAGTTGTTTAGTGACTAAGTCGTGTCTGACTTTTTGTGACTCCACCAGGCTCCTCTGTCCATGGGATTTCCCAGGCAAGAATACTGGAGGGGGGTTGCCATTTTCTTCCCCAGGGGATCTTCCTGACCCAGGGGTCGAACCCATGTCTCCTGCAGATTCTTTACCACTGAGCCACCAGGAAAGCCCACGTGGGGCTATGGACAACTGTAAAGAAATTGATGATTTTAGCAATCTGTTTTAGAGAAAACAAAATCACTGAGGGGGGAGAATGAGCTGAATTTGAACTAACAATGTTTTTAACAGCAGGAGTTGTGCCTGGATGTGGATATGTCATTAAGTATATGCTTATGTCCAACTAATACGCTAGAATAGCACTCAGTGATGTTCAGGACACAGACAGGGTTAAGATTCCATCTAGTAATATTTTTATCTACCTCCCTGCTTGCCACTGATTATTAGATGAAGGCTTATTCCCTTATTATAATTGATGTATTAATTCCCTTATTAATAGTTATCCATCCCACAGAAAAGAAACTACTTGAACTATTTAGCCAAAAGTATTTTATACATATAGACTACATACCAAATTAACTATAAATATAAAATTTATGTACCAAACAATACTGAAAATCTTACAGAAAACATTTTATTATAGAAACTACTTTTTTTTTTTGCTTTAAATATGCAAAATGTAGGTATCTGAGGTAAAAATGATACTTTACATCAGAAAACCTGGGTATTGATATCCTGGATCTTTCCCTTGCTGTGTGAACTTGGAAAAGGTCTCTCATCTTTGCATATCATATTCCTTGCCTTTTTACATTTAAGAGGGTTGAACAACATCTCTACAATCTTTTTCTGTCTTTAAAGAAATGCAGTCTCTTTTTTGTGGAGCCACAACTATTCTTAGAAAAACAAGTAGTCTTAACTCTGTTCTCAACTCCTTTCAAAAATCAACTTGAATTGCTGTAGGGTCAGCCTTCCAGGGAGAAGAAAGTAATTCAAGCATATCATCTCATTAATTTTCAAGACAGGAGAAAGAAAGTATTTCTGTTTGGGAAAAAAAAAAGAGAGAGAGAGAGAGAGAGAAAGACAAAGAAAGAAATGGGTAGCATGCTAAATAAATTGCCACTGTTGGTAGAGGCAGGACTAGAAGACAGGGTTTTTCAAACTCAAGATTGCATTCTGCGTTTTCAGCAGAAGGGTCTCTCAGGTAAATGAACTGTCCTTAAAGGGAAAGGATAGGAGTATGGGATTAAGAGCTAATATTTATGTACTTTGCCCTACATGTCACATGGTCAAAGGATAAATATAACAGAAAGAGGCAGACTCTAGGGTCCAGAGATCAAACAGCTCTTCTCTCCCTAGAGGCCTTATTGGTTTTAGCCCTGCCTCAGGGAACCTAGAGAGAAAAGTATGTTCTAAGTAGCCTCCCACTGACTCAGACAGCCACCCAAACTTGAGAAGACAAAATTGGGAGCTAAGCCAAACCCGAGGGACCTGCCAACTCTGGACAATGGCTGATCTCAGACAAGTTCAGACGAAGTTACATAATACTATTTTCAATAATGTGCCAGGAAAAATAAATGACACTGTCTATATCTAGGCACAGCTCCTGTCAAAAACAACAAGTTTAATTCAAATTAACTCTGCTGTCTCTGTTATTTTGTTTCCCGGAAAACAGATTGCTAAAATCAGAGAATGTTTTTTTCTAGCTTTCAGGAGCTCGTATCTGTGTCATCTATGCCATGCTGTGCTGATAAAGGAAAATGTCTCCACATTCAGGAGAATTTACTTCATAATATATCTAGGAAGGGAGAAGGACACATTTCCTTTTCCCTCAATGGCAGATTAAGGCCTTGGACTCTAAGAGGAGACCCAAAATAGGGCTGCCTGAGGGTCACAAAGCTTGAAACTGCTATAGCTAAAACCCAAAAGCAGGCACAGAAACTATAATCCACAGTCCAAGAGTAGAGCTTCCTTCCAGGAAAAAGAAAAGGTATGACTCTTTTTCTGTTCATTTTAATTTAAAATAAAGCAATGGATGGGCGGGGGGGATCTTCCCTGGTGGCTCAGTGGTAAAGACTCCGTCTGCCAATGCAGGAGACATGGTTTGACCCTTTATTTGGAAGATCCCACATGCCAAGGAGCAACTAAGCCCATGCTCCACAAGCACCAAGCCTGTGCTCTAGAGCCTGGGAGCCACAACTACTGGGCCCATGCATGCTGCTGCTGCTGCTGCTGCTGCTACTGCTTCTAAGCCGCTTCAGTCGTGTCCGACTGTGCGGCCCCATAGACGGCAGCCCATCAGGCTCCACCGTCCCTGGGATTCTCCAGGCAAGAACACTGGAGTGGGTTGCCATTTCCTCCTCCAATGCATGAAAGTGAAAAGTGAAAATGAAGTCGCTCAGTCATGTCAGACTCTTAATGACCCCATGGACTGCAGCCCACCAGGCTCCTCCGTCCATGGGATTTTCCAGGCAAGAGTACTGGAGTGGGGTGCCATTGCTTTCTCTGACGCATGCTAGAGCTCCTGCAACTTCTCTGCAACTAGAGAAGCCACTGCAATGAGAAGCCTGTACACTGACTGCAACTAGAGAGTAGTCCCCACTCACCACAGCTAGAGAAAAGCCAGTGCAGCGATGAAGACCCAGCACAGCCAAAATAAAGAAATAAATAAAATTATTTTAAAAATTAAAGCAATGATAGAAAAGCATTAGGAGATAGGAAGTCAACATGTCACACAACGATGACCAGAAGATAAAGGAAAACTTTGTTGTCTGACTGTATATTTTTAAAAAGCATCCACATCATGTAAGGCTCTGAACTGTTTCATGGGTCCCGCATAACCCATGACCCAATTGTGATTCAGGAGGCTTTGGAAATTTTATATAATCTTTCAACATTCTCCACACAACTGCATTTGTTGGGAAGATGAAAAGGGGGGAAAACTGAAAGACGGGAAATGGAGAGAAGTGAATACTTTTTAAAGAAAAGCTTACTTTTGTCAACTTCCAGGTTTCCAATTCATTTATAGCACTTAACCTATTAGTTAATACATATGCACTTTCAAAATACAGCAGAAATGCCTTGACCTGGGGACTTCCCTGGTGGTCCAGGGGCTAAGACTCCACACTCCCAATGCAGGGGGCCCAGGTTCGATTCTCAATCAGGGAACTAGATCTCACATGCTGCAATTAAAGATCCCACCCTACCACCACCATTGGAATGAGTTGTTACTACTATGGGAGTCATAATAGAAGAAGACCTCATTCTTTTTGGAAGAGGAATGGAGTTCATGTTAGTGAAGGTATTACAGAGGAGTTAAGACCTTTGCTGGGTCTTGAAGGATAAACAGGAGTTGGTTAGGCCAACAACCAGGGAGAAGGCATACCAGAAAGAAGGATGAAAACACGAGGGAACGTGTTACCTCCCAATGTTGAGGGAGGCTGCAATATGTGCTGTAGGCAGGAGATGAGGCTGGGGAGGCAGGGGAGCTGCATGACAGGCCTTGCCACACTGTGAACCAGTAAAGAAATCTAAACAAGGAGATGATATGAACACACATATTCACATTACAGAAGGATCATTACAGCTGCCCCTGATACCTCTCTTGTGCCCATGCCAAGTCAGAAATTACAACTGTTGGAATATACTGGGAAGCCTTTGTGCCAGACTCTGGATACATTCATTTCTTATTACTGCTGTGACAAATGACTACAATCTTAACAGCTTTCAGTTCAGTTCAGTCACTCAGTCGTGTCCGATTCTTTGCGACCCCATGAATTGCAGCATGCCAGGCCTCCCTGCCCATCACCAAGTCCCGGAGTTCACTCAAACTCACATCCATCGAGTCGGTGATGCCATCTAGGCATGTCATTCTCTGTTGTCCCCTTCTCCTCCTGCCCCCAATCCCTCCCAGCATCAGAGTCTTTTCCAATGAGTCAACTCTTCACATGAGGTGGCCAAAGTACTGGAGTTTCAGCTTTAGCATCAGTCCTTCCAACGAACACCCAGGACTGATCTCCTTTAGAATGGACTGGTTGGATCCTTGCAGTCCAAGGGACCCTCAAGAGTCTTCTCCAACACCACAGTTCAAAAGCATCAATTCTTCAGTGCTCAGCTTTCTTCACAGTCCAACTCTCACATCCATATATGACCACTGGAAAAACCATAGCCTTGACTAGACGGACCTTTGTTGGCAAAGTAATATCTCTGCTTTTGAATATGCTATCTAGGTTGGTCATAACTTTCCTTCCAAGGAGTAAGCATCTTTTAATTTTATGGCTGCACTAACCATCTGCAGTGATTTTGGAGCCCAAAAAAATAAAGTCAGCCACTGTTTCTACTGTTTCCCCATACATTTGCCATGAAGTGATGGGACAAGATGCCATGATCTTAGTTTTCTGTATGTTGAGCTTTAAGCCAACGTTTTCACTCTCCTCTTTCACTTCCATCAAGAGTCTTTTTAGTTCCTCTTCACTTTCTGCCATCAGGGTGGTATTATCTGCATATCTGAGGTTACTGATATTTCTTCTGGGAATCTTGATTCCAGCTTGTGCTTCTTCCAGCCTAGTGTTTCTCATGATGTACTCTGCATATAAGTTAAATAAGCAGGGTGACAATATACAGCCTTAACGAACTCCTTTTCCTATTTGGAACCAGTCTGTTGTTCCATGTCCAGTTCTAACTGTTGCTTCCTGACCTGCATATAGGTTTCTCAAGAGGCAGGTCAGGTGGTCTGGTATTCCCATCTCTTTCAGAATTTTCCACCATTTATTGTGATCCACACAGTCAAAGGCTTTGGCATAGTTAATAAAGCAGAAATAGATGTTTTTCTGGAACTCTCTACATTTTTTCATGATCCAGCGGATGTTGGCAATTTGATCTCTGGTTCCTCTTCCTTTTCTAAAACCAGCTTGAACATCAGGAAGTTCATGGTTCACGTATTGCTGAAGCCTGGCTTGGAGAATGTTGAGCATTACTTTACTAGCGTGTGAGATGAGTGCAATTGTGCGGTAGTTTGAGAATTCTTTGGCATTGCCTTTCTTTGGGATTGGAATGAAAACTGAACTTTTCCAGTCCTGTGGCCACTGCTGAGTTTTCCAAATTTGCTGGCATACTGAGTGCAGCACTTTCACAGCATCAACTTTAAACAACACAAATTGACTCTCTTATAGTTTCGGAGGTCAGAAGTCTAAAATCAAGGTATTGGTGAGGCTAGGGAGGAGAATTTGTCTGTCTTTTCTAGCTTCTAGAGGGCACCTGCATTCTATGGCTCATGATACCTTCCTCCATCTTCAAAAGACATGGCTCCAAACTCTCCTTCCTTGATCACATCTCCTTTTTCTGACTCTGAATCCACTTGCATCCCTTTTATGAGGACCCTTGTGATCACAGTGGGCTCTCCTAGATAATCCAGGATAACTTCCCCATCTCAAGATCCTTAGCTAAACCATATATGCAAAGTCCATTTTTGCCACATACAATCAGTCCCAGGTTCTGTGGATTAACATGTAGACATCTTTGGAGGGCCACTATTAAGTCTACCACAGGGAGTATTTGCCAGATTTCTTCACCATAAAGGTACTATGTTTTCCTTTCCACTCTCTTTGGAAAGTAAATCATTAAGTCTACACTCAAGAAGGGAGACAGATGAAATTCTATCTGCTGGAGGGGGAAATATATACTGAGTTGGCCAAAAAGTCTGTTTGGGTTTTTCTGTAACATCTTATGGACACCAAACGAACTTTCTGACCAACTCAATATATACAAACACACATACTCATAACATATATATAATTTGGAATTGTCCTTCAAGGAAGAACTGTCTTTCCTCCCGCATCTATTTATTTCATTTATTTCTATCATGGGTAAAACTCTGAGGAAGGGGTTCAAGAGCACATAGTGGGGCGATGGTTAATTCATTCATTAGGCAAATATTAATACCTACTGTACAACTAAAATGTACAAGACACAGTGGTAGGTGATAAAATTAATCAACAAGACAGACAATATCCCTGCCCTCCTACAGCTACTATTTTAGCAAAAGGGAACAGATAATAAACAAAGAAGGAAAATATCTAATAGTGATAGTGATGAGTCATGCAGAGAATGGAACTAGGTGAGTGTGACACTAAACAAGTGGCCTCTTCAGCGTGGGTGGTCAAAGAAAATCTTTAAGTGGATATTTCCGTGGAGATCTGAAAAGAAGAAGAAACAGCCACACAAAGACCATGAGGAAGAACGTTCCAGACAAAGGGAACAGCCATTACAAAGGCCATTCAAGGAATCTTTCTTCCTCTGAGAATAAACAAATAGAAAAACAATTAGCATGGGGGTAGTGAAAATTTATTGAAAAACAAGGAAAAGGAGATATGTCATCATAAATGCTCAGAGAAAGAGCAGAACTCTGGAAATGTTTTCATACAGGAGTCAGAAAACAATGCTGAAAGCTTTTGGCACTTTTAGGAGAACAAGAAAACATTCAGGAGAACAAGAATCAATAAAGCAGGAAGAGGAAGCCAAATAAGATAACATGATCAGATGAGGAAAGCAATAAATTATACTGGCCAACTACCAGGAAACTAAACCAGAATAACAACTAAAATGTGTATCAGAGAAAGTAGAGAGAGAGTCTGATACAGTTTAAAATAAATTCATTAAGGAACAGAAAAAAGATAACAAATATTTAAGTTAGGAGAGAAAATATGATATGGTAGACACTAAAACAAGTAATATCCACAAAGTAAATCCAACCTAAATATTTAATGTTAAGAAATCATTTGTACCATGAAAGAGTTTACACTTTGCAGCTATTATAGCTACTACAAGTTTTTATTGACATGTGAAAATGCTCATGATACAACTAAGGAAAACAGTAGGATACAGACATGATATAAAGTATAATAAAACAGTAAGTTTTTCCATTTATTGAGAATTTACCATGTACCGGAAATGTGAATATCTTACTAAATTTTATTTTATTCTTAGAACAATCCAAAACAATGACACTCTTTTATTTTATAGATGAGGAAACACATTCAGACACATTCAGAGAGGTTAAGAAACTTTCCAAAGTTCACACAGCTAGTAAGTAGTAGAGTTTGATATGAACTTGTATTTGGAAGATTTCAAAGTTTCTGCTCTTAAGCACATATACCATATCATGTTCAATAATTACAACTTCAGTTACATTTTAAAATACACCAAAAAACCACAGTGAAAATGCATTAAGGGGGTTTAAGAGAGTTACTTCTGGTGATTATTTTCTCTGCATACACGTATATAATTTGTTATTTTAAGTGTTCCATAATAAATATGAATTATTTGTAAAGTCAAAACAAATGAACAACTAGTAGAGAGAGGAATAAAGAACTTTTTAGTTGGGGGACTCATGAAAAAGATTTAAATGTTAAATAGAAATGTTAAGGTCTTCACACACTGTTTGGAATTGAAATAATGGCTGTAGATGAGATGTCCCAGAAAGAATGTGTAGACTACGCATAGAATCATGAACAGGAATATTCAAGACATAGAGGAATCAGGGTAGTAATTCCTCGCCCCAGAAAGAGAGACACTTCCTATGGCCTAGAAAATTCTCTAGAAAGATCAAACAGGCAAACATTACTAACAATTCCATGCCCTTTGTATAAAGATATGTAACTCTTCGGTGAAAGGAACAAATATGCTGATAAACACACATATACTGCAATATATTACAACAATAATAATAGGTAACCCAAGATCTACAGAATTTCTGAGCCAAAATAAAAGTCCATAGTATAAAATGTAACTGGTCTCAGAAATCTGTGCATTATCCTCATATTATAATGCTTATAGGCATCTTCCAGCCAAAGATTTAACCTTATTATAATCATTGACTCAATTTAGCAAAGGTAAAACTAGATTCTCATAAATTTTTAATCTTTAGAAAGCACAGAAAATCCTATCTTCATAGAAGTTTAAAAAGTTGAATTGTGAAAAGAGTAATAAAAGGATATCTTCAATGACTGACCATTTTCAAGGTTAATCCAAGACGTGTTATTTATCACCTACTACGTGCTTAGGTTTAAAGATATAATTCCAGACTTTTAAAACTTAATGGAAGGTCAGGATTTTCTAATCCTTAAAGGTTACAGATGAGACCAGTGCTTGATAAAAGGTAAAGGCTCAATATTTTAAACTATCAAATGACCAGATTTAAAGCCCTGTATTCCCTTGACATCATATAGTAAGAAATGATTATAGCTGTTTCCATAGTTTTAAAAACAATTAAGGTTCTATAGAACGCACATACTTTTATATGCTAGCTTTGAGAAGAAAACATAAAATTAACTTTTCTTAATTATGAGCCATATTTTGTTGTAGTAAATTTTCAACATAAAAAAAGAAATGATTATACATTAAGCCAGTTTAAAAAGTCTGAGCTTATTCTTAGAAATCTGTAATAAATTTCATTAGTCTATTTTACAATTTAATGATTACTGTTTAATATCCAATTACTTAACTCTTAGTAAGAGTTGACTGTGGAAAACAAAACTACCCTAAACAATTTAAGCAAATAAAATCACAAGCAACAAATAATTGTTGATACATGTTATAATGTTTGTAAATATTTGATGAATGCCTATTATGTACAAAACCCTGCATTATATACAATGTGATGTAAATATGCATTAGATGCAGGCAGTCACGCTCTGAAAGAGCTCTCTTAATGATGCTGTAAGCAAAGACATGCTCAAATTACTTCAATGCAGAACCAAATATGAGAAAATTCATCAGATGAATGAATATGAGAAAATGGTTCACAGACAAAAGAGACTCTCCTGATCATCTGAAAATCCCGTGGACAGAGGAGACTGGCGGGCTACAATCCGTAGGATCACAAAGAGTTGGACACAACTATGGACTACACTTTCTTTCTTTCTTTTGATTATCTGCTTGGATTGATCAGGGAGGGCTGACAGACAGGGCAGACAATTTGATGAGGGTCTTGGAGAACAGGTAGATTTCAATAGCTGGAGACAGGAAAGGGGAGTCTGGACCACATTATCAGATAAGCCATTTTAAAAGATCATATGGATTGGAGTGTGAAGAATCTAGTTAAATATCAAGCATTGTTAAAGTTACCCCAAATATTTCACAACTTCCTCCCCACTCTTCATCATTTCCTCTGCCACCACCTCTGTTCAGACTCTCCTCATTTCTTATTTTCCCTACTACAGTAGTCACCTAACTGACAGGGAACCATGTATTATCATTCACTGTCATATCCCTAACACCTTGCACAGTAAATGGTGCATAATATTTGTTAAAGGGATGAAAATCCAATTATACAGTGTCTGGCACTCTTTCTCCTGTGTTGCAAATACCAGACACTATTATACGCTCTGTTTTATTTACCAAAGAATACTTTTTAGAAAATTGGAACACTGTCAGAGCTTTCTACATCATTGCAGAAATCCTTCCTACAGCTAGGAACCCCAAAAGGACACACCACCACACACCACCAGCTGGGTAACTCTTACCAAAGTGGGCCCTCCCTGACAGTGCGTGACGTGTACTGTCAGTGTGAGGAAGATGCTCACACTGAGATGATGTTTGCAGCACAGTAAGTCATACATGGCTGACCTCTCTCTATACCAGATGAATCACTGGAATAAAACTTTTAACATGGTAAAACAGATGATGAATGGTAGACTGCAAGACTAAAAACATCTAAGACTAATAAAAGATTAACGCTATTCGGTACTGCAAACCTCCACCCTTAATTCTTTATCTACTTTGTTTCATTTTCTGCATTAACTTTCTCATATATAAATATATATTTGGTTTTTGTCTGACCCCACCCCAATCTCCATCAAAATATAAGTTCAATAAGAACAAAGATTCATCATTTTTAATATAGTCATCATCGAGGCTCCCCTGGTAGCCCAGTGGTTGAGAGTCTGCCTTGCAGTGCAGAGTACATGGGTTCAATCCCTGGTCCAGGAAGATCCCACATGCTGTGGAGCAGCTAAGCCTGTGTGTTGCAACTACTGAGCCTACATGCCCTAGAGCCTTTGCTCTACAACAAGAGAAATTACTGCAATGGGAAGCCCAAGCATCATGACTAGAGAGTAGCCACTTCTCACTTTAACTAGACAAAGTCCGCGTGCAGCAACGAAGACCCAGCACAGCCAAAAACAACTAATGAAAATGTTTAGCACTTAGCGATTACACAATAAATGTTTGCTGAATTATAAGCAGAACAAATCATTAGAATTTTTTGACCAGTAATTACTGCTACACATGCCAGACATTATATTAAACAATGTTTGTATTAAATCTATAAATTTAATAAGTTTGTATTAAATCTATAAAACAATGTGGGAAGAGCTTGTCTCTTCCCAAAATTGAGTCTTTTAGTCAAGGACCATACAATGTCTCTCCATTAAAAAAAAAAAAACAAAACTTCCTTCTTATCTCTCAGTTGAATTTTTAAAGTTTCTTCATATAGGTCTTAGAAGTTTTTATTGGGTTGATTACTAAAGGGCTTTCCTAGTGTCTCAGTTGGTAAAGAGTCTGCCTGCAATGTGGGAAAGCTGGGTTTGATCCATGGGTCGGGAATACTCCCTGGAGAAGGAAATGGCAACCAATTCCAGTAGTCTTACCTGGAGAATTCCATAGACAGAGGAGCCTGGTGGGCTATAGTCCATGGGGTCACAAAGAGTCAGAGATGACTAAATGACTAACACTGAACAATTAAATTTTATGGCTTTTGTAAATGGAATATTTTCCCTTATATATTCTATTTATCTATCTATCTACGTTTGGCTGTGCTGAGTCTTCATTGCTTTGCCCAGGCTTTCTCTAGTCGTAGTGAGTGGAGGCCATTCTTCCTTGCAGTGTGCCGGCTTCTCATTGCGGTGGCAGCTCATATTGCGGAGCATGTACTCTAGGGCACACAGGCTTCAGAAGTTGCAGCACATAAACTCAGTACTTGCACCTTCGTGGGCTTTAGAGTGCAGGCTCAGGAGTTGTGGTGCACAGGCTCAACTGCTCCATGGCATGTGGGATCTTCCCAGATAAGGGACTGAATCTGTGTCCCCTGCACTGTCAGGCAGATTCCTATCCACTGCGCTACCAGTCAAGTCCCCAGTATATATTCTAAATGGCTATGTCTGATACAGATAAAAGGTATTGTTTTGTAATTTTTACCTTATATCTAACTACATTTTAGAACTTAGCCTATTATACAGAGTCAAGTAAGCTAGAAAGAAAAACACCAATACAGTATACTAACGCATATATATGGAATTTAGAAAGATGGTAACAATAACCCTGTATACGAGACAGCAAAAGAGACACAGATGTATAGAACAGTCTTTTGGACTCTGTGGGAGAGGGAGAGGGTGGGATGATTTGGGAGAATGGCATTGAAATACGTATAATATCATATATAGAACGAGTCGCCAGTCCAGGTTCAATGCACGATACTGGATGCTTGGGGCTGGTGCACTGGGACGACCCAGAGGGATGGTACGGGGAGGGAGGAGGGAGGAGGGTTCAGGATGGGGAACACGTGTATACCTGTGGAGGATTCATTTCGATGTTCGGCAAAACCAATACAATATTGTAAAGTTTAAAAATAAAATAAAATTTTAAAAAAAAGAAAAAAATAAAAAAAATAAAATTCTGTGAACAAAGAAGTTGTTTTTAAGTCTTAGCTTTTGTAGGTACATGACCCTATCTTCTAAAACTTGATCATTTTTGTTTCCTCCTTCCTGTGAACTATGCCTCTTTATCGACACTGACCATAGTTTACAGATACACGTTAAAATGGTGATAGAGGGCATCTTTGTTTTGTTGCTGCTTAAGGAACAACTCTTATATTTATCATTAAGTGCGATGCTTGTTTGTTGGTTTCAGACAGATAATTATTATTCTTGTTAAGAGTACAACTTTCTATCACTCACTAACTCTAAATCTTAAAATGGGCAATGAATTTTTTCAAACACCTTCAGCATTTACTGTATCTTTTATTTCTTAGGAAATCTACTGACAGACTGCATCATATGAGTAGCTTTCATGGTATTAAAGAATTCACAGTCTGGAATAAAACTTTCCTAGTCACAAAGGGTTAATACTTCTCATACATTCCTAAATGTGTCTGGTTTCTTTTTTATTTAGAATATGAAACTGTTCTACAATTTGTGTATACAAACATGTCATAAGTTCATTTATTTAAGTTTCTGGTCAAGAATGCACTTACAATGCAGGGGTTAAAACATTAGGAAAAAAGCCTGAAATTTGGGACAGTAAAGATTTCTTAGAAATATGCAAAAATTACTGAGCATAAAGAAAAAGTGACAATTGAACTTCATAAAAATAAAACAAAAATAAAACTGCTCACCAAAAGACACAATAAGAAAGGGGATGGAAGCTACAGAATGGAAGAAAATAGTCATAATACATCTATCTAAATATCAAGAAAAAAAATTAAAAACTCAAAGAGAAAAAAATCAATTTTTAAATGGGCAAAAGATTTGGATACTTCTAAAAGACAGATAAATACCTAACAAACATACAAAAACAAACTCACATCATTTCACATGAGGAAAATGCAAAGTGAAAACCATAGTGGCAAACAACTATACACCCAAGAGAATAACTAAAAGTAAACACCAAGAGTTTGTAAAGATTCTCACTTTTTATTGGTCTGAGAAGAAACTGGTATAACTTCTTTAAAAGTGTTTGGCAGTTTCTAATAATGTCAAATAAATTAAATAAACATATATACACATATGACCCACCAATTCTAGTTCTAGGTATATAGCCAAAGGAAATGAGTATATATGTATGTCCACAAAAAAATTTGCTAAAAAGATCAACAACAGCTTAATTCATAATAGCCAAATAATGAGTATAACTTAAATGACTCTCAACAAGAAATGGATAAATTGTGGTATATTTAAACAAGGGACTACTACAAGCAATAAAAACAAGGAATTACTGATACCTGCAATAATAATGGATTTCAAAAGCGTTATTTTGAACAACAGAAGCCATACACAAAAGAATACACAGTGTTAGACTACATTTACATGAAGTTCAAGAACAAGCAACACGAACCCAAGATACACAAGTCAGTAGGACGGGAGGAGACACGAACTGGAGAGGGGAACGAGGGAGTTCTCTGGAACTGTTTCATATCTTGACCTCGGTTGTGGTTACCTGGATGTTTGCATGTATTAAAATAAATCCAGAGGTATATTTAAATGTTTCTGTATTTTACTATATGTAATTATATCTTGATAATAATAATGGAAACAAATTCCATTGTGCTATAACTACCTCAGTTATCAACTTAAGCTTAGGAAATACTGCCCTCCTACCAGTTCCTCTTCCAAATGTGTGATACAGACCCCTGACTTCAGCAGCACATGAACTCTGCAGTCTCAATTCCCCACTAGAAATCTACCCCTGCAATCTACTCTTCTCTTCTATATAGCCATACAGTATTCCTGCAATGACTTCCTTGTGTGCAGTATCTCTGAATAAGTCTACCTTACAGCCCTTTGCCCACATTCCAACAAGCGTATACTCTTCATATGATTTTCCTTTGATGGGAATACTATGCAAAATTCCTAGCACGGTATCTCTCAAATAACAATGACTTTATATATGTCCCCTTCATACTTCAACCTTTCCCCTCCTTCCATAGTCTTTTAATGAATGAGCGAGTGAGTCAAGTCGCTTAGTCGTGTCCGACTCTTTGCAACCCCATGGACTGTAGACTACCAGGCTTCTCCGTCCATGGGATTCTCCAGACAAGAACACTGGAGTGGGTTGCCATTTCCTTCTCCAGGGGATGTTCCCAACCCAGGGATCAAACTAGGTCTCCCGCGTTGCAGGCAGACGCTTTACCCTCTGAGCCACCAGGGAAGCTATTTTTAAAGTACCTTAGAACTGAGTAACAAAAATATTATATTTTTGAAATAGTTAAAATCCTACATTTGTGTTTCAATACAAGCACTGTTAGACTTTGAATTATTTGATAAGCTCCAGCTCTCCACACACCAACAAAGGCCATATTTCTTTAAATGACTTAAAATCCTAAATTGACAGAAGAAGCTCTGAATTTCTCATAAGTCCCTGAAAAAGTTTTAAATGGAATTTCAGATAACAGCAATGTACACTCAAACACAGACAATACTATTTAAAAAAATACTTTGTTGAGACATCTATTTGTAAGCAATGGATACCAGTATTTATTCACTTATATACTTTAAAACCAAAAATTCACATCAACAGCTCCACTGACTGAATTCTATTCTCCAGGCCATAATACTGGAGTGGGTTGCCATGCCCTCCTCCAGGGGATCTTCCCAACCCAGGGATCGAACCCAGGTCTCCCACATTGCAGGAGGATTCTTTACCATCTGAGTCAACAGGGAAGGCCAGGAATACTGGAGTAGGTAGCCTATCCCTTCCCCAGTGGATCTTCCCAACCCAGGAATAGAACTGGGGTCTCCTGCATTGCAGGCAAACTCTTTACCAGCTGAGCTACCAGGGAAGCCCTATTTATTCATTGATATGCTTTAAAACCAAAAACTCACATCGATAGCTCCACTGACTGAATTCCAGGTGTTCACAATGTCCACCAATTTTGATTTCTAGTTATATTTTCTATTTTTTCATTAGATCAGAATATAGTCATTAACATTCTCTTCATTCCATTTGTCACTCAGGCATTCTTCTATTTACTCATATAGCAAATATTGTAATTTTATAACAGGTATTCAACAAATATTTACTGAGTACCGACTTATATTAGGTAAATAAATAAATGGAAGACACATTATATAACTTATAAGGTAAACTGCTTCCATAAATATACCGGTTACGGAGTATTGCAGCAATTGATTCCCCTCTATGCAGATGATCCATCACCTCTAGAAGTTGGATAATGACCTGTGCAGGAGGAAAAGAAGTCAATATTTACTATGAAAATCAATACTCGAATTTTCACATTATGCTACCTTTGTAATATTCTACATAGTTTGTGATAAACAAAATGCACATCCATGTATCTAGTATCCATATTACAGCTTATGAAAATTAAGAAACTGAATCTGCAATAGTCAAAATACCTACAAAATTCAGTACTGAATCATTAAAAGAGTACTAGCTAATTTCGTGTGAAATCATTAGCCAACAATTAACCATGGAAAAACCACCATGTAAACAGGAAGTTGGATTAAACGACAGTCAGAAGACCTGGGGGAGTCTGTGTGAAGCTGGGTGAGACACAGAAGCTAGAAGCAAAGAGCTGGGGCAAACATTTGACAAGCAGATTCAGAGACGGCGTTGAATCCCAAGTTACCAGGGGGCCTTGAGGCCTGTGGGGACCACATGGAGGGTCCATAATTTTCCAAGTGATTGCTCAAAAGTAAGGATAGAGATATGCTTTTAAATACTTTTAAAACTTAAAGATATAAAATAGGTAATGGAGGTAGGAATGTTGCTTTTATGGGAAAGAGCAGGTGGGGTGGTAGTAACTATATGTTTTTAGTAGTGTGGATGCTTTGCATTGGCAATAAAGAATGTATTTAATGCATTCTATTAATTTCAACTATATTGGGAAGCAAAAGTGTATACTTTACATAAATGTTTATTAATAAAATCTATTTATTGCATTGGAAGGTAAAAATGTAAAGTATCCAATTTAGTTTGTTCATATAATTATGCTTGTTACAAAACTATGTGAAAACCTAAAATAATGAAGCTAGAGGGGAAAATTGTTCCCTGCCTTCTTCCTGTCCCTTAATTTAGGGACAAAAGCAAAAAAGCAGAAGAGAAAAAAGTACAGTTGATCCTTGAACAACACAGGTTTGAAATATGCAGGTCCACTTACATGTGGACTTTTTTCAATAAATATAGTATGCACATTTTTATTGTATACATCTTTAAATTAACTAAGTGTGGGGAAATGTTTGTGTTTGATTACAGATCATAATATGGAATCAAAAGAACTAGGGTTTGAGTCCTGATTCTACCCAAACTGTTTCAACTTCACCTCCATGGGTGTACAATTTATCAATTCTTTTGTTTTTTGCTTTTTTTTGAGACAGAGATAGCAATAAGAGAATTTTCAACTGCTTGGGGGCTGGTGCTCCTAACTGCTGTGTTGTATAAGGGCCAACTATACTCTGTTTCTTGGGTCTTCAAAACTCTAAACAAGAAACAAATCAAATGAAAACACAGCATTTACATTTATTTGCACAATCACATTTTTCTGCTTATAATCCTGTAAAGAATCAAGTAAATTTATAATCAAGTAAAGAAACTGAGTAGCCTAAACAAAATAAAATATTTTAAGCATCTCAAAATCAACTGACTTTTGACTTACATTTTCTGAAAATGTTTAACCAGTTAGGGTTTTGAGATGCTGAGAAATTTTTCATTTTGCTTATTAGGTTACTTGATTTCTTAGAGGATGTGCCAAGAGAAAACCTATTATATCTAGATCACCGTTAGGAATCTGGGAATGTGAAAATAACTCATGAAACATCTTACCAATTATATCTAGGGTAGAACATAGAGGTCCCCAAATGAGGTATGCAAATTTTCATGTAATCCCATTGTTTTAAGCAATCCACTTGCTGCAGGTGGATCTCTGAGTCTAGGGCTCTCCCATCAAATTCTCCAGATAATAACCCTCTGGTCTCCAGAGGAGCAGAGATGGGGTACAGGGGACATTAGCCACTTATTTTAAAGACTTTCAAGGAACAGCCCATGTTTTCAATCTCATGACTCATTCCTGCCTTCTGCAGACCAGGCACCTCCAAGTCTTGAAATACTAGGAATTCTATGGGAAGAATGAGTTGGTTTCTCTCAAAACATGTAGGGGAAGATACTGGAGTTATAACTTCCTTTGCTAAAAGTAAAAGAAACATAAAATAAAATAGTTCCAACCTCACATCTGTCAGTGTTTCCACTCCTGTTCTCTTTGTCCTTTTGCATTTTTCCATTTCTTTACTCTCATTTTAATGGAGTTAAGAAGAAAGAGGAAGTAAGTGCATGTGATCAACTTATACAGGATATAAATGAAACCAACTTTTTAAACATGGGGTTTGTCTGATCAAATACATGTAGTAGAAAATTAACACTTCCTGTAATGTGGGGCTGGACCAGAGACAGAGCGACCAGAAATATGGAGACTGCTAAGAAACTACTTCCAAAATGAAAGCATGAAATGAAAGCACAGACAAAAACTATGAGAAGAGGAAGGCAGAACTAGGACCTGTGACAGATTACTGACAGATTTTAAAGGCAAAAGGAGACATATCAAAGATAAAATCTAAGTAACAGGAAGAAATGGTGATGACAGCAAGTGAGGTAGGGTATAGAAAGAAAGAAAAACATTGAAAACAAGGACAACAATGGTTTGTATACACATATTGAAATAACCCAGAGCACATCATATAGTATCTAATAGAAAACTGGAAATATAGTTCTAGATTTAGGTTCGAAGTAGAAATGAAAACACAGGAATATTT
This sequence comes from Bos taurus, assembly GCF_002263795.3. Taxonomy (NCBI): domain Eukaryota; kingdom Metazoa; phylum Chordata; class Mammalia; order Artiodactyla; family Bovidae; genus Bos; species Bos taurus. The sequence continues at coordinate 2,219,587 of NC_037357.1, forward strand.
AGCCAGTTAAGTAACAGCTCAAGGGATGAGATGGGGAAGTATTTACTCATGCCAGAATAAAGTGCAAATCCAATGAACACTTTTGTGCAAGAAACAGAGGAAGACAAGCTAGCAAAGAAATGAGACAATTGGTAGGAGGGAAACTAAGAGAAATGTGAAAAGAAGGATAGTTTAGAAGAAGAGTGGTCGGAGAGTATTCAACTGTTTCACTTTCTGCCCAAAGAAATACACAGCTAAATGATTTGACAGCTATAAAGTCCATGATGATCTCTTTTCAAGGGTAGTTCCATATCAGTGTCACACTGAAGTGGTTTAAAAAATAAAACAGAAATAAATACATTTTTAATAACTTGGGAGTAATTCAAATACACCAGGGAATTACTCTATAGTGAAGGTGGTCCTCAAACAAGAGAAATAGAGATGATTAAATGATTGGGGGACAATCAAGTAGTCACTTAGAAAAATAAACAGGATGCACAACTCTTCATTTCATACACTGAATAAATTCCAGAAGGATCAAAGATTTAAAGGTAAAAAAAGGAAGCTTTGAAGCAGGACCAAAGAAAACTAAAGTGAAATTATTTATGATTTAGTGGAGAAGGTAAGCAGCACCTAGAGGCCAGGAACCATAAAGGAAAAAAACTGTTAAAGCTGATTATAGCAAAAAATTAGAACTCTGTACTTCAAAAATGCCACAAAGTCAAATGGAATCTGATAAAGTAGGAAAAAAATTCACAATACCCGACAAACAGTTAATGATTTTAACTTACACACTTAGTCAGTAAAACACTATAGAAAAAATGAGCAAATAATATAAACAGAAGGTGCACAGAAAATAAGAATCATTAATAAGCAAATAATTGTAATTTAAAATGAGGCACTGTTCCCATCATAGGATTTACACAAACATACACACATAAATGAAATCTGTTTATATTTTTTATTAGTGAAAGGGGATATGGGTTTTGAGGGTGGCAGAGAGAGATGGTCACTTTTCATCCTAAACTTTTTTATTCAATTTATTTCTAAACAAAGCTAGCAAGAATGCAGCAAAAGGCATGAGAAGGACTGGCCATGAGGGAGGAGGAAAACCAAAGAGGTGTAGTAATTTAGAAGGTAAATGAAAGTGTTATAGGAAGTAATTTAGAAGGTAACCAAATGTGTCCAATGTTGCTGAGAGGTTAAGTGATAAATGGAGAACAACAACTTGGTGTGGTAACTGGGAGGTCACTGGTCACCTGGATAAGAACTGTTTACATGGAATGGTGGCAAAAAGGCTCATTATTGTGAGTTTAAGAGAGAATGAAGACAGGAAATAAGCACATACAACACTTACTTAGCAAGAAATATAAATAGGTAGTAGCCTGGAAAATCCCATGGACAGAGGAGAATGGCAGGCTACAGTCCACAGGATCGCAAAGATTCGGACTCAACTGAGCAACCAAGCACAACAGATGGAATGAGATATAGGATGGAAGTAGACAATGTTTTGTTTTACTTTGTTTTAGTAACAGGAGATACTAGAGCAGGTATATCTGAAAAGCATTACATTAAAAAAAAAAAAAAAAAACTCCCACAAGAAAACATAAGCAGAACACTTTTGACATAAATGGATCTTTTTGGATCTGTCTCTTAGAGTAATGGAAATAAAAACAAAAATAAACAAATGGTACCTAATTAAACTCAAAAGCATTTGTACAGTAAAGAAACCATAAACAAAACAGAAAGACAATCTACAGAATGGAAGAAAATATTTGCAAATGATGTGACTAACAAGGGATTAATCTCCAAAATATACAAATAGCTTGTACAACTTGATATTAAAAAAAATGAACAATTCAATAAAAAAATGGGCAAAAGATGAAAAGCCAATTTCACACCATGTAAGGAAAGCCCTGTGTACGAACTAAGCCAATGTTATATAAAAGAAATTTTAAGAGTTTCTAAAATCATAGGTCTTCAACTAAAATTTTGATTAAGTACAGTGAGATAAGAAAGCTGACAGAAGATGTAAATAGACATTTCTCTAAAGAAGATATACGGATGGCCAAAGGCACACTAAAAGATGCTCAAAACTGCTGCTGCTACTGCTGCTGCTAAGTCACGTCAGTCGTGTCCAACTCTGTGTGACCCCATAGACGGCAGCCCACCAGGCTCCCCTGTCCCTGGGATCCTCCAGGCAAGAACACTGGAGTGGGTTGCCATTTCCTTTTCCAATGCATGAAAGTGAAAAGTGAAAGTGAAGTCGCTCAGTCGTGTCTGACTCTTCCCGACTCCATGGACTGCAGCCTACCAGGCTCCTCCGTCCATGGGGTTTTCCAGGCAAGAGTACTGGAGTGGGGTGCCATTGCCTTCTCCGCAACACTGCTACTTAGAGGAATGCAAATCAAAACTAAAATGAAGTATCACCTCACACTGGTCAGAATGGCCATCATCAAAGTCTACAAATAATAAATGCTGGAGAGGGTATGGAGAAAAGGGAACCCTAGTAAACTGTTGATGGGACTATAAACTGGTGTAGCCTCTATGGAGAGCAATATGGAGGTTCCTTTAAAAACTAAAAATAGAGCCACTGTATGATCCTGAAATCCCACTCCATATATCTGCAAAAAGCTGTACTTTGAAAAGATACACATTGCACCCCAATGTTTACTGCAGTGCTGTTTACAACAGCCAAGACATGGAAACAATTTAAATGTTCACTGACAGATGAATAGATAAAGAAGATGTGGTACATATACATAATGGAATACTACTCAGTCATAAAATGGAATGAAATAATGCCATTTGCAGCAACATGAATGGACCTAGAGATATCATACTAAGTGAAGTAAGCCAGGGAGAGAAAAACAAACATTATGACACTGCTTATGTGTAGAACCTAAAAAAAAATTATACAAATGAACATATTTACAAAACAGAAATAGGCCCACTGATACAGAAAACAAACTATGCTTATCAAAGGGGAAAGGGGGGAGGAGGGATACATTAGGAATTCTAGATTAACATATAGACACTACTATAAATAAAATAAAATATAAGGTCCTACTGTATAACACAGGAAACTCTACTTGATATTTTATAATAATAATAAGGGGTAAGAATCTGAAAAAGAATATATGTCTTTGTTTGTGTGTATAACTGAATCATTGTACTGTACACTTGGAACTAACACAATATTGTGAATCAACTGTACTTCAATTAAAAATTAAGTAAAAATGCAAACTAAAAGAAGTACAATACCATGAAATAAATCTCAAAAGCACATAAGGTAATACCAGATGACATATAGACACACACATATACATACATGGAAAAAGCATAAAAGTATTCATAGGAATGATAAGAAAATTTGGCACAGTTGTTACCTCAAGAGAAGAAGGGTGAGGAATGCAATTGGGGAGGGATACACTAGGAGTTCTGCCTGAATCTAACATTTTGCTAAGCATCTGAAACAAAAATGGTAAAACATTAAGATATTGCACAGTTGCTTCCCTGTGGCTCACCTGGTAAAGAATCCGCCTGCAATGCGGGAGACCTGGGTTCGATCTCTGGGATGGGAAGATCCCCTGAAGACGGGAAAGGCTACCCACTCCAGTATTCTGGCCTGGAGAATTCCATGGACTGTATAGTCCATGGGGTTGCAAAGAATCAGACATGACTAAGCAACTTTCACTATGTGATCGTTTGTTATACTGGCCTCTGTACTTTTCCCTGCAGGGCTTCCTTGGTGGCTAGTTGTAAAGAATCCACCTGCTAATGCAGGAGATGTGGGTACAATCCCTGGGTTAGGAAGATCCTTTGGAGAAGAAAATGGCAACTCATTCCGGTATTCTTGTCTGGGAAATCCCACGGACAAGAGGAGCCTGGTGGACTACAGCCGGGTTGCAAAGAGTCGGAAAGGACTTAGCAACTAAAGAACAACTTTTCCCTATGCTTGAAATGTTTTAATAAAAGAAACAAAGAAAATATCATGTATTATCTCTGCCCTAAAGTAGGGACTGTGTAGACAAGCAGACAAGACATGACATATAAAGGCCAACATTTAAGGAAAAAAAAGGACAGGACAAATATATACCTAGACACATACTGTAATTAAAAAGATAAAATTCTCCATGGCCATAAATACTCTGACAAATAAAAGGGAGACTAGTTGTTACTCAGAGCACACACATGACAAAAATCTAATTGTGGTTTTGCCTTTAAAATATTCTACTTGGATCACAAGAAATAAAACTGACAAGACTGTTTCTGATAGCTGAGATATCTTGCATAAGCTCAACTAATTTTACTCTCAAGCATTTATTTTAAGTAATTCACAAATCTAATAATTCTCAATCACCTGTCATACACTTAGATAATATTTCAAATAGAGATTCTAGTTTATGACTTAGTATTTAATTAAACCCCACAGTCTCACTTTCCTACCCTATCTAAGAACCAACAGCTTTAAAAATAATGAGATTTGAGATATGCCTAGCCAATTTCACACCATGTAAGGAAAGCCCTGCTTATGAACTAAGCTGATGTTATATAAAAGAAATTCTGAGAGTTTCTATAATCATATGTCTTCAACTAAAATTTTGAGTACAGTGAGAAAAGAAGGCTGATAGAAAAGATCAGTGAAAAGTGCTAAACATTACAAAATTGAAACATGGCAACCTGTAGAAAAGTTGTACATAATTGCTCTTCTCTCTAAATCAAGTTATATGTAGCAGTGTCATGAAAAATTCAAAATCATTTTGAAATCCCAAACTTTGGAATTTAAGGAACAGAAATAGTTTGTTACTTAAAGGTTAACTTTTAACATGTCACAGACTATTGAATCCTCCAGCTTTCACACATGACAGACACCACACTCCCCTCCCACCCATGGCACTGAGGTCCTACCCTAAAACAATAGAGCACGAGATTTGAGCTGGGTGATGATTTTTCCCTAGAGAAATTCTGAAACCAACTAGAACCATGTAGAATGTTCCCACATAAGCACCCCTAACAAAATGTGCAAGGCTACAAAGAATAACAGTTGCACTGTACAAATGGCTGCAGTGACAGCTGATTTCAGAATATACCCTTTATGTAAGAGATCAGCCTGCCTGGCTTCCTCCAACCAAATATACTGGAGCCCCACGTTCCATAACCCATAGGTTTCTTCCTTCCCCTGGCTGTATGCCAAGACTGACACACTCTTAATAATTTCACCTTTATTGCTGCAGTCACGGGGGTAACCTGCCCCACATGGTCACTACCATCTTGCTCTTTATTGATGTACCTACACCATGCAGTTCCACTGCTCTTTGCAATAATACCACTCCTTCCTTCTTCAGTGTGATCCAATGGAAGTCCCTTTTCACACTGACACTTATAAAAAGCTTTATGGATGCCTTTGGGATATATTGTTGGTTAATGGAATCATTTGTCTTTTACCAATGTTGAAGGAAGTTATTGTCCTTGTATTAATGTAATTCTATCTGATTTTCTAAGAGTTACTGTTTTTATATGATAAGGGCTAAAATTCATCTTAATATACTTAATTTCTCTGACCCAGTCAACCTCAGTCTGAGGTTAAGTACACCCCACTACCCATTCACCTGGTTAAAAAAGTATTCATTTCCCATCATTCCCCTCTCCAGTGTTTCTCTGGAAAGTTACTAATTTGTCTCAGGCTCTTCAAAGTCCATTCTATACAATCCATTCTATATAACAGACTGTGAACTGTTACATACACATCTTGCAAGAAAATAGAGGTGAGAAGTGAAAATATGGGTAAGAAAAAATAAACACTATCATTTACATCAGTGGTCCTCAAACTTCACTACGTATTAGAGTTTTCTGGAGAGCAAGATGAACACAGACAGCTGGGCTCTACCTCTGACTTTCTCAGTCAGTTGATGAGGGATGGATCCAGAGAATTTGCTTTTCTAAGAGGTTGAAAAAGAATGCTGCTGCTGCTGCTAGACCATGAATGACACTTTAAGGTCTAAGATTTACAGATAACATGAAAGTTTTTATAAAAAGTCCAGAAGAATTTTTTAGTTCATTGATTCCTATGATTCCTAAAATGTTGACATTCACTCTTGCCATCTCCTGTTTGACCACTTCCAATTTGCCTTCATTCATGATCATTCCAGGTTCCTATGCAATATTGCTCTTTATAGCATCAGACCTTGCTTCCATCACCAGTCACATCCACAAATGGGTGTTGTTTTGCTTTGGCTCTGTCTCTTCATTCTTTCTGGAGTTATCTCTCCACTGATCTCCAGTAGCATATTGGGCACCTACCGACGTGGTGAGTTCATCTTTCAGTGTCCTATCTTTTTGCCTTTTCATACTGTTCATGGGGTTCTCAAGGCAAGAATACTGAAGTGGTTTGTCATTCCCTTCTCCAGTGGACCACATTTTGACAATGCCAAAGAATGCTAAAACTACCGCACAATTGCACTCATCTCACACGCTGGTAAATGCTCAAAATTCTCCAAGCCAGGCTTCAACAATATGTGAACTGTGAACTTCCAGATGTTCAAGCTGGTTTTAGAAAAGGCAGAGGAACCAGAGATCAAATTGCCAACATCCATCCACTGGATCATGGAAAAAGCAAGAGAGTTCCAGAAAAACATCTATTTCTGCTTTACTGACTATGCCAAAGCCTTTGACTGTGTGGGTCACAATAAACTGTGGAAAACTCTGAAAGAGATGGCAATACCAGACCACCTGACCTGCCTCCTGAGAAACCTGTATGCAGGTCAGGAAACAACAGTTAGAACTGTAAATAGAGCAACAGATTGGTTCCAAATCAGGAAAGGAGTACATCAAGGCCGTATATTGTCACCCTGCTTATTTAACTTATATGCAGAGTACATCATGAGAAACGCTGGGCTGGATGAAGCACAAGCTGGAATCAAGATTGTCAGGAGAAATATCAATAACCTCAGATATGCAGATGACACCACTCTTATGGCAGAAAGTGAAGAAGAACTAAAGAGCCTCTTGATGAATGAATGAGGAGAGTGAAAAAGTTGGCTTAAAGCTCAACATTCAGAAAACTAAGATGATGGCATCTGGTCCCATTATTTCATGGCAAAAAGATGGGGAAACAGTGGAAACAGCGGCTGACTTTATTTTGTGGGGCTCCAAAATCACTGCAGATGGTGATTGCAGCCATGAAATTAAAAGACACTTACTCCTCAGAAGAAAAGTTATGACCAACCTAGACAGCATATTAAAAAGCAGACATTTCTTTGCCAACAAAAGTCCGTCTAGTCAAGGCTATGGTTTTCCAGTAGTCATGTATGGATGTGAAAGTTGGACTATAAAGAAAGCTGAGTGCGGAAGAATTGATGCTTTTGAACGGTGGTGTTGGAGAAGACTCTTGAGAGTCCCTTGGACTGCAAGAAGATCCAATCAGTCCATCCTAAAGGAGATCAGTCCTGAGCGTTCATTGGAAGGACTGATGTTGAAGCTGAAACTCCGATACTGTGGCCACCTGATGCAAAGAGCTGACTCATTTGAAAAGACCCTGATGCTGGGAACGATTGCAGGTGGGAGAAGAAGGAGACAACAGAGGATGAGATGGTTGGACGGCATCACCGACTCAAGGGATATGAGTTTGAATAAACTCCAGGAGCTGGTGATGGACAGTGAGGCCTGGAGTGCTGCAGTCCATGGGGTAGCAAAGAGTCAGACATGACTGAGCAACTGAACTGAACTGAACAGAAGAATTAACTGGAAAACTAACACAGTAAATCGACTACTACAAGAATATCAGTTCCACAAAGATATAGATTTGTAAGATAACTAGGAATAAGCTTAAAAAGAATGTGAAAGACTTATAAAAATAAAATTTCACAAAATAATTTTTTAAAATGTGAGTCACTTAGTCATGTCTGACTCTTTGTGACCCTATGGACTGTAGCCTGCCAAGCTCCTCTGTCCATGGGATTCTCCAGGCAAGAATACTGAAGTGGCTGCCATGCCCTCCTCCAGGGGATCTTCCCAACCTAGGGATCAAACCAGATATTCCGCATTGCAGGCAAATTCTTTACCGTCTGAGCCCCCAGGAAAGGACCCGAATAAATGAATACATGGACACAGATACCCCCCACACAGAATATTGAAGAACAGACATTTTACACAAAATTCATATAGAAATGCAATGCAATCTGAATCAAATTAGCAAAGGGTCAGATTTTTATTGTGGAGGAGGATGGATATTTTACATGTTGAAACTATAGTTCAATGGGAGATGTAACACATAAAAATTGCCCAAATCTTTTTTTTAAGTAAGGGGGGAAGCAACTTCCACTTGATGCAACTATTAAGGCACAGTAACTATTAAAACAGTGTGGTACTAGTGTGGGAACAGACAAAAGGATCAACAGAACAGAATCTAAAAATAGATCAAAATAAATATGGTTATTAACTATGGTGAATGTGGTAGTCACAATTAGCAAAAAAAGATGAAATTCTCAATAAATATTTGTGAGGAAACTGGATACATTAGTGGGAAAAAATAGAAGTTCTCTCTATACCATATATATACACCTCAGAGGAATTAAATCTCTACATATGAAAAAATATATAAAAGTAGTAGAATAATATAAAGGAGATTTTTTTCCTATTTAATGTTCAGACTTTCAAATTACAAAAAATGCAGTTTATTTTCTTGTTTTTAATTGCAGTTAACATACAATATTATATTAGTTTCAGGTATACAAATAACTTAACATTTTTACAGAACACACTCCATACAAAAAGGACATTCCCTGTACTGTAAATTACACCCTTGTAACTATTTTATACTTAGTAGTCTGTACCTCTTAATCCCCTTCACCTAGTTTGCTCCTCCTGCCACTTCCTATCCTTGGGTAACAGCTAGTTTGTTCTCCCTATCTGTGAGTCTGTTTCTATTTTGTTATAATTGTTCATCTGTTTCATTTTTTAGATTCCACAGGTTAGTGAAGACACTGTATTGGACTTTCTCTGTCTGGCTTATTTCACTAGGTACAAAACCGTCCAGGTCTATCCATGTTGACACAACTGCAAAATTTCATTTTTTATGACTAATATGCCATTGTATATATATACCAAGTCTTCTTCATTAGCCCATCTGTTGATGGATAACTGAGTAGTATTCCATTGTTTATATATACCAAATCTTTATTAATTCATCTATTGATGTATATCTAGGGTGTTTCCATATCTTGGCTATTATGAATAATGCTATGAACACTGGGGTGCATATATCTTTTCTAATTAGTATTTTTGTTTTCTTTTGATAAATATCCAGGAATCAAGTTGCTGGATCACATGGTAGTTTTATTTTCATTTTTTTGAAGAACATCCATAATATTTTCCACTGTGGCTGCACCAATTTAATTCCCACTGATAGTACACGAAGGTTCCCTTACCCCCACATTCTTGTCAACACTTATCATTTCTTGTTGGTTTTTTTTTTAATTAATTTTATTCTATTCTCAAACTTTACATAATTGTATTAGTTCTGCCAAACATCAAAATGAATCCATAGCCATCCTGACAGGTATAAGGTGCTATCTCACTGTGGCTTTGATTTGCATTTTCCTGATGGTTGGTGATGTTGAGCATCTTTTCATGTGTCTGTTGGCCGTCTGTGTGTCTTCTCTGGAAAAATGCCTATTAGGGTCTTCTGCCCATTTTTTAATCATTATATGTTTTTTATATATTGAGGTGTATAAGTGCTTTACACATTTTGGATATTAAACCATAAAACTCCTAGAAGAAAGCAAAGGCAATAGACTCTTTGACCTTGGTCTTAGCAATATGTTTTTGGATCTGTCTCCACAGAAACGGGAAACAAAAGCAAAAGTAAACAAATGGGACCTAATTAAACCTAAAAGCTTTTGCACACAAAGGAAACTTATCAAGAAAAGAAAATGGCAACCTACTGAACAGGAGAGAGTATCTTTTTAATAGGACACAAAAACAATCTAAGGGCCAACAAAAAACACAGAAGCCATAAAGAAAATAAAAGTGGTCTGTATGGTTGTTACTTTAAAAAAAGTTACAAGTTTACATGGTGCAACACACTTAAAAGGCAAGGGGAAGTGGACAGGGACTGTAATAACTACTACAGGCAAAAGGTTTTCTTTTTAACTTTTATTTATGTCCTTATTTTTGGCTGTGCTGGGTCTTCATTGCTGCTAGGGCTTTTCTCTAGCTGCAGAGAGTGGGGACTACTCTCTAGTTGCTGTGTGCAGGCTTCTCATTGCAGTGGCCTCTCTTGTTGTGGAGCTCAGGCTCTAGAGTGTGCAGGCTCAGTGGTTGTGGCTTCAGGACTCTAGAGCACAGGCTCAGAAGTTGTGGCACACGGGCTTAGTTGCTCCACAGCATGTGGGATCTTCCCGGAACAGGGATCAAACCTGTGTCTCCTGCATTGGCAGGCAGATTCTTCACCACTGAGTCACCAAGGAAGTTTCAGTTTAATGCTCATCATACATAAAGTAGTCCCCCCAAAATCATTTATAAAGATGAGGAACCCAATGGGCAAGTATTTGAACAGGCCTTTCCTAGAAGAACAACAACAAAGAAGCAGAAGAAGAGAGGTTCAACCTCAATTTGTGTGTGTGCGTGTGTCAGAAACCAAGAGAAACTCACAGCATGTTAAAGACACATTATTATCCTTCACCACATTTAAAAAAATTTTACTGAGTTATAGTCAATATTAGATAAGTTTCAGGTATACAAAAAAAGTGATTCACAATTTTTAAAGGTTATACTTCATCTACAGTTATTATAAAATATTGGTTATATTCCTTGTACTGTATAATATAGCCTTGTATTTTATTTTATACATAGTAGTTTGTATCTCTCAATCTTTTACTCGTATCTTTCCCCTACTTCGGAGAAGGCAATGGCACCCACTCCAGTACTTTGCCTGGAAAACCCCATGGACGGAGGAGCCTGGTGGGCTGCAGTCCATGGGGTCGCTAAGAGTCGGACACAACTGAGAGACTTCACTTTCACTTTTTACTTTCACGCATTGGAGAAGGAAATGGCAACCCACTCCAGTGTTCTTGCCTGGAGAATCCCAGGGACGGGGGAGCCTGGTGGCTGCCGTCTATGGGGTCACACAGAGTTGGACACGACTGAAGCGACTTAGCAGTTCCCCTACTTAGTTCCCTCTCCTCACTGATAACCACTATTTTGCTCTTTATATCTACAAGTATGTCTCATTTTTGTTATATTCACTAGCTTGTTTTATTTTTTAGATTCTACATATAAGTGATAACATACAGTAATTGTCTTTCTGTCTGACTTATTTCACTAAGCATAATATACTCCAAGTCCATTCATGCTGCTGCAAATGGCAAAACTTTCATTTTTAATGCCTAAGTAGTATTCCAGTGTGTGTGTGTGTCACATCTTTTTATCAGTTCATCTGTTGATGGACACTTAGGTTGTTTCCATATCTTGGCTGTTATAAATAATGCTGTTATGAACACTGGGGTGCATGTATCTTTTCAACTTAATGTTTTCTTCTTTTTTTCAGATATATACCTAGGAGTGGAACTGCTGGATCATATGGCAGCTCTATTTTTATTTTTTGAGAAACCTCCATAATATTTTTCCACATTTTTACATTCAAAAGATAGTAAGACAGTGTTCAGATCCTACTAAAACCATGAAGAATCCTGTATCTTCACTTATACAAACAAGAAAATTACAAAGTAACAGAAACCATAAACAAAATGAAAAGACAACATACAGAATGGGAGAAAGTACTTGCAAATGATGTGACTGACAAGAGATTAATTTCCAAAATACATAAACAGCTCATTTATAGCTCAATATAAAAAACCAAACAACCCAATCAAAAAATGGGAAGATCTAAATAGATATTTCTCTAAAGAAGACATACAGATGGCCAAAGGGTACATGAAAAAATGTTCAACATTGCTCTTTACTAGAGAAATGCAAGTCAAAACTATAATGAGGTATCACCACACACCAGTCAGAATGGCCATCATCAAAAAGTCTACAAATAACAAATGCTGGAGAGGGTGTGGCAAAAAGGGGACCCTCATATACTGTTGGTGAGAATGTAAACTGGTACAACCACCATGGAGAACAGTATAGAAGTTTCTTAAGAATCTAAAAATAGAATTACCATAGGACCCAGCTACCCTACTCATGGGCATATATCCAGACAAAACTATAATTTGAAAAGGTACATACACCCCAATGTTCACTGCAGCACTACTTACAACAGCCAAGACACAGAAGCAGCTAAAATGTCCATCAACAGAGGAATGGATAAAGAAGATGTGGTACATATATACAATGGAACATCACTTAGTCATTAAAAAGAATGAAATAATGCAGCAACATGGATGGACTTAGAGATTATCATATTAAGTATGACAGAGAAAGCCAAGCAGAATTATGATATTGCTTATACATCTTAAAAAATGGTACTAATGAACTTATATACAAAACAGAAAGAGACTCACAGACACAGAAAACAAACATGGCTATCAAAGGGGAAAAGTTGGGAGAGGGATAATTTAGGAGTTTGGGATTAAAATATACATATTACTATATATAAAATAGATAATCAACAAGGATCTACTGTATAGCATAGGGAATTCTACTCAGTATCTTGTAGTAATGTATAACAAAAAGAATTTTCAAAAGAATATATGTTATATGTGAATCACTTTGCTGTACATCTGAAACTAACACATTATAAATCAACTATATTTCAATAAAATTTATAAAAATCCTTGGTACAATAAAAATATATTTTTTGGTTTCCAAGAGACATATTTTTAATTTAAAGAAAGTGACAAAGTAATGTACAACATGGTAACTATACTTAATGATACTGTACTGCATTTTAAATTTGTTAAGAGTAAATCTTAAAAGTTCCCATCACAAGAATAAAGAGCTGTAATGATGTACAGTGATAGATGCTAACTGCTGCTGCTAAGTCGCTTCAGTCGTGTCCGACTCTGTGCGACCCCATAGATGGCAGGCTCCCCCGTCCCTGGGATTCTCCAGGCAAGAACACTGGAGTGGGTTGCCATTTCCTTCTCCAATGCATGAAAGTGAAAAGTGAAAGTGAAGTCACTCAGTCGTGTCCGACTCCTAGCGACCCCATGGACTGCAGCTTACCAGGCTCCTCCGTCCATGGGATTTTCCAGGCAAGAGTACTGGAGTGGGGTGCCATTGCCTTCTCCGAGATGCTAACTAGACTTCCTCAAGTGATCATTTCAAACTATACATAAATATCGATTCATTATGCTGTGTAACTGAAATTAATGATGTTATATGTCAATTATAACTCAATTTTAAAGAAAAGAGAGGGAGCAAGACAATGAAGAAGAAAAAAACTTACAAAAACATTTTAAATGAAATCTTTACAGAAAAAAATCAAAGATAAACAAAAATTTATTATACATTTTACTGGAGAAGGCAATTAAGTGGGTTCATTATTAAAGCTTCCAGTTTAGGGTTAGTTTAAGAAAGGAGGTGAAGGTTGTTTTTTCCCATCCCCATGCTAACTGGCCAAAATTGAATTTGTCTTTCATGTTCCAAAGGGTAAAATTCTTAAGTGCTTTTATATTACAGTAATTACCTTACCAGAAAGCTGTTTATCCAAGCAAAATGAGATTCATAAGCTATCTTAAAACAAAAATGCTTTTGTCTCCAATATAATGGAATAATCAAGCTCCAAGTGACTTGAAAAATCCAGATGCAATGCAGTGTTTTTATTACATTTTTCTAGTATTATAAAAATAAAGAATAAATCATTTTATTGTCTTTGCACTGGAGGCCTTTAAGCTTAAAGATACTAGTTTTCAAATCAATTTATAGCTGAAATCTGAAGTCCATGCTGTAAATACTAAGCAAAACCTAAACAATAGCAAAAGAAATTAAAGTATTTCTTTCCTAGTGGTAAAATCAGCATTTTACCACTGATTTCTTTAAAAAGTGTCAATTATTCCCCCAATGATTTAGGTCAATATGAATAGAAGATGCTTATCCTTTGACTATATTTTGGACAAAATATTTACATGAAAATTTTGAAAAATGTAAACAGATTTTTAAAAGCCCACTCATATATTACATAATATTTATGTTGTATAATATTTGTTATTCTGACCAAGAAGAATGTATTGAATTCTACCCACATGATCAGCTAATTAATTATATTAAGAACTCTTTAACTAAAATCCACTGTAAGTTATAATCTAATAATCTAATAACCATAATCTAATCAATCTTAGCAAAAAATACATTTAATTGTAATCTGTCTTCTAAAAGTTTATTATATTCTTCAACATTAAATTAAAAATACAAAGAATTTCCTTTTAAAAAGATAGAATACTGTTAACACACCATTCAGTCATAATCAGCATGAGTCAATTCAATGAAAACAACAAACATCTGGCCTGATCACAATTAGTACAGTCCATTTACTAGAGTTTTATCTTTTTTTAGTGAGTGACTTTCAAATATGTTAAAAACCTTTAAATGACAATTCACTAATCAGAGCTCCATAGAAAGCCAACATTCCAGACAAAAACCTTTCCAAAATAAATCTCCACTTTATTAATTAGGTCATTCAACTTACACTGTGCAAGGGATTCAATGGAGTACACAGAACATGCAGGTCTGGATAAAGATAATAAGTTTTCCTGAGACCCTAACGAGTTTAGCAAACTTAACAGAATTAAAGAAGACAGTAAGGGAAGTGTAGGTAACTCTATACTTTACACAATCTTTCATATAGATAGTATAAGTCATATTATGGGATATATACAGGCCTGAGGTTTGTTGAGTAATCAAAAAAGTTAAAATAGGAATAATTTGTGACTTCCCTTATCATTTGATCTAGAGACTAGGCTTTTTCTTTGTATATAAGCCTGTTAACTGGATCTTTTTCCACAAGTTAACCTCACTCAAAACAATGAATGCATGAACTGTGATTTATAGATGTCTTCTTCAAAACAGGAAGAGAAGAAAAAGCCACTTGTACAGTAGAATCCTTAGGAGTTTTTATAATTTTCTTCAAATCTTTTTAAAGTGCAGGTCCAGGACTGAAGTGAATTGAGTGACATCTCAGGCTGAAATTTTTTAGGGGTTCCCCAAAACTCAGTAATCAAGATAAATGCTAATTTAATACAATACTTAAAGATGAAAGATTGCATGCCTGTCCTGCACAATCAAGAACAAAACAAGGGTAACTGCTCTCAATATCTTTATTCAATAATGTGCTCAAAATAGTAGCCAGGGCAAACGGTCAAGAAAAAAATAATAAAAGGCATCAGATTGGAAAGGAGGCAATGAAACTTTCTCTATTAGCAGATGACATGAACTTACACATAGGAAATCCTAAGGAACTGGGTAAAAAGACTGTTAGAATTAATAAATGAGTTCACTAAGGTTACAGGATACAATTTCAATATGTAGAGATCAGTTCTACTTCTATAGTTGCAATAAAAAATATAAAATGGAATTTTAAAAATTCATTAATAATAGCACACAAAAGGAAAGAACACTTTGGAATAAATTTAACAAAAGCAGCACAAAAGTTGTACTGTGAAAAGTACAAAACATTGCTGAAAAATAAGATCTAAATAAATGGGTAAATATCCTATGTTCATGGATTCAATTAATAATGTTAAGATGGCAATGCTCCCCAAACTGATCTGAAGATTTAACATAGAGCCTATCAGAATCTCAACTGACTTCCTTGTAGAAACTGTCTAGCTGATTCTAAAAGTCATATATAATTACAAGGGACTTAGCATAGTCAAAACAATATTGAAAAACAAGAACAAAGTGGAAAGACTCAAATTTCCTAATTTCAAAACTTTCTAACAAGCAATGGTAATCAACACAGTTTGGTACTGGCATAAGAACTGACATAGGGATCAATAGAACAGAACTGATAGTCCAGAAATAAAGCCATGTATCTTTGGTCAACTGCTTTTCAATTAGAGTGCTAAGATCATTCAACAGGGAGAGGACAGTCTCTTTAACAAATGGTACTATGCACAATTGGATAGCCACATGCAAAAGAATGAAATTGGACCCTTACTTCATACCATATACAAATATAACTAAAATGGATCAAAAAGCTAAATGTTAGGGCTGAATGATGAAATAGAAGAAAACATAGAGGTAACTCCCTATGTCCTCAGTTTTGGCAAACAATTCCTAACTACGATACCAAAACCATAAACAACAAAACAAAATATAATTTGAACTTCATCAAAATTAAAAACTTTTATGTACCAAAGTACATTATCAAGAAAAGTGAAAAGACAACCTATAGGATGGGGGGAATACTTGCAAATATATGTCTGACAAGGGAGTAATTCACAGAATTCCAACTAATAAACAATAAAAAATTCAATCAGGAATTGAACAAAGATCATGAATAGACTTCTGCAGAGAAGATATACAAATGACCAACAAGTACATGAAAAGATGCTCAACATCACTAATCACAGGCAAAATGCAAATCAAATTCATATTGAGATACTACTTCCCACCCATTAGGATGGCTATCATGGAAAACAAAACAAAACCAGATAATAATGAATGTTGGCTAGGGGATGGAGAAATTAGAACCCTTGTATAGTATTAGTGGTAATTTTTGCAAAATGGTGCAATTTCTGTGGAATAGTTTTGTAGTTCCAAAATAAGTTGAACATAGAATTACCATATGACTCGCACATCCACTCCTAGGAATCCACCCAAAAGATTTGAAAACAGCTTATCAAACAAAAACATTTACATATATGTTCATAGCAGCATTATTCAAAATAGCTGAAAGTAGGAAACAACGCCCATGGCTATCAATTTGTGAATGAATAAACAAAATGTGTTATATTTATATAATGGAATATCATTTAGCCATAAAAAGGAAGGAAGCTCTGATTCATGCTACAACATGGATGACCACTGAATATATTACACTAACTTAAAGAAGCCAGTCAAATAAGGTAACACATTGTATGACTCCACTCATATAAAATGTCCAGAATAAGGCTAACCATAGAGATAGGAAGTAGATTTGTCACTGCTTAGGGCTGAAGGAGATAGTGGGTGGTAGGACTGTTATCTAAAGAGCAGGTGTTCATTTTTCTGGTGATAAAAATATATCCAAATTGGTAATATTTGCACATATCTGTGAATTTACTAAAAATTCTGGAATCGTACATGTTTTTTTTTTTTTTACTGAAGTACAGCTGAATCAAAATGTCGTGTTAGAGACCACTTCCTCCCTCCATCCCTGCCACATGAGGCTGTGGCACATGGTGTAGAGCTGCCTTTGAGCTCCGACTCTTTGCTTCCCAAGTGGGAGGAAATCTTGTAATGGAGTGGTTCCTTATCTCACACTAACAAGTGCCTGATTGCCTCAGGATCAAGGGATTGAAAAATGTCCCAAGTTTCCATGGGGCAAGTTCTCTTAAGGAATGTTATCTGGCACACAGATGCTCACAATAAGTTACAGGAGGAATTAGAGAACTGGAGAAACAGATGGAAGATGCTTACTGGGGGACCAAAAGGAAAATATGACCCAGTAGTTCAAGCCAGATACCTAATGATGGTTTTGATGAAGCAAGTCAAGAGACTATTGGAAGTCAAAGAATGAAATTTATGGAGCAGTGGATGATGATTTTCTTAAGGCTAAATCCTGGAACAAGTAGTTATATGATTATGAAGCTAACACACCAGACAGATGGGGTCACAGTGGCTATAAAGAGTTATACCCTCAGGAATCTGAAACAGACAGTGATCAACAAGATAGTACATGCTATCTAATGGGGAAAAAACATCTCCCCAGGTAAAATCATCTACCCACAAACATAAAAAGTCAAAGAAATCCCACAAAGAAATAAGAAAAAAAAAATCACACAAAAACCAGAAGAAAAGCAAAAAGGAAACCACAGATAGAACAGCTGATTCCTCAAGTGAGATCTCAGAAGAAACTGGGGCTTCTATTGCTAGGAAAAGGAGACAACCACAGAAGCTGAAGAAAAAATCCAGGAAAAGTCTCTCAAGAAATCTGCTTTATTCCTAGAGGCAGAAAGTGACACATCCCAGTCAGATGATTCTGCATCCAGCAGTTCAGTGGGAAGTGAGGAAAGAGACACTAAGAAAACCAAAAGGAAAAAAGAGAGAAAAGCCCACATCCCTACAATTCACACTATTCATTGTACAATGAAATACAAGAGAGGACAAAGGCACAAATTGGAAAGTGGCTACAAACGAAAGGTCTGCTGAGGGTTCAGAGGATGACTAAATGAGAAAGAAACATTCTTGTTTCCTGCATGACTGGATATTTATAGTTCTTACATCTTGGAGTTTGCCAGTGATGTTATTGGTCAGCACAGGGGGCCTGAGGTCAGAGACCTCCTGTGCCATCTACATGAGTTCTGTCAGACTTCCCATCTTCTATTTTGGCCTATTAAACTTGATCCTCTTACTGGTAATAGGAAATCTGTTATTTTGCTATGAAGGTTTCTTGAAGAGATTATTTTTGTGATTAATCACATTTAGAATAGAGTGCATATGCAGCAAGTTAAAGGACCCAGATATGCAGATGATAGCACTCTCATGGCAGAAAGTGAAGAGGAACTAAAAAGCCTCTTGATGAGGGTGAAAGAGGAGAGTGAAAAAGTTGGCTTAAAACTCAACATTCAAAAAACGAAGATCATGGCATCCAGTCCCATCACTTCATGGCAAACAAATGGGGAAACAATGGAAATAGTGACATATTTTATTTTCTTGGGCTCCAAAATCACTGCAGATGGTGACTGCAGCCATGAAATTAAAAGATGCTTGTTCCTTGGAAGTAAAGCTATGACAAACCTAGACAGTGTATTAAAAAGCAGAGACACCAATTTGCTGACAAAGGTCTGTATGGTTTTCAAAGCTATGGTTTTTCCAGTAGTCATGTATGGATGTGAGAGTTGGACCATAAAGAAGGCTGAGCACCAAAAAATGATGCTTTCAAATTGTGATGCTGGAGAAGACTCTCGAGAGTCCCTTGGACTGCAAGGAAATCAAATTAGTCAATCCTAAAGGAAATCAACCTTAAATATTTACTGGAAGGACTGATAGAGAAGTTGAAGCTCCAATACTTTGGCCACCTGATGTGAAGAGCCAATTCATTAGAAAATATCCTGATGCTGGAGAAGATTGAAGGCAAAAGAAGGGCAGGCAGCAGAGGATGAGATGGTTTGACAGCATCACCAATTCAATGGATAGGAATTTGAACAAACTCAGGAAGATAGTGGAGGGGAAGGGAGCCTGGCATGCCACAGTCCATGGGGTAACAAAGAATTGGACACAATTTAGCAACTGAACAACAACAAAGGACCCAGAAAGCTGAATCCAGTAATGACCTGGGTATACCAACTGCAATGTCAAATGTGGGGAAGGCAAGGGCTGGTGTCAAGAGATAGACTGGTGTTCGTGCTATATAGAATGGTATGATAAAGGAATACTGTGTTGCTCTGTTTATACAGTAAGTGCCACAACTTGACTTTTTTTGTCTTTAGCCTTGGTGCTTTGATCTTTCTGGATATGGGCCCCACACGCGTCGTCCGGTTTACTTAACGAGGAATTGAACATAAGAACAAACACCTTCCACTCAGGATACATCCACAGACAGCTGTTACAGGTAGAAACAGGGTTTTTTGTCAAATTTCCCTGCTGGACGGGGTCTGTGGTTACACTCTGTATATACCTAAACATGGTCATTGGATAGCAAAAGGTTTTCTAGTTCCATTGCTTACTGCCTAAATGTACTTGTATTCAAAATTATTTATTTAGTTGTCATAGGTTAAGTCCTAAACCAGATGAGGAAGAATTAAGACAGTCATGCTGTCTAGTGGAGAAGGCAATGGCACCCCACTCCAGTACTCTTGCCTGGAAAATCCCATGGACGCAGGAGCCTGGTAGGCTGCAGTCCATGGGGTCGCTAAGAGTCGGGCACGACTGAGAGACTTCACTTTCACTTTCATGCATTGGAGAAGGAAATGGCAGCCCACTCCAGTGTTCTTGCCTGGAGAATCCCAGGAACGGGGGACCCTGGCAGGCTGCCGTCTATGGGGTCGCACAGAGTTGGACACGACTGAAGCGACTTAGCAGCAGCAGCAGCATGCTGTCTAGTCATGTTGTCTAGTGGTGTGCTGAATAGGATTCAGAGCAAGCAACAATCATTTAAATGTTGTCTTCCTTGCTCATTTCTTAATCTGAAACTTGCTCATTTCCCTGAAACTAGATTGAATCAGTTTGAAAATGAAATGGGTTTTTCAGGGACATATCCAATTCTTCCTAGTCTGCCTTTGGATTAAAGGACCAAGCAGAGATCTTGTTATTTCCTTTAACTATCTACTGTGATCCTACTATGTTAATTCTTAAGAAACCAAAATATCACTGGAAGGCTGACAGAACACAAATGAATTTTTTTCATTATGGCAGATCAAGTGACTTTGTTTTTTCCTGACTGTCACTTCATGCACTGAGTAAAAAGCTTGAAAACTCTGGAAAAAAGAAAAATCCCCAATGTGCTAGTTTCAGGTATAAAGCAAAGTGATTCAATTATACATATATATATATATATATATTCCTTTTCAGATTATTTTCCATTATAGTTTATTATGAGGTATTGAATATAGTTCCCTGTGTTAAACAGTAGGACCTCATTGGTTATCTATTCCTATATAATAGTTTGTATCTGCTAATCCAAAACTACTAATTCATACCTCTCCCACCTTTCCCTTTTGGTAGCCATAAGTTTGTTTTATACATTTGTGAGCCTGTTTCATAAATAAGCTCATTTGTATCATTTTTTCAGGTTCCACGTATAATATTTGTCTTTATCTGCCTTACTTCACTTACTATGATAAGCTCTAGGTCCATTCAGTTCAGTTCAGTTGCTCAGTCATGACTGCCTCTTTGAGACCCCATGGACTGCAGCACACCAGGCCTCCCTGTCCATCACCAACTCCCGGAGTTCACTCAAACTCATGTCCATCGAGTCGGTGATGCCATCCAGCCATCTCATCCTCTGTCGTCCCCTTTTCCTCCTGCCCCCAATCCCTCCCAGCATCAGAGTCTTTTCCAGTGAGTCAACTCTTCGCATGAGGTGGCCAAAGTACTGGAGTTTCAGCTTTAGCATCATTCTTTCCAAAGAACACCCAGGACTGATCTTCAGAATGGACTGGTTGGATCTCCTCACAGTCCAAGGGACTCTCAAGAGTCTTCTCCAACACCACAGTTCAAAAGCATCAATTCCTCAGTGCTCAGCTTTCTTCACAGTCCAACTCTCACATCCATATATGACCACTGGAATGTAAATGGCATTATTTTCTTCTTCTTCATGGCTGAGTAATATTCCACTGTATAAATGTACCACATCTTCTTTATCCATTCATCTATCAATGGAAAATTACATTGTCTCCATGCTTTGGCTATTATAAATTGGAACTGTACATTTTAAGTGAATGGATTCTATGGTATGTGAATTAAAGCTAAATAAATCTGCTTTTAAAAAAAATCTAAATTAATACAGAAAACCCATGATGAACATTACACCAGTACTTTAAATAAAGACAGCCTCGGTATTACTGATAGTATTACTGATTTTTTTAATTTCCTCAAGCTCCAGTATGGCTCAGCAAGGCACTGCATACCCAATGACAGCTTTTTAAATCTCTTTTTGTTTATTTGTTTGTTTTTTATTTTATTTTTAAACTTTACAATATTGTATTAGTTTTGCCAAATATCAAAATGAATCTGCCACAGGTGTACACGTGTTCCCAATCCTGAACACCCCTCCCACCTCCCTCCCCATACCATCCCTCTGGGTTGTCCCAGTGCACCAGCCCCAAGCATCCAGTATCGTGCATCGAACCTGGACTGGCAACTCGTTTCATACATGATATTATACATGTTTCAATGCCATTCTCCCAAATCTTCCCACCCTCTCCCTCTCCAACAGAGTCCATAAGACTGTTCTGTACATCGGTGTCTCTTTTGCTATCTCATACACAGGGTTGACAGCTTTTTAAATCTTAAGCATTTCAACGGACCCCTGAAATTTCAGGAATCACCCAATACATGCAACTCTCTTTTCTTAGAAATAGCTTCCTTTTCATAGTTACATTTGAATAGTAATTGTGATATTTAAAAAACGTAACCATAGTAATTAGCACAAATGGCATAGAGGTTTGTTTCATATCAAGCCACTGACTTGTGACGACATGGGCAGTGCAAGCAAAATTGAAAGGACAATTAGTGAAGAGAGCCCTAGTCAAGAGAAGTCAATGCACAGTGGCATCAATTAATATCACTGAAAGGCTTCTGACTTGTTCAATCAGGTTCCTAATATACTTGATTTGGTAGAGGGTTGCTGGGTAAAATATAGGACCATCCAGTTGAGCTCAAATTTTAGACAAACAGTGGATACATTTTTAGTATATGAATGTCAACAATACTGCATGGAACTTCCTTTTATACCAAAAAAAAAAGTTGTTGTTTAACTGAAATTCAAATTATCTGAGCATCCTGTACTTTTATTTGCTAAATTTGGCAGCCCTAATTTGAGGAAATAATTGCTAGTAGAGGAAACCATGAAACTGAAAATAGCCAGTGAGGGTGGCTGTGGATTTTGAATCTGACCTATGAACTACAGTTTTGTGAATTTCTTAATAAGAGTGAATAAAAATCACTGGAAACAACAAGAATTCACTCTGTGAAATATTTTGATTACTTAATATTTCCATCTACTACTCCATCTACCCCAATAGACTAGAAAACAAAACTTTTACAATTGTTTACATATTTGCTTACAGAAACCCACAATGCTTTCTAATATTTTCAACTAAAATATTTCTCCCTTCTTTCCTGAATTTTGTATTACTAATGATAAAAGACAGGTGTAAGCTTTTGGTTTGGGTTAGTATTAAAAAGAGAAAAGAATAAAGTTCAATTGCGAGTATCCAGGATGCCAAGGCTTATATTTAGACCTTCCATCTCCCTTCAAAGTTCAGGACCCAGGCATGAAAGCCTCCTTTCCTCTGGACTTCATACAGAAAGATGGCCAGCAGTCCAGCTGAGAGACCACAGGCACCCCCAGCACAGAGGCCCAACCTCCCCTCCCTCACCTGGGCAAGAGCTCAGAGGCACTTGTATTTCAACCTTTATTTGCTTTCTCAAGGACATAAAACAGTTCACTTAAAAGAGCTTTAACCAAAGTGCTTAGAAATTATGAGAGGGGAAAAAAAATGGGACAAAGAAAAAGGGGAAAAATGTATTTTAAAAAATGTTTCTTCTAAGGAGGAAATACAGCAAGGGATGATATAAGTATGTTGTTTTTAGTAAGTTCATGTCCATCTCAGACTGCTGCTCACTCTGTTAAGCCTGTGTCATATTTACAACATCTCACTGAAGCACAGAGGTGTAAGTTATAGCCAATTACAAGTGAGGGGATTGAATAAAACCTTGAGCAAATCATCTGCTATTACAATAACCTATATCATCACGAAAAGGCCAATCATATAGACATTAACTACCAGGTATTTCACATTTTCATTACTGTGCTGGTTGTCTTTAAGTTTCATTAAGGTATACACTGTCTTAGAGATCCAACTTAATATCTTATTATTATATACATGCATATATATATATATATATATATATATGTCATTATGCTATGCTATGCTAAGTCACTTCAGTCGTGTCCGACTCTGTGTGACCCCAAAGACGGCAGCCCACCAGGCTCCCCGTCCCTGGGATTCTCCAGGCAAGAACACTGGAGTGGGTTGCCATTTCCTTCTCCAATGCAGGAAAGTGAAAAGTGAAAGTGAAGTCACTCAGTCGTGTCCGACTTTTAGAAACCCCATGGACTTCAGCCTACCAGGCTCCTCCATCCATGGGATTTTCCAGGCAAGAGTACAGGAGTGGGGTGCCATTGCCTTCTCCGTATGTCATTTATATATATATATATATATATATATATATATATATATATATATACACACACACACACATATATATATATACACACACACATATATATATATGTCATTGTTCAGTCACTAAGTTGTATCTGACTCTGTTACCCCATGGACTGTAGCCTGCCAGGCTCCTCTGTCCATGGGATTCTCCAGGCAAGAGTACTGGAGTGGGTTGCCATGCCCTCTTCCGGGGGATCTCCCTGACCCAAGGATCCAACCTGTGTCTCCTTAGTCTCCTGCACTGGCAGGTGGATTCTTTACTACTGAGCCACGTGGGAAGCCCAAAATACTATAGGTATACGTAATAGAGTACTAAGTAGCTATAAAACAGAATGAGGAATATCTCCATATACTACTGCAAAGTTATCTTCAGAATACATTTCTAAGCAAAGCAAAACAAAAACAAAAAATCCTCAGTGTATACAGTATGCTATTGTTTACCTAAGAAAGGAATTGGGATGGCTACGTATATGAGAAGGAGAGAAAGGTAATAGTTGGACTTCTTTGAATATGTCTTCTTTTGTAGACTAGATTTTGAACTGTGTAAATATCATATACCTAATTCAAAATTGCATTTAAAAACCAGTATTAAAATCACAAGTAAAATTAAATAAATGGCCCAAACTGTGTATCCTTGTTGGTTGTATAATTGTATAAACAGCAATTATAATTCAAGTGACTTTAAAACACAACTTAAATGTAGATTTCTAGTGGGATATACTTTAAAGACAAAAAAAAAAAAAAAAAAAAAAACCCTGCTCCAAAGCACAACTGTGCAGACATGCGTGCACACACACACACACACACACACACATATATTGTAAATGGCTTCCAATAATCACATTGTTGATGGGCGTGTTGGTATTGTTATTCTGAGGCTATTGCGTATATATGGTAGGATAAACAAAATGATAATTATGTAGATATCACTGAACCTCTGTATTTGTCAAAAGGGGATACATATGTAGTTATCATTGAGGTTAATTAAATTTGAATGGTCATTATCAATAAGAACTCATGATACAGTTTATCCTAAAGAAAAATTATAATTGTATTAATATATTCAAGAAAGGCTTTAAAACAATGATCCATCTAGTAGCAATAATACTCCTAATAATTATATTGTGATATCTAAATAACATTCCCCTCCAAAGAAAGAAACAAGGGCTCCATTTTCTAAATGGCTGATAATGGGGTCTAGAGCAGAAATGTACAAGAGGACCCTGGAGCATCTTACACTGAAAAGTAAGGAAGCCATCAAAGACTCCTAGGGCCATGTCAAAAGGACTTCGAAGCCAATATAAATAAGCCTCCATTGCCCAAATATGGGATCATTTGAGGATCAATAAGGGTAATAATGAGGACTGAAGCACATCGTATATGTCTAAATGCAACAGTTCATAGTCATGCTAAAAATGATCACTGAGCATTTCTGGAAGGTGGTAAAGAACCAGCAAATTATTTTGGAAGCTGGAAAATAACGGGGAAGTATCAATCACTCATCTTGTCTTTTCCATGTGCCTTCTACATCAGGGTAAGTGTACCATAAAAGAGGTAAGTGCAAACACTTGGGAGATAGTGAGGACGGTGTCAGCATCAGGCGAGACGAATTGTGGAGCACCAACCACAATGTGGAAAACCAGTGGGGAAGTGGAGAGAGTAACAGCAAGACCAGCTTGCAGACTGTCATGACGGTGTAAAGAGAATGACAAGGAGGTCTGGAAACGAAATAGTGGTAATAAGGAAGAAGACTGGACAGATTTAATCAACTAATTGGATGAATGAGAGGAGTGCAAATTATCAGTAAAGTTTTTATATCTTGGGTGATTGATGGATGGTAGTGCCATTAACCAAATTGATGACTCTAAAAGGCAGTGCAAAAATATAATTGACAATTCTAAGGAAAAGCAACACTCTTATCAAATTCCAACGAAATTCAAAATTATCCTTAGAAGAAAATGCACACTGGCCAATTAGGGAATAAGGAAAAAGAGGAAAAGAAGTAAGTTCTGGTATTCCCCTTCTTCCTATAATCTTTACTTTTCCCATAAGATCCATTTTTACTCCCAATATATACATATACGTTTTTGAATGCTGACTATGTTCATTTTTGGCATTCGTTTATCAGAAGACACTTCCAATAGGTGATCTATACTCATTGCTTCCAGGACAAGTCCAAAGTCCTCACTCAACCAATTTCTAGCTCTGTGACTAGATAAAAACCAAGTAATTGTCAAGTATTCTCCTCTAGTACGTACATTTCCAGCAATTCTCAATACCTGGGAAGGCAGACATAATTATCTGAAATTCATCAATGAGGACCCTGAGACCCAGAGATCTTAAATAACTTGTCCAATGTCAAAACTGGAATTTAAAACCCAGGAATCTCTTCTGGATCAAGAACTGCAAGGTGCCTAAATGAATGCTGGTCACAGAACAACCACTGAAAATATTTGGGGACTTCTCCCACTTTTTCACAGGATAAATTATAGCACCATTTCTTTCAGTAAAGCAGAAAGAATCTTATTTTCCAATAATATCTGATCATAAAATGTCATGTTTCTATAGCAAATGTCACAATCTATAGCAAAATTACCTGAATATAAAGCCAAACAATCCTTTTTAACACATAAAATGAAAATTACAGTATCTTACAATATAATGCCTAGAATGAACCAGTTTGGAAGGAACTTCATCTGTTCAAAGTGCAGCAAAGAAATCAGTAAATAAGAGGTCTCAGAGACAAAACACATGTCACGAAGTTCAAGAACAAACGCACATTTATATTAGTAACTAACATGCCCCTTAGTCCTTCTAGTACAATTCCTAAGAAGCTTGGCAGACTGGTTTTAAGCCTGCAACAAATCATTAGGGGGCAAGAAGGGAGCCACATGAAGGCACACTGACAACTGCAATGTATATTTGACAGCAACAGAAAGGGGAAAATCATAGAAACCAGCTCAAGGAGGGTAAGGAGAGCACAACACATGAGAACCATATATTATAGAAACAAACAGTGCTACAAGTCTCAACAGATCCTAAGGGTGTGTCTAAGAGACTGTTAGTAATAGGTGTAAAGATGGCCGCAAGTCAGCAAGAACAATATTCAAATGAAGTACTTAAAATGAAAAATATATTGGTGTTCAAGGGGTTATTTAAAAAGAAAAAATTCTAGAATGTTTCATTTGCCAAGGAATCAAGAAATCTGCGGTTTTAACTGTCATGAGCAGTATCACTTTTTATCACCTTATTTTTAATAAACATATAGCAAATTTCCCTAAAGTTGCATCAACCATTTTAACCCTGCTATTAAAATAAATCTTAGAATGTATAATGAAGTAGTGGGTAATGATAACATGGCATATTAAGAGACTTGGGAGATTATAGCAAGAAAAATTCACTCCTCATCACTATACATTTATTAATGAAGAAAATGCATATGAGAGATGTAGTTTACTATCTGTATCTTCATTACTAGTAGAAACAATACAGAAAAGTGTCCGTTAGGATATAAATTCATTTCCAAGCCTCAGGACACATACACACCCCAGTTTGCCTCCGTATTAGGTGTTCTTCAGGCTCTTGACCCTCACAATGCAATGCTCTACAGTATCTGAGCAACACTGCCATACTATCAGTTCAGTTGCTCAGTCGTGTCCCACTCTTTGCGACCCCATGGACTGCAGCATGCCCGGCTTCCCTGTCCATCACCAACTCCCAGAGTTTTCTGAAACTCACGTCCATCAAGTCAGTGATGCCATCCAACCATCTCTTCCTCTGTCATCCCCTTCTCCTCCTGCCTTCAATCTTTCCCAGCATCAGGGTCTTTTCCAATGAGTCAGCTCCTCGCATCAGGTAGCCAACGTACTGGAGCTTCAGCTGTACCATCAGTCCTTCCAATGAATGTTTGGGAGGGTTGACTGGTTTGATCTCCTTGCAGTCCAGGGGGACTCTCAAGAGTCTTCTCCAGCACCACAGTTCAAAAGCATCAATAGTCCAAATACAATAGCCCTTCCATCCTTTTGGTTAAGAATATGAACTCTGGGTTCAAATTCTAGCTCTGCCCACTGAATTGTGTGATCTGGGAACTTCATTCTCATCTGTCACATGGACAGTGACTTCCCTGGTGGCCCAGTGATTAAGAACCTGCCTTCCAATGCAGGGGATGTGTGTTGGATCCCTGATCAGGGAACTAAGATTGCCACATGCCCTGGGACAACTAAGCACTGCAACCAGAGAGAAGTCTGTGCACAGTAAGATCCCACATGCCACAGCAAAGGTCCCATGTGCCACAACTAAGATCTGATGCAGCCAAAAATAAATATTTTAAAAAAGGAATGATCATAACTTATAAAAAGTGGACAAAAAAAGTACTTGGCACTTAACATCCCTGAAAAAAGGTTAGTGATATGTAATTTAGAATACACCTACAAAGAACCAGGCACTGCACAGGGCATTAGGGATACTGAGATGAAAAAGGAACAGTCAACACCTTCAAAGAACTCAATCTCTTGGGGAAAACAGACCATTAAAATAGAGCATATATGTGCTGTGAATAAAGGTATGTGGGCTATGGGGCTATGGAACATCAAAAAGGAAGACAACCCAACAGATTCCCAGAGGACAGGTCTCCTGTGTCTTAAAGGAAGTTAGACAAGCAAAACAAAGGCTACCACAATGTCTCCTGAGGCACAGTCAGGTTTAATAACTGCACATCATGTATAAATGAATGTGAGGTACTTTCTGTTTGTAAACTGCAAAATATTATATGCACGTTCTTGACTAAAGCTACTGAAAATACCTAACTGCCCCCAAACCTCTCTGCCATCCACCAATCAGACAGCCTGAAATTTCACAATAGAGGCTCATCTGCCAAGCATGCCTTACATTCTTTTAGAAAATGCAAAACACACCTAAAAGTGGAGGCAGATGAAAAGAGAACTAATCGTTAGGAAGTCCTCTAGGTATCATGTACTTTACATTATTTATTTCACCTAATCCTCACAACAACCTGGTGAGGAAGGTATCCTGATCCTTATTTTAGATTAAAAAAAAAAAAACATGGTTAATTAATGTGCCCAAGGTCACACAACTAAGTGGATGAGCTGGGACTGTAATACTGAAAACTTGAACTGCAATCACTAAATTACACTGCTCTTCTAGTATACCGACCTGGAGGTTAACACACATTAAGGGGTCACGGTGTTAGTTTGCTGGAGCTGCCATAACGAAGTACCACAGACAGGGTGGCTCCAATAACGGAAATGTGCGTCTCACAATTCTGGAGGCTAGAAGTCTGACATCAACGTGTTGTCAAGGTTGATTTCTTCTGAGGCCTCTCTCCTTGAGAGAGACTGCAGATGACCTGTGTCTTCATACAGCCCTCTCTCTGTGTCTTAGTCTCCTCTTCTTATGAGGACATCAGTCATGCTGGATTAGGGCCCACCCTAAAATCTCCTATCTCCAAATGTAGGCAAATTCTGAAATTCTAGGGGAATTAGGACTTCCACGTCTGGATTTAGCAGGAATCACAAACAATTCATCTCCTGGCAGTCACACAGTGAAAAAGATCCTTCTTTGAAAAGTACATGGGGAAGGACCTTAAATGTTCTTAAATCACAAATGAAATCTGTGAAGGTTTTTTTGAGAAATGCAGGTATGTACTTACAGCAAGAAAGAGCCAAATGGTCAGTGATTACCGCTCCCTAGGGAGTAGTTTGCAAATGTGTTGGGGTGCTTTTACAACCCTTAATTACTGAGGGGAACCACTCTGGCAGAGGCCAGAGGCATGGAATGTGGAGCAGTTCCACATAACAAAGAATCATCCCATATCCCAGAGGAGAAAAATGCTCTGTCAGACTAAATCCAACACAGGTATCAAGAGCACTTGTGCGTATACTAATATGAAGTAGAGCTTATTAAAAGTTAAGAAAGAATGCCAAAAATTTAGGACAAAGACTTTATGGAGCTAGAAGTTTGAATCAAATAAAGACATTATCTCAAAATTAAATGATGTACTCACTCCATGCTCTATATATTAGAGCATTTTCAACCTTCCACTTCTTGAAAAGGATTTCAATGCAATAATGGCATTACAGCAAAAGCAATGACACTACGCTATGCTAAGTCACTTCAGTCGTGTCTGACTCTGTGTGACCCCGTAGACGGTAGCCTACCAGGCTCCCCCATCCCTGGGATTCTCCAGGCAAGAACACTGGAGTGGGTTGCCATTTCCTTCTCCAATGCATGAAAGTGAAAAGTGAAAGTGAAGTCGCTCAGTCGTGTCCGACTCTTAGTGACCCCATGGACTGTAGCCTACCAGGCTCCCCCATCCATGGGATTTTCCAGGCAAGAGTACTGGAGTGGGGTGCCATTACCTTCTCCGAAAAGCGATGAAACCTCTGCAAAAAATGTCATGGAGGATATGAGAATCCTTTTAGTAAATTTCGAGCAAAATGTCATTAAATTAGTAGCCACATAAACCATGTCGATCTCGATAAAAGCTACTTTTAATATTTTAGATGACTGTCAAACTATGCATTTTTGAGATTTTTTTTATAACTCTAAAAGAGCTCTGCTGTGAAAGATGATATTTGAAAGTTGCTTGGGGGCTGCCTGTTTTTTTCAATCTTCTCTGAGTTAGAGATGTCTACTGCACAACTTCTGCATAGCTTCTTGTTTTACTGTTTCTCTTTTTAAACCATCCTCTATTTCTCATAACCTAGAGAAGGATATGGTCTTGGAGGACTTCTGAAGTACTAGGAACCTAAAATACGCCTCAACAGGTGATAATATATTTCAAAATGCAGGATATGCTTTCTGTGATAGCTCAACAGTATCCTGTCCCATATCACAACATAAGAAATTGTTTCATCACTAAACTCATAAATATGGCCCAGGTCATTTATGAGAATACCATACTTCCTCATTTTCTCCATGCTGACAGTCTGTAATTTGTCCTGACATGTTTTCTCTAGTTCAAGTGTTTTATTCTTTCTCTTATCATACACAACAAACAAGTCTGGTTGGTTATCACTTATTCTAACATTTTTACGGTCCACGTGCATCACTGATTTTCTACTTTCCCAAACTTCTTAGAATTATCTTTCTTCTCACAAACACACACTTCCTCCACAGAAGTAGGCACAAGCATCAATGACTTCATTCTATCCTCCAGGACAATGTGCCCTCATAATTACATCCCCAAACACAGACTGTGTTATGAGTTACACTCATTTAACCTTTATATTATTATCCCAGTGTCATGTTTTTTTATAACATGTATAGGCAGGTTATATTACCTATGAACTTTATTTCTTACACAACCAAAAATTTATTTAAAGGGGGGAGTTTGACGAAGATAGGGTTAAGAGCCACAGAGTGAGGAGAACTCAGAAACTGGCCCTGAATCTGGTCAAGGCAAAAAGGAAAATGTTCTTTATTACTAGTACTCTCATAGTTCATCAAACAGAACAAAGAAACAGTAGCCCAGAAACTGGAAGCAACAAAGTTGAATAAAAAGTGAAGTGCTTTATAAAAACCCAACAATTAAGTGTGAATATGCAAAATTGACTGCTGGTAAAGGTCTTAGACCAAATCCAGCAGCAAACAGAGTCATCAGGGTTGAAGAAGAAAGCTAAGATAGAAGATGTGAAGAGAAACTAGAATTTCAATCCTGAAAGAGCATCAAGGAGCTGAATTTCTCCAAATAGATATATTCTTTAAATAAAGTCTATGGCCCACATAACATGTTCACCATGAGAGTAAAAGTTGAGCTGTACCACAACTGGCCTGTTGTGTGGTCTTATGGTCTGGACATCAGAAGAATAAGAAAATGGGGTCAAGAAGTAAGAAAGAATAAAAGGTCAAAGTGGCCACAATACCAAGGGTTTAGCTTCCTAAGAAGAAAATTCTGTCACTAATAAGTTCCCATCCCTGCTTCTAGGCATGGCAATGAGAAAAAACATTAGTGGTATTTAAAAGAACTGTGGAGGACAATAGGTTCAATCAATTAACACTAAGTGGGCTTCATTTTCCCTAAAGCTGGGCCAACATCAGAGTAAGTAACTCAGGGTTACTTTCAATTAGGTACTTTTAGAAGAGAAATGCTGAAATCAGTTGGTCAAGATCCTGATGGCTAAAGCACGTCATGCTTGATTAGTTTGTCCCTTAACTAGAAAAGATAACTTCTAAAGGAACAAACAAGAAATAAAACAATGATTTGAATTCCTCTTTTCATGTCCTGAAAGATAGCAACAATATAAATTGTAAAACATCAAACTCATCTGCATCTCTTGTCCCTCTATTTTAAAAAGGTCACTGTGAATTCTTAACAAATAAAGTATTAGGCTAGATTTAATTTATATCAACCTAATCTTAAGCAGTAAGCCTGGGAGACCACATTTCATCTCCTGTAGAGAGCTCACATTTTTATCTTTTGCTAGAACTTTAATGAATATTCTTCACCATCCAAACACAAAGCCTACTTATTTTAGGAATCATACCCTAGTCATTGTTTTAAATTTTTTTCAGACTAAGTCTGAAATTGCAATAAACCAAATGATTATTCCTTTTCATTTTATTGCCAAAGCCACTTTAGGCTGATAAATCAGAAGGTAAACTATCATTAACTCACTGGTAAAAATCATGACTATTTGCCTCTTCAGTCAACATCACCAAGAACAAACAATTTAAATTTGTTTCATCTAACTAAAATGTAAAGAAGCATTTATGTTGTAAATATGTCTTCAACAAAAATTTCTAAAATAAGTATTTCTTCTGATTTTTCACATTAAAAGGGGAAAGCTTAATGCTGTCTTATGCTGCTTAGCCAGTCTTTGCTTTCCTCTTCCTGTTTATTCAGACTAAGAAAGGTCAGCTTTCCCTTTTTCACCCTCAATTCTCAATTTATCATGCATTAATCTTTAGAATATAAGGTTAAAAAATATATATTTATTTTTTGCAAACTGAAGACGCCACTGCTATTTTTAAACACTGATTTATCAGTTGAATGACCTCTGAAAAATCCAGGTGCTTAAATGACTAAACATTACATAACTAATGTCTTCAGTCCAGATATTGGAGAAATGGCTGCCACATGTTTGATGCTGAGACTGAGACTTAAGTATACAGACAAGAGGATGAACTCGGTGGCTCCTATACAGTCCTACTTATAGCTTTCTCTAGAAAGGTTATGTAAATAAATTTTTCATTTTCCCAAAGGCTAGGGTGTGGGAGAGAAAAGACTTGCAAGTTATGCAGACCAGAGCTTAAATCCCAGGCCAGCCACATATCAGCAAGCTAAATTTCCCCTGGGTTTTCATTTTGTCACTGGCCATGGGATAAGGATACCTACTTCTCAAAGGGCAGTTATAAGGGCTGAATGTAATAACATAACGGTAAGTGCCTAACTGCTGCTGCTGCTAAGTTGCTTCAGTCATGTCTGACTCTGTGCAACCCCACAGACGGTAGCCCATCAGGCTCCCCTGTCCCTGGGATTCTCCAGGCAAGAACACTGGAGTGGGTTGCCATTTCCTTCTCCAATGCATGAAAGTGAAAAGTGAAAGTGAAAGTGAAGTCGTATCTGACTCTTATCGACCCCATGGACTGTAGCCCACCAGGCTCCTCCATCCATGGGATTTTCCAGGCGAGAGTACTGGAGTGGGTTGCCATTGCCTTCTCCAAGTGCCTAACTAAGCAGAGTCATAATAAATGTTACCTTCCGATATTCCCTTCGCCATTTGAGGATAACTGTGAATTTTAATATATCTAAACAAAAACTCTTCAAATAAAGTGCTTTCATTCAAACCATGAGAAAAATTTACCACAATTTAAATCTATATTACACGTTTGACACTTTAAGTATCTATTTTCTTTAACCTGAGACTCTCTCATTTGCTGGATCCACAGATATTCCGTATATAAACAACTGCCTCCTTTTAAAATAAGGAGCACTTTGGGGCTGATACATTTGACTAAATATCTATGTGTTATGTAACTGTAATTATATAAAACATGAAGAAAATAAAAAGAAAAGTCACTCTTGTATGACAGTGTGACTTTTTCTGGTTCTGCAATCCCTAACTTAAGTTTTATTCCAATCTGCTATAAACATTTTATGAACCTCTATATTCTGAAAACTAAATTATTTTAAATATATTTGAAGAGATAAATGTATGTCACCCAGCACTTACTGAACCTGCAAGAGACACAACACCCTTCTCAGTTTGTCAGAACCATGAATCTCTGATGCACAACAACAGACAAGGGTTCTATTTTCTGGTCCCATCCGCTTTGGGCAAAGCTGACTGCAGCCAGGGTGGAACGCCTCCTAAGTCAAACTAATTATACCGTCTCTCCTGGGAATTGGAGCAGTGCAATCCTGCTGCTGCTGCTGCTGCTGCTAAGTTGCTTCAGTCGTGTCTGACTGTGTGTGACCCCATAGATGGCAGCCCACCAGGCTCCCCCGTCCCTGGGATTCTCCAGGCAAGAACACTGAACTGGGTTGCCATTTTCTTCTCCGATGCATGAAAGTAAAAAGTGAAAGTGAAGTTGCTCAGTCATGTCCGACTCTTAACGACCCCATGGACTTTAATCCACCAGGCTCCTCTCCCAATGGGATTTTCCAGACAAGAGTACTGAAGTCGGGTGCCATTGCCTTCTCCCAGAGCAATCCTAGTCTGGCTAAAATTAAACTCAAGGTCTTGGGGCAGTCAAGTGCAAAGAGAATCAGAGAAAGTCAGTCTTCAGAGAGAGAGAGAAAAGGAGAGAAATGAACAACTCACACAAAAAGAAACAACAATGAAGCCAGTTCAGTTCAGTTGCTCAGTCCTGTCCAACTCTTTGAGACCCCATGGACTGCAGCACGCCAGGCCTCCCTGTCCATCACCAACTCCCGGACTTCATTCAAACCCATGTCCATTGAGTCGGTGATGCCATCCAACCATCTCATCCTCTGTCGTCCCCTTCTCCTCCTGCCCTCAATCTTTCCCAGCATCAGGGTCTTTTCTAGTGAGTCAGTTCTTCGCATCAGGTGGCCAAACTATCGGAGTTTCAGCTTCAGCATCAGTCCTTCCAATGAATATTCAGGACTAATTTCCTTTAGGATGGACTGATTGGATCTCCTTGCAGTCGAAGGGACTCTCAAGAGTCTTCTCCAACAACACAGTTCAAAAGCATCAATTCTTCGGTGCTCAGCTTTATTCACAGTCCAACTCTCACATCCATACATGACCACTGGAAAAACCATAGCCTTGACTAGACGGACCTTTGTGGACAAAGTAATGTCTCTGCTTTTCAATATGCTATCTAGACTGATCATAACTTTCCTTCCAAGGAGTAAGCATCTTTTAATGTCATGGCTGCAGTCACCATCTGCAGTGATTCTGGAGCCCAGAAAAATAAAGTCAGCCACTGTTTCCACTGTTTCCCCATCTGTTTCCCATGAAGTGATGGGACCAGATGCCATGATCTTCCTTTTCTGAATGTTGAGCTTTAAGCCATCTTTTTCACTCTCCACTTTCACTTTCATCAAAAGGCTTTTTAGTTTCTCTTCACTTTCTGCCATAAGGGTGGTGTCATCTGCATATCTGAGGTTATTGATATTTCTCCCGGCAATCTTGATTCCAGCTTGTGTTTCTTCCAGTCCAGCATTTCTCATGATGTACTCTGCATATAAGTTAAATAAACAAGGTGACAATATACAGCCTTGACGAACTCCTTTTCCTATTTGGAACCAGTCTGTTGTTCCATGTCCAGTTCTAACTGTTGATTCCTGACCTGCATACAAATTTCTCAACCTCTTTCAGAATTTTCCACAGTTTACTGTGATCCACACAGTCAAAGGCTTTGGCATAGTCAATAAAGCAGAAATAGATGCTTTTCTGGAACTCTCTTGCTTTTTCCATGATCCAGCGGATGTTGGCAACCAGCTTGAACATCTGCAAGTTCACGGTTCACATATTGCTAAAGCCTGGCTTGGAGAATTTTGAGCATTACTTTGCTAGCGTGTGAGATGAGTGCAATTGTGCAGTAGTTTGAGCATTCTTTGGCATGGCCTTTCTTTGGGATTGGAATGAAAACTGACCTTTTCCAGTCCTGTGGCCGCTCCTGAGTTTTCCAGATTTGCTGGCATATTGAGTGCAGCACTTTCACAGCATCATCTTTCAGGATTTGCAATAGCTCAACTGGAATTCCATCACCTCCACTAGCTTTGTTCGTAGTGATGTTTTCTAAGGCCCACTTGACTTCACATTCCAGGATGTCTGGCTCTAGGTCATCGATCACTTCATCGTGATTATCTGGGTCGTGAAGATCTTTTTTGTACAGTTCTTCTGTGTATTCTTGCCACCTCTTCTTAATATCTTCTGCTTCTGTTAGGTTCGTACCATTTCTGTCCTTTATCAAGCCCATCTTTGCATGAAATGTTCCCTTGGTATCTCTAATTTTCTTGAAGAGATCTCTAGTCTTTCCCATTCTGTTGTTTTCCTCTACTTCTTTGCATTGATTGCTGAGGAAGGCTTTCTTATCTCTCCTTGCTATTCTTTGGAACTCTGCATTCAGATGCTTATATCTTTCCTTTTCTCCTTTTACTTTTTGCTTCTCTTCTTTTCACAGCGATTTGTAAGGCCTCCTCAGACAGCCATTTTGCTTTTTTGCATTTCTTTTCCATGGGGATGGTCTTGATCCCTGTCTGCTGTACAATGTCATGAACCTCCATCCATAGTTCATCAAGCACTCTATCAGATCTAGTCCCTTAAATCTGTTTCTCACTTCCACTGTATAATCATAAGGGATTTGATTTACGTCATACCTGAATGGTCTATTGGTTTTCCCTACTTTCTTCTGTTAAGTCTGAATTTGGCAATAAGGAGTTCATGATCTGAGCCACAGTCAGCCCCTGGTCTTGTTTTTGCTGACTGTATATACAGAGCTTTCCCATCTTTGGCTGCAAAGAATATAATAGAGTTTCTCCATCTTTGACTACAAAGAATATAATCAATCTGATTTCAGTGCTGACCATCTGGTGATGTCCATGTGTAGTCTTCTTTGTATTGTTGGAAGAGGGTGTTTGCTATAACCAGTGCGTTCTCTTGGCAAAATTCTGTTAGCCTTTGCCCTGCTTAATTCACAATAAAGCCAATGCAGCCCAAAACGCAAATGCTAACAGAACCTGAGAATAGCTGCCGAGGTTCCTGGGCCCTTGCCCCTTCCCCTCATACTCATCTCTCTCCAGTCCTGTGTTTCTGTTACTTACAATTAAAAGAAACTTTGGGGGTCACGGAAATGGGGAGATGTTGGTCAAAGGTTTAAAAGATAAATAAAGTCTGGGAATCGAATATACAGCACTGTGATTATAATTAACGATACTCACTGTATATTTACCAGGCTGGATGAAACACAAGCTGGAATCAAGATTGCTGGGAGAAATATCAATAACCTCAGATATGTAGATGACACCACCCTTATGGCAGAAAGCGAAGAGGAACTAAAGAGCCTCTAGATGAAGTTGAAAGAAGAGAGTGAAAAAGCTGGCTTAAAACACAACATTCAAAAAACAAAGATCATGGCATCAGGTCTCATCATTTCATGGCAAATAAATGGGGAAACAATGGAAACAGTGACAGACTTTTATTTTCTTGGGCTTCAATATCACTGCAGATAGTGACTGCAGCCATGAAATTAAAAGACGCTTGCTCCTTGGAAGAAAAGCTATGACAAACCTAGACAGCATATTAAAAAGCAGAGACATTACTTTGCCAACAAAGGTCTGTCTAGTCAAAGCTACAGTTTTTCCAGTAGTCATGTATGGATGTGAGAGTTGAACCTTAAAGAAGGGTGAGTGCTGAAGAATTGATGGTTTTGAACTGTGGTGTTGGAGAAGACTCTTGAGAGTCCCTTAGACTGCAAGATCAGATCAATCAATCCTAAAGTAAATTAATCCTGAATATTCATTGGAAGGACTGATGCTGAAGCTCCAGTACTTTGGCCACCTGATGCGAAGAGCCAACTTATTGGTAAAGACCCTGATGTTGGGAAAGAATGAGGGCAGGAGGAGAAGGGGACAACAAAGGAAGAGATGGTTAGACGGCATCACTGACTCAATGGACATGAGTTTAAGCAAGCTCTGGGAGATGATTAAGGACAGGGAAGCCTGGCATTCTGCAGTCCATGGGGTCACAAAGAGTCAGACATGACTGAGTGACTGAACAACAACAGCACTGTATACTTGAAAGCTGCTAAGAGAGTAGATCTTAAATGTTCTTACCACAAAAACAAATGGTAATTATGTAACATGGTGGAGGTGTTAACTAACTCTATGGTAATATTCATTGTGCAATATGTAAGTGTATCAAGATAACGTATTAAACTTACACAATATTATGTATGACTCATGTCTCAATAAAGCTGGAAAAACTGCTCTACTTACTGCTATTGTGTGACAACATGGCTGGCAGTACCAGGTAAAAAATGTTTAAGTTATACTAACAATTAAATTGTGATTAGAGAAACAATGAAAAGGATTATTACTTAACAGAAGGAAAAGGGCAATAAGTTATGTAAGTGGAGGTGGTGATGGTTTTGAGTTCCCATTAAGGTAGTTAAGTCAATGTTTTTCAACTGACCTGGACCCATTAGAGAGAAATGAAATATGTTTAATGGGTCAGGATGAGCACTTGTTTTTAATGAAACAGAATTGCTGGGGGAAAAGTAGTAAGGGTAAACACTGATAATTTAGGGTAAATATTTTTTCATGAAACTTTTGTTTTAGGTATACTCACTTTTGAGTAACTCACAAAGTCCCCTATATTTCTTGGCAAGGTCAAAGAGCTTAAAAGTCATTGACAAATCCATGCTTCCAAAATACCAACCAGAGACAATAGCTCCTACAATTGTACTCCTATAGCATATTTATTCTCTGAGTTAAAACAAATGAAATTATTTCTAGGAAATAAAATTATAAGCTAACCCAAAATAGATCACATAACTAAATACAAAATGCAAATCTATAAAACTTCTGGAAGAACAGATAGGAGAAAATCTTCAGGATCTTGGGTTAGGCAAAGATTTTATACCTATGCCATGAAAAGCAAAATCCAAGAGAGAAAAAATTGATAAACTGGCCTTTATACCATCAAAAGAATGAAAACAAGCCATAAACTAAGGAAAAAATATTTGCAAACCACAAATCTAATAAAGGATTTGCATCCAGAATCTATAAAGAACAATTACAATTCAACAATAAAGATAATACAATCTTATTTTAATGAGCAAACAATCTGAACATATACTTAACCAAAAGATGTAATAATAACCAAGAAGCACATGAAAAGATGCTCAAAATTATTAGTCACTAGGTAGATGCAAGTGAATGCAATAAAATAATCCTCTACCCATTTTCCCATTGGGACAAACTTAGGAAGTTTCCAATAGTTACAGAGGAACCAAAGATCAAATTGCCAACATCCGCTGGATCATCGAAAAAGCAAGAGAGTTCCAGAAAAACATCTATTTCTGCTTTATTGACTATGCCAAAGCCTTTGACTGTGTGAATCACAATGAACTGTGGAAAATTCTTAAAGAGATGGGAATACCAGACCACCTGATCTGTCTCTTAAGAAATCTGTATGCAGGTCAGGAGGCAACAGTTAGAACTGGACATGGAACAACAGACTGGTTCCAAATAGGAAAAGGAGTACATCAAGGCTGTATGTTGTCACCCTGTTTATTTAACTTATATGCAGAGTACATCATGAGAAACGCTGGGCTGGAAGAAACACAAGCTGGAATCAAGATTGCCGGGAGAAATATCAATAACCTCAGATATGCAGATGACACCACCCTTATGGCAGAAAGTGAAGAGGAACTCAAAAGCCTCTTGATGAAAGTGAAAGAGGAGAGTGAAAAAGTTGGCTTAAAGTTCAACATTCAGAAAATGAAGATCATGGCATCCAGTCCCATTACTTCATGGGAAACAGATGGGGAAACAGTGGAAACAGTGGCTGACTTTATTTTTGGGGGCTCCAAAATCACTGCAGATGGTGACTGCAGCCATGAAATGAAAAGACGCTTACTCCTTGGAAGGAAAGTTATGACCAACATAGACAGCATATTCAAAAGCAGAGACATTACTTTGCCAACAAAGGTCTGTCTAGTCAAGGCTATGGTTTTTCCTGTGGTCATGTATGGATGTGAGAGTTGGACTGTGAAGAAGGCTGAGTACCAAAGAATTGATGCTTTTGAACTGTGTTGTTGGAGAAGACTCTTGAGAGTCCCTTGGACTGCAAGGAGATCCAACCAGTCCATTTTGAAGGAGATCAGCCCTGGGATTTCCTTGGAAGGAATGATGCTAAAGCTGAAACTCCAGTACTTTGGCCACCTCATGCGAAGAGTTGACTCATTGGAAAAGACTCTGATGCTGGGAGGGATTGGGGGCAGGAGGAGAAGGGGACGTCAGAGGATGAGATGGCTGGATGGCATCACTGACTCGATGGACATGAGTCTGAGTGAACTCCTGGAGATGGTGATGGACAGGGAGGCCTGGCGTGCTGCAATTCATGGGGTCACAAAGAGTCGGACACGACTGAGCGACTCAATTGAACTAAACTGACTTGTATTATATTGTACTTTATATAAAATTCTGATTCACCATGTGAGAAGGGAATGTTGCGTGCCAGTCCAATAAACAAAGAATGTTGCCTACCTCAAACCATCAGCCATTGCAGCTGGTCCCCTGAAGGTATGCCCTGAGAGGAATCCAGAAGAAGAAGAAAAAAAAAAAAGGAAAACATTCTATGCTTTGGATATTGGCCCTAGATAGTTAAGATTCATATCTATGCAATAATTTCAGTGAACCCAGACCCTTGCATCTTCCCACAGAAAAGCACTAAAATCATTAACTTGAGATGTCTGTTTCTCTTGTGATAGCAGTGGTCTTTTTACCAAGATTAACTATATGTATTTCCCAACCCCTAAAATTCACATATATCCTGGCTCCTCCCCTACCTCTTCAGAGCAGTTTGTCAGAGCTATCTGAGAGGCTGTCCCAAACTATAGTCCTCAGTAAGATCCCCCAATAAAACTTAACTTTAGAGACTTCCTGGTGGTCCAGTGGTTAAGACTTTGCCTTCCAATGCAGGGGTACAGGTTTGATCCCTGGCCAGGGAGCTAAGATCCACATGCCTTGTGGCAAAAAGCCAAAACATAAAACAGAAACAATACTGTATCAAATTCAATAAAGACTTTACAAATGGTCCACATTAAAAAAAAAAACACCTTAACTTTAGGTTGTACATTTTTCTTCAGTTGACACATACATGTGTACACACAGGTGAAAGACTCTATTGGATCCACTCTTCAAAGCAGAGTCACTGGAATGAAGGTTGTTTGTATTGTTTTTACAAATACTAGAAATTGTTCCTAAGGCCATACTAATTGATATCCTCAGGAAGAGTAAGTGAGCTTAATTATCTGCCCATCCCCTGGACCTACCTGATGACACTTTTTTTAAAGCCTCACTGAATTTTTCCTGATATTTCACTAGTGAGGCTGAGTTTTATACTTATTGGCTATTCCTCCCTCTTTTTCTGTGGATTTACCATTTCAATCACTTGCGCTGTTTGTGTTTTGCTTTCTTTTTTAAAAACTGTATTTTACTGAAGTTTAATTGATTTGTGCTTTTCTTTTCAATTTTGTGAATTATTTTTCTACTTTAGATATGCATCCTTAGTCACTTTTATGAGTATCATTTTCTCCTACTTTGCTGCTGGAACTTTTTAAAAATAATCAATTATTGGTTATGATTTACATATTAAAAATTCACTCATTAAAAAAATACAATGAGATAATACCAGGTTGGCCAAAAAGTTTGCTTGGGTTTTCCCATAAGATGCTATGAAAAAGCCCAGATGAACTTTTTGGCCAACCTAATACTACTACCTAATAGAAAGGCTAAAAGTTTAAACAAAACAACAAAACTAGTACCAAGGTGCTAGCAGAGAATAATTTACATAAAATAGGACTCATTTGCTTAAAAGAAATAAGCACAGTGAGATACCAACACCTACCTACTAGAATGGCTAAAATTAAAAAACAAAAACAAACACAATACCACAGTGCTGGCAAAGATGCTGAGAAACTGAAATTCTCATAAATTGCTGCTAGAAGTAGAAAAATGGTACCAACCCAGAGAATAACTTTGCATTTTCTTATAAAGTTAAACACACATATACCATATGATGAATCCTACCCCAAGATATTTACCCTAAGAAATGAAAGCTTGTGTTCAAATAAAAATCTGTAAACAAATGTTTATGGCAGCTCTTTTTATAGTCACCTCAAACTGAAAACAGCTTGAGTGTTCTTCAGCAAACAAATTGAGCAAACAAATACGCTCACACCAAAAAATATTACTCAGTAATATAAAGGAACAAATTATTGATACATGCAACAATTTTGATGAATCTCAAAGGTATTATGCTAAGTAAAAGAGCCAGAATCATAAGACTGAATAGTGTATGATTCCATTTATATGAGGTTCTGGAAAAGGCAAACAAAAACTGTTGTAAAACCAGTTATACCAATATTCCACTGCAGAAAGTTACAGTAAGGTCCTTGCTCAAAAACTTATATGATACTAAGAGCATTCACTGTTTCTAGAAAAAACATCATCACCCTTTTGATAATGCCTGCGTCTATTTGTTCAGTCCTTCAGTTTATAAAGCACTTTGACAAATACGATCCCACTTGAGTCATTACACAATACCTTTCAAGCAAAGAAAAACTACTCTCAGAGAATTCCAGTAGCCACGTTCACAGGAAGCTGCAGACCCTCATGACCACAAAGAGATAAGCCCTGAGCACAATTATGAAGTAGACTTTTGAATCCCAAGCTGCATTTTTTTTCCATCCCGAGTGACACTGAACCCTAAGGTAAAATGAAGTCAGTCCCAGACAGTGTGACAGATCAGACTCAATAATAAGGCTGTGATGTCACCAGAGAGAAGCACCTCTAATGGAAGAAAACCGAAGAGGTGTGTACCAGCATTGGCTCACATTCAATCCAAACCGCAGCCGCTGAGAGGAAACAGCAGCTTGTCTCTTTTCTAAGGTCCATTTGATTCTGAAGATGTCTCTGTACAGAATGTTCTCTTATTCCCAATGCACCCCTACTTTTTTAGTCCTGTGTCCCCTCTTTCTGGGATAAGCTCTTAAACAACTTGATTTCCTCTACAAGGCAGAAATTTAAACTCCACCCATTCTTATGGACCAGCCCAAAAGTCATCATTGCCAGCGAATTTCCTCTGCACAGTTGATTAGCTCTCT
Source organism: Bos taurus (assembly GCF_002263795.3). Classification (NCBI taxonomy): domain Eukaryota; kingdom Metazoa; phylum Chordata; class Mammalia; order Artiodactyla; family Bovidae; genus Bos; species Bos taurus. Next base: position 2,262,933 of record NC_037357.1, read on the forward strand.
CTTCCAGAATTGATCATGATCTGCTTTATATCACAGATGTCTGAGCATTTCGTCTTCAACTCCTCAAGAGCAAAGAGCCTCGTTCATCTGGGAGCCACCACAATAGCTAGCAGCGTATCTTGCTGTTCAGTTAGCCCTTGGTATTCTCTGATGTGAACCCCATGGATCAGAGGTGAGACTGTATTCTCTGTGCTAGGCCATTTTCTATAAGGGGCTTGAAAAAAGCATTGAGGATTTTGGTATCTGTAAGGGTCCCTGGAACCAATCTCCAGCAAATACTGAGGGACGACTGTATACACAATAAGGTCCCTGCATCTGTATACAAGTGTGTCACATGATTCCAGAAAGCACCAGATAAAAAGGAAACAGAAGTAGACATGAAAAACAAAATACTCAAAATAATAAAGCACAAGTATTTTTGCCCTGTAATAGTCAAGGGTCTCCAGAGAACAGAAGCAATGAGTATGCATGTGTGTATATATATAGGTATATAGACATATATATCTGTATAAGATATAGTATTTGTATAATACATAGTATAATATAGAAAGATGTAAAATAGTATATATCTATAAAGATATGCTACATATTGTAAAATATACATTTATACATTTTATATAATATATAAACATATAGTTTATATTTTTATTATATATTTTATTATTTTTAAATACACACACACAGATTTTAAGGAACTGAGTCACAATTGTGAAGGCTGGAAGGCTGGAGACCCAGGGAAGAGATGATACTGAAGCCTGGCCTGGAAGGTAGCCTCTGGGGGACAGAATTCTCCTTTCTAAGGGGTTCAGTTCAATTCAGTCACTCAGTCATGTCCGACTCTTTGTGACCTCATGAAATGCAGCACACCAGGCCTCCCTGTCCATCACCAACTCCCAGAGTTCACCCAGACTCACGTCCATCGAGTCAGTGATGCCATCCAGCCATCTCATCCTCTGACGTCCCCTTCTGCTCCTGCCCCCAATCCCTCCCAGCATCAGAGTCTTTTCCAGTGAGTCAACCCTTCGCATGAGGTGGCCAAAGTACTGGAGTTTCAGCTTTAGCATCATTCCTTCCAAAGAACACCCAGGACTGATCTCCTTTAGAATGGACTGGTTGGATCTCCTTGCAGTCCAAGGGACTCTCAAGAGTCTTCTCCAACACCACAGTTCACAAGCATCAATTCTTCAGTGCTCAGCTTTCTTCACAGTCCAACTCTCACATCCATACCTGACCACTGGAAAAACCATAGCCTTGACTAGACAGACCTTTGTTGGCAAAGTAATGTCTCTGCTTTTCAATATGCTATATAGACAGTTTGGTCATAACTTTCCTTCCAAGGAGTAAGCGTCTTTTAATTTCATGGCTGCACTAACCATCTGCAGTGATTCTGGAGCCCAGAAAAATAAAGTCTGACACTGTTTCTACTGTTTCCCCATCTATTTCCAATGAAGTGATGGGACCAGATGCCATGATCTTCGTTTTCTGAATGTTGAGCTTTAAGCCAACTTTTTCACTCTCCTCTTTCACTTTCATCAAGAGGCTTTTTAGTTCCTCTTCACTTTCTGCCACAAGAGTGGTGTCATCTGCATATCTGAGGTTATTGATATTTCTCCTGGCAATCTTGATTCCAGCTTGTGTTTCTTCCAACTCAACGTTTCTCATGATGTACTCTGAATAGAAGTTAAATAAGCAGGGTGACAATATACAGCCTTGACGTACTCCTTTTCCTATTTGGAACCAGTCTGTTGTCCATATCCAGATCTAACTGTTGCTTCCTGACCTGCATATAGGTTTCTCAAGAGGCAGGTCAGGTGGTCTGGTATTCCCCTCTCTTTCAGAATTTTCCACAGTTTATTGTGATCCACACAGTCAAAGGCTTTGGCATAGTCGATAAAGCAGAAATAGATGTTTTTCTGGAACTCTCTTGCTTTTTCCATGATTCAGCGGATGTTGGCAATTTGATCTCTGGTTCCTCTGCCTTTTCTAAAACCAGCTTGAACATCTGCAAGTTCACGGTTCACATATTGCTAAAGCCTGGCTTGGAGAATTTTGAGCATTACTTTGCTAGCGTGTGAGATGTGTGCAATTGTGCAGTAGTTTGAGCCTTCTTTGGCAATGCCTTTCTTTGGGACTGGAATGAAAACTGACCTTTTCCAGTCCTGTGGCCACTGCTCAGTTTTCCAAATTTGCTGGCATACTGAGGGCAGAACTTTCTCAGCATCATCTTTCAGGATTTGAAATAGCTCAACTGGAATTCCGTCACCTCCACTAGCTTTGTTCATAGTGATGCTTTCTAAGGCCCACTTAACATTCCAGGATGTCTGCCTCTAGGTGAGTGATCACACCATCGTGATTATCTTGTTCATAAAGCTCTTTTTTTGTACAGTTCTTGTGTGTATTCTTGCCACATCTTCTTAATACCTTCTGCTTCTGTTGGGTCCATACCATTTCTGTCCTTTATTGAGCCCATCTTTGCATGAAAGTTTCCCTTGGTATCTATAATTCTAAGGGGTAGATCAATCTTTTTCTATTCAAATGATTGGATAAGACCCACCTACATTATGCAGTATAATCTACTTTACTCAAGAGTCTACTGATTTATAAGTTAATCTCATGTAAAAAAATAACTCCAAAGGAAACATCTAAAATAATGTTTGATCAAACAATCAAACTGACACATAACATTAACCATACCATGCCCTTTTCTCTAGACAATACTCCACACCTCTCTCCTGCCAGTCCTTCTCCTCAGTGCTACTACAGTGTGAGCTACGTTCTTTGAAAGGAAACTTTATCTAAGATAAGCTATACAAGCTCAGGCTAAGTTCTAACTAAATGATAACATTCCAGAAGCCCAAGGTATGGCGATCAGATAAACCAAATTATCCAATGATGAAAATGCCCAAAAGCTCTTTTATAGTTGAAGATAAACCCAAATCATACATAACAATTTATATTGCAATTTTGCTACATTGCAGCACATTAAAAAAAAAAAATCACAGAAGGGCTCCTTTCAAAAATAACCTTACTCCTAGAACACACATTGTCTTCCTATGCTGCTCTTTCCAAATATGGTAGAAGTGACCTCAACTGAAACTGAGATTTCAATATATCAAGAAGAAACAGAAGAGAAAAAAACAGTTTCAAAATCAAAATGTAAGTATTAATAATCTCAAATGCTAAAATACTCTAGTGCTCAAATAAAACATAAAATTAGAAACTGTCAACTATTTCAACTAAGAATTTTATGACTTCTTCCACAAATATCTTATGACATAGAGGGAGAATCTAGCAATCACTCTGTCCACCAAATAGTGAATTGTTAGCAAAGAATACCCAGACTTCAGTTAGCATTTCTCCTAACAGCGAGTAAGATCACATTCAAATTTATTAAGTCAACAAATATTCATTGAGTGCTTACTATGTATAAAGTACTGTGGACAATACAAAGATGTCTCCAGTAGAGAAGGCTGGAAAAACACAATTTATTTTCAAAATAGGGTAGGACATGAAACCGCTCTCATCAACCAAGGTCACTAAGAAGTTCTAGTAGCTAAAATTCATTCAGGTCAACGAGCACGTTCACTCCTTTTTGACCTGTCATCTCTGCAGCATGACATCGACGACCACTCTAAACAATTCTTTTGCCGCTTTCTAAACCCACTCACTCTTGGTCTTCTGGTTGTCCTCATGCCACTGTTTTAGATCTCCATGTCCTCTGCCCAGTTCTATCTACAATGTTGGTGGTTCCAATAATCTGGTCTTATATTTCTGTCCTTCTCACTTTACATACCCTAGGCAAGCAATCTCATTCATCCCCTTGGCTTCAAGGAGTACCTGCTTGCTGACAACTTCTAAAGTAAGTTTTATACCTGTGGCAGATTCATTTTGATATTTGGCAAAACTAATACAATTATGTAAAGTTTAAAAATAAAATTTTTTTAAAAATTAATAAATAAATTAATAAAATTTATTAATAAAAAAATAAAGCACTGATTTTAAACTATTTTTCTTGTGGTAAAAAGCACGTAACATAAAATTATTGTATTTTTTTTCATCCAAGACCTCTTCTGAGATCCAGAGCCACAGATCTAGCTGTCTACTAGGTAACTTGGGTGGCAGAAAAGTGCTCTGATTTTACCATGTTTCGAATTTAACTCTTCATACTATTGACATGATTTGATTTTCTCGTCCCTTCTCCTCTTGTATTCTCTGGCACTAGGGATGGCAGATGTTCCAAGCAAGTGCAAGCCAGAAATCTGGGCTTCAATCTTTACTCTTCCCCACTTTCTCACTCCTTCATGCATTCAAGTTGTGAAGCCTTCAACTGGCTTTTAAATCCATCCTTGGGCTTCCCTGGTGACTCAGTGGTGAAGAAACCACTTACCAATGCAAGAGACCTGGGTTTGATCCCTGATCTGGCTAGATCCCACATGCCACAGAGCAACTAAGCTGATGCACCAGAACTATTGAGCCTGTGCTCTAGAACTCAGGACCCACAATGGAAGCCCATGTGCCCTAGAGCCCATGATCCGCGATAATAGAAGCCACCACAAAGAGAAGTCTACGCACTGCAACTAGACAGCAGACCCCACTCGCTGCAACTAGAGAAAGCCCACGACACAACAAAGACCCAATGAAGTCTAAAATAAATAAAATTATTTTGAAAATCCACCCTCTTCCTCCATCTATACTCTCTTAGATCTTAGATTTGACACATATATAGCTTAGATTACTATGTCAGCTTTCTAACTAATTTATCTCTGGACTTTCCTTCCTTCAGTGCTTTTCACAAATGGTAGCCTGAGTAGTATTGCTAAAAGGCCATTCTGAAAGGCACTTCTCCCCTTAATGACATTACAGTGGCTCTCTGGTATCTTCAGTATAAAATCTAAACTCTTTAGAGTTATATATAAAGCTTTCAGTGACAACCTGGTCCCTTGCTAATTCTCACCACTCTTCACCGCCAGCACACACTGAGTTTCTGGCCCTAGTTCATGCTTTATCTCCCTTATAAGGCTACCTCAGCCCACAATGACCCCCACCTTCCCCCATTTTGCCTAGTTAATGCCTACACATTGTCTACTGAAGACTAAGATCAGTTTGTATCACATCTGAGAAGGTTTAAGGACACAAGAACTAACTAGAGTATACTGCACTTTGGAGAAGAGCAAGGATCTGAGACACTGAAACAAACTGCTTCAACCATCTGAACACTTCTCTAATCCAAGGGGCGGGACCAGTACTTCTCCAAGCATTATCTTCTTTCATACTGTCTGCATGTGTAGTGCATTCCATCACCAACTCTCAGTATGCAGAGAGGCTCTCCAGAGGAGAAAGGGAAATTTAGAGAGAATTAAAAGTATACATGGTAGGGTAGGGGAGCAGAAAAGAAAGGAAGAGAACCATCCACACAAGCCAAAGTACATCCTATCAGACTTTTATGCTGAGAGTTGGCAGGGGAAGGGGGTGAATAAAAATGAATTTACTAGAACTCAGTTTTCATACATAAATAATAATTATGGGCACAGAGCATTCACATGGAATTTACAAACTGATGATAAGTTCTTACAAAATCACCAGTGGAAAATGTCTGTCATGGTCATAAATTCAATGGCCTGCCTGAAGGATACACAGGACTTACTAATGGTAAGGCCATCAGCCCCAGTGAGTTCATATACCAAGCACTACCATAATCCAAAGGAGTGGAACATCCACAGAAAATATCCTGGCAGTTTGCATGATAAGTGAAGAAAAAGCAATTTATTAAGAGCAATACAGTGAAATCACTATAGCAGAATGAAGCCCAACAGATTTATTTCACTAGATGAAATTCATGTGGATGCCTGCTGCCAGGTGAGACTTAATAAATATGCATTTGAAGAAGTTCTGGATTCTTTGAGAACCAGCTTTGTCTCAAGCTACAAGAGTGGCTAAACTGAAAAAGCTGACAGATTTATGGTTGAGGTTTCACTTCACAAACAAACCCTTAGCTAGAACCAACATTTCAGCTGAGGTCATAGTGTCCTTTTGTGTCAAGGACAGTCCAAAGACAAAATAACTCATAGCAGTTTATATAGGTAGAAGATTTCAGTAATTCAGCAGACTGCCAACTCTGTGACTTTAATGGGAACCTCAAATGGGAAAAAAAATCAGGAAATATGGGATGGGGAGGACAGAGAGGGAGCTTTGTTTCTAATCTCCACTCTGCTAAAAGTTGTAACTCTGAAAAAGTTAATTCACCTATCAAGAACTCCATTTCCTTATCTATAAAGTATACTGGGGGTAGGAAGGGACAACTTAAAACATCTTCAAAAGTCCCTTGAAGCTTTGAAACTATATGAATTGATCTACAGTGACCTCCTTGACAAATACACAAGGGAGTGGCACAGAAACAGACAAACATAAAAACTATCAGCAAGGATGAAACAGGTAGTGATGGCTGCTAGAAGTGAGGTAGAGATATACACAGGAGGTAGAGATACAATTGGAGAAGCCAACTTAATACTGTTAGTTAGGAAGCCTTAATCACTGTTTACCAAATGTCCCTCCCCTTAACTTTCAGAATTACTTCCCTCAATCTTTTAAGACACTCTTCTGGTGAAAGTCCACATTTGGGGAATTACAAATACTGTGGTTACTACATCCAATAGATGGGGTTGAACTTTCACTCAATCAACTGTCATTTCCACAGCCAGGTGTGTGAAGTGAGGATGCTACTGGAGAAGAAAAGAGAAAGGAGAAGCAGAATAGATGGAGGTTTCTTCTCCTTTAGACCACATCACGATGAAAGTTTCAATTCACCAGGAAGGTAAAACAATCCTCAGCTTTTATGCCCTTAATACACAGCCTGAAAACTGAAAGCAAAACTAACTGAAGGAGAGTAGGAAACTGAAAAATTCACCTATAAGAATGGAATATTTTAAACCATCTTTCTCAATAACTGACAAAACAAGTAGACAAAAATAACCTAGTAACATTATAGATACTTTGAATACAATTATCAAGAGAACTTCCAGGTGTACAAAGTGGGTTTAGAAAAGGCAAAGGAACCAAAGATCAAATTGCCATCATTTGTTGGATCATAGAGAAAGGAAGGGAATTCCAGAAAAAATCTACTTCTGCTTCATTGACTATTTGAAAGCCTTTGTGTGGATCACAACAAACTGTGGAAAATTCTTAAAGAGATGGGAATACCAGACCACCTTACCTGTATCCTGAGAAACCTGTATGCAGGTCAAGAAGCAACAGTTAGAACCTTACATGGAACAACTGACTGGTTCCAAATTGAAAAAGGAGGAAGACAAAGCTCAGACAGCAAGGAGATCAAACTAGCCAATCTTAAATGAAACCAATCCTGAATATTCATTGGAAGACTGATGCTGAAACTGAAGCTCCAGTTCTTTGGCCACCTGATGCGAAGAGCAGTGGAAAAGACCCTGATGCTGTGAAAGACTGAAGGCAAAAGGAGAAGGGGGCAGCAGAGGATGAGGTGGTTAGATAGCATCACTGACTCAATGGACATAAATTTGAGCAAACTATGAGAGATAGTGAAGAAAAGGGAAGCCTGGCATGCTGCAGTCCACAGGGTTGCAAAGAGTCAGGCAGGACTTAGCAACTGAACAATAAATCAAGTTTAATCTACTGGGTATTCATAGAACATTATTTCAGCAAATGGCAAGAACAAGTACAGACACAACATTTGCAAAAATGGACCATGTACTGGGCTCTAAAGTCTCAACAAATATCAAAAGGACTGAAATCAGAGTATATTCTCTAATCAATATGCAATTGTGCTAAAAACATATAACTAAAAATATATGTTTGAATATTAAGAAAAACTTCTAAACACATAAAGTAGAAATCATAATGGAAATCAGAAAATGCTTAAAATTGAACAATAAAAAGCACTACATGGCAAAACCTGTGAGGTGCAGCTAAGTTGAAGCTTAAAAGGAAATTTATAGCCTTAAACATTTACATTACTTTTTTAAAAGGCTAAAAATATATGTACTGGGCACAGTTTAATAAGCTAGAAAAATCCAACATAATAAAATCAAAGAAAGTATCAGTGTAGAAATCGTAAAGAACAAAAATAAATGAAATGGAAAACAATACAAGATCAAGAAAATCAAAAGCTGATTGGTTGGGTTTTGGGGTTTGGGGGCTAAATAACAGCGACAAACATCTGGCACAAAGAGAGGATAACATGAACATTTTAGGAATAAAAGTGAACATTACAAATGTCACAGAGATTAAAAAGATAAGAAAGGTTATGAAGAGACAGATACTCAGACGCATAAACTGATGAAATCTCTTTGGAGAGCAATGAAGCAACATATAAATCAAAATGAAAAATTACACATACTTTTTGATGTAGCAATTCCACCTCTTAGAATATTATCCCACAAATGTGCACAAAAATGTATATGCAAGGCAGCTTGCAATTTCAGAGTCTCGGCCTAACCTAAATGTCCCTAGGTAGAAGACTATTTAACTATAGAACATGCACATGGTGGAATATTATGAAGTTATTAAAAATAATAAGGTAAAATGCCACATAAAAACTTATACACATATGTTCATGGCAGCATTCCTCATAATACTTAAAAAATGGAAATAACCCAAATGCCTATCAATGAATGACTATATAAACAAAATGTGGTATATCCATCAGTTCAGTTCAGTTCAGTCCAGTCATGTCCAACTCTTTGCGACCCCACGGACTGCAGCACACCAGGCCTCCCTGTTCATCACCAACTCCTGGAGTTCACTCAAACCGATGTCCATTGAGTCAGTGATGCCATCCAACCATCTCATCCTCTGTCGTCCCCTTCTCCTCCTGCCCTCAATCTTTCCCAGCATCAGGGTCTTTTCTAGTGAGTCAGTTCTTCGCATCAGGTGGTTAAAGGATTGGAGTTTCAGCTTCAGCATTAGTCCTTCCAATGAACACTCAGGACTGATCTCCTTTAGGATGGACTGATTGGATCCTGCAGTCCAAGGGACTCTCAAGAGTATTCTCCAACACCATAGTTCAAAAGCATCAATTCTTCGGTGCTCAGCTTTCTTTATAGTCCAACTCTCACATCCATACATGACTACTGGAAAAACCATAGCTTTGACTAGACAGACCTTTGTTGGCAAAGTAACATCTCTGCTTTTTAATATGCTGTCTAGGTTGGTCATAACCTTTCTCCCAAGGACTAAGTGTCTTTTAATTTCATGGCTGCAGTCACCATCTGCAGTGATTTTGGAGCCCAAAAAAATAAAGTCTGCCACTGTTTCCACTGTTTCTCCATCTACTTGCCATGAAGTGATGGGACCGGATGCCATGATCATTGTTTTCTGAATGTATATATCCATACAATGGACTATATTAATCAGAAAAGAAGTTAAGTCCGTTATATACCAGAAAGGAACCTTGAAAAACTTGTGCTAAGTGAGAGACACAACAGGCCACCTATGTTATGATACCATTTAAAGGAAATGTCCAAAATAAGCAAACCCACAGAGCCAGAAAGCAGATTAGTGACTGTCAGGAAGAGAGGGAGATGAAAATGTTATGGAATTAGTGGTAATAGTTGCATAACTTTGGGAGTATACAACAAAAATCACTGTACTGTACACTTGAAAAGGCTGAATTTCATGGTATATGAATTTTACCTCAATTTTTTAAGTTAAATGAGGTAGCTATTTATGTCCTGATACAGAAAAATCTATAAATATGCATTAAGTTTAAAGAAAAAGCAGGGTAAAGTAGTTTGTATCATTTGCTCCCTTTTGTATTTAAAAGATGATATACACATTTTTATTTGCATAGAAAACATTTATAAACATACAGCCCAAAAGAAAAAAAAAAAAAAACTAACAGTGACTTCATTAAGGAAAGAAGATTCATTTCCCAAAGATATCTTTTGGTTTGGGATTTTTTTCTAATTGAAGTACAGCTGATTGACAGTGTTAATTTCTGCTGTCTAGCCAAGTAAGTCAGTTATACATATATATACATTCTTTTTCTTATTCTTTTCCATTATAGCCTATCACAGGATATTGAATATAGTTTCCTGTGCTATACAGTGTGTGTGTGTTATTCGCTCAATCGTGTCAGACTCTTTGAGACCCAATGGTCTATCCATGGAATTCTCTAGGCAAGAATACTGGAGTGGGTTGCCATTTCTTTCTCCAAGGGATCTTCCCAATCCAGGGATTGAACCTGGGTCTCCTGCATTGCAGGCAGATTCTTTACTGTCTGCGCTACTAGGGAAGCCTTTGCTTTACAGTAGGCCTTTGTTGTTTATCAAGGATATCTTTTGTTTTTTAAGTGTTTTGCCATATATATGCATTACTCTAATAATAAAGAGTTGAAAGCACCCAAAACATTTACATTGAGAAGGAACATGGAATAATACTCTATTGACCACTACTAGAAAGTAAATGAAAACACATTCATGTGATAGTGATAAATCTTCAGCCCTAATCTGGGCTAAATCTGGCCTTCTGTTTCAATTCCTCCACTCTATGAGGCATGTACTAAAATGTGCTAGTCCTATATGTACCTGTGATGATATACAGATTAGGTGAAATCCCAGTGTAATACAGTATAATCCCAACATAATGAGAATGTTACTCCACAATGATAGACTTCATTTTTTTTTTTTCCACTGTAAGACATGACACTTAATGGGATTTCCCAGGTGGCTCAGTGGTAAAGAATCTGCCTGCCAAGCAGAATACGGGGTTTGACTCCTGGTTTGGTAAGATCCCCTGGAGAAGGAAATGGCAACCCACTCCAGTATTCTTGCCTGGGAAATACCATGGACAAAGGAGCCTGGCAGGCTGCAGTCTTTAGGGTCTCAAAAGAGTCAAACACAACTTAGCGACTAAACAACAACAACAATAGCTCTGAATATTTTACTATCCAAAGTAAAATTTTATCTATGTGGCCACCAATGGATCTTTCTATACCCTTATCAGTGGACTTCAACTGAGGAGGAAGGGAAGCTTTGCTCCTGCTATTATTTTGAAGGCATGCTCTCTAGTTGCCTTCAGAGGAATACCACAGAAAAGATAAAGTACAATCACTGTACGACACTAAAGAACTGAAAAAATTTATTGTTGAAGAAAGCCTTTGAATCAATCCAATCTATATTTATTGTTTCAAGGCGTGTAAAACAATAATGTGTGCCAATATTATATGTCTCCAAAGGATTTTAACGAGAGTTATGTGCTTGCAAGTTAACTGATGCTGTAATAACACGCAAGTTTAATCATTACTTAAGCATTATAATCACATTACTTAATTCAGTGTAATACTGAGTCCCACATCCTGACTCAAGATTTTATTCTCTGTGAAATCTGTGTCATTTATACATCCTTCCACTTTTATTGTCCTTCTCTCAAACAAGTTGTTTGTTTTAATATAAATTCTTAAAGGTAAAACAGACTCTTCTCTGTGTGATACACATTTATTAGACTTAACAGTTTCCCTTGTAAACTAAAGAGATGTTGCCTATATAAAGATACCTTTATATAACATTACTGCCAAAGTAGCTAGGTGGCATTAAAAAACCCTCCAAATTCTATGTTGTATTAAGTCTCCAGTTTCAAGTTTTGAGATGTAATTAAACCTTAATAACTAACAAGAATTTAGAAAGGCCAAAATAAGTCAAACATCTGCTGCTGTTATGATAAAGTACATGTGCTCTTCCCTATTATTTCTACAAAGTACAGCTAAAAACCATGGAAATCATATTAATATACAAAGCAAGTATAAGAAAACTCTGAAAAGTTGAAAAAAGAGGCAAACTGGCTAGGGATCTCAGGACCAAAGTAACAACACAGTGGTAAGTTCCCTGGATTTTCTTTGAGCCTCATTTATTCGAGATGTGAAGCTGAAGAGGCTAGCAACCTAGATACGACAGTAAGCTCAGAGAATAAAAAAAAAATATCCTAAAGAAGGCCTGCTCTCTCTAGGCAAGGGATGAGGAAAGGGCAGATCCGTAGGACAGAACACTTTTAGATAATAACCACATTATTTCACCTAAACACCACAGAAAACATATCCATGTCACCAAAGGCTTAAGGGAGGCTAAACTTGTACCCTCATGAGGATGTAAGGAGGCACACCCCTCCCTCCTGGCTGGGGTGGTGTCAGAGATGGACTTTCACCACTGCCTGGTGGTGATGTGGCCATCCCCCTTCATGGTATCAGTGGAGGCTATGTAGGAAGCAGTACCAAGGCGCTCCTACTCCTCTCAGTCAGCAAGGTATCACTGGAGGCCTAATGGGGAACCGGTACTCCCACCCTCACCTACCAGTAATGAGGAAACACCCGCTCAAGTGTCCACAGAGATCAACCGGGCAACGTGGCCAACTAGACCCACCAGGAAGTAATGAGGCAGAGAGTGGAGTCAGAAGACAGCTAAAATTGTAAGTTTCAGTAAGATGGAGAATCTCATTACATAATGCCCAAAATGTCCAGGTCTCCATCAAAAAAATCACTTGTCATACCAACAATCAGAAAAAGCTCAAGGTATATGACAAAGGAATCAATAGAAGTCAACATCAAGATGACAGAGATGTTAAAACTTATCTGACAAAGATTTTAAAATAGGCATGATAAAAATCCTGAAAGAAGCAATTATGAACATGCTTGAAACAAATGAAAAAATATAGACAGCCCAGTAAAGAAATATACAGACTCAGTAAAGAAATAGAAGATATAAAGAAACAAGTGGAACTTTTAAAACTGAAAAATAAAATAACTGAAAAAAAAAATACTCAACAGATTGGCTCAGCAGCAGAATAGAAAGGACAGAGGAAACAATCAGAGAAGTCAAAGACAGAACAATACCCAACCTGAACAATAGGGAGAGAAAAACAAACTAAAAAAATGCACCAGGGACCTGAGGGATGATAACAAAAGATCTAACATTCATGCCCTCAGGGTCCCAGAAGGAGAGAGAAAAAGGGTGTGACTAAAAACATACTCAAAGAAATAATGGCCAAGAACTTCCCAAATTTGGCAAAAGAAATAAACCTATAGCTTCAAGAAACTGTGTGAATACGAAAGAGGGTAAATCTGAAGAAATTTAATCTAACATACATGATAGTCAAACTTTTGACAAAAGAAGAAATCAGAGAGAGAGAGAGAGAAATGACACCTTACTGATAGGGAAAAACAATTCACAGGACAGCAGATTTTTCATCAGAAACAATGGCGGCCATAAGGAAGAGACACACAAGATTTTTCAAGTACTGAAAGAAAGAACTGTCAACCTAGACTCCTATGTCCAGTGAAAATATCCTTCAGGAATGAAGGGGAAATCAAGACATTCTCAGATGAGGAAAACTAAGAATTGGTTGCCAGCAGACCTACTTTAAAAGAATGGCAAAAGAAAGGCCTCTAAACTGAAAGGAAATGATAAAAGAAGGAATTTTGCAACATGCTGCTGCGGCTAAGTCACTTCAGTCGTGTCTGACTCACCAGGCTCCCCCGTCCCTGGGATTCTCCAGGCAAGAACACTGGAGTGGGCTGCCATTTCCTTCTCCAATGCATAAAAGTGAAAAGTGAAAGTGAAGTCACTCAGTCACGTCTGACTCGTAGCGAACCCATGGACTGCAGCCTACCAGGCTCCTCCATCCACAGGATTTTCCAGGCAAGAGTACTGGAGTGGGGTGCCATTGCCTTCTCCATTGCAACATGAGAAAGGAAAAATAACATGGTAAGAAAAATATGGATTACATACAATAGATTTTCTTTCCTTCCTTCACTTGAGTTGTCCGATTTATGTTTGTGGTAATGGAATAGCTCTACATCTTGATATGGAGGTGGTTACATGACTCTATGTGATAAATGGTGTAGAACTATCAATGCCGATAAATGGTGTAGTCATATCAATGTCACTTTCTAGGCTTTGATAATGTTCTATAGTTGCACTGGGGAAAACTGAGTGAAGGGTATATGATATCTTTCTGTACTATATTTACAAGTTCCTTCAAATATGCAGTTATTTCAAAGTTTTTTAAAAGTCTTATCAAAACCAAGCTATTTCCTAAAACTGAGGTAATTGAAAACAAATTCTATCAATGAGAGTCAAAGGCAAAGTCATTCATAGTCTGATGGGTTTTTTGTTTTTTGGGTTTTTTTTTTTTTTTTTTGTCATTTTGTTTAATTATTTGTCCAAATAATTGACAACAATAACAAGTAATTTACCGGCTAAAAACACCCCCTATTACTTGAAGATAATTGAATGTGTTAGCTGCTCTGTTGCGTCCGACTCTTCGTGACCCCATGGACTATAGACCACCAGGCTCCTCTGTCCATGGGATTTTCTGGGCAAAAATCATGGAGTGGGTTGCCATTCCCTTCTCCAGGGTATATTCCTATCCCAGGGATTGAACCTGAGTCTCCTGCTTTGCAGGCAGATTCTTTACCATCTGATCCACCAGAGAAGCCCTTTTAAATTATTGATATTGTCATTTACCTCACTCTTTTGATTTCTTTTTCTAGAGAGGTTTGCTTTAAATAAAATAGCTGGGAAAATTTGTTGAAACTAACAGCCAAAGTTTTTCTGAAATCATATGAAACTATATAAAATAACAACACTCAGCATTCATTGAATCTTATGATATACTAGGTATAGTGCTAAATACTCACATATGTTATTTTATTTAATTGCTATAAAATCCCTTGTTTCTCCATTTGAGATGAGGCAACCATGACTCAATGAAATTAAGTAACTTGCTCAATTACACACAAACAGCAAGTGGCAGAGTCTGACTTTAAGCCAGGCTTAGAGCCTTAACAGTCTTAACCAGTACCATACCATAACTCTCTAAGTCCACAATGTTCAAGTACTATGTTATGTAATAGATTTTACACAGGCATAAGAAGTTTATGATAGGCTAAAAATTACCAGTGTTTCTAAGACAGTAAAAAAAAAATCACAGAAAAACTATACTTTTGTTGAAATGTCTTTAATTTTCAAAAGCCAACATAACATTAACTTTTAATTACGCTGAAGTACAAAAACATTACAGAAAAGATATTGATACCTTTAATTGTACAACATCTGAAAAAATGTTTTTGGGGTAAGCATCCTAAAATGTTTCACAAATATACCAGTCTCCAATCAATACAATTTAAGTGAACCTTCATTTAACTGGAAATGTCCCTGCGATTCTTAAGAGAAAGGCAAATGATAATAATATAAGCTATTTTCACATAGGTCCTTAAAAAACAAGTATTCAATATATGTTTCTGAAGCTATAAACTTAGAGACTTCAAAACCCTAAATTAAAGGCTTCCATATCCCTCCATATTCTTTATTGCCGTTAAAGAAATATTGGCTCAGCCAAAATGTTCGTTTGTTTTTTTCCATAAGATGGTATGAAAAACCCAAACAAACTTTTGGCCAACCCAATATATTCATCCTGATGATATAAATGCTTCTTATGTTTAGATAATGTTTAATTTACACTCCATTTTAGCTTCATAAAAAACTATTTTTGAACAAAATGGCTCCCAAATGCATTGAGAGGGCTCATGTCACCTCATGTTTTTGTTTTGTTTTTGCCCGACTGGCAAAATAGAAGGTCCAATGCAGCAGCTGCCACCACGTTCTCAGTTACTTCAGGAATTTTTACAGTGTATTGGTGTAACGTGAGAGTTTATACAATTATCTACAGTATGTCATGACTAATACATGCACATTACTAGTATTACAGTCTTGTTGCTTCGGCTTACTTTTTCCATTAAGAAAAATGCTGACATTGTTATGTTAATTATCACTGAAATCTACGGTGTATCATGTTTTCACCTTTGAGCTAAAACTTTAGAATCCATCAAGTTTGTATTTTTTAGTTGGCATATTAGACAACATGCCAGTTTCATGACCTATTTTGGGCCTTCAATCCAGTCCATCTATCAGTGAAATAAAACACACAAAAATCTTTTTCATAATACCATTCACCTACTCAAAAACTGCTAGTGGTTTCCCTCTGCAGCCTGGTATTCAAGTCTACTTTTCTAGCTCTATTTTTCTGCCTTCTCTTACTACTAAACATCATTCAACTGAACAGATCCCAACAGTCACGTGTACATCCTTATTTTTTAAACTGTTACTTATATATTCCCTTCACCTGGAATGTCTTCTTATAGCAAAACCATTCAGGCTTATGTCAAAGCTTAAGTCCTTGATTGAATCTACATTTTCTTTTTTTCTAGTTGGGGGTCTGTGCTGGGACTTCTCTCTAGTTACAGGGAGTGGGGGCTACTCTTAATTGCAGTGTGTGGGCTTCTCATGTCATGGAGCATGGGCTCTAGAGTGTGGGCTTCAGTAATTGGTTCCCGGACTCTAGAGGACAGGCTCAATTGTTGTGGCACATGGGCTTAGCTGCTCTAAGGTATGTGGGATCTTCCTGGACTAGGGATTGAACCCGTGTCTCCTATATTGGCAGGTGGATTCTTGGCAGGCAGATTCTTTACCATTGGGCTACCAGAGAAGCCCTGAACCTATCTTGATTAGCCCCACCATGTCTACTTATTTGTCAACACTTTTCTCAATTCTTTTACATGTCTATAATATCACCTATTCAATGACACTGCAAGCTCCTTGAAGACAGAGGCTCTTGATCAAGTAATTTAACATCAACTTCTCCATTAGATTATATATCTTTTTAAAATTAGAAGGGTTGGATTAAATGATCTCCAGGGGTCATTCTGCATTTAAAATTTTATACATCTTTTTCTTTTTTTTATTATTTTATTTTATTTTTTAACTTCACAATATTGTATTGGTTTTGCCATACATCAACATGAATCTACCACAGGTATACACATGTTACCCATCCTGAACCCTCCTCCCTCCTCCCTCCCTGTACCATCCCTCTGGGTCGTCCCAGTGCACCAGCCCCAAGCATCCAGTATCGTGCATCGAACCTGGACTGGCGACTCGTTTCATATATGATATTATACATGTTTCAATGCCATTCTCCCAAATCATCCCATCCTCTCCCTCTCCCACAGAGTCCAAAAGACTGTTCTATACATCAGTGTCTCTTTTGCTGTCTCGTATACAGGGTTATTGTTACCATCTTTCTAAATTCCATATATATGCGTTAGTATACTGTATTGGTGTTTTTCTTTCTGGCTTACTTCACTCTGTATAATAGGTTCCAGTTTCATCTACCTCGTTAGAACTGATTCAAATGTATTCTTTTTAATGGCTGAGTAATACATCTTTTTCTTGCTCCTCCTATACTGTGTATGTCGTAGTCATGTGCTAAATATTTTGAGGTGCTTGACTTTATCAATACTTATTATAAAATTACCCAGTTACAGTTACTGGAAAATATTCTAAGTATTGCAATTTCCAGATGGTAATTAGGAAGAGCTTCCAGCTTAATCAAGTAGCCATAATTAGTAAGCTAAATATTTGAGTCATTTTCTCATTCAACCAACATTAATTAAACATCAGGGCCAGGTATCATGCCCTGACATGGAGAGGACAGACCTGGCCCCTGCCCTCAAGGAACTCCCAATCTAATGAGAGACACAGAGACACATCACTATTTATAATAAAGATTGCTAAAGGGAGACACAACTAATACTACAGAAATAAATACAAAAACAGCTAGCAGTGGCTATTAGGTAGAGGAGGCTCAAGGAAATGTTCTCAGGACAGGCAACAACTAAAATGAACCCTGACAGAAACAAGCAGTCAGCATTTCAGGGAGAACAGAAAGTATAGAAGGGTGGGGATAAGAGAACATGGCAAGTTGGAGGGTGCGCAATTTAAAATGCAACTTAGGTTTGGAAGGGTGAAAGAGTAGCTAGAGGGACTAGCAAAAGTCAAAATCAAGATGGGCTTGTATGTCACACTGACAAGTTTGGATTTTTATCCTTAAGAAAATGAATATCCAATGTTACAGAAATAATATCCCCAGATAAGTCATGAAATTGACCAAATATTCAAGTTTGAAACAGTGTACAGCAGACCGTTGGTTGTCCCCCAATATCTATGCTTCTCTTCTTATATAGTAATAATTTTAGCTGGGCACATGGCCACATAGCTAAGGACCACATTTTCCAGACCCTTTTGCAGCTAGGTGACACCACATGACTAAGGGCTAGCCAATGGGATATTTGTGGAAGTGCTGTAGGAAACTGCTAAGTTATATCATTACATGTAAGGAGTCTCCTTTCTCCTGCCCCTTTTCCCAGCTCCCACCAGTTAGAATGAGAATGTAATAGTGAGTTACAGTAGCCATCTAGGATCACAAGATGGAAGCTGCTTACTAAGGTGGCAGAGCAAGAAAACAGAAGGAGCCTGAGTACATGGTAATTGAGCAACCACCATCTGACCCTGAACTGCCTACCTGGACTGATATGTGAGAAAGAAATATTTTGTTAAAGGCACTGGATTGGGGTGGGGGGGTCTCTGTTACAGCAGCTTAACTTGTATCCACATGAATACACAGTGGAATTCAAAACTGGGTCTAATGACATATATATATATATATATAGTGGTGGTGGTGGTTTAGTCACTAAGTCATATTCGACTGTTGCGACCCCATGGACTGAAGCCCACCAGACTCCTCTGTCCATGGGATTTTCCAGGCAAGAATACTGGAGCAAGTTGCCATTTCCTTATTCAGGGGATCTTTCCAACCCAGGGATTGAATCCCAGTGTCCTGCATTGCAAGCAGATTCTTTCCTGACTAGCTACCAGGGAAGTCCATATATATCTATATCTATATATCTGAATCACTTAGCTCTATACCAGAAACTAACAAAATATTGTTTTGTCAACTATATTGTCAACTATACTTCAAAAAAAATAAATTTAAAAATTGGATCTAATAGACTTAAGAACTGTACATACATACCAGTAACACCAGACTGAATTTAAAAAGGAGTTCTATAATTCACATCTTTCAAGTTTAAGTGAGAGTGTATAGGTTATCAGAATGTAACTGTGCTAAAACAACTTAAAGTAGTACATGTGAATAGAAGGCAAAATGAGTTATCAACATGCTGCTGCTAAGACACTTCAGTCGTGTCCGACTCTGTGCAACCCCATAGACGGCAGCCCACCAGGCTCCCCCGTCCCTGGGATTCTCTAGGCAAGAACACTAGAGTGGGCTGCCATTTCCTTCTCCAATGCTTGAAAGTGAAAAGTGAAAGTGAAGTCGCTCAGTCATGTCCGACTCTTAGCAACCCCATGCACTGCAGCCTACCAGGCTTCTCCGTCCATGGGATTTTCCAGGCAAGAGTAGAAGGCAAAATGAGTTATCAATATAAATCACCTAGATAATGTGGTTACAATAGTGGAGCCATAGACTCATGGTAACCCAGGGATCGAACCCGCATCTCTTAATTCTCCTGCATTGGCAGGCAGGATCTTTAGCACTAGCACCACCTGGGAAGCCCTTAGAAGCCATAGATCTAACCAAATGGTGGAAATCTCAGTTACTTTTGCAAAGAATCACTGCAGATGGTGACTGCAGCCATGAAATTAAAAGACGTTTACTCCTTGGAAGGAAAGTTATGACCAACCTAGATAGCATATTCAAAAGCAGAGACGTTACTTTGCCAACAAAGGTTCATGTAGTCAAGGCTATGGTTTTTCCTGTGGTCATGTATGGATGTGAGAGTTGGACTGTGAAGAAAGCTGAGCGCTGAAGAATTGATGCTTTTGAACTGTGGTGTTGGAGAAGACTCTTGAGAGTCCCTTGGACTGCAAGGAGATCCAACCAGTCCATTCTGAAGGAGATCAGCCCTGGGATTTCTTTGGAAGGAATGATGCTAAAGCTGAAACTCCAGTACTTTGGCCACCTCATGCAAAGAGTTGACTCACTGGAAAAGACTCTGATGCTGGGAGGGATTGGGGGCAGGAGGAGAAGGGGACGTCAGAGGATGAGATGGCTGGATGGCATCACTGACTCGATGGATGTGAGTCTGGGTGAACTCCGGGAGTTGGTGATGGACAGGGAGGCCTGGCGTGCTGCGATTCATGGGGTCGCAAAGAGTCGGACACGACTGAGCGACTGAACTGAACTGACTGAACATTTTAAAAACAACCACTAGGTGCCCTTCAAATCATGTCATGGAAGCTGTTCTTACACAAGTCCTTTGGCAGCTCGTATTTCCACTAAATATATTTCTCCAATTGAATGCTAAAGGATCATGGTCACAACTGTAATTTTATAATTTTCATTTAAGTCACTGGAAAGGGATACAGGTAACAACCTAGGAGGCACTTTGGGCACACAAAGAAAGAACAAGGGTTTATAACTAAAGGCAACACTTCAGCCTGATGGAGCTGGAGGCCAGTTTTCCTCTTCCTCGTTGTAGTTATGACTGAGTCCCATCAAAGAGTATCAAGAGGGATTCCCAGGTGGCTCAGTGGTAAAGAATCTGCCTGCCAATGTTGGAGGCACAAGGGATGCAAGTTCAACCCCTGAGTCAGGAAGATTCCCTGGAGAAGGAAATGGCAACCCACTCCAGTATTCTTGCCTGGAGAATCCCATGGACAGAGGAGCCTGGCAGGCTAAAGTCCATGGGGTTGCAAAGAGTCAGACATGACTAAGTGCGTGCACACACCCACCCCAGGCGTTTCCACAGCTCTTGAGGAGAACAAAGACAACAAATAGGATACTGTGATTGCCTCTGAGAATGAAGACAGAACTTGGCCTTGGTCACCACTGCATCCCCAAAATGTGGGTCAGAAGGTACTTCACTAATTTTTCTTGAATGAATTGACATGAAATGCCTCATTTCCTCTCATCAGACATGGTGCTGCCCTACATACTAAGGCTAATTACAGTCATTGAGTCTCCCCTACTTGCAAATAAAGCAGATTCATCTTCAAAACAGGTAGATGGAAATAACCTGCACTTAGAGCCATTCCAAATTGTTTAAGAGTCTGAATCATTTTTGGCATTAAGTTAAGCAGAAAATCACACTATTGTCAAGTAATAGTTTTTGCATATACTGTAATGGGTTCATTTCTTAAAATCAATAAATGATATCTCCAGTTAAAGAAAACTCAATTTGCACATTACTCTAGATCCTCTTTTCTAAATGGTGTGGTACTTTCTCATTCAAAATGACCCTCAAAGCAGACCAATCTGGCTTGCCTTAAATAATCAGGTTTCTAACCCCTTTCCACATAGCTCAGTATCCTAATAGCATAATAATAAAATTAGTAATGAAAAAGACACCAAGTTTCCTAAATCAAAATTCCTAAACTGAACATTTTAATTTCACAGTACCTGATTCCTTGATCCCTATTAATCTCTGTGATGAAGATATGCTTCTACCTAGTTATCATAAAGGTGCACTTAGGTGTTCTTCCAGAACAGCAGTGTCATCCTGTCTGATTCTCTCCTACACACTAGCGATAAGATCACCCCACTGCTGCCATGCATAAAGAGCCGAGATCCATGTACAACAATGAGCAGAGATCCATGTATTTCAGGTTCACAGTAAGCCATTTTGAGTGAACCAAGGCACTTTGGCCTCAAGTGAAGCTACTTGGAGCCCTGAATAGAAATTCAACTTGGGACTTCCCTTATGGTCCAGTGGCTGGGAATCCATGCTTCCAATTCAGGGGGCCTGGGTTCAATCCCTGGTCAGGGATCTAGATCCCACATGCAGCAACTAAGAGTTCACATGCTACAACTAAGACCCAGTGCAGCTGAATAAAAAATAAACATTAAAAAAAATCAACTCAGATATATAATAAGCATAGAAAAATATGAAGGAAATTTTAAATGACATTTCAAAACTGTTCTGAAAGAAAAAGTAGCAAATATGGATCCAAGATTAACTCATTTTAAAAGACACCTATGCTCTTCAAGACATCTTATTATGTCCACAGATTATTTTTAATAATAAAAAGTATACAGCTATTCTTTACCCTGAAAGGTAACACTGACTCTAAACTATTACTATAATGAAGAACCGAGAACAACCCCTCCCTCCCATGCTATGCCCACAGGTATTTGGTTTAATAACTCCCACTAGAAAGGAGCTTCCCCAATGGCTCAGCTGGTAAAGAATCCACCTGCAATACAGGAGACACAGGAGACTTGGGTTCAATCCCTGGGTCAGGCAGATCCCCTGGAGCAGGAAATGGCAACCCACTCCAATATTCTTGCCTGGAGAATCCTATGGATTAAGGAGCCTGGTGGGCTACATGTAGTCCACACGGTCACAAAGAGTTGGACAAGACTGAAGTGGCTGAGCACACACTAGACAGAAACATAGTCAGTCCTTGAGTATAACAACTGACTATATTTTGGTGAAGTCTGAGTGGCTGAAAAATCATTTCAGATTTTTTTCAAAATATTCTAACTATTTCACAATATCTATATATAATATGCAATGCATTTTATTATTTTTTATTTTTTTGGCCATTTTCCACAGCTTGCAGGACCTTAGTTCCCTGACCAGGGATCAAACCCTGGCCCAAGGCAGTGGAAGTACAGAATCCTACCCACTGGATCACCAGGCAATTCCCATGCAATACATTTTATAAGAACTTTTCTATAACACGTCACCCTAGTACTATACCCCAGCAAAAACAAACAAACAAACCCTGTTGCTTTTATCTCAACTATCTATCGACTAACATTCTATGTCAGGCGTAACTTTTGGAAATATTTTTTTAAATGCCAGTGTATACACATAAAATTTCTTAGGCATCCCTGGCTCCAGCCCATTATAAAAGCACACACAGATAGGGAGGGATGTGGGAGGGAGGTTCAGGATGGGGGACACATGCGCACCCATGGTTGATTCATGTCAATGTATGGCAAAAACCACTACAATATTGTAAAGTAATTAGCGTCCAATTAAAATAAATAAATAATTTTTTTTAAAAGCACACACAGACAAGGAAGGAGTTATTCACATGAGCAAGTTTAGCAGTTTTGTTTCTAAATAAAAATCTGGCTTAGTTATGTAGTACTAATACCAAGTACATTTGTGATAAATACATAATGAACAGATTTATATCATCAATTTGGGCTTAGAATGCCAAATCAGATAAATACAGAATCCTTTGCAAGTTCAGTCACTGATCAAAATGAAATTAAAATAAGGCATCCTCTAGCAATTTGGAGCTAGCCACCACAAAACAGCATCAGATCTGTGTTACGCTGAGCACAGCTCCAGAACATTTTGATGGGAAGCAGTAGTGCCAACAGGCACACTACCTCCAGCCCCTTCATGGCCACATTGGTTTCAAAGCACGTATTTCTCTTTTTTGGGTGATGAAAGTATTCTAAAATTGACTGTGGTGACGGTTGCACAACCCTGTGCCTATACTAAAAACCACTGAATTGTACATTTTTAATGGGTGAACTGTATGGTAGTTGAATTATAGCTCAATAAAGTTGTTCCTTATTTTTAAAAACATGTTTGTGGTACAAAATGTTGCACATAAAAACATAAAAAGGGCTGCAGATATAAAGGATTCTGAATTAGATTTACCCTCAAATTTCTTCCCAGTTCAAAATAAACATGTATATAAACTCACATACACCTGCACACACATACACACACACACATGCGATATACAGGTACAAAGATTTGGGTATTAAAATGTCAGAACACTTTCCTTATTTTTCAGTAAGATCCTCTTCAAAAGTATCTTGCTTAAAAATGCCTTGGCAACTTTAATACCCAACTCTGATCATACCTCTAGATTTCTGCAGAATGTCTTCTAATATGCCTTATTTAGCTATCATACTCTTATATAATGTCCCTGTCAGAGAGAGAGAATAAAAGAAAAGGCTGTGGTTCAAAAGCATAGACTCTAAAACTAGACTGCATGGATTTTAATGCTACTGGTTTTACTGATTAGGTATGTAACCTTGGGATTGCCATCTAACTTCTCTCTGCCTCAGTTTTCTCGACTGTAACATGGGGACAATAATAGCGCCTTCTTCATAGCATCGGTCTGTGGTTTCAATGTGTCGGTGCATATACAGCGCTTACAATGGTGCCATATTCACAGTGTTATGCTGCTGCTACTGCTGCTGCTAGGTCGCTTCAGTCGTGTCCGACTCTGTGTGACCCCATAGACGGCAGCCCACCAGGCTCCCCGTCCCTGGGATTCTCCAGGCAAGAACACTGGAGTGGGTTGCCATTTCCTTCTCCAATGCATGAAAAGTGAAAAGTGAAAGTGAAGTCGCTCAGTCGTGTCCGACTCTTAGCGACCCCGTGGACTGTAGCCCACCAGGCTCCTCCGTCCATGGGATTCTCCAGGCAAGAGTACTGGAGTGGGGTGCCACAGTGTTATAATACTACTGTAAATTATTATTGATTGACATTAGTATTATTAATAGTACTGGCTGGTGTCAGGTTGCTGCATGTTGTCTGTTGCCTTTGCTAGGGTAGTGGATACATTTTCTCCCTCCTAATAGAATGCTTTACATATAATTACTCCACGATTGCTTCCTCAGAATGTTTAAACATCATGCCTATATGACACCAAATGCACGTAGAAAATTTCATAATAAATCCAAAACTCATTTTGATAAAAGTCAGATTGTGCCAGTACATGTGCAGACCTAGAATAATGGTTGGCATTTCCACTGCTGAAGTTTTGGTTCACCCTGTCAACTGAAAAACTATAGATATGAAAGGATCCTTTAGTTTTCTATATCATTACTGGAAAAGCACTAGGTTACAACCAAGGGCCCTACATTCTGCTCCTAGATCCCTCTTAGACAACGTGACCTTCTGCCAAGTCACTTAGCAGAGTAAATATGTCCACTGGAGTAAATAAAATAAGGAAAATTAACCATGCTTCAAAAGAAAGATGCTCTAAATAAAAGGCATTATCTTTAATACTGAGCTCACTTCCTGAGGGTAGAGTAAGTCTAATTTTTGAAATGAACTTTTGAACATTTTCATGTTCAAATCTGATGCTGCTGCTGCTGATTATAAATGCAGGTAAAGC
This sequence comes from Bos taurus, assembly GCF_002263795.3. Classification (NCBI taxonomy): domain Eukaryota; kingdom Metazoa; phylum Chordata; class Mammalia; order Artiodactyla; family Bovidae; genus Bos; species Bos taurus. The sequence continues at coordinate 2,287,910 of NC_037357.1, forward strand.
TGGTAATAAATAATATATCTCATTAGTGTGGTGAGCTACACTTTTCAGTACTTGAATGTACATTATTGTAATTATCAACACAAAACCCTGTGAATAGACAGCAATGCGTTTCCTGGTTCTTTCCCATCTGTGCACTTACGGCATTCCATAAGCAAGCCCACTACCCAAGGGACATTTGTCTCCTCAAGTGTCTGACATGGCAACCAAAGGAGAATGCTGGAAGGTGAAAGAGCAGGCACCTTGCCTTCAGGTACTTCCAACTCAAAAGGTGAGACCCACTCTGCAACACCTGAAGCTGCTCTCAATAATTTAAACTGAGATATTCACTTACCAAAACTGCTATTGAACTTTTATCATTTTAAGGTAAAAGTTATTACTTAAAAAGTTTAAGTAATACTTATTTACTTAAAAACTTTAAAAGTTTAAGGTAGTAAGTTATTAGTTGATTTGTTGCTAGTGTAACTATTATAAAAGCTTAGGATAACCATAGCAACTCCAAATCAATAGAACACATTATTCAAAAATACCCTCTTCCCAGTAGTTGAACTACTATGAGTCTTTCAATATTTTCTACTTTGAGGGCTTGAAATCTGGAACAGAGATAAATCAGGGAAATATATTACCTCTCAGATTATCAAAACAAAATTTACCTGTGTAAAAGACAACATCGCTTGCTGTGCACATTTTCCTGTATCTCTGTTTCCCTTCAAAATGGAGATTAAAATTTAAATCCTATTAAGTTAAACAGTATTGTATTTATGTATGTGCTGTGCTTAGTCATTCAGTCATGTCTGACTCTTTGTGACCCCATGGACTGTAGCCTGCCAGGCTCCTCCATCCACGGGGATTCTCCAGGCAAGAATACTGGAGTGGGTTGCCATGTCCTCCTACAGGCGATCTTCCCAACCCAGGAATCGAACCCAGGTCTCCCACACTGCAGGCAGATTCTTTACTGTCTGAGCCATGAGGAAAGCCCGTATTTATGCATATATGGGGTCAATCATATTTTAAAACTGACATTTTCCTCGCATTCAAAGTGTTGCCATCTTTGAATAAGTAATAAGCCAAGCATTTACCACAAACTCTCTTGTCTGCCAGAAGACTAGTGCTACCTCTAAATGGTCTCAGTTCAGTTCAGTTCAGTTGCTCAGTCGTGTCTGACTCTTCACGACCCCATGGACTGCAGTACGCCAGGCTTCCCTGTCCATCACCAACTCCGGGAACCTACTCAAACTTATGTCCGTTGAGTCGGTGAGCCATCCAACCATCTCATCCTCTTTTGTCCCCTTCTCCTTCTGTGTTCAATCTTTCCCAGCATCAGGGTCTTTTCCAAAGAGTTAGTTCTTCACATCAGGTGGCCAAAGTATTGGAGCTTCAGCATCAGTCCTTCCATTGAATATTCAGGACTGATTTCCTTTAGGATGGACTGGTTAGATCTCCTTGCAATCTAAGGAACTCTCAAGAGTCTTCTCCAACACCACAGTTCAAAAGCATCATGTTCAGAAAATAGCATTCTCACTGGGATGAAGGCAATATCAAAGAAAGATGCAACTTTTCCCTCAGATTTCTGGTTCATATAGAAATGGCAAAACTCCAAGAGTTTTAACCAGTTAGGCCATCAATCTACTAAAAGAGACAATCATAACTGTATCTACTATGTGGCTCGAACTGGGCTCAGCACTTTATATGCATTCTTTCATTTAATCCTTACAACCAACAGACGAAGTTGCTTACAGAGGAGACAAACAAGGCTCAGAGAGGTAAAGAGAGCTGCCCCAGATTACACTGTCAACAAAAGGCAGAGTTGGGATTTGAATCCCAGCCTGAGATTCCCAGACCAAAGATCTTAACCACTGAATTCTACAGCCTTCCCACTGAGAGACAGACAACAGCGTAACAGAAAACTTGGTTGAAATAAAGCATTCTTTAGAAATAAGTGAGACTACGAAGCAAAACACTACAACTCTCTTACCATCTTCTCCTGAAAAGACTATAAGTGCATGTCATGCAGAGAATATAAAGACCAGTCCTTAATCACCCCTCTATACCCAGGTCCTTATGATCTTCCAGCAGTAACACATTACAACAAGTTCCGGCCACGGGAATTGTTATGCAATAGCACTAAGAAGTGGAGAAGGCAATGGCAATCCACTCCAGTACTCTTGCCTGGAGAATCCCATGGACAGTGGAGCCTAGTAGGCTACAGTCCATGGGGTCACACAGAGTCAGACACAGCTGACGCGACTTAGCAGCAGCAGCAGCAGCAGCACTAAGAAGGGTGGGACAGCAATAATAAAAACGAGCTGAAAGATAATATTCTTAGACTTACTCCATTCATGTTCACCCCCTTTCTTCACTTGCTTTTCTCTACATCTTTCTCATCAGGAGGAAAGCAAATCACTGCTTTGTAACAGGCACACCTCTGATGCACAGCCCACCCCTTTTCAAAACCACCTCAAACTCCAGAAACCTTTTATCAACCTCAAAAGCACATAAGCTGTGATAATTTCCCTCTACTATTAAATATTTCAGTAGTCAGCAACCAGCAAAATCATTTGTATAGTGAATGAATTACAAACGAAAGAAGTTTAAAAAAAAAAAATATTTAGTTGCACTGGGTACCTGCAGCATGTGGGTTCAGTAGCTACAGAGTGCAAGCTCTAGAGCGCAGGCTCAGTAGTTGTGCTTAGTTGCTCTGTGGCATGTGGAAACTTCCCAGACCTGGGATTGGACCCGTGTTTCCTGCACTAGCAGGCAGATTCTTATCCACTGCACCACCAGGGAAGGACTGAAAGCAGCTTTAAAGTTAGCAAAACTGAACTTCTGTCAGTGACACAGGAAAGCGTGCATAGAATGGGGCAAAGCTTTGATCCCATCAATTCTAACACCTTTCTTCTGAAGACAGTAGTCCCTTGCCTTGGCAGGCCCTTCCTTCACTATCAATCATAGCTACTACCCCTCAACATTAGGACCTCAGTTAGCACTTGACACGTTTTAAGATTTAGGTCATTTTCAAACCACCAGAGTGTTTCCTTGAACTAGAAGAAATTATACAATCTGGGGGGGATGGGGAGGGGGAGAAATGGATGTTTATTGCCTTTTCTGATGTACCCTCATTGGTACATTGGTGGCTCATTGGTAAAGAATCCACCTGCCAATGCAGGAGATGTGGGTTCGATTCCTGGCTTGGGAAGATCCCCTGGAGAAGGCAATGGCAACTCACTCCAATATTCTTGCCTGGGAAATCACACTGACAGAGGAGCCTGGTGGGTTACAATCCATGGGGTCACAAAAGAGTCAGACACGACTGATCAACTAAACAACAATTACCTTTTCTGTAGGTTATTACAGGATTTTAAGGCTATGAAAATGTATGGGTATTTGACTGAAGGTACAGACTCAAAGGGCACAGTGTGGCCTCTGTTTTCCAAAGGGTCAACCCAGGGTTACCACAGCTACCCTTACAGGCAGCCTTTCTCTGAAGTATTGGGTTTTACCTCAAATTTTTATCATGAATACTGCATTCTAAAGCACAATGTATTTTAATTTCTTCTAAATCTTTGTGTATAATAAATACTCCAAGAAAACATAAGCTGCTTTATTTTGTAGCTCCTACTACACACTATCATGTCACCACTCTGCTCATCCAGTGTACTCCAGATAGACGGAAAGAGCACTGCACAGAGATTCTATGTGTGTGAACAAGTGTAATGCCAAGAATAGAAGAAGTTAATTCATAAGTATTGATATTTGTTGAATGAATAGGCAGAATAGCTTTGAGGACTAGTTTTCAACTTTAAGAATATTCCAGAAAAAACCTTTTGAGACACTTTATACCCTGAAATCCACAAAAGAAAAAGGACAAAGAAAATATACAAATTATGATTTACAAATATTGATAAAGGAGAACAATAAAAAACATATTTTGCTCAGTTTAAGTGGAAGGAAAAGGCTGCCAGGATGTCATATAGAGATCATATTGTAGGGGGTAGGGAGTAGTTAGGGCGACTAAAAACCAGTTCCATTTAGTGAATACTAAAATGAGTTTTCCACTGACACTTGTGTCTTCCTTTGTACATTTTAAATATTAATGATTTCTAACTTACAGAGGAAAATAAGGAATTGTAATGGACATCTGTGTTCCTGTGTAACCATGCATGATGCTGAAACTACTGAAGACCAGGAACCATGCCTCATTTGTTTCATACCTTTCTCTGGCTTTTAATACAGATTTCTATATACATGAAGAGTTCAAGAAGTGTTTAACAACTGCACAGAGTAAGTGTCTAATCATATTAGATTCTTAACTGCATCTTCTCCACTAACCCCCCCTCAAAAGACTCGCCCTAAAGAAGCATGCATTGTTTTAAATAACAAAAGAATAACAAAAAATAAATACTTTTACTGGTACTAGATGAAAGACTATTGAAAGACTGGGGTCTTGGCTCCTTTCAGTCATGTGACCCAGCCATATCTGTTTTCCTATGATAAAATGAGGCTCATACAGCCGGCCCTCTATCCAGAGTTGTTGCATGAATAAATCAGCATATATTTACATGGTAACCATTGTGAGAGAGGTATTGGGAAGGACAAAACAGCATATTTACCTCCCTAATCCCAACCAACAGCAATGACTTACTTCGTGCAAGCCTTAATTTAAGCACTTTTGTGTAAGGTATACAATCCCTTATCTGAAAACCTTGGTGCCAGATGTGTTTCCAAATTAAAAAATGTCCAGACTTTTAGGTAGGCAGTAACCTGCATATCCCTGGAGAAGGAAAAGCCTACCCACTCCAGTATTCTGGCCTGCAGAATTCCACGGACTGTATAGTCCATGGGGTCGCAAAGAGTCGGACACAACTGAGCGACTTTCACTTTCACTTCACTTCAACCTGCATATATGATATATTATGTAATACCTCAGCAAGGTCTGAGGCACTGCCCCATAAACACATTACTAGTGCTACAACAAAACCAAATAAATATTAACATTAAATAGAGTAAAAGGGTATCAAATACCCTCATATCAGTTTAAGTCAAATTTTGTCACCACCTGAGTTTTGGCACCTAACTTACCAAATTAAATTTTCATCGCATCTTTTTAATTAAAAATTGCAAATAACAAATTTTAGATGTAACTAACTCATTTAATCCTTCTAAGTACTCTAAGAAGAAAGTTATCTTATTCCTATTTTACAGATGAAAACTATTAGGTATAGAGAGGTTAACTCACACAGTATGCCCCAGCAAGTAAGACTCCCAGCCTGCACTGGAACCCAGACAGCCAAGTTCCACAATTGCGCTCTTAACAACTATGCTCTATGGCCTCTCTCAGAAACTGCTTGATGGCACCAGACAAACATGTGATAAGTTCAACAGTAATAAACAATTAAAGTATCCAAAACAATAATAGGAAAAATGGCACAAGGCAGCATTTATCCCTTATTCAACAACTATTTATAGAGGATATACCACATGCCAGGTGCTCAGGAGATGACGACACATGAACCAGACAAGGTTCATGCAGGTTGCCTTCATGCAGCCAGAGCCCAGTGGGGAAACAGCCCGGCAACAAATAAAGATGATTATGACATGCATGATGGTAGGTGTGTAGGACTGCTGTTCACATCCAGAGGAGGAAAGCAGGTCAGGGTCAGGGGTGATAGGATATAAAATTTGAACTGTTCCTTGACTAGCATTGGGATTTGCAAGGACAGAAAGGAAAAGAGAGGGCTTTTGAAATGGATGATGGCATGGCATCCATTCAAAAGGCCGCTACTGTGCACCTACTCCATGCCAAGAATAATGCTAAGCACAAAATTCCAAACTAGGTAAAATCCATTTAAACCAACAGAGGATTTCTTGTTAAGAGAATAATAAGGACAATTGGGATAGTAGGCCTATGTCCTATCATGGCGAATCCTTGAGTGTTAGGTTGAGGGGTTGGAATTTGACCCTGCAGGAGTCACTGAGGCTTATTTGGCAGGTTTCTGCTTCACAATATTCAGATTTATTCCTATGGAATGTCAATGACTATCTGCATTCTTATTTGGGGCCAATTAGACCTCCAAGTTGGATTGCGTTCAAGCAAGAGTTCAGGGCAACAAAATAAATGCCAAGTATAAATTCATTTAATCCTCAAGGAATAGAGAAAACTCTGATCTCTCAAAGAATAAAGGTATGGCAATTTGGAAACACTGGAGAAGGCAATAGCTAAAGGGAAGTGGCTCCTCTTAAATCCCAAAGGCCATTTCTAAAACCTAAGTTATTTCTTCACATGCAAATAAACTTTCCAACCTTCCAAAGTATATTTCCATGAGAAAAAAGTTTTTACATTTCTTTTTTTATTATATTTCTTCATTTGGCTGTGTCCCAAGTGGCACAGTGGTAAAGAATCCGCCTGCCAATGTAGGAGATGCAAGGGTTCAATTCCTGGGTTGGGAAGATCCCTTGGAGTAGGAAATGGCAACCCACTCCAGTATCCTTGCCCAGAAAATTCTATGGACAGAGGAGCCTGGCAGGTTACAGTCCATGGGGTCACAAAGAGTAGGACATGACTAAGTGTGGGTGCGACGTGCATGCGCGCGCACACACACACACACACATGCTGGGTCTTAGTTGCAGCATATGGGGTCTAGTTCCCTAACCAGAGATCAAACCCAGGCCTCCAGCACTGGGAACACAGGGTCTTAGCCACTGAATCATCAGGGAAGTCCCAAACAAATTCTTAAGTTGAACGATGATCTGATCTTTAACAAGGCTGGTGACAACTCACCTCAGGGCTCTGGTGGACAATGTGACAGTGCAAACTCAACTGCTTCGTAACTTATTCACCTTGGAGTTCCCATTCCCTTACTCCCTTATCTAAGCAGAGTGAAAGAAGTCAATTACATATTTTATACATATCAAAGATTTTCATTCTCTTAAACAATTGAGTAGCTAGATATTCTACTTACCCTCTGCAAAACAAATTTTATTTACATCCACTAGTTTTTTTTTCAGTCATTGACCTTCCACAGAAAAGTACATAACAAAGACTCTCCAATGGTTTCCCACTATTTTTGAGAATCAAATTATTTATCAGACTCTGTAGGCCCTGCATTACCTATTACTGACTCCTTCCAGGCTCCCTAACTCCTTTAAAGCTCACTAGGTTCCATCCATCCTGGCTGGCTTTCTGTTCTTCAAATATCTCAAGTTTGTTTTTCTGTCTCAACGTCTTGGCTCTTACTCTTCTCTCAGCTCTTGATGAGGTAAGCTGACAAGGTAAGAGTGATCTCTCTTCTTTCACATGTCTGTTCAAAGGTCACCTTCGCTGAGAGGCCTTTTCAAACCACCCTTGCTAAAAAGGCCCTTTCCAGTTCTCCATCTCATAGTATTTCCACCATTGTTCTCACTACCATCTATAAGGATCTTCTTCATTTGTTTCCTTACCTACTGTCCATATTCTCTGGTGGAATATAGCCTCTGTGAGACTCCAGAAGATCAAGGATTACACCTCTTATCATTTACCATTGTGGCTAGCACATGGCCTGGCAAATAGAAGATGCCCAACAGATTTTGTAAGATAAATTATCAAATGATTGAAGAATATATTTAAAAGCTGACTGCTATGAATGTCAGTAACTTGAGAAAATCTTTTCATCTAATTTTGAGATGTTTTCTCTAGAGTTGTTCATTTTTCAAAATTTTTTCTACATTTTTTTTCTGAGATCTGAGGATACCTGACAAGTTGTTGTGCTAGTTCACGGCAAGAAAAATATACCAGTTTCAACCAATGGATTAAAGAGAAAATACTTCAAGGAGATTGTAGCAGTTTCTTAAACATCAATAAAATCAAACAATTAAAAAAATTGGTTAGTCTCATTTCACTAATGTAAGTCAAATTACATGAAGAAAAGTAATTTAAAATGTAAATCAATGAAAAAGAGAATTCAGCAGCAAAGTGCAATTATGTTCAATCATGTTTACTAACATCGGAAATACCAAATTTGATAACTCCTGGATGTACCAGGTGGATTATCAAACACATTTTGAGTAAGAGTCTCAAGATTCAGAGCAAAATGCCTAAGACAAACTCATATCCACCTTTATTTTTTTTCTGGCAAACATAAATAGTTCGTATTAGGGCAATCTTAGCTTAGTATCAGTACTAATTACAAAAGGAAAAAAAAATGACATAACAACATAAACTCTTTTCTTTGAAACAGTTGACAAGTTTATATACCTTTCCAGAAAGGGTTGCCAAGAAAATTACAGATTTAGAAGAGTAGGCCTATTTGTATAAACCCCCTTTCCCAAGTACACCCATTTTCCAAAAGAACTAAAGAGAAGTCAGAAATTTACCAAATGAACGAGGGAAATTACAGATCAACTGAAAGCCATATAACTAAACTGATGATCAGTTAATATTTATACTAACTGTAATATAAATATTCTTTAATATTCTTGTGAAAACCACTTTCCTCAGAGCAACAGCATAAACCCAATACTGTCACACCACCCTTTCTTAAAAGGAGCTTATAAAAATGGCAGATTAAAAGCATTGGGAATTTGAGGCCCTTATTTATCCGTTTTAAAAATACATCATTTGATGTTGCAGCAGAAACTACATGCATCGTCTCACGGCCAAAAAAAATGCTCCCAGGACAGTGATATTTAGCTGTCACCTTCATTCACAACTTGGTTTCTTCTGAGATGATTGCCAATTAGTGCACACTGTGTCAATGACAACACCTGGTCACACACCAAGTAAACAATTCTATCACTGTTAAATGTAAGGAGATTAATAAAAAAAATACATGCAGACAAGGAAGCTAATATTTTTAAATGTAAAATGATGTCATAACTATAACTACTTAATGGATTATTTCACTTTTCTCAGTTTTCAAACTTCAACAGTGGATATAGCCCATTTCCAGGAACACAGCCGCCAAGGTCGGCCTATGCTAGTTCACTGTATCTGCCTCCACATCCAGCTTCTTCATTCAATTTTCTTCACGAGCTAATTAGAGCATGGAAGTGAGTAAACGAACCTCAGTATAGGAGCACGGGGAGAAGGCAGTAGGCTGGTACTGTGTGAAACTGACTTCAGCAAACAGAAAAGTCATCCCTTTGACATGGTTTTTAAATTCTGCTTCTTGAGGGTACATACAAATATGTGATCAGCAGTAAGAAATTGTGGCTTCTTAAAAAAAAAAAAGGCAGGGACCCTCCCAACAGAGTCAGTTTTAAACCCCAGAGTCTGTCAGTTCCAATTCAGTGGGTTTGGTAACCAGCTTAGGCTAACTTGAGTGACTTTATCCCAAACTACTAGTCCTCTGACAACACTGAAACGCTGAACACTCCAGTTTGCAGGAGAAATGGAGCCAAGCATCAAGGTCCCTCCCACTGTCTCTCTCTACGGCCTGCTTGGCAGCGTGGGAAGAATCAGACGGAGGACCATGTGCTAGGATTAAATACAAACAACATACATATATCCATTCTCAGTGCTTGTGGTTCTTGGACTAAGTTACTGAACACTAGGAAAAAAACAAAGTTGGAAGTTCTTTAGATGATGTTTTCTAAAGGCTCGTTCCCATCACTCTCAGTACACCGTACAGTAGACTGGAAGCTTCCAAGAAAATCATTAGTGAACTGTGATTAATCCAAAGCAGCCTAGACTTTTTAGAGATGAAGACACTCAAAGCAGAGTTAAAAGCTTCGAGGAAGAGAGGAAGGTGCTCCTGACTCGGGAGCCAGCAGCGAAGCCTCCCAAGTTAGAAGATTCGGAGGGAGGGATGGATTAGGAGGCACAAAGCAGAAACTGTGGGAAGACAAGAGACAGCGGGGCCCGAGGCGGGCAGAGAGACCCCCGACCGTCAAGGGCAGCGACAGCCCCGGAGAAGAAGATCTTAGAGGGGTAACAAAGAAGGAAAGGAAAACTAGGCACAGTGGTCCTCCAAGAACCCAGGCGACGGGCGGAGCCAGCGAGTCGGGGAGGGAGAGATGAGAGGTGCGGGCAGGAGGGCGTACACCCGCAAGTGAGAGAAAATGGGCTGTGGGGACGGAGGGAGGGCGTGTGAAGAGCGGAGGTAACCCCCTGTACGCCCGCAGGTCACAGCTCCTGACCGGCGCGCCGCCTGGCCTCGCCGGGTGCCCGGGGCGCGAAGGCGGCCGACAGAGCCGCTGCCACTTCAGGACCCTGCCTCACCTTGTTTGCGCGTCCCGGCGTCCCGCCGCCCGTCCGCTCGCTGCTGCGCTCCGAGGGCCGAAGAGCGAGTGGCGCGCAGCCGGGGCTCCGTCCTGAGGCGAGGCAGCGGCCCCAGTCCTCCGCACCCCCTTGCTCGCGCCGGTCACTTCGCCTCGCTCTCCCGTAGGCGGAGAGCACGGACCCTACCCCGAACGCCGCTCCGCTGATTTGAAACGCTCCGTCCCAGGGTTCCCCGGAATAGGAGCGGCGCTCCTGCGGCCGCAGCGGCGGAGCCTCCGCCTGACCTCATGGGGGGGGCGGGGGGCAGGGGGAAAGGGGGGCGGGAGCCCAGTTGAGGAGGGGTGGGGGAGGGCGCGCGGGCGGGGGAAACATGGCGGCGGGGGCGGCCCCGGCGGCGCCTGCGCGGGAGGCGGGGGAGCTGGGGTAGGACCCAGTGTAGGGTCCGAGCGCAACTCCGCGGCCGCCCGCTGCGTGGCGAGGAGGGGCGGGAGGCGGGCGGGCCGCGCGGTGGCCCCCACGCCTCCGAAACCCGGACATTCGGCTTAGAGCACACACGGCCCCTGGTGCCCAAGACAGAAGAGGTGAAAACTGTCAAATATCCGGGGACACGGCGCGCCCGCCAGGAGGAGCGCCCCCGCCCCGAGCCTCCTGCCCGCGCGTGTCGCGGCCCCTCGTGGTCGCAGAGGGCCCGGGCGCAAGGTGTCTCCTCAAGCCGCTTCACTTCGGTGGGGCGCGCACCTCCAAAGAAGCCTGACCCGGGATGTCACACAACTGCTGTTCATCACTCTTGAGATGCGCTTCATCTTTCCCCCTGCGGGAGGTACAGACGATTAAGAAAAAAGAACAAATACGACACTTTACCCAGGGTCTGCTAAGCAGCCAGCGCTGAATTATGAACGCACTGAACTCTGAGAGCTACTCCACAAGGTCCACAGGCAGTGTTGTCTCCATTTCACAAGCGCCAAGACTGAGGTGTCAAAGTCAAATGATTACTTGCCCAAGGTTACGGAATTGGTAAGGGGCAGAACAGGGCCCAGGATCCCAAGCAGCGTGATTCCAGCGCCCAAGTTCTTAACCGCTGTGCCATGCTCTTTCCAAACTGGTGGAACTGCTATTCTGAGTCACAATCTTGACTCTCTCCCCCAAGTTCTGCCAGCCAAGCCCCCAACAAAAACCCCAGTCAAGCCTGTTTTTCCCCCTTGCAGGTCTTCTATTCATTCTTTGCCTTCTTGACGGTTATAGCCCGGGGCCACCTTCTTACACTTCTTCCTTTGCCTTGTCTTCTTATAATTCCAGACTCCTCCTCAGAAAAATAATGGAGCGTGCTGTTAGCAACCAGTTCACTCAGTTTGTTTTTTAAGGAAAGTGATGGGGTGGGTGTGGGACGGTAGTTCTTTATGCTTTGTAACATTTCTCTTTGCCTACCAGTCAACTCCTCTGGTGTCTGAGAGCTCAACATTGCTGACTTGGTATTTCAAATTCCCTCCACTGAAATTCTAGTAGTGCATTTTAAGTAACTTTGAAATAATCAGTTACTCAAAAACTGGCAAGAACTGAAGCTATCACCACATTGTTAGACTGTACCAAACTGGTAAAAAGAAAGAGAGAACTCCAAATGCACGTGGAATTTATATTATCTTTTACCTGCCTGTCAGTGGATTCAACACAATGCATCTTTGTTAACAGGCACGCATGCATTCATTGGCTTCTCCACCATGCTTATTTAATAATTATCACCGTATACCTATGTTACACACAAAATGCCTGTTAGGTAGAAAGCACCTGTTACAAGAGTTTACAGTCTCACTGATGAGATGTGTTTAAAGCAATTGATTTCAGTGTATGAAAAATCTGGCACGTTAAGTTAAAAATAAACAAGTGAATACAACTGAGTGAAATACATCCAAGATACTGCTTCATCCCGGACATAAAAAGGTTTAAGTGGGGTAGTTTTACAATACGTTTTCAAACAGAAATAATGGGAAAATAGGGTAATCACGTGTGGCCATAGCCTCCCCAATTCACCCTATGAGAAAACCCTCCAGATACATAGCAAGGATGGGAGCAGTTATAGAATCTGCATTTGAACAATTGGACAGGAATAAGATAGATTACAAATAGACTTATCTGATAGGAATTAGTTGTTGTTTGGGTTAGAATGCTTTGAATAGTTAATCTAGTGGACAGAGCACCATGGCTTGGAGTCAGAAGACATGAGATATGTTACATTAACACGACCATTTCTCTTGAGTGTGTCTTCCTGAATTTAGAGTGGGGTAATGAAGATATTCCCTGGAGAAGGAAATGGCAACCCACTCCAGTATTCTTGCCTGGAGAATCCCATGGAGGGAAGAGCCTGGCAGGCTACAGTCCATGGGGTTGCAAAGAGTCGGACACGACTGAGCTACTTCACTACTAATGAAGATATTGGACTGATCTGCCTCACAGCATTGTTCCAGGTTAAAAAAAAAAAAAAAGTCATGAAAGTACCTTGTAAACTTGTAAAAATTATATATAAAATGTAAAACAGTGTTTTTCTTAAATCAGACTGATTGGCCACTAGAAGCTAGGGATGTAATTATGAAAGATATTGCAAGTTACCCTGTAGCCTAAAATGTCAAGAATTAGAGTTTGTAATGAAATAGGACAAACTCTGAAGAATGGGGAGATGTAACAGAAGTTCAAGAAATAAGAAAACAAGTCAAAACAAAATAATAATGGTGAAAAGAATGCTGAAAATGGTGATGGCTATTGTGTGCTGAGGGCTTCCCCTATGGCTCAGCGGTAAAGAATCTGCCTGCAATGCAGGGGACGAGTGCTTGATCCCAGGGTTGGGACGATCCCCTAGAGGAGAACATGGCAACCCTCTCCAGTATTCTTACCTGGAGAATCTCTAGACAGAGGAGACTGGCAGGCTACAGTCCTTGGGGTCGCAAAGAGTCAGAGCATGCACACACACATTATGGGCTGAATTGTACCCCTGCCCCCAAATTCATATGTTGAATCTTAAGTATCTCAAAGTGTAATGTTACTTGGAGATAAACTATTTAAATAGGTAATCAAATTAAGATGAGATCTTTAGGGTGGGCCCTAATCACTCATGACTGTTGTCCTTATGAGAGCAAATTAGGACACACACAGGCACACACACTGACCATGTAAGGACATAGTGGGAAGCCAGCCATCTGCAAGGTAAGGAAAGAAGCCTCAGAGGAAACCAAACCTGTTGACACCTCATTCTCAGACACACAGGCTCTATAAGAACTGTGAGAAAATAAATTTCTGCTTATTGCTGTTTAAACCATCCAGTCTGTGATACTCTGTTGTGTCTACTATAACATAAAAGCCCAATACAACAGTACAAAATTGAAATGGCAACTGGATATCCTCTGTATTAGTTAACTGTTAATTGCTGCATAACAAATTGCCACAAACCTGGTACTGGTCTCAAACTACACACATGTATTATCTCAGTTCCTGGGGGTCAGAAGTCCAAGCAGAGCAGAGCTGGGTGTGATGCTCAGTCTCACAAAGTTGAAATCAAGGTGTCAGCCAGGCTGCATTAACTTGTGGAGCTCAGAGTCTTCTTTACAGCTCATTCAGGTGATTGGATTCAGTTCCTCAGGCTGGTAGGGCTGACACCCTGGGCATCTCCAGGCTCTAGAGACTGCCCCTCTCCATAGTCAGCCTACAATAGGGCTGTTCATTTCATCATGCTCAGCAGGAGAACTTCTCTCTCCTCCAGAAGAGACTTTAATTACATCTTCAAAATCTCTTCACTGTTTTCATATAAAGTGACCTAATCATCACAGTGGGACTTCCCTGGTGGCCCTGCCAGTGCAGGAGGCGCAGGAGACACGGATTCAATCCCTGGGTTGGGAAGATCCCCTGTAGAAGGGCACAGCAACCCACTCCAGTATTCTTGCCTGGAGAATCCCATGGACAGAGGAGCCTGGCGGAGTACAATCCATGGGGTCACTGAGTTGGACACAACTTATCAACTAAACAGCAACAGTTATCAGAGTGGTCACCAAGCACTCATATACAGGGAAGGGAATATACAGGGTGTATAAACCTGGGGGGAAGAATCTTGGAAGTTATCTTAGAATTCTGCCACCAGGTCCCCTAGCAGTTTGACAAGATCAATTTAATTATATATTTATAGAAATTCGACAAGACAGAGACCATGCAGGCAGACATGGACACACACACAGGCGCACACACGCCACAAAGCACCCAGCCACGGCTGAGGCCTAGTCCCTCAGGAAGCATTTGCCAGCTTGCTGTGTGCCTAATAGATGTGAAACTAAGGGCTTTCGAGTGCATTAACTCTGATTAGAGAACAAACTGAAAAGTATCAGGACACCTTTTTTAGCCTCTCCGCTCAATTTGCATTTCTTTAAAACACTCTTCTGGTCCATTATTGAATGGAACTGTTATTTAAGGCGAGCCCACAGGGGGCCTGCTTAAGCCCCTGACTTACTCCAAAGAGTGAAATAAGAAGCAGAATAAGGAAGAAGGTTTCTATTCCCCTGTGGCTCACAAAATAATGTAGACAAGTAGCCTAGTGGGGTGGGGTGTGTGTTTAAATATAGAAATAAATATGGACTTTCTAAGTGAAACAAATATGTTTCATCCCCTTAAAGGAGTGAGCTCTTAACTGGGCTTCAAGGAGAGATCGAGATGGAGCTTAAAGCCAGGAAAGGATCTAAAGAAGCTGTACAGATTTTCTAACATCAAAGGATGACATTAGCCATAAACAACATGAACTCTATCTTGCATGCAGGATTCTGGGAAGACTCTAACCCTGCCCTCTTCTGTCAAAACTTCTCAGAGCTGACTTCTCAACACAGCTTCTATGCATTTCATTCTTACAAGAGCTCAAGTTGGGAGGGTCAGAAATAAAAACTGTTCTGGGCACTTTGGAATCAAAGGGTTCTAAAAATAGAACTATAGGATGAGTGCAAAGGATACCACTGAGCATTCTGAAGCGTGAGAGTAATAAGAAGCAATGTCTGTTTGAGAATCAGCATGACTTCTCTGAGTCAGACAGGGGCAAAGGCAAATGCAGGGAGACTGGTAGGAAGAGCTGCAGTAGGCAGACAAGTGACGATGCAGCTTAGAATAGGGTGGTAGCAGAAGAGACTTAAAAAAAAAAGGCAGAGACAGCAGAGATATATTTAAGAGGATGACCCAGCAACTAGGAAGACCCATTCAACTAGATGAAAGATGATGTCATTCACTATGCTGAGAAGGACTGAAGCAACCAGATTTTGGAGGGGGGGGGAGTGGGGGGGGAGTAGGGGACTGCATTGCATAGGAGGTCCATTTGAGACATGTTACCTTTGTTACTGAGATACTCAAGAGGAGAGATCAAGCAGGCAGGGATGTATGCACCAAAGGCTCAGAATAAATTCTGTGTGATGGAGAGGCTTCATTGGCATGCTTCTACAGAAAGTGGTGCTCAAGTGTTGTCTGTCTCCCCAGCGTGCTACAACATGATATACATAACAACCTGGATGGATCCCAAAATTATTATTCTAAGTGAAAGATGCCACACAAAAAGGGGCGCATACCATACGACTCAATTCATATAAAATTCTAGAAAATGAAAACAAACCTGGAGTGGTAGAAAGCAGGTAAATGATTGCCTGGGGATGTGCAGCTCATTTGTCCATTCATTCGATAACTATTTATTGAACGTTTCCCATATGAAAGGCAAATGCTAAATTCTATGAGAGACACAAATAAATATAAGATCTGGTCTCAAAATTTATAAAATCATTTTGAGGAGATATGTAAAAGTTCAAGTAACCATTATACCAAGCACGTGTGATGTGTCATATGTGTGACACAAGCAATGGAAATTCATACAATCACACTTTGTCATATCAGTAAATTGGAAATAAAATCCTAACATCAGATATTTGGTTACATATATTATATGAATATATAACTGAATACTCCACACTCTTTCAAAAATAATACATGATTTTATCTATTGAAATGGAAAGATTCATGATAGATTACAAAATGGTACTACGATACCCCTCCCACAATAAATACACACACACACACACACACACACGTATACACATACAGAGAAATAGTTAAGAAAACTATACAATAAGATACTAACTGTGATTATTCTTTCAGGTATGAGATTATGTGGGTTATATTCTTTTTTTCAATTTTATTTTACTTTTATTTATTTATTTATTTTGGCCACACCATGCAGCTTGTGGGAATCTTAGTTCCCCCACAAGGGATCTAACCTGGGCCCTCAGCACTGGAAGCCCAGAGTCCTAACCACTAGACTGCCAGGGAATTTCTGGGGGTTCTTATATTCTTTTACTTTTATGTACTTTCTGATTTTTCTATATTGAGACTAAAAGAAGGAAATAATGGGACTTTCTTTTTCTAATAAATAGGAAAGGCTTTAGAGAAATTTTGATGCAGAGTCATGTTTTAGCCAAGTCATTTTTGAATTTTTTTACTGAGGTTTGACATATAATATTACATTAGTTTCGAGTGTGCAACAAATGATTTGATATTTGCATACACTGTGAAATAATGACCACAATAAATCTAGTTAACATCCATCACCATACATAGTTACAAAAAATTTTTTCTTGTGATGAGGACTTTTAAGATCTACTCTCTTAGCAACTTTCAAATGTCCAATACAGTATTATTAACTATAGTCACCATGCTGTACGTATATCTCTGTGACTTATTTATTTTATAACTGAAATTTTGTACCTTTTGACCCACTTTGTCCCCCTAAACCCCTCTAGGCACGTCATGTCTAGATGAGACTATATCTACTAGAGATACACAACTAGGGCACTTAATTAGAATATGTTTCTTGAGAGATGGTAGTTAAAACAATGGAAACAGTTAAGAAAACTCAGAGGAACCTAGACTCACGAAAGACTTAGTTATCACTTAAGACTTAGTTACAACTGGTGTGTGCTCAGGTGTGTCTGACTCTTTGCAATCCCATAGACTGTAGCCCACCAGGCTCCTCTGTCCATGGGATTCTCCAGGCAAGAATACTGGAGTAGGTAGCCATTCCCTTCTCCAGGAGATCTTCCTGACCCAGGGATTGAACCGTCTCTGCATCTCCTGCATTGCAACAGATTTTTAACCCACTGAGCCACCTGGGAAGCCCTTAGTTAACTAGAGGAGACACCAAAAGAACAATGGGGGGAAAAAAGAGGTCACTTCCAAGTGAGAAACAAGAAAACATCAGAATGAACAGAAATGTAGGTGTGCTAAGCATAAGAGAGTGAGAGGCACTTACTCTTACAGGAGTAAGTGCCTGTAGGACTTACAGTGACACTCTTTAAGTAGAAGTGTCCAAAGCAAGTGTAGAATTTTAAACAGAAGATGCCTTTTTAAAAAAATGTGCCATGATATTACCGTATAAAATGTGTCATCTTTCTCAAATGCAAATCTAAATATGTCATTTAGTGTCAAATTGCTTCTTCTTTGCACATTAGAACTCATAGAAATCAGGAGACCAGAGCTAGAAAGGAATGCAAAGACCATTTCATCTTGGCCCTTAATTTCACAGATGAGAAAATTGAGGCCCAGAGAATTAAACTGATTTGCCCAGGGTTATACAACCAGTGACTTAAATATAGTCACAATTTTTCAGCTGTCTGTGCTAAAGGGGAATGCAGGAGCCTTGGTAAATGAATCCTTAGATATTGCACTAATCTCACTTTGTCAACAGTTTTAAGGTTCCTCCTTTCACGATCTTCCTTTTCCTGTAACTCGGCTTAGGCCTAACCTATGCCCCTTCTTTCCACCTTCCCCTCTCCTTTTCCCTAAACCTGTCTCTTTTGTGGGGACTGCTTCATTTTGCCAGGACTCTGCTCCTATGATCATCATCATAAGGATGCCCCACTCTCTACATCCTAGCAAACAGTTTCTCCTTTTATCAGACTCAGAGCTAATGTCACTTTCCCTAGGAAATATTTTCTGTCCACCCAGGAGACAATGCACACACCTCGGTGCAGTGGTGAAGAGCTAAGTTTGTCTGGGTTTGAATCCAAGTTCTGCCACTCACTGTGACCTTGGGCAAATGCCTGAATCTCTTTTTGCCCACCTGTATTTTGTAACACGGGGATCCTAATAATTCCTTATCTATTGGATTCTCCTGAAGGTTAAATAAGTTACTATACATGAAAGCACTTAGAACTATACCTGGTACACAGGAAGCGCTACAGAATTCCTAGAAACTATAGGGACGTCCCTGGTGGTCCAGTGGTTAAGACTTCACCTTCCAACATGGGGAGTGCAGGTTTGATCCCTGGTTGAGGAGCTAGGATCCCACATGCCTCATGGCCAAAAAAAAAAAAAAATAAAAAATAAGACAGAAACAATATTATAACATACTCAATAAAGACTTTTTAAAAATGGTCCACAGGAAAAAATGTTTAAAAAAAAATATAAAAGAAGTCTTAAATACTGTCATTATCTCAAACCCATTCCTCTCACCAGAGCACCTGAAATACTCTCGGGTATTCTGTACATACCTGCCTCCCCCTACTAGACTATAAGCAGTTACTTAGCACACACGCACAGCCATAAGCAGTTAAGGGGTACATAAAATAATTAGCTGCGAAATATGATGTCAAAACTACTTTTGAAAAGACTTGCATATCACTTCTTCCATGTGAGCAAATGAGCTCCCTTAAATACTATGTCATTTGGGCAAGTCTTTTACATTTTCTAACTCTTCTCCAGCATGTAAATAGGATAGTAACACACTATTCAACATTTCACAAACTGTAATGAATAGCAATGGCAACCCACTCCAGTATTCTTGCCTGGAAAACCCCATGGACGGAGGAGCCTGGTAGGCTGCAGTCCATGGGGTCGCTAGGAGTCGGAGACAACTGAGCGACTTCACTTTCACTTTTCACTTTTATGCACTGGAGAAGGAAATGGCAACCCACTCCAGTGTTCTTGCCTGGAGAATCCCAGGGACGGGGGAGCCTGGTGGGCTGCCGTCTATGGGGTCGCACAGAGTCAGACACGACTGAAGCGACTTAGCAGCAGCAGCAGCAGCAAGGTACTTCAAGATGAAAAGCACTACAGAACTGCACAGTATTTTTTAACAGGGTTTGCCTTCTTCATTGGAGAAGGAAATGGCAACCCACTCCAGTGTTCTTGCCTGGAGAATCCCAGGGATGGGTGAGCCTGGTGGGCTGCCGTCTATGGGGTCACACAGAGTCGGACACGACTGAAGTGACTTAGCAGCAGCAGCAGCCTTCTTCATTCTTGAAGATAGTAAATGTGACTATAGGAACTTGTTTATAGCCTATAAACAAGTTTTTTCAGGTTCAGCTCAGTTCAGTTCAGTCACTCAGTCATGTCCAACTCTTTGTGACCCCATGAATCACAGCACGCCAGGCCTCCCTGTCCATCACCTAGCTTTCTTCTAATGTAACATTACATTAGAAGATTTCAACGGCAAAGTAGCAGGAGCTTCTTGGGAACAATGGTCCCAGTTTCATAAACATGCTATTGTTGGGGGTCTCTGCCTCTTATCATTAGGTGAG
Organism: Bos taurus; assembly: GCF_002263795.3. Taxonomy (NCBI): domain Eukaryota; kingdom Metazoa; phylum Chordata; class Mammalia; order Artiodactyla; family Bovidae; genus Bos; species Bos taurus. The sequence continues at coordinate 2,307,677 of NC_037357.1, forward strand.
ACCTGCACAGCATCTGATCAAGTTTCTTTCTCTAGTCTTTCAGCCCAACGAAGTCTCCATTGCATCAGCAGTTGTTGATCAGTTTCGGTAACTGATTCCATGCAAAAGTCAAACCTTCCCTAACCAGCAGTCATGACGCCTCATGCCTACTAATAGCCACAGAACAACTTCAGACTAGCTTCAGCCTCCGCTAACACCCACAAAATAAAAAAGTCTAAAGTAGCACCAGCCAACAGAAATATAATGTGAGCCAAAAACAGTAGCCACACATGCAATTTTAAATTTTCAAATAGCTATATTTTAATAAGTAAAAGGAAACAGGTGAAATTAATTTAATAACATTTTATCTAAGTCAATGAAACCAAAATATTTTCAACAAGTGATCATTACAAAAAAGAATTAATGAGACGTTTTATATTACTCTTTTTTTTTGTCCTAAGCCTTTGAAATCCAGTGTGTATTTTATACTTACAACACATCTTAACTTGGACTGGCTGTATACTAACTACTCAATAGTCACATGTGGCTAGTGGCTACCATATTGGACATGGTAAGTTTAGAGATCTGGTTTACTGACCTGAAATAACCTAAAATTATGTACTTATATATACCAGAGAATTGTCTCCAGCAGCACTCCCCTTGCACAATACCCTACAAGTGTAAGAAATGACATAGAAGATGTAACTTTTATTATCTACACATTAAAAGTTTTCCTAAGTACTACTAATAAACTACAAAGGCATTATGTAGTAATATGATAGAATGGCAAACATGATAGTACAGAAAAATATGAAAATTCTAAAGGATTAATTGCATATGGAAGTCCAACTGTTAAATTTCTGACCAGTCAGAAGAGAAATAGGGAGCAGGAATTACCCACTGAGTGTATCAAGTTTAGAACAGAAGACATTTAAAAAATAAAAGCAATGATTTGTCTGAATTTTTGAGGATTTGGAATCACATGAATATTTTTAAAGAAAAACAATTGTATCACTTTCAAGTATATAGAGAAGTGCAAATTAGACTGGCAAAGAGTTGGTAGAAACCCTTGATAGATAGACCCGCTCTATTAATCAGGAAGACAGTCAGCCAACTAAGGGCATCTAATACTTCCCATGTGCTATTTCCTCTGTCTAAGCACGCCATGCCCCAAGTCCTTTTCTCCCAAGCAACTTCTGCTAATCTCCAGATCCCAGATTAATGTTTTTCTCCAGATGACCTTTTCTCATATCTTAGACTAGAATGGATAGTTCTGTAATATTCCCAAAGCACCTTGTACTCAAATAGTATCACCCCATTACTGTAAACCATTATTTGCCTTCATGCTAGAATGTAAGCCTCATGGAAGAATGAACTAGGTGTGTCTTGTTTGTTGGTGAACCCCAGTGTCTCAAATGAAGCCTGGCACATTGGGAGCACACAAATATTGTTAAGTCATTAACTCAAGCCCCTAATAATTATGTTTTGTTATGGACAACTGTTGGGTTAGCGAAAAAGTTCATTCGGGATTTTCCTGGACAACTTTTTGGACAACCCAATGTATTAGCATACCAATTGCACGTAGAAGAAGGCATCAACAGTATTTATTCCTTTAAGTACTTTATACTCTTCTAATATAGTCATATTTATAATACTGATGTTCTTGGCAATGTTTTTATTTTTCCATGAAAAGTGAAAGTCGCTCAGTCATGTCTGACTCTTTGTGACTCCATAGACTATAGCCTGCCAGGCTCCTCTGTCCATGGAATTCTCCTGGTAAGAATATTGGAGTGGATAGTCATTGCCTTCTCCAGGGGATCTTCCCAACCCAGCGATCAAACTGGGGTCTCCTGCATTGCCATGAAGAGGGCAAAATCTAAGTTTTGGTCTGCATATTCTCAATCAGTGAAGTGCATATTAATGAAGCTATCCTGTATTATGATTAAATGATCCTTGGAACTTCACACCAGCCACTTCATCTCAGGGATTAAAGTTTTAGAATGTGATTTATCTACCTGACATAAATGATTTTAAGGTTGTCTCTCTTTAATTCAAGCCAGGTCAAAGTGAGTGAAACTCGCTTAGTCGTGTCCCACTCTTTGTGACCCCATGGACTATACAGTCCATGGAATTCTCTAGACCAGAATACTGGAGTGGGTAGCCTTTTCCTTCTCCAACCTAATACAGAGTTTGGATATAAACCCCACCTTATATCCATATATATGTAGTGTTTATATCCAAACTCTACTTTAACATTCATGATACGGGAAACTGTATTTCACCTGAATTTTAACTTTCCTGACATTCTTGGAAAAACTAAGTTTTTAACAACTATTTCCCCACAGCATGAAATATGTACAGCCAGGAGCTACCCCATTAAATAGCCACACCCATCTTGCCCAACTCTAACACTTTGCTAGTAATTAGCTGTGCAGCCTCAGGAATGTTACAAACGTTCTAAACTCTTCTAAGTTTCCCATCTCACTCTAGGACATTTTTGCTTGTCATTCTTCAATATGACACTCACTACTGTTTCCCTTATTACTCTCAAAGACTAGAGTTAATATTTGTTGAGTGCTATGGTGGACCAGGTACTGTGCTAAGCCCTTTAGAAATATTATTTCATTTAATCCTCACAGCAATCCTATGAGGTAGGTGTCATGAGTGTCATTTCACAGAGGTGCAATGTGAAGCACCGAAGGTTAAATAACTTCCATAAGGATTCACAGGTATTAAGAGGCAGAGCTGAACACTGATCCTGAGCAGAGCAGCTCCAGAATTTAGGCTACATCATTTTGATGAAAATGTTTGTATTCTAGTGCCTCTGCCTTGCTCTGGCCTTCTCAGTGGAAAATGAAAAAGCTATTATATATAATTTTTACTCAAGATACTTGAGTGTATATCAGATCATCACATTTATACACCTTAAACTTACATAATGTCATATGTCAATTAAATCTCAATAAAACTAAAAAAAGTTTTAAGATACTTTTGGCAATGATATAGTAAAAAGAATGTCTATTAGTTTTTTTCAACTTAAGTTACACTATCATTCCTCTTCCTAAATTCTACCTACCTTTTTTTATATATTTGAAAATCACTACAACAGATTTTTTTCCAACAGGAAACAGTTAATAAATAGTATATATATTTAATAAATACATATTTATTACCATGATCCTTGTTACAGACAGCTTTTCCCCCTCTGCTCAAAATTCATCTAAAACTTGAGTTATATGAATGGGAAGTTAAAATTTCTGAGTTGGAAAGGATCTTAGAGAAGACCCAACCTCCTCATCTTAAAGGCAAGGATTCCTGCATCAAGACTGAATATGTTAGTCCTTTAGTTCATTTATTCATTAATTTTTCAAACATTTATTGAGTATTGAGTATCTGCTATGTGTTCTACCAGCTTCCCAGGTGGCGCTAGTGTTAAAGAACCGCCTGCCAATGCAGAAGACACAGGAGGCACGAGTTTGATCCCTGGGTCGTGAAGACCCCCTGAAGGAGGGCATGGCAACGCACTCTAGTATTCTTGCCTGAGAAATCTCATGGACAGAGGAGCTGGGTGGGATACAATCCATGGGGTCGCGGGTGTCGCTCAGACTTAGCAACTAAACAACAACAAATACAATTGAATAAGCAAGATAATTTCAGGCAATAAGAAGTGCATGAAGAAAAACTGAAGAAATGAGGACTTCCCTGGTGGCGCATTGGATAAGAATCTGCTTGCCAATGCAGGGGACACTAGTTTGATCCTTGGAAGGTTCCACCTGCCACAGAGCAACTAAGTCCGTGAGCCACAATAGCGGAGCCTACCGTGCTGCAACTACTGAAGCTCATGTGCCTAGAGCTTGTGCTCCACAACGAAGAGTAGCCCCCACTCACTGCAACTAGAGAAAGCCTGAGCAAAGCAGTGAAAAGCCAGGGCAGCCAAAAATAAATAAATAAATACATGAAATTTTAAAATTCTTTAAAAACAAAACAAAAAACCTGAAAACAAGAGAAATGCGACAGCGAGTGATTTGAGACGGGAGGAGCTATTTCTAAAGAAATGGTCAGGAAATAATGCTCTTAAGAAGCAAAATTTGCACTGAGCTCTGAATGAAGAGAAGAAGCCACCCAAGCAAAGATCTGAGAGAAAGCCATTCCAGGGAGGAAATGACAAGTGAAAAGCCCTGAGGTGGGGATGAATTGGATGGATTAAAGTAATAGAAGAATAGCCATTATAGCTGAAGAACGGTAAGTTACGGGCTGAGTGGTATAGAGCATGATACTGTGAAAATGAGGATAAAAATAAAACTGCTAACAGCCTGTGGTCTGTGTCAAGGAATTTTAATATGATTCTAACTGTAATAAGAAGCGGTGATAAGATGTCTTAGTTTTTTACATAATAATATTAAGTGGTGTTAAAGCCTTAAATCAGAGTACAATGTGTGTGTGTTAGCCGATGAGTCATGTCTGACTCTTTGGTGACCCCATGGACTATAGCCCACCAGGCTCCTCTGTCCATGGAATTCTCCAGGCAAGAATACTGGAGTATGTTGCCATTTCCTTCTGCAGGGGATATTCCTGACCCAGAGACTGAACCTGGGTCTCTCGCATTGCAGATAGATGCTTTACCATCGGAGCTACTAGGGAAGCCCAAATCAGAGTACAACAGCTGTAACTTATCATTAGTTCTCAGTTGTATACAGAATTGCTAGACCATGAGTTGAGTTTGTTTAATATCAATGCTTTGATAAAATAATGGAAATTTTTTAGAAATGGTAGCAATTACTGTTATAGTAATGTCCCCCATTGAACCACACCTCCCTGGACACATGGTCTTCCTGTAGTCCTTTAACACAGTAACCCTGAGCTTGGCCTCTCACATTGTCTCTGTGACTTGCTTTGGCTAGTGGGACATAAGCAAGCATGTCAGCAGCAGAGGCTTGCAAAGCACGTACGTATTGGAGCCTGCTCTCCTTTGCTACTGGTAGAACCCATCAACCATATGAAGAAGTTCAGGGTAGCCTGCTGGAGTGTGAGTGACACTTGGCCTAGATTCTTCCACCACTCCAGCGGACAGCCAACCACCACCAGACAAATGAATAAACCCAACCACAGACATAAACCCTGCTAACACTCCACCCAGATAAACCCAACCCAGACCAAGCCCAGATCACAATGCGTGCATGCTCATTTGTGTCCAACTCTTTGTGGTCCCATGAACTGTAGCCCACCAGGCTCCTCTGTCCATGGGATTCTTCAGGCAAGAGTACTGGAGTGGGTTGCCATGTCCTCCTCCCAGGGATCTTCACAACCCAGGGATCTAACCCTCAACTTCTGTGTCTCCTGCACTGGAGGCAAATTTTTTACCACAGACCACTGGGGAAGACTGCCAGATCACAGGCTAGTGAGCAAATCAAACATTTTAAGCCTCTAAATTTGGGGGTAATCTGTTGTGCAGAAATGAGTAATTGAGGCAGCTATATAAATAGAATCCCATTTCATAAGCTTCAAGGCAACCAAAAATTTGTGCATTACTGTATTTAAACTACTTTGTTTTAGTGCTTCTTTTTGTCCCAGCCACACTGCACTCCATGTGGAATCTTAGTTCCCCAACCAGGGATCAAACCTGGGCCTCCTGCAGTGGAAGTGTGGAGTCTTAACCACTGGACCACCAGGGAAGTCCCCAATCTAAACTACTTTTAAGTGACACTTTGTAAAATGATTCAATTGGTTTCAAGGTACTTAAAACAGTTTAAAATGATACATTCACAAAATATCAATGATACATATTTTAAAAACCACCCAAACCTATTAATATTACAGTTACTCCTGTACAGATATTCAAATACATTTATTATATATAAATATCATTCCAAAAGGATACATTTTTATTTTTGGGGAAGGGACTTATCCACTTTATCCATGCAATTTATCTTTTTTCTTTTTTATAATTATATTTATTTATTTTTAAATAATTGATGATTGCTTTACAATATTGGTTTGATTTCTGTCATACATCAACATGAATTAGCTATAGGTATACATATGTCCCCTCCCTCTTAGTTTCTTTCTTTAAGTTTTGAATAACAATTTCACAAGGTTCAAAACCAAAAATGTCATAAACTGATATCCAGTTAAAAGTTCTTCCCATTTCTGTCATATCCATCTGCTACCCCCGTGCCACACAACCATTATTATTCATTTCTTATATATTCTTCCAGGGTTTATGATTTTTTTATTCAAGAACTAAAATAGCAAAACTATATTTGTATGTATTTTAAAGTAGCAAATGGGAGAAAAGGGGAGGATATAATGGTATTTGTTAAAAGAGAACTCTTTCTGCACAGGATGGTTGCCATTCTCTTTATCATCAATTTTTGCTCAGGTTTTATCAACTAAATTAATTGAGGAAGTATTTGTTGAGTCCCCTCTCAAACACAATTCTAGGTTCTGGCTCTGTATGTAGCCTAGATAAGAAATCATCAATACACTCTAGTGAAACCAAAAGTAGCTTTTAATGGATGACTCTAATTTCACAATAAAACAATAGTTTTTATAAATGTAGTATTCTCTAACCAAGAAATCCAGTGTTTTTTTTTTTTAATTGAATGTGTTAAAGGAAATTGAATATTTAGAAAACAACTGATCAAAACATAAACAGCTGGAAACAGCAAACATGAAGCCAAAGAAAAGAAAAATACAAGAAACTTGAGAAAACAGCTTTAGGAATGTCCATAGTTACTAGCTTTCAACCACCAGGAAGATGTCCAACCAAAACTAAAATTTAAATGCCTTCAGGGAAAAAGGAGTTTCAACACTTAGCAACTTCATTACTAACAAAGTATCTGACCTAAATTCACAGGGGAACCACTCATATTTTAAGTTACCTCATACTAATCTTTCTCAAGCTTATAAATATATTGGTGATGTGATGGACTCAAAAGCATCTTAAAGACCACACACGAACTTTAATATTAACTTGTACTGAGATAACAAACTAACTAAAAACTGAATAATGTATATCCCATGAGAAGTCACAGCTCTAAGCAACAACACAGCATTCTGCTGCATAGAAAGCCAGAAGGCAGGCTTGGTCAACCATGAGATCACCACTTGCATTTTTATGTATCCCCCTCCCAGTATTTGAAAGAACTTGCGCAACTGAAATCAGTTCAAACGAGTCTGTCCACAACATCCTTGAATAGCCTTCAGTGTTTAACATTTTATTCTCAAGTGACTACTTTTCCACACATCGTTATGATGATGGTCAGTTTTGATGTTGAAAACAAACAGGTCTTGAAAGCAGATTGTTTCAAAATGTGTTAATATATAAAGTTTCTCAGCTCTGCAATTTTTTTTCTATTACCCTTATCATAGAACCAGGTGAGGGAAAAGGCTAGAGATGCTATTAATAGAATAGTTCGGAAGAAAACATGACATAAGCAAATGATGCTCTTCAATGGAGTGAAATTTATGTAATTTCATAATGGAAATTATGAAAACTATGTTAGTCAGTGTTGTCCAGAAAGACAACTAGTAAGACAGAACTAGTAAGGTATAAATATTTTATACATATATATATATATATATATATATACACACACACACACATACATACAAGATGTAAGTTTATATATACATATTATATGGGCTTCCCAGGTGGCACTAGTGGTAAAGAACCTGCCTGCCAAAGCAACTTGGGTTCAATCCCTGGGTCAGGAAGATCCCCTGAAGGCGGGCATGGCAACCCACTCCTGTATTCTTGCCTGGAGAATCCCATGGACAGAGGAGTCTGCTGGGCTGCAGACTCCACAGGGTTGCAAAGAGTCAGATATGGCTGAAGTGACTTAGCATGCACCCATATGTATCATATATACAAGGTTATATATTAATATATATTGGGTTGGCTAAAAAGTTTGTTCAGCTTTTTCCATCAGCCAGTATGGAAAAACCTGAAGGAACTTTTTTGCCAGCCTAATATATAAGAGATATCTAGAGACTGGTTGATTAATTTAAGGAATTGTTTCTCACAGTTGTGGAGACCCACAGGCTGGAGAGCCAAGGAAGAGTTGATGTTGAAGTTCAGGCCAGTCTCCTGGCAGAAGTCCTTCTTCCTAGAAGGAGGTCAAAATTTGTCTTCTTAAGGCCTTCAACTGATTGGATGAGGCCGACCCACTGGGCCTGTTACTGAGAGTAACATGCTTTATTCAAAGTCTACTGATTTAAATGTTAATCTCACCTCAAAATACCTTGTGAGCAATATCTAGAATAACACTTGAATAAATATCTGGATACCTAGGCCTAGCCAAGATGGGACATAAAACTGACTATCACACCAATGAACCCTCAACAAATACTTCTTGAGCAATACAGATGATCCTGGGAAATGGTACATAAAATGGATTTTTGTATATAGAAGCCCCATGACTTCTCAAACTAATGCTACTTTTAACTTGTAGTTTGGCCCTGCTAGTCCCTGTGGCATTGCAAAGAGAGGCAAATAATAACCCAATAGATAGTCAGGTTCAGCCTATGAAGGCTTGAGACCTAGAGGATTCATATTTGAAAGAACTCTTGTGGCAGATTCATCTTGATATTTGGCAAAACTAATACAATTATGTAAAGTTTAAAAATAAAATTTAAAAAATAAAAATAAAAAAAGAAAGAACTCTTGATCTTCTTAAACTGGCAGACCTGAAGGGAAGCCTGAACATGCTCACATGAGTTCTTCTGCTAATCCGCAGTGGGGTTGCTCAGTCTAGAAAAGTGACCTCCTGCCTTGGATTCTTGCTTTGTCCTCCAGTTCCTCAATGAGCCTCAATGCCTGCCCTGACCTCAACTTACTTGACCAGAGCCCAAACACTCTCTGTGCACCATGAACTGGGGCTGCTTCCACATACCAAGAGCAATTATTTGTCTGATTCCAAACATCAGCACATGGATGGTCTTCAGTGCTGGAGCTTGCTGTGTCCCTTTGAACACTTAATCAGGTACTGAACCCAATTCCAATGTGTGTTTCAGTGTGTGTGTGTGGTGGAGGGGGCAGGTCTTTATCCCTCAAAGCAGCAAATAACTCTCCACACACCAGCTGGCTGCCTTACAATTCAGCTCAATGTTGACCCTATCCACCCAGAGATAGCATCGGATTCTACAAGGTCAGGGCTCAGTCCCACAAAACTGTCCCATCCCCCAACTTCAGGTTATCACCTGTGCTTCTGAGCAAGCAGTTATAGAGTGTAGGTTCCAACAAGCATCTCCTTGGGGTCAGTTAATTTAATAGAGTGGCTCACAGAATTTGAGGGAAACTGTTACTAGATTTTACTAGATTAGCAGCTTATGATAAAAGAATAGAACTCAGAAACAGCTAGAGGGAAGAGATGCACATGGAAAGGTATGGGGAAAGGATGAGGAGCTTCCTATGCTCTCTCCAGGGTGCCACTGTCCCCAAATTTCCCAAATTTACCAACCCAGCAGCTTTCTAAATTCTGGCCTTTTAGGTTTCTCTGGAAGCTTCATTACATGGGCTGCTGCTGCTGCTGCTGCTAAGTCGCTTCAGTCATGTCTGACTCTGTGCAACCCCATAGACGACAGCCCACCAGGCTCCCCCGTCCTCTGGGATTCTCCAGGCAAGAATACTGGAGTGGGTTGCCATTTCCTCCTCCAATGCATGAAAGTGGAAAGTGAAAAGTGAAAGTGATGTCACTCAGTCGTCCGACTCTAGAGACCCCATGGAGTGCAGCCTATCAGGCTCCTCCGTCCATGGGATTTTCCAGGCAAAAATACTGGAGTAGGGTGCCATTGCCTTCTCCTCATTACATGGGCATGAATGATCAAATCATTAGCCAACGACCCCTGAATCAACCTCCAGGTCCTCTCCTCTCCTTGGACACCAAGAGGTGGGACTGAAAGTTACAACCCTTTAATCACCTGGTTGGTTCTCCGGGCAACCTACCCCCATCCTCAAACAGGGTCCAAAAGTCACTTCATTGACATAACAAGACACCTTTATTGCTCTCCTCCCAGGAACTTCCAAGGTTTTTAGCAGCTCTGTTCCAGAATTAAGAGTGAAAAACAAACATATATTTCTCCTTAGAAATCACAGTGCATGCATGTTCAATCCCTTCAGTCGTGTCTGACTCGTTGCGACCCCGTGGACTGTAGCCCACCAGGCTCCTCCATCCATGGGATTCTCCAGGCAAGAATACTGGAGTGGGTTGCCGTGCCCTCCTTCAGGGGATATTCCTGACCCAGGGATTGCACTCGCATCTGCCTGCGTCTCCTGCATTGCAGGTGTATTCCTGACCCACTGAGCCATGTGGGAAGCCCAGAAATCACAGTATCACAACACTATTGGGATGCTTTCTCCACTAGCACTCATTCTGTTTCAATTTCCTTATCCTTGGGAGCCATTATGCAGACTGCTAAATTCTCCTAGTTCGTCTTGTCCTTCTCAGGTTCCACTGCTTCCCCACTAACCTGTGCCTGCTTGAACAGTTTATGGCAGTAGATGAAAAGGAAGAAAAGTAAAAGTGAATGATCCTCCTATGCATTCTGCAAGATCAGATTCCTGAGTACCATATTTTCATGCTGCTGCTGCTGCTGCTAAGTTGCTTCAGTCGTGTCCGACTCTGTGCAACCGCATAGACGGCAGCCCACCAGGCTCCCCCGTCCCTGGGATTCTCAAGGCAAGAACACTGGAGTGGGTTGCCATTTCCTTCTCCAATGCATGAAAGTGAAACGTGAAAGTGAAGTCGCTCAGTCGTGTCCGACTCTTAGCGACACCATGGACTGCAGCCTACCAGGCTCCTGCATCCATGGGATTTTCCAGGCAAGAGTACTGGAGTGGGGTGCCATTGCCTTCTCCGATCATATTTTCATAGAACTGTATGTATCAGATTTGAGTGTGGCTTCAGCTGCATCTTGTAGAACAAAAGTATGAAAAGTATACACTATAACAACAATACAATTACAATATTTCTGCTATAAGTCTCAGTTATTTTGGCCCTACTGCAAACAGAGTTTCTTTTTATGAGAATCACATATTCTAAAATTATGATCTTAATAGCAAAATGAGCAATGAAATATATTTTAAGAGGTTAAAATAAGAAAAACTGATCTTGAAATTATTTTTAAAATATCTGTAAAGCATATTAAACTGAAAACACAGCTCAGACTGGGACTTGAATCTGTGAACTGGAACTTGAACCCACTATCTTTTTTTTTTTGTTTGTTTTTGGCTGTGCTATGCAGCATGTGGGATCTTAGTTCCCTGACCAAGGATCAAACCTGTGCCCTTTGCATTGGGAGCATGGAGACTTAACCGCTGGACCACCAGGGAAGTCCAAACCCATTATCTTTTAATTGAGATCATACATCTGGTCTCAGGACTTAATGAAGCTCGGGTTTTTTATGTCTCATTACAGAAAGAATTCAGTGAAAGACAAAGTCACAAGTAAGAAGTGGATTTATTTAGAGAGATACACATTCCATAGACAGAATGACCTTGGGAGGAACACTCCACAGACAGTATGTGGGCCATCTCAGAAGGTAAGAGGCGCCCAAATATGGGGTGGTTAGTTTGTATGGGCTGGTTAATTTCATAGGCTAATGAGTGGGAGGATTATTCTAAATAGTTGGGGGAAGGGGCAGAAATTTCTAAGAACTGGGCCACTGTCCACTTTTGACCTTCTATAGTTAGCCTCAGGACTACCATGGCACCTGTAGGTATATCATTTAAATGCTAATATATTACAGTGAGCTCTAATGAGGCTCAAGGACAACTGGAAGTAGAATCTTCTGCCATTTTGGTCCTAGTTGGTTCTAAACAGTTTATGTCTATGTTGTATCCTCAAGGGCTATATCATTCTTTTAGAGGTTGTGCCCTGCTCCCTTTCCTCCTGTTTCAAAACCAGGTCTTCTAAGAGTGTCTTCCTTGCCTGTAAATCAGGCACCTCTGAAAGATATACTGATGTATATTTTTAAAAACACCAGAAGACAATTTTACCGCCCCAGGCCAACTTGGCCTCGATGGGCCGGACTGCCAGATCCACCATTCTCTGGTGTTGGGATTTTCGTTTTCAGATGCATCGACTTTGTTGGTTGGTATTATGTGTATAATGAGTACATGCTAGATACCTACCAGTCATTGCTTGCTCAGTGTGTGTGTTCCCTGTGGGCAGCAAGACAAGTCATGTAATTTGTATTGGTTAGCACTCCCCTGCTCTCACCCTATCCTCACCCTGGGCCACCATGATTGACTTATCTAGACATAATTCAGATTTGAACAAGCATTAGGAACCCATTGGACAGGAAAACTGGATCAAGAAAGAAGTTCTGTCACCAGAGGCAACAGGAAACCCCAGACCCAAAATGAGGAGCTGAGCCAGAAAGGATGCCAGTCTGCCAAAGTCCAAATGCCAAAGAGAAAGTCAGGGAAAAGATCAAGTCCTGGAAGGAACAAAGATGGGAATGATCAAAATCAAAGCACACAGTCAAGGAAAGAAACAGGAAAACAAGATAAAGTAAAATCAAATCAAGACTAATTAGGGTCAAGAGAAGGCACATCAATTGATTAGAATGCCTGCTAACTACTGGGGGTGGCTTCAGAGAGGCCCACAGGGATGTGCTGAAAAGAAGGGCAGGTAAGTCAACCCAATGTAAAGAGTCAGGAAGGAGGTGGATTAATATTTCCTATGGTACCTTTCACAAAGTAAATTCTCAGTTAATATTAACTGAGCTAGTCAAGCAGTAATTAGGTACACACAGCCTTGGTGGTCGGAATGTGTCATATTAGCTTGCACAAGAATAAACCAGACCAAAGGTTATGGGGCATTTTTATTAATAACAGTTAAACAAGGGCTGCTTCAGAGTCCGACAGCCCAAGACCAAATTGGACCAGTTTTGCAGAGGTACATGGAATAAGGAAGGAAAGAAAAAAAGAGAAGCTCATGCTTAATGAATACCAATGCCCTTATGTAATTTGCTTAATTCGATTGCCAAGGGGTATGAAGTATTTATGATTTCACAGATGATGAAATTGGAGAATGGTTAAGCATCTTTCCTAAGGTCATGCAGTCAGAATTCAAATGCAGAACTGATTCCAGAATCCAGGCTCTTTTTGAATATTCTACCCTCCACCTTATGAACCAGGTTGGGAAGACGCACAGACTAGTCAGTGGAAAATCAGAGAGAGCAATACCCTGTCAAGAGCAGGACAAGAAGGCTCTCTAGAGGAGAGGGTTTGTCACTTCTTGAAAAGATACTGCAGTTGAACTCTGTTCCTTGTGACTTTGCTTGGTTGACTTGCAATAACCAAGCCATGATCCAGGTAGCAGTAGCTACTATTTACTGAAAATCTACTGTGTACTCACACCCTATGCTAGGTACGTATATTAAGCACTATCATTTCCAAAACATTTTCACAGCCATTGTTTCACTTGGCCAAGACAAGGACTCAGATACATGGCAGAAAGCCAAAAAGCCCAGATTTCAGAAATAGGAAGCAAGTTAAGGCAACATTGATATTTTAATACTGAAAACCTGATGGCTAGGCTGGAACTGCCTGGCTGCTTGTTCAATCGCTCAGTTCTGTCTGACTCTTTGCAATCCCATGAACTGCAGCCCACCAGGCTCCCCTGTCCATGGGATTCTCCAGGCACGAATACTGGAGTGGCCTGGGTTATTCTTGTCTAAAATCAGGATTGGTCCAGGGAATCAGGTGGGACTGAATCTGCAGGTAGAAGGCCAAGTAACCCCTGACATGGAGGAAGAAAAACAACAAGCTTATGAAATAGGAAACTTCTGATGGCAGTTTCATTCAAAACTATCAGGCGGCTCTACCTGAAGAAAACAAAACAAAAAAACACTAATTAGAAAAGATACATGCACCCCTATGTTCATAGCTGCATTATTTCAATTGCCAAGATATGGAAGTGCCCATCAATAGATGGATGGATAAAGAATATGTGGTATATATGCAATGGAATAGTCAGTTCAGTTCAGTCGCTCAGTCATGTCCGACTCTTTTCGACCCCATGAATCACAGCACGCCAGGCCTCCCTGTCCATTACCAACTCCCGGAGTTCACTGAAACTCGTGTCTATCGAGTCGGTGATGCCATCCAGCCATCTCATCCTCTGTCATCCCCTTCTCCTCCTGCCCCCAATCCCTCTCAGCATCAGAGTCTTTTCCAATGAGTCAACTCTTCACGTGAGGTGGCCAAAGTACTGGAGTTTCAGCTTTAGCATCATTCCTTCCAAAGAAATCCCAGGGCTGATCTCCTTCAGAATGGACTGGTTGGATCTCCTTGCAGTCCAAGGGACTCTCAAGAGTCTTCTCCAACACCACAGTTCAAAAGCAGCAATTCTTCAGTGCTCAGGTGTCTTCACAGTCCAAGTCTCATCCATACATGACCACTGGAAAAGCCATACTCAGCCATAGAAATGAAATCTTGCTATTTGCAACAACATGGAAGGACCTAAAGGGTATTGTGTTAAGTGAAATGTCAGACAAAGACAAATACCATATGATTTCACTTAAATGTGGAATCCAAAAAACAAGTGAACAAACATAACAAAACAGAAACAGAGTCATAGATACAGAGAACAAGTGGTGGCTGCCAGAAGGGAGGGGCTGGGAGGAGGAAAGAAACAGGTGAGTGAGCTTAATAGCCTTATGGGATAGAATCCCAGCTCTGCCACATCCCAGCTATGCCATCTTGGGCAAGTCTCTTCACTTCTCTGAGCTTCAGTTTTTTTCACAGGTTAAGTGGGGATAATAACTGTAGCTACTCCATTCACATAGGGTTGTGAAGATTCAATGACAAAGTGTAGAAAAACCCTTTATAACAGTGCTTAACACACAGAAAGTGATAGCTTTTAAATTTTATCTATAGTCACACTTAGCCAGACACCAATTCGTTCTCCATGCTGTAGCCAAAGTGGCATTTTCTGAAATAAATATGCTCACATCCTCCCCACCACCACCACACACAAGGACCCAAAGAACAGTCTAATGGATTGCCATCGCCCTTAGGATAACGTCAAAACTCCCTAACAGCCCCGGCCGGCCGGGGTGCTCTAGGTGCTGCGCGGAGGCCCTCTGCACCCGTGCGAACATGGCGCTGTGCGCGGCGCGGTTGGCAGCCTGCGCGCCATCTAGGCACCTAGCGCGCCCTGCTCGCTGCCGCCCTGGGGACTGTGGGTGGGTGCCGTCCGGGCGCTGCGCACCGGCCCTACTCTGCTGTCGGTGCGGAAATTCACAAAAAAACACGAATGGGTAACAACAGAAAACGCTGTTGGAACAGTGGGAATCAGCAGTTTTGCACAGGAAGCTTTGAGAGATGTTGTTTACTGTAGTCTGCCTGAAGTTGGGACAAAGTTGAACAAACAAGAGGAGTTCCGTGCTTTGGAAAGTGTGAAAGCTGCTAGTGCACTCTATTCTCCTCTATCAGGAGAAGTAACTAAAATTAATAAAGCTCTAGCAGAAAATCCAGGACTTGTCAACAAGTCTTGTTATGAAGATGGTTGGCTGATCAAGATGACATTCAGTAACCCTTCAGAACTAGATGAACTAATGAGTAAAGAAGCATATGAGAAATACATAAGGTCTATTGAGGAGTGAAAATGGAACCCCAAAATAAACTACTTTGAAACAATTAAATCTATCATAGTTGTCTTAAATTAGTGGTGGATAGATATTTAAAAAGCAACTTTTAGCAAAAGAAGCTACTTCTAACAATGTTTCCTGAAGAAAATACCCCTTAACTTTCTACTGACTTCAGATAAACAGTGTGCATCTTTTCCACAGCATCCTGTGATTTTTAGGCTAGGCTCCAGTTACAATATTCAGAATTCCTGGAATTATCTCTGGTAAAACTGATTATAAAAATTATGTAATTCAAGGATAACATGGTTATCTTAAACCTTATATGACATTGTAACTTGCTTACAGCTATCCTTGGATTTGGGTCAAAATTATCTTCCCACTAGAAATAACTGCCAGTGGAGGAAAGTTTGTTAGTTGTATAGTGTCCAATGAAGAATATTACTATCTTAATTTTGCTGTGTTTGCTTAATTTTGCTGTGTTTGCTGGTGCTATTTTTATATACTGAAGCAACAGACTTGCAGAAGAATAAACAATTTAATAATAAAATATTCAACTTCTTAAAAAAAAAAAAACTCCCTAACACAGACTAGAGAAAGTAGTGCATGAATTTCCGCAGCATGAAACCAGAACCGTTTCCCACTATGCCTTTCTAGAAACTTCCTGCTACCCCACTGGCCTTCTCTTAGTCCCCTTCACTCAACTTGCTCCCTCTCACCCCAAGACCATATTCTACCTGCCTGGATGCTCCCGATCCTTTTTCCTAACTGCTCCCCATTCTGCAGTTCTCAGCTCAAACCTTACTTTCCCAAAGAACTTTTCCTTGACTGGTCATTTCTGAACACTCTCAAATTGTCACGTACCTATCCTGTAGTGAATATATCACAGTGGCTGTTTTTATTTCTTTGTGTGATTACAGGATTAGTGTCTACATCCCCTACCTGACTATGACATCTGTAACAGTAAGGAGCTTGTTTTTCATCACGGCTACCTGAGCAGCAGGTAGTATGTGTCTGGCACGTAATAAATGTTCAACAAATTGCTAGACTCAATGAATGAAAGAATGACTAAATCTCACTTGCTGTGCAGAGGATCAAATGGAAGGAAAAATAAATTGAAACCATAAGACTGCAGATAACATTGTAAAATGGTCTGGGCCTTGAAACAGTTATGAGGCTGTGGAAGCAAAAGTTCTTAGACCAAAATCATGTTTAAAGGAAAATAAGACAGAAAAAAAAAAAAAAATATGGAGTTTAAGCTAATGGAAAAAGCAGGAAGGAAGGGGGAGAATTCTTGAACCCACTGAGTCAAGACAAGGCAATTAAACATTATTTTTTAAAGTTAGGGGGTGTATGTGTGTACACTTCATAGTCTTTAAACTTAAAAACACACCCAAGTTATTTTTGATAGGAAAAGAAAAATCTGGAAAAAAGGAGAGTTCCTGGAATAGGAGAGATACCAACGCCCACCTGGCCTTCTGTACTGCCAGCCTCATTTCCAGGCAGTTGATCCCTGTTTCTATTTTTCCCCTTTCTTTGTTTTTCATTAAGACTGCTACAATGACCCAGCTCTGAAGTTGATGCTATTACCTTCAGAACTCAGCATTTCTGAATCAAGGCCCTCTCCTCCCCATCCCTTGTGCTCTTGATCTGCCTCATCTCTGCTATTTAGTGTTCTAAAAGTAGCTGCCATTTGGTCCTTGCCCAGCCTTTCTGTTCACTCGTCACTAACCACACCACCAGCCTTGGGGGGAAGGTTCAAGGCTGCTTCGTGGTCTAGCCCAGGGATTTTCAAGTCATAGGACAGACCCAGCAGTGAATTTAGTAGGTCAAGATGAGACTAGTTTTTAGTGGGATGAAATAGAATGGAAAAATAAATATCAGAGTGCATTGTACATAGTAAGGTGTGTCTTGTTAAAGTTTCTAGATTCAATCATGTCTGTATGTATTAAAAATGTTTGATAGCTACTGTGATTTAGTGCTGCTTCAGCATGCTAGACTCTATAGTGTTTGGTGTATGAATCAGACAAGCAGTTTTCCCCCAGGAAGTTTTGTTCAGTAGTTTAGCCTTAATGTAAATAACTCTGATATAAGACAGATAGTAATAAATATCATAAGGCAGCCATAAATAAAGCTTACAGGTAACGATAATAACTTAGTGTCTATAATAATAAAATGCTATTTATAATGTTTATTGAGCACATTTGTGCCAGGCAATGTGCTAAGCACTTTATGGGCCTTAGCTCATTTGGTCCTCTTAACAACACTATGAAATAGGCCGTACTCTCACCCTCACGTTATAGAAGTAAAAATGGAGGCTCAGAGACATGATGTAACTTGTCCTGGTGCCCACAGTTGGTTACATGGCTGAACCATGACTGAACAGCAGTGTCACTTGAGTTCAGCACCCATGCTTTTCTGCCACTAAATGTTACCATCTTTGTAATCCAACAAATTGCCTTTCCCCCATTGTTCTAATAATACCTATTAATATTTCTATTTCTACCACCTCTAATAATACCAATAAAATATTCATGGTAGCCCCTTCCTATTATTGAATGGTTATAGCTAAATTTTTGGACCACAGCGAAGTCCCCTTTCTACTTATCAGTTGCAAAATAATTGATCTCCCACTAAAAGAGAGCTTCTCTTATCATAACCCCCTAATTACAAAACAAAAACAAAGGAAGGAGGGAATCATAATGTGGTATGTCCCTGGTTGCCTCACAGAATTGACTTTTACTGTCTCTGGCTCCATAAACATGAGCAGGTATACATTAATACTTTTCCTAAAGGCAATCAACTAATTCCTGCATAAATATTCTTTTACCTCCAGGGAGTTCACAGTAAATGTAAATGGTGCTTAAGCTATTAAATGGTAACACGCTTAGCTCATTAAATCTTCTCAGGAATAATTTGTACCGAGGGAGGGTCTGTTAACATCCACATGCCTACTTGAATGTCTGACAGGGGTTTATATGGTACCCAAAGAAACACTGGGGAAGCCTTTGCCGGAGCATAGCCTGAGTGTGAATGCTGCTACGTGGGGCACCTGCTGCCAGGGCTAGACATCCAGTCATGGGGCACTCAAGTGCTGAATTCGAGAGGTCATAGTGGATGGGGCTCTTGAAAAACAAACTGGCTGAGACACATGAAGAAGAAAAGGGAGAAGGAGGCAAGGATTACAACTTGAATTATCCTTATATGATACTCTTTTTTTCAAAATGCTTTCAGATCCATTATAATTTTTAATTATTAAATATTGGATCAGTTCACTTTAGTTCAGTCACTCAGTCATGTCCGACTCTTTGTGACCCCATGAATCGCAGCATGCCAGGCCTCCCTGTCCATCACCAACTCCCAGAGTGCACTCAGACTCACGTCCATCGAGTCAGTGATGCCATCCAGCCATCTCATCCTCTGTCAACCCCTTCTCCTCCTGCCCCCAATCCCTCCCAGCATCAGAGTTTTTTCCAATGAGTCAACTCTTCGCATGAGGTGGCCAAAGTCCTGGTGTTTCAGCTTTAGCATCATTCCTTCCAAAGAAATCCCAGGGCTGATCTCCTTCAGAATGGACTGGTTGGATCTCCTTGCAGTCCAAGGGACTCTCAAGAGTCTTCTCCAACAACACAGTTCAAAAGCATCAATTCTTCGGCACTCAGCCTTCTTCACAGTCCAACTCTCACATCCATAAAAACCACTGGAAAAACCATAGCCTTGACTAGACGGACCTTTGTTGGCAAAGTAATGTCTCTGCTTTTCAATATGCTATCTAGGTTGGTCATAACTTTCCTTCCAAGGAGTAAGCGTCTTTTCATTTCATGGCTGCAGTCACCATCTGCAGTGATTTTGGAGCCCGAAAAATAAAGTCTGACACTGTTTCCACTGTTTCCCCATCTATTTCCCATGAAGTGATGGGACTGGATGCCATGATCTTCGTTTTCTGAATGTTGAGCTTTAAGCCAACTTTTTCACTCTCCTCTTTCACTTTCATCAAGAGGCTTTTTAGTTCCTCTTCACTTTCTGCCATAAGGGTGGTGTCATCTGCATATCTGAGGTTATTGATATTTCTCCCAGCCATCTTGATTCCAGCTTGTGCTTCCTCCAGCCCAGCGTTTCTCATGATGTACTCTGCATATAAGTTAAATAAGCAGGGTGACAATATACAGCCTTGATGTACTCCTTTTCCTATTTGGAACCAGTCTGTTGTTCCATGTCCAGTTCTAACTGTTGCTTCCATACCTTTAAAGTATTCTCTTTAATGTTGATGTAAATTAGAAAGCATCCTCACAACACTGGGGAACCTACTCTCTAGCAGAGATGCTGGAAGTCTGGTTTTGGCGTCTGTATTTGGGGAAAATCTGTTATTAGGTTTTGGTTTTGATCTAGATCCTTGGAAGGCTGAATAGATAATGCTCACATCAACACCATTTTTGTTTTTCTGTACTTGCACATGACCAAGGCTCAGTATTTGGAAGTATTATGAGTATCAAAACATTGTTTCAAATATAGGTAGGCATTCTAAATGTTACATGCACTGAAAATTCCCTTACTATTGTAAGAACAAAATGCTGCACTATAAATGATAGTTATACAAATGAGCTGCTAAGTTTATGTACAATGATTATGAACATCAAATAATTAAACAGGGGGATAGATAAAGAATATGAATATTAAAAAAGTATGTTGACTAAATTAGTCTATGAAGTAAATTATATACTTTTTGAACTAATGAATGTTATAAAAATAAAATAATTCAAGGTCAAGTAGTATAGGTTAGATCATATAATTCTAATATTTTTGAATTGTTTGGTGTAATTGTATTTCTAACATGAAACAAAATAATCTTCAAGGACTAAATTTTATTTTCAGGTCTCTAACTCCATTCAGGCCATAAGCCTTTCAAGAAAAAGTTCTGTTTGAGAATGCTTTACATTTTCTGAGTTTGAATTAACAATGGCATATCAACATTATCACCTCAAAATTTCATAAGAAAAAATTCCCAAATCATCTGTGACAAAGCATCTTCAATCCTCTAGGTAAAAATGAATATGAAGAGTATATGCTCAGTCACTCAGTCATGTCTGACTCTTTGTGACTTGGACTATATAGCCCACCAGGTTCCTCTGTCTATGGAATTTTCTAGGCAAGAATACTGGAGTGGGTTGCCATGCCCTTCTCCAGGTGATCTTCCTGACCCAGGGATTGAACTCGCATCTCTTGCATCTCCTCCATTGGCAGGTGGGTTCTTTACCACTAGTGCCACCTGGGAAGCCAGAAAAGAGTACAGTAAAGAAGAAAATACCAAACAAAGTTGAGTCACCTTAAAAATATCTTGCCTTTGCACTGACCTCGGTGGACAGTGATATCTATTTAGTTTCACAAATGTGCAGCTCAGTGTTCACAGAAGATGACAGTGTTTAAAAAAATTTGTTCTGGTTCTGGATGTAAAAATATATTTTTAATTCTAAAATGATAACTAATGGACATATAGCAAGAATTAATTTTTAAAATGAAATTAAAGGTTTGTTCTTATATCTCACAAGTTCATTCTAAAATGGTGATATTTGGTTTGGGCTGAATATTGATATTACACTAAGCCCTTAAGCATTTTGTAATTGTCAATCTCATTTTTATTCATTGCTTCACTACATATTGGCTCAATGGTAAAGAAACCTCCTGTAATACAATATAATGTAGGAGATGCATGTCGATCCCTGGGTTGGGAAGATCCTTTGGAGAAGGAAAAGGCAACCCACTCCATATTCTTGCCTGGAGAATCCCATGGACAGAGGAGCCTGGTGAGCTATAGTCCATGGGGTCGCAAAGAGTTGGACATGACATAGCGACTAAACAACAAAACCATATATTGCTTAGCTTTGCTTAGAAACAAACTTTCACTAGATGATATTAATTAGTCCTTTTGCTTTTTTGCTCAACATTATCTTAATGGGATTTGTTTTCTTTGCTGTAGCATACTCTAATTTATACAAATGTTTCAATTTATTGATCCATATTTTTTTGATCCATCTTTTCAATGGATATGGAGGTTGTTTCTCTCTCTCTCTCTTTTTTTTACTATATTGGCAAAGCTTCTCTGAATAGTCCAGTGCATGCCTCTTTATGTACATGTGCAAGAATTGTAGAGTATATGACTAAGAGTTGGACTGCTAGGTCATAAGTAATGTGGTGGGTTTTTTTTGACCACACCTCCTGGCTTGCAGGGTCTTAGTTCCCTGACTGGGGGTCTAGCATGGTCCCTGCAGTGGAAGCAGAGTCCTGACCACTGGCCCACAGGGAACCCCCAGAGGACGTGCCTCTTTAGTAGACAATGGCAATGTTTTTCCAAAGTGGTAGCACTTGGGCTTCAACCACAGCGTCCGTCTCTATTCTTTCCCTGTGACCTCACAGCAATTTCGTGATACTACTAAGGCTCACAGAAAGAAAGAGCAAGGAGATTGTGAAAAGAGAATTATTACAAACGTCAGCAAATCTTCTACTAATTTCCTTTTAGATGATTTGCTTAACCTTTGGAGGGCTTCCCAGGTGGCACAATAGTAAAGAGTCTGCCTGCCAATGCAGGAGACTTAGGAGGCCCAGGTTTGATCCTTGGGTTGGAAAGATCCCCTGGAGGAGGACATGGCAACTCACTCCAGTATTCGTACCTGGAAAACCCCATGAACAGAGGAGCCTGGCGGGCTAGTCTACAGGGTCGCAAAGAGTCACACAACTGAGCATGCATGCAGGCAACCTTCCTGGGTGTCATTTTATTCACTTCTTAAATGAAGTTTTGGACAAGGAGAAATTTCTTTCAGTTCTAAAAGTCTTTTATCTACATTTTGCAGTTGGAAATACTGAGACACAGAACAATAACCTGCTTTGCCTAAATTCATATAGCACATCATTGGGGCTCAAGTTCCTCACGTGGAAAAAGGGGATAGACTATCCCAGTCTTACATATCACAGCATATTTTATGTGTCTGGACTGAGAGTCCATGGTTTCAGGGCCAACATTAACCACCATTTATTAATAGATCCATTAGTGAAAGTCACTCAGTCGTGTCCAACTCTTTGAGACTCCATGAACTATACAGTTCATGGAATTCTCCAGGCCAGAATACTGGAGTGGGTACTCCAGGGGATCTTCCCAACCCAGGGAATAAACCCAGGTCTCCCACATTGCAGGCAAAGTCTTTACCAGCTGAGCCACCAGGGGAGCTCAATAGATATATAATAGACTATAAACATTAATGAAGTAACATAGTATGTGCAAGGCAGGCATCATAGATACCAGTGATGTCCTCTGTCCAGAGGAAATGTCCTCTGTTTTTGAGGAGCTCATAAGATAATAGAAGAGATACATGGGTAAACCAGGATGTATCAGTCTAGGGTGAGACAAGTGAGGTGATAGAGACGTGCACACGTCACAGCAGGAGGGCCTGGGCCAGCACTTGTGCCTGCCTAATATCTTAGCACTTGGTGGCTCAGATGGTAAAGAGTCTGCCTGCAGTGTGGGAAACCCGAGTTTGATCCCTGGGTTGGAAAGATCCCCTGCAGAAGGAAATGGCAACCCACTCCAGTATCCTTACTGTGATATTGAATGGTTTGCCTTAGAAACGAACAGAGATCATTCTGTCATTTTTGAGATTGCATCCAAAAGTACTGCATTTCAGACTCTCTTGTTGACCATGATGGCTACTCCATTGCTTCTAAGGGACTCTTGCCCACAGTAGTAGATATAATGGTCACCTGACTTAAATTCACCCATTTGAGTCCATTTTAGTTCACTGATTCCTAAAACGTCTATGTTCACTCTTGCCATCTCCTGTTTGACCACTTCCAATTTGCCTTGAATCGTGGAAGTAACATTCCAGATTCCTATGCAATATTGCTCTTTACAGCAACAGAATTTGCTTCCATCACCAGTCACATCCACAACTGGGTGTTGTTTTTGCTTTGGCTTCATCTCTTCATTCTTTCTGGAGTTATTTCTCCACTGATCTCCAGTAGCATATTGGGCACCTACTGACCTGGAGAATTCATCTTTTAGTGTCCTATCTTTTTGCCTTTTCATATTGTTCATGGGGTTCTCAAGGCAAGAATACTGAAGTCTATACCCTGACCAGTAATGCCGAAGAAGCTGAAGTTGAACGGTTCTATGAAGATCTACAAGATCTTCTAGAACTAACACTCAAAAAAGATGTCCTTTTCATTATACGGGACTGGAATGCAAAAGTAGGAAATCAAGAAACACCTGGAGTAACAGGCAACTTTGGCCTTGGAGTACAGAATGAAGCAGGGCAAAGGCTAACAGACTTTTGCCAAAAGAATGCACTGGTCATGGCAAACACCATCTTCCAACAACACAAGAGAAGACTCTACCCATGGACATCACCAGATGGTCAATAGCAAAATCAGATTGATTATATTATTTACAGTCAAAGATGGAGAAGCTCTATACAATCAGCAAAAACAAGACCAGGAGCGGACTGTGGCTCAGATTATGAACTCTTTATTGCTAAATTCAGACTTAAATTGAAGAAAGTAGTAAAACCACTAGACCATTCAGGTATGACCTAAATCAAATCCCCTACAATTATAAGTGGAAGTGACAAATACATTCAAGGGATTAGATCTGACAGAGAAAGTGCCTGATGAACTATGGATGGACGTTCGTGACATTGTGCAGGAGGCAGTGATCAAGATCATCCCCATGGAAAAGAAATGCAAAAAGGCAAAATGGTTGTCTGAGGAAGCCTTACAAATAGCTGAGAAAAGAAGAGAAGCTAAAGGCAAAGGAGAAAAGGAAAGAAATACCCATTTGAATACAGAGTTCCAAAGAATAGAAAGGAGAGATAAGAAAGCCTTTCTCAGTGATCAAGGCAAAGAAATAGAGGAAAACAATAGAATTGGAAAGACTAGCAATCTCTCCAAGAAAATCAGAGATACTAAGGGAACATTTCATGCAAACATGGGTACAATAAAGTACAAAAATGGTATGGACCTAACAGAAGCAGCAGATATTAAGAAGAGGTGGCAAAAATACACAGAAGAATTCTACAAAAAAGATCTTCATGACCCAGATAATCACAATGGTGTGATCACTCACCTAGAGCCAGACATCCTGGAATGTGAAGTTAAGTGGGCCTTAGGAAACATCACTATGAACAAAGTCAGTGGAGGTGATGAAATTTCAGTTGAGCTATTTAAATCCTGAAAGATGATGCTGTGAAAGTGCTGCATTCAATATGCCAGCAAATTTGGAAACTCAGCAGTGGCCACAGGACTGGAAAAGGTCAATTTTCATTCCAATCCCTAAGAAAGGCAATGACAAAGAATCCTCAAACTACTACACAATTGCACTCATCTCACATGCTAGCAAAGCAATGCTCAAAATTCTCCAAGCCAGGCTTCAACAGTATGTGAACTGTGAACTTCTAGATGCTAAAGCTGGTTTTAAAAAAGGCAGAGGAACCAGAGATCAAATTGCCAACATCTGCTGGATCATGGTAAAAGCAAGAGAGTTCCAGAAAAACATCTATTTCTGCTTTATTGACTATGCCAAAGCCTTTGACTGTGTGGATCACAATAAACTGTGGAAAATTCTGAAAGAGATGGGAATACCAGACTACCTGACCTGCCTCCTGAGAAATCTGTATGCAGGTCAAGAAGCACCAGTTAGAACTGGACATGGAACAACAGACTGGTTCCAAATCAGGAAAGGAGTACGTCAAGGCTGTATATTGTCACTGTGCTTATTTAACTTCTATGCAGAGTACATCATGAGAAATGCTGGGCTGGAGGAAGCACAAGCTGGAATCAAGATTGCCGGGAGAAATATCAATAACCTCCAATATGCAGGTGACACCACCCTTATGACATAAAGTGATGAAGGACTAAAGAGCCTCTTGATGAAAGTAAAAGAATAAAAAAGTTGGTTTAAAACTCAACATTCAGAAAACTAAGATCATGGCATCTGGTCCCATCACTTTATGGCAAATAGATGGGGAAACAGTGGAAACAGTGGCAGACTTTTATTTTTGGGGGCTCCAAAATCACTGCAGATGGTGATTACAGTCATGAAATTAAAAGACGCTTCCTCCTTGGAAGGAAAACTATGATCAACCTAGACAGCATATTAAAAAGCAGAGACATTACTTTGCCAACAAAAGTCCGTCTAGTCAAGGCTATCCAGGTTTTCCAGTGGTCAGGTATGGATGTGAGAGTTGGACTATAAAGAAAGCTGAGTGCTGAAGAATTGATGCTTTTGACTGTGGTGTTGGAGAAGACTCTTGAGAGTCCCTTGGACTGCAAGGAGATCCAATCAGTCTCTCCTAAGAGAGAAGGAAATCAGTCCTGAATATTCATTGGAAGGACTGATGCTGAAGCTGATGCGAAGAACTGGCCACCTGATGCAAAGAACTGACTCACTAGAAAAGACCCTAATGCTGGGAAAGATTGAAAGCGGGAGGAGAAGGGGACCACAGAGGATGAGATGGTTGGATGGCATCACTGACTCGATGGACATGAATCTGAATAAGCTCCCGGAGCTGGTGATGGACAGGGAAGCCTGCAGTCCATGGGGTCTCAAAGAGTTGGACACGACTGAGTGACTGAACTGACTGACTGATCCAGTATCCTTCCCTGGAAAATTCCATGGATGGAGGAGCCTGGTGGGCTACTGTCCATGGAGTCACAAAGAGTCAGACATTACTGAGCGACTTCACTTTCACTTTCAGTATAATCTGTCACAGGATAGTCCCTCGATAAATATTTATGAACTGAATGAAGACTAACAATACCTTATCATCCTGAAACACGTTTACAGTTCACAAAATGCTGCTGTATACATTATCTTCATTGATCTTATCAGGTCCTTTTAGTACAATCAAAACAGATGGGGTTGAGAAACAGTCCCTCCATTGGCAAGTATCAGAAGATATTAAGGAAAACCTGATAAAGTCATTGTTATTTTAATGATATAAATTGGATCCTCTTAGCAGGCAGTTCCTACACAAGAACTACCTGTTAAATAGGGAAGGTTAAATTTGCAATAGAAAAAAAAAATCCCTCTCAAATACAGTGTCCTTCATCACACCTTCCTGTGAAAAAAACTGTCTCTCGTCAAATGCATGAGGCATTCTCTTCCATATTACTGTCCTGCCTGTTTGGCCTGTATATGCTCAAGAAATCAGAAAGCAGACGTAGGGTGAATTACTGTGAAAAATCAATGCCTGTCATTTTCTATTTTTATCATGACAATGAATGCTGGATTGTTGCATCTGAGCACAAGAATGGGAATTGTTCATGTAGAAGAAATCAAACATGAAACAAAGGGCCACTCTGTGAGAAGGATGGGCTTGAGCATTTCTAAACTAGAACCACTGCCTGAGACAGCCCCTCAGTTTTCCATTCCTACCTTCTTTTTCAGCAAAGTTGAACTGCTGCCTGGGAGCTATATTTCTTTTTATAATTGTTCTTGATCTTCATATTGACCCAAACAGGGTCTCTGGGAAAGGGTGGAAGCTGTGAGTGTCTGTTGCTTTCCCAATCTAGATAGTTCTTGGGTTATCTCTTAGCACCTTGTGGGCCTCCCTCCTGATCCTTAGCACAGATCAGCTCACCCAGGGGTGAAGGTCTAAAATCAGCATATGAAGTGAAGAGTAGAATCAAAATTTCTATTATCAACCACTTAAATCTCCCAGAAAGTGCCATATGGGTTGTTTGCATATACTACCCTGTCCCTGGGTTGGGAAGATCCCCTGAAGGAGGAAATGGCAACCCACTCCAGTATTCTTTCTTGCCTGGGGAATCCCATGGACAGAGGAGCCTGGTGGGCTACAGTCCATAGGGTCGCAAAGAGTCAGACACAACTTAGCAACTAAACAACAATATATATGAATAAATGTATTATGTGCATAGGAATATCCTGTATATGACATTATGTAGGCAAAATATATCTCTCAGTATTTTAATTACATAAAAAGGAGAACGCTCAGAACAGAAACCACGGAAGTGCACCAATGCCACAGCTCTGTTTCTTGGCACAATTATGTAATGCTTATCACTCCCAGTAGTCTCTAATCTCCATTAAGCCATGGAACCTGCCCTATTTTGATGGCTTCTCTTATCCTTTCTATGAATGCCTACCTCAGTTCAGCCTAATAAATAGATGTCAACTGACTAATTTAAAGGTGAGCTGGGAGGACAGAGGCAGGATGAGATCTGGTCCAGAACCAGCCTGCTCTGCTACCATGATGACCTCAACAATGACAATGTGTCCTACCAGCTGGCAGGCCCTCCAGGTCACCCTGCTGATAAGCAACTCCTGCGGAGCACTGAGCCACACTGCTCCCTTCCTATCTGTCTGGGAGAGATGACACTTGAACTCCTAAAAGCCAAGTGATATCAATCTGTCCCACAGTTTTACTTCGTGAACTTCCATGTTTAATGTTTTTTAAACTAATGATATGTGCATTTCACTAAAAACAGGCACCAGAAAAGGGGCTGGGATAGGGAATGAGTTTTGCTTTCTTTCTCACACTTTCCTGCATTTCTTTTCCCTTGGTCGAGCATGTAGGATCTGGGTTCCCAGACCGGGGATGGAACCCGCACCCACCCTGCATTGGAAGTGCAGAGTCTTAACCATTGGACTGCCAGGGAAGTCCCTTTCCTATACTTTTTTAAATGTTCTACAATGATTACATATTGTTTTCTAAAATCTGAAAAAAAGTTTGAAATATCAATTATTACATAATCTAGTACCTGTTTTAAGTTACTTTAACCTCTTCTGGATTACGAAGACTCAGTATTACACAGTTGAGGCTCATGATAAAAATTGAGACACACTATTCGAAAAAGTAACTGTGATCTTTCAAAATATTTTAATTGTGAAAGTATATTATTTGATGGCTTCTAACTTAGTGCCACTCTTATTAAAAGCCAATCTCTTTCAGTTGGACAAAATTGCATTCTCATTGCTTTAATAAAAAGATCGATCATCTCTTGACTTAAGTTTGTCTTAAGTTGCCTTCACCCCTCTAAGGTAAGTACCATTTCTAGGATGTTATAAATGGGGTTTAGTTAATGTCACAGAGAAGGCGATGGCACCCCACTCCAGTACTCTTGCCTGGAAAATCCCATGGACAGAGGAGCCTGGTAGGCTGCAGTCCATGGGGTCGCTAAGAGTCAGACACGACTGAGCGACTTCACTTTCACTTTTCACTTTCAAGCATTGGAGAAGGAAATGGCAACCCACTCCAGTGTTCTTGCCTGGAGAATCCCAGGGACAGGGGAGCCTGGTGGGCTGCTGTCTATGGGGTCGCAGAGAGTCAGATACGACTGAAGCAACTTAGCAGCAGCAGCAGCAGCAGTAAATGTCAGGGGGAAAAAAGAGGGAGATGAGCTACTCTGCTTAGTTTCCACACATTTCGTGTGGCCACCACCGTTCCATCATAGACCCCTTAATTTTTAGTACTTTGACATTTTAACAGAGATAATTTCCTTGTAGATTTAGCTATCACTTGTATAATCTACACTCTCCAACTGTACGATATACAAATGCATACAAGAAGAAATAATAAAGAAGCTGATCCACAAAGGTAAAAGGCTATAGAACGATTGCATCTCCCATCAGGTCAAGTACTGCTTGATATGTATACACCCTTTTACAGATAAGGTTAATTGCCCCTAGTGCCGGCTATCTGGATCACTGACTTAGAGGACTACTGTCCGTGCATGTGTGCGTGGGTGCTCACTCAGTCGCATCCGACTCTTTGGTGACCCCATGGACTGCAGCCCGCCAGGCTACTCTGTCCGTGGAATTTTTCAGGCAAGAATATTGGAGTGGGATGCCATTTCATTACAAAATAAAGGAATGGAATTAGGTCAAACACGATGTCTTGGGAAGCACAGTGGACTGACCTGAATACTGAGCTCTGCTACCAAGTATAACTTTGGGCTAATTGTTAAATTAGAAACTTGAGCTGGAATAACATGCCATTTGAGTTCCAAAGTTCCATTATTTATCAGATTTGAACTTGTGAGCATATCACAGTAACAACTCTGTTCAGAAAATAATTAGTTTTCTTTAGCAGCGCTGGGATTTTTCTGATGCTTGTAATTCACATCATTCTGGCACTAGATAAATATTCCTACTACTGAAACATAAGCCTCTTGTAGTCAGTGGCAGATTTGGGATATAGTTGTATTATCTTCAGCTATGATCCTCTTAGGGCTTCCCAGCTCTCCAAGGTCAAGGCTCTGACATGGGTCTTGCAAGGTCTTACCTAGGTTCTGCCATAATCACTCTATAATTTAAGCTGGAAAACCACTACTTCAAGTAATAAATCACTATTTGGAATAGACCGCAAGAAACTTTCATTTAAAATGAAACAAAAAAAATCAGCCCTGAGATTTCTTTGGAAGGAACGATGCTAAAGCTGAAACTCCAGTACTTTGGCCACCTCATGCGAAGAGTTGACTCATTGGAAAATACTCTGATGCTGGGAGGGATTGGGGGCAAGAAGAGAAGGGGACAACAGAGGATGAGATGGCTGGATGGCATCACTGACTTGATGGACGTGAGTCTGAGTGAACTCCGGGAGTTGGTGACGGACAGGGAGGCCTGGCATGCTGCGATTCATGGCGTCGCAAAGAGTCGGACATGACTGAGTGACTGATCTGATCTGATCTGATACCTTTTGACTTGTATTGACCAAAATAGTGACACATAATTTAATTATGGGGCTTCGCGGGTGGCTCTAGCGGTAAAGAATCTGCCTGCCGATGCAGGAGACATGAGATGCTGGTTCAATCCCTGGGTAGGGAAGATCCCCTGGAGAAGGAAATGGCAACCCACTCCAGTATTATTACGTGGAAAATTACATGGACAGAGAAAGCTGGCGGGCTATAGTCTGTGGAGTCACAGAATCAGACACGATTGAGCAACTGAGCAGACAGCAGAGAATCTAATTATACTACTATTTACAGTTTGCAGTAGGAATTTTGGAGCTTTGTGGATTCTCAGTGGATCAATCCCAAATCTCTAGCTCCATGTGCAGCCCAGAACAATCTCCTGAGCTCTAGACCCATATAATCCAGCTGTTGATTGGATGTCTCTCCCACTTTTTGTACACACACACACTTGAAATCAGTGTATCCCAAACTGAACTCATCACCTCCCGAATCTGCCACTCTCTCTTTGTCTAAGATCTAGAGGACAGGACTGCCATTGTCTTGGGGGCTTCTGTTTGAAACCTCAGCATTCATCTTTGACTCTCCTCTCTCAGGCCTAATCAGCTGTCAAGTGAATCCCACATTCAGCGTTTCTCCCATCCATCTTCTCCACCCCATGTCTACTGTCTTATCCCCTAGTTCAGACCCTATTCACTCTCAGCTATACTTCTGAAGTGACCTTTTTAAAAAAAAATTTTATTGATTGATTGTATTTTAGGCCGTGCTGGGTCTTTGTTGCGCACATGCTTTCTCTAGTTGTTGCGAGTAGGGGCTACTCTCTAGTTACAGTGCGCAGGCGTCTCACTGCGCTGGGTTCTCTTGTTGCAAAGCACAGGCTCTAGAGTGCTTGGGCTTCCGTGTTTAATTGGGGCACATGGACTCAGTAGTTGTGGCAGACAGGCTTAGGTGCTCTGAGGCATGTGGTATCTTCCCAAACCACAGATGGAACCCACGTCCCCTGCGTTGGCAGGCAGACTCCTAACCACTGGACCGCCAGGAAAGTCCCCCTGAAGTGATCTTCTAACTGGTCTCCCTGATTTCGGCCTGCACCCTTTCCCTTTCAATCCATCGCTCACAGAGCTGCCAGATAGACTGCAAAGATTTACGATTTATACTCTTCTACCCTAAAGCTTTCAGAGGCTCCCTTATTCCTATTGAATATTTGCTTTCAGGCTTTAAAAAAAACACTGATTATCGATGTATTTAAAAGGTTGATTTAAGTATCTGCAATGGTGACTTCAACCTTGACTCCTGGCCCAATACTGATGGAAGCTATGCAAGACAACAAGTCACTTGTGGATCCTCATCTGAAAATGATCCCAAGTCTTAGAACCTCTCACCACAAAGACTTTTCCTCGTAGTTGTTCTTAGAGTCTCAGTAGGCATCCCACCTGGTCCTTTTACTTTGAGGTTCTTTTTCTTCATGCCTCTGATCAAGTCAGCATACAGCTTCTACAAAGATTTTGTGTTGGGGCTGGTTAAGATCATTCTAATTCGATGAGTCTCCACTTTTGGTTCCAGGGGAGTCTTTAAAAGCCAAGGCTGCAGCATGGTTTCCTGGTCTAGTGAACCAGGGCTTGGAGGCAGCAATGACTGCATCTTTCTCTAAGAACCAGCCTTTACAATTTTTCAAGTCAGATGAATGGTTTCATAGACAAAAATCTGATACAGATTCCAATGCATAAAACAAATAAAAAGGATATTTTATTAATATGAATTTATTTCCCAAGTTAAAAATTATTACATTTATGTATCACAAAATCAACCAATGAGGAAAAATGAGGCTCTTCTGATAAACACAAAAGTCTGAAATCAAGGGTAAGGTAACTACATTCTTATACTAACATTGCATTTATTTTATTTTTTATTTTGGTTTTACTGTATTGAGACAATTTATACACAGTCACGCATGCATGCATGCTAAGTCACTTCAGTCGTATCTGACTCTTTGCAACCCTAAGGACTGTAGCCCACCAGGCTCCTCTGTCCATGGTATTTTCTAGGCAAGAATACTGGAGTGGGTTGCCATTTCCTACTCCAGGGGATCTTCCTGACCCAGGGATCAAACCTGGGTCTCCTGAGCCTCCTGCATTGGCAGGCGGATTCTTTACCACTAACACCACCTGGCAAGAATACTGGAGTGAGTAGCCATTCCCTTCTTCAGGGGATCTTCCCGACCCAGGGATTGAACCTGGGTCTTCTGCATTGCAGGCGGATTCTTTACCATCTGAATCACCAGTGAAGCCATACACAGTCAAGTAGAGGCAAATGCTAACAGCTTTAATAGTTCATCTTCTAACAGATCTTATTTGCACAAGAATGCAAAAGTAGCTTTCCTCTAAGGTCTGCACCAAAATAAGTGGTAACATATAAGTAATTTTAATGCTTCTGATATGTTAATATTTGTGTATTATATATTTAAACATGTAATGTATTATAGTTTCAAATTATATATTTCAACAAATATTTTAATGTAGAAAATTAAATATCTATGGAACTCTTGAAACATGTGTATAGAATCTTTGAGTTCATGAGACAAGTTGAAACTCTTGCCGTAAAAAAAATGCTTGGTGATCTAGCTTCATTCTATTCTTCTGAACTTGGCCCCTACTGCTTTTCACACAGTCTTAAGAAGAATGAAAACTTGTTATGCTCTGTACACCAGATTACTAGTATTAGAATACATGTAGAAGAAAACACACTAAATACAGAAAGAACAAAATGGAGAAAAATTACCCCACATCCCTCCATCCAAGGCTGACTACTACAATGTTTTATTATAATTTCTTTTGCTCTTTTACCTTTCATAGTAAGACGGATAGTTATACAGGCCTGTGCCAAGCACTTAAATAGATGATCTCATTTAATACTCGCAAACACCCTCTTAGGCAATTAATGTTATTCATTACATTGAACACACAGGAAACAGAGGATCAAATAAGTCACACAGTAAAGTGCAGGGCTAACTTTCAATTCACTCTCTGCCTGATTCCATAGACTACTTACTAAACCACAATAGCATCACTTCTCTTCCCATGGCCTCTTTCTCTTACTCTAGTTCTACCCACTTTGTTTATTTCTCTATTTAGCTGTGCTGGGTCTTAGTTGCAGCATGTGGGATCTAGTTCCCTGACCAGGGATTGAATCTGCACTGGGAGCTAACCACTGGACCACCGGGAAGTCCCTCTGCCCACTGTAATTTACTGTTCCTTGAAGACATCTTCCTCGGTGTGTGTCATTTCCTTTGCTAAGGTTGTTCCTTTCCCCTTTCCACTTGGCCAAATCCTGCTGACCATTCAAATGCCAACTACTCCTCAAAGCTTCCTGGATCCACCCTCAGCTCACTTCCTAGAATTCCTGATACTTTTTCCTGTACTCCATCTACTTTTCCTCCCATCTCAAACTCCTTGCCTTCCCCTGCCTTCCACACTAACACAGGCAGCAGGGCTTTACTCTGTCAGTACTGAGTGACCAATGGCCCTGTTTCAGTTCCCATGCTTTGGACCCGGGACTGAGCAGTTCCTCCAGGATGTAGCCACACTGGGCTGGAGGCCTGGCCCTTTGTTACTAAATGAAGTGCAAGCTCCTGTGCACACAAGTCACAAAATCACTCCTTCTGTGATCTAGGCAGAACCAACCTGCCACCCCTCCTCTCAGGGCTGCCTGTTGCACGTTTTACTTATTTTCCCCTCAACCCTGCCCTTGACGTTACTTTGAAGAGGATTTCCTCTTGATAAAGTCATTCATGATGTGAGATAAAGCCAGCTTTGTGATCTGCCCCAGGTTCTACGAAGGCAGCCTGGGTAGCTAAACAAGTTTTCTTTGCTTTATTCCAAAGTTTTTGTGGCCCCCTAAGGAGGCCATTGGCATTGAAAAGCAACTCTCTGGATCGCAGATTATGAGCCCTAGTTCCATGGAACTGTGGTTCCGAGCTTCACAAGTCATCCCTAGGGGTCCTTGAGAGAAAGTGTGGATATGTCTATCTAACCCACTTGGTTAAGGGTGAGAGCAAAAGATTGTCTGTACACATGCCAACTGGAATGTCGCCTCAAGTGACTGGGACTGGAAACCATGAAGTCTCTGGATGCGTGCCATTTGTAGAAAGATGATTTGCCAATGTATTTCTGATACACCACATCCTTACTACAGCGGTGTGGGAAAATGTGAAATCTCCAGCCTGAACTTGGTCCTAAATTCAAGATTCACACGTCCAACTGCCTACCAGACATTCTTACCTAGGTGTATGACAAAAGTATTCAATTCCACAAGTCAAAATGAGGTCCTAATAGTCCCACTAACCTGCAGAACCGCAATCTTCTAGTTGCTCAGATCATTCTTAGCTCTTTTGTTTTTTCTCACATTCCACCTCTGGCCCAGAGGAAATCCCGTTGGCCCCATGGGCAGAAGTTCACCATCCCGTTGCCACCATTCTTTCCCAGGTCACCCCCTTTTCTCTTCTGGATTATCACATGGCCTGCTATTAGGTTTCTCCACTGTCTCCTCCCCCACGTTCAGTCTAGTCTCCACCCAGCAGCTATGTGACATTGTTGAAACTTAGAATCAACTCAAAACCCTCCCAAACTCCAGTACTCTTGCCTGGAAAATCCCAAGGATGAAGGAGCCTGTTAGGCTGCAGTCCATGGGGTCGCGAAGAGTCTGACATGACTGAGCGACTTCACTTTCACTTTTCACTTTCATGCATTGGAGAAGTAACTGGCAACCCACTCCAGTGTTCTTGCCTGGAGAATCCCAGGGACGGGGGAGCCTGGTGGGCTGCCGTCTATGGGGTCGCACAGAGTCGGACACGACTGAAGTGACTTAGCAGCAGCAAAACCCTCCAGGGACTTCTTATTTCACTCACAGTGAAAGCCTCACTGTTTCTTGAAGCTGCCAAGCACACACTCACCTCAGGGCTCTGCACTTGCTCTTTCCTCCACCTGGAAGGTTTTTTCACCAGATCTCTGCAGGACTACCTTCTCCATCTCCTTCAAGTCTTTACTCAAAATTCATTTTCTCATCTCTTTCTCAATACCTTCCCCAGCCACACTTGATAAAATTGCAAGACAAATATCCTGACATCTCCAGTCTCCCTTCCCTGTTTTACGCTCTTCTTAGGATTGTCATTAGCTAGGAAATCATGCATTTTACATTATTTATCATGCTAGTTGTTTGACCATTAGAATGTTAGCTCCATGCGGGCAGGAAATTTGATCTGTTTTATTCAGCACTGTATCAGTAGTGTCAGAACACTGCCTGCACATAGTAGTCATTCAACAAATGCTTGTTGAGTGAATGGATATTTAATGAATGAACAATAGCTGATCTGGATGAAGAATGGATTCACCCTAGTTTAATGATTTTCAAGCTACATACAGAGCCCCCAGTGACCCATTACAAGGAGAAGGGAAGGGACCCAAGAGAGTAAAACTCTGAGCCCTCAGTCCCACGCTTTAACCAGAGCAAACCCAAATCTTACATATTAGCTTTTGTGACAGCCTTGTTTTTGTTTTGTTTTGCTTTTTTTAAAAATTGGAGTATAATTGTTTAACAATGTTGTGTTAGTTCCTGCTGTACAGCAAAGTGAATCAGCTTTACGTATTCAATGCGTCCATATATCCCCTCTTTCTGTATTTCCTATTTAGGTCACCACAGAACATTCAGTAGAGTTCCCTAAGCTATACAGTCGATTCTTGTTAGTTACCTATTCTATACACAGTAGGGTATGTATATCAATCTAAATCTTCCAGTTCATCCCACCTCTCCTTTCCCCTCTTAATGACCATAAATTTGTTCTCTATGTCTGTGTGTCTATTTCTGCTTTTTAAATGGGTTCATCTGTACCATTTTTCTAGATTCCATATACATGCGTTATTAACAATATATGATATTTGTTTTTCAACAGCCTTGTTTTTGAAGAAAGCATTACTTTAATGGGTTTTTAAGAGTTATCTGAAAATGACTGCCCTAAATCTAAAGAAAGCAGATAACCTCTTCAGGCTAAGAATGATGAGGTGCTTCAGGGGATGGATACATCAGGTTCTTCTCTAGTTCCATCATCTTCTATCTGGGCCCTGACAATGTGGCCCAAGTGTCCCCAAAGAATGACACATGAGCTAATCATGACACATTTTCCTGAGAAGAAACTTTACCCCCAAATTTGGGAGCAAATACTGATATTCTATTGAAACAATGGATGGAGCAGAATAAAAACTTTTCATGAATTAAAAAAATTGAGCACAAACTTAAACAAAAATTGGGTATCTGCATGAAGCCACTTTAAACTACTCGTTGACTTGCTAGAGGGTCCACATTTACTTTTCTCCATCATTAAGAAAAACAGAATTGTTTGAGAAGCACTATATCTAGAGATGCGGGTGGCAGGAAGAAGTAGCTGAAAATAAAAGGTGTCATCAAGACGGCCAAAAAGTACAACATAAACTTACCTAGGTAGGCTCCTTACAATAATACTTTACTTTAACATTGGCCTGGAACTTTGTGCTGATGAGGAAGAACATTCTAAGCCCTCTCTATATGATATACAGTTGCCACTAGAAAATACATCATAGAGCCTTTATTTTTCCTGCAGCACTAGGAAACAGCATCAGATTTCCTGCAGCTCAGAGCATATGGATAGAATAGCTTCCCCTGGGAGGCCTGGGCCAATGGATAGAACAGCAAAACCTAGAATTGTGGTGAAGCATTTATTTCATTCTATACATATGTATTAAGCATCTACTCCATACACAATACTGAGATTAAAAAGAAAAAAGTACAACATAGTTTTTTAAACATGAGGTTTTTTTTTAAAAACAGTTACCATGAGTATAGGTATCTAAGCAACTAAAACTGTACTAATAGTAATTAGAGATGGTGATAGTTGCAAAATATATGTACATTTTAAGTGTTTCCTCTTATTAGTAAGTCTGAGCCTCCCCTGGATATAATGATAATCTTGTAACTTAGAAGCATCATTTTCTCTCGCAACATTTTCCACAGTAGCTATCATTCATGCTAGATTGATTGATTGATTGGTTTTGGTTGCACTGGGTCATCATTGCAGTGAGTGAGTGAGTGAAAGTTGCTTAGTCATGTCCGACTCTTTGCGACCCCATGGACTATACAGTCCATGGAATTCTCCAGGCTAGAATACTAGAGTGAGTAGCCTCTCCCTTCTCCAGGGGATCTTCCCAACCCAGGGATTGAACCCAGGTTTCCCGCGTTGCAGGCAGATTCTTTATGAGCTGGGCCACCAGGGAAGCTCAATCATTGCAACGCACAGGCTTTTTCCTCTAGTTGTGGTGCTCGGGAGCTTTTCTAGTTGCAGCACAAGGGCTTCTCATTGCAGTGCACTGGCTTCTCTTGTTGCACAGCATGGGTGCTAGAGCATGGGCTCAGTAGCTGGGGCTTGCCGGCTTAGTTGCTCCACAGCATCTTAGTTCCCCAACCACGGACAGAACCTGTGTCCCCTACATTGGAAGGCTGATTCTTAACCACTGGACCACCAGGGAAGTCCCCATGCTGAATTCATAATATTTATCAGAGTCTTAGAAAGGAAAGTACCAGAGTCATGAATGAGGAGATGGTTGATCTTCACAATTGATCTAGGTGGCCAGCACATGTTAGGAAATAATAAAGATGGAGAGCTTTAGATTGAAAAAATATATAACAGGAGCTCTGAGCTCTTCTACTAGCTCTGCTATGAAATCACTGTGCCACTTCACATCTCTGGGCCTCAGTTTCCTTACCTATAAATGAGAGCTCTGGTGGATGAGATTCCCTCCAATGCTCCTTAGTCTTTGACATTCCATGAGTCTATAAAACCCACATTCACAGCCAAACCACTCAGTGCATGTACATATTCTACAATAGTCAACAAACACCAGCAACATGTAAGGACTAGAAGTGAGTGAATGAGTAGGCAGGGAGAAACCCATTAAACAAATGGACCTTGCTCGTCGGTCTTACTTTCAACAGACAGGAGCCAGAACTCAAAGTCCAAGAAAGAGCTCTGCCTCACCCCTTCTCACACCCCATTCGGAAGTAATATTACTCTTCAGCACTTCAGAAGTCAAATAAGGGACCATCCACAAATCCAAATCTAAGCCAATAGCCCAAGACTGGCAGGCAGAGAAGCGGAAAGCACTGAACAGAACATGAACAGTTACACTTACTGATTTAGATATGTTTGGATTTAAGGCTACTGTGGCTAGTATGGATCTAAACAAGAAGTCAAGAAGACCACGGGGTCTAGGCAGCAGGGCAAGAAAACATGCATGGCAAAGATGTGAATGACTGCCCAGTCTTTGGCTCCGATTCCATCTTCTCTGAGAACAACAGCATTTCTGGATGTGGTCTGGCCACACAGCCACTTGACCTCCTTTCAGTTTGGCTTTTTTTTAAAGGACGGTACTAGCAAATGATACAGGGCCAGAGCTGGAGGGCTCCTAGAGAGGATCTAGGCCCGGGCTCCAACGGGTAGCAGGTAGGCTTAATTCACTTCATGTCTTGCTGACTCAGAGACCAGAGTGTTTCCTGACGCCAAGGTGGCCTTTCAGTCTCCCTCCCTTTATAGCCACTCCCTCAAGTCTCAGCCTCGGCTCAGTTCTAGTGGCTTTCCAAAACTAAACCACCCCAATGTCAAATCAGTCCTAACTTTTGCTGAGGAGGGACTTAATGAGAAGGCACTTGACTTGGACCTGACAGCGCTCCCCGTGCACTTCCACGCCAGCCAATACAGGAAGCAGTTTGAAGTGAGCCTGCACCCTAAGCACAGCAACAGGGGACTACTGCAGGCCAGGGTGGAATCAGCTAGGTTCTTCAGTGCTCTGAACAAGAGCCAGAGCACCAGAGCCTCTGTGTATCTGCAATTTACTAGAAGGTGGGTCCATACCAGGGGTTTTACTTACTGAGGTATTAAGAAAATGAAACCACAGGGGATATCCCTGGTGGTTCAATGGCTAAGACTCCACCCAGGGGGCCTGGGTTCAATCCCTAGTCAAGGAATTAGATTCCACATGCTGCAACTAAGACCCAGAGCAGCTAAATACATAAATATTAAAAACAAAAAAAAACCCACTGAAGACCCTGGGGCAGGAGGCTATACCTAGAAAGAAGGCCAGATAGTGAATCCCTAAGAGGCACTTCTATTTGCATTTTTCTCAGGACTTTTGTCATGTTTCCTTAATTGTCCTGGAAATGCCCACATTCAAACATTATGTTCCACTGTCAGATCATCTGTACCAATTCGTTGTTCATAAAATGCAATTACTCTCCTTAGACATATATCTATACATGAGAAAGACAGCTCAGGCAATATTGATGTGGCAAGGAGACAGACAATAGTATCTTTTTTTTCTCTTTTCCTCTCTAATTTCCTTTTCTTCACATTCATTATTTATCTCTAACAAGGGGCTGGCTTATGTTCTCACTCTCATTTCAGAGTAAGACATTGGCAACTATGCCTGGCATTGATGGAGGCTGGAGTAGAGAAGATAAAGTTGATAACATTATGTAAATCAAAAGATGAAAACTGGAGGCCTTCAGCCATGTTCTGTGTGGCCCACACAGTGACTTGCATCACTTTTAAAAAGTTAACATTTGAAATGTGGGAGATTTTAGGGCCAACCCTCTAGTGGCTCAGATGGTAAAGAATCTGCCTGCAGTGTAGTAGACCCAGGTTCAATCCCTGGGTCAGGAAGATCCCCTGGTGAAGGGAATAGCTACCCACTACAGTATTCTTGCCTGAGAAATCCCATGGACAGAGGAGCCTGGCAGGCTACTAGTTAGTCCATGGAGTTACAAAGAGTCAGACACAACTGAAATGTGGGAGATTTTACCTAAAAATTCATAGTTCTTTACAATATTGGTTCCTTCAATTAAAAATAAATAAAAATTTTAAAAATCCATATTTCTATTTTTCCTATTGTAGAAAAGATCAATGAAACTAAGAGCTAATGATTTGAAAATATAAACAAAAATGGATAAACCTTTAGCTAGACTATAAAAAAAGAGAGGGCCCAAATCAAAAAATCATAAATGAAAAAGGGTAAGTTACAACCTACACCACAGAAATACAAAAGATCATACGAGAGTACCACAAACAACCATGTGCCAATAAGATGCACAATCTCGAGGACATGGACACATTCCTAGAAATGTGTGATCTCCCAAGACTGAACCAGGAAGAAAAAATATGAAAAGACCCTGATGCTGGGAAAGATTGAAGGCAAAAGGAGAAGAGGGTAACAGAGGATAAGATGGTGAGATAACATCACCAACTCAATGGACATGAATTTGAGCAAACTGCAGGAGATAGTGAACGACAGGGGAACCTGGCAAGCTACAGTCCATGGGGTCACAAAGAGTTGGACACGAGTTAGCGATTCAGCAACAACAATAAGTGAATAGACCAACTACCAGTAATGAAATTGAATCAGTAATTTACAAAAATATTTGACATAAATCAGTATTTTTTAGATCTGTCTCTTAAAGCAAAGGAAATAAAAGCAAAAATAAACAAATGGAACCTAATTAAACTTAAAAGTTTTTGCACAGCAAAGAAAACCACTGACAAAAATGAAAAGGCAATGTATTCAATGAAAATAGTTGCAAATAATATGACCGTTAAGGAATTAATATCCAAAATAGATAAACAGCTCATACAACTCAACATCAAAAAAAAAAAAAACAACTTGATTAAAAAATGGGCAGAAGACCTGAATAGACATTTTCCAAAGATGGCTAACAGGCACAGAAAAGATGCTCAGCATCACTGGTTACTCAAGAAATGCAAATTAAAAGTACAATGAGATACTACTTCACACTTGTCAGAATGACCATCATCAAAAAGAACACAAAAAACTAATGTTGGTGAGAATATGAAGAAAAGGAAACCCTTGTACAGTGTTGGTAGGAATGTAAATTGGAGCAGACACTGTGGAAATCAGTATGGAGGTTTCTCCAAAAACTGAAAATAGAACTACCATATGGCCCAGCAGTTCCACCCCTGGGTATAAATCCCCCAAAATAAAAACACTAATTTGAAAAGACAGATCCCCTGGAGAAGGAAATGCCAACCCATTCCAGTATTCTGGCCTGGGAAATCCCATGGACAGAGGAGCCTGGAGGGCTACAGTCCATGGGTCGTAAAGAGTTGGAGCAACAAAACAACAACACATACTGTAGTGTCCATAGCAGCATTATTTACAAGAGCCAAAATATAGAGGCGACCTTAGTGTCCAACAAGAGATGAATGGATAGAGAAGACATAATACACACATTATAAATATATATACATACGTTATAACATGTTGGCTATATTCCTTGTGCTGTACAATATATCCTTGTAAGCTATCTATTGTATACATAGCAGTTTGTACCTCTTAATTCCTAACCCCTATTTTGCCCCTCATCCCTTCTCTCTCCCCATTGATAACCACTAGTTTGTTTTCTATATCTGTGAGTCTGTTTTTTTCCCTATATTCACTAGCTTGTTTTATTTTTTATATTCCGCATATAAGTGATATACAATATTTGTCTTTCTCTGACTTATTTCACTAAGCATAATACCCTCCAAGTCCTTCCATGTTACTGCAAATGACTAATTTTCATTCTTTGTTATAGCTGAGTCGTATTTCATTGTGTCTGTGTGTATACATATGTATGTGTGTGTGTATATATATATATATATAAGACATCTTCCTTATCCATTCACCACCATAAAACTACTAGAGCTGCTTATCAGTCCCTGGTTGGGGAACTGAGATCACACACACACACACACACACACACACACAATTTAAAAAAAGATCCTTAACCTAGTCACATCTGCAAAGTCCCCTTTGCCATATAAGGTAACATTCCAAGCTTGCAACATGGACATATTGGGGAGGGTAGCATTATTCAGCCTAATGCAACAGATGAGGAGTTCGGGGCCCAGAAAGGGGTAGTGACCTATCCCAGGGCAGAGCCTAGGCCCCTATATCTCTTGACTTCCCAACCACTATTCACTACACAAACAATATTTTCAGGGTTAAGATTTGTCTTTCAAGGTAACAATTAACTAATCTGATAAATCATCTTGAAACAGAGCATGGTGATCAGGTCTGAATATTTTCGCATGGCCTTTCAGAGTTACTTTAATGGTGGAAACCTAAGAACAGATCAAGAAGAGAGGGTCAATAGGAGCGACCAAAAGAAGAGGTGGGCCCAAATGGAGTTCTTAAAATACTCCAGAGTAACCAAGGCTGAACTGATCAACAGGATTGTATAATCTTGTTGAAAATTCTGAGGA
Source organism: Bos taurus (assembly GCF_002263795.3). Taxonomy (NCBI): domain Eukaryota; kingdom Metazoa; phylum Chordata; class Mammalia; order Artiodactyla; family Bovidae; genus Bos; species Bos taurus. The sequence goes on from NC_037357.1 coordinate 2,350,281, forward strand.
TTGCTTTATACAAGTAGGATATAGGCTGCATTACAATCAATACGTGATCAAACTAATAGTTAGCATCCAATTAGCAACCATTACAGATCTAAGAAAATAGATATGTTTCTGTAGGAAATGTATGCAAAACAAAACACACAGCAGTATTAACTTATACTCGTGGACAGTGATTCGAATTAAATTCTTATCAAGACAGATATAATTTTCTCTTACTGATATTTAATAAAAGATTTTAAAAAGATCTTTTCAAACACAATAGCATGATGAGTACTATATTCATAAATCATTTCCATCATACTTAAGTAGAAACCATGAATCTCATATTTATGACAATTTGAATTCTATGCCTCTTAACCTGACTATGAATGAGTGTGACTGTGACTTGTCTGAGAGCATAGTAGGAATACAGAAAACTCTCATTTTTCATTTATTCTGATTACCACCCAAAAAGCATAAATTCTGTTTACAATAAAGAGCCATGACAAAAAAAGCACTCCATCTTTTGGTTACAGTTAAATTCTTACCAAGTACAAAATTATTGATTGCTTCCCTGATATAGGCTACCAAGCTTTAAAGATCAATGAATTTAAATGGTGCCAACTGAAGTGAACATCAAATCAGCCCATAAATTTAGTACAGTGCCTCCCTAAAGGGGAATTATCATCAGACTCGACACTTTATCTCCGTGGGCAGACGTGTCTGTACAGAAATAGAGCATTCCTCTCTACAGGCAAGCCCTAGACATCCAGTTTATGTATTCTATTACTAACGAAGAATTCACAATGAAAACAAAAAATAATCTTTGAAGAAAATGACGGGGCCTCCAAACAAGACCAAACCAAACAAATGTGATACCTTCGTTCACATATCTGATTCAACATCAAATTCTTATTGTTTCTCCTCCAACTTAACCAACTATCACTTAACCCAGTCACTGGAGACACTCAGTCCCTCCTTTGAGGGTTCTAGATTCTATCCTTTTTTTCAAACCCAAGATATACTTTCTTGACTACTCAAACCCTATCTAACATGGCTCTGGGAGCTGCCAGCACCTTAAGAAGCCTCCTTTCCTCTGCTGTGTGGGAAAAGTCTACATGCTCTCTAAGCTTCAATTTCCTACTCTGAAAAAAAAAATGGAGACCAGAAAACAACAATATCTCATTGTTTTATTGTGAGAGTGAAAGGTGGAACTTACACAGAGAATTTGGTTCAGTGCCTGCCACACAGCGGGTGATTATAAAATGGTGAAAAATAGATAAACAACAAGGACCTACTGTATAGCACAGGGAACTATATGCAATATCTTGTAATAACCTATAATAGAAAATAATCTGAAAAAGAATCCATATGTACATATATACATACATATATGTATAACAATTACTTTGCTATACACATAGACGAACACAACATTGTAAATCAATTATACTTCAATAAAAAAAAATTTAGAACTTCCCCAGTGGCCCAGCGGTTAAGAATCCACCTTGCAATGCAGGGACACAGGTTCAATCCCTGGTGCAGGAAGACCCCACATGCCACGGGAAAACTGAACCCTCGCACCCTAGAGCCCACGCTCTGTAACAACAAAAGCCACTGCATTGAGAAGCACACGCACAGCCACTAGAGAGTACCCCCGCTCGCCGCAACTAGAGAAAGTCTGCACAGCAATGAAGACCCAGCTCAGTCAAAAATAAAAAAAAAATAACTAAAATTTTAAAATAAAACAAAATTTTAAAGATAACAATAGTAATAATCATGACGAGTTTTCTCCATTTATCTTTCTCCTATGGGGCAAATGAGATCCTCACACTTGCTGTGTTTCCATCAACTTCAATACAATCAGCCCTCTCTGTCATTCCAGTTTTCTCTGCAGAGTTTTTTACTTGGCCAGCACTAACTCCCATATCTGACCAGAACATATCTTCTGGCTGACTGCCAATCAATCTTTACAGGATCAAATTAACGTATCCAAAGCCCACATTTACACCGCCACAAAAATAAATCATGAAATTTTAGAGCTGGAAGGGACCTTAGGGTTTTCCAACTTAAGATTGTCATGTGGGCCAGAAGAGTGTTGAAATTCTTTGTCCAGAGAGCAGGTGGGGGAAGAGCAAAGCAGAAGTCAAGAATCAGTTTAAAGTCCTGCTTTACTTGCATGTTTGGACTGGATGTTTGAAAAGAAAAATCAAGCCTGTTTTTTTTTTTTTTTTTCCAATTACAGAGAAGGACTCTAAGACAGAGAGGTTATGTGATTTGCTCCAAATCATACAAAAAGTTAGTGGTAGAGCTTGAATTAGCATCCCAATCTTCTGGCTCCTGTGCTCCAGTGCTCTTCCCCACACACCTTGGGGGTACTATCATTACACTTGAAGAGACTCTATTGAGCTCGAGTGTTAAAAAAGCTTACTATGGCTGGTCTGACAATTTGAGTTGGCTCTTTTAAGCAGCCATGCCCTCCTTAAAAGGCTACATTTTTAACTGCTTGACTCATTTATAACAGGACCATACCCTATTCAACTCTGAACTATATTGACTTCTTTCTCCCATTCTGTACCCTCCAACACCTTTATGTCTACACAATATTATTTTCTTCTTGATAATAACCTATATTTTCTCTCTGAATGTACCAAGCACAGTATCTGGCCCTCATTCAGTATTCAGTGAATTACTGCAGAGTAAGGGACCAAATGGGCTTCCCAGGTGGCGCTAGATGTAAAGAACCTGCTTGTCAAAACAGAAGATGTAAGAAGTGCAGGTTACAGTCCATGGCGTCTCAAAGAGTCGGACACAACTTAGTGACTAAACAACCACAACAACAAAGGACCAAAGAAAGAGCTATAAGTTTGTGTCTCCACAGTGGAAATGGAGCCGCATGCCTCCCTGGATAACAACCAATCTGTATGTGTTAGTCACTCAGTCGTGTCTGACTCTTTGTGACCCCATAGACTGGTGTCTGGCAGGCTCCTCTATCTATGGAATTCTCCAGGCAAGAATACTGGAGTGGGTTGTCATTCCCTTCTCCAGGGTATCTTCCCGACCCAAATCAAATCAAATCAAATCCTGTCTTCCTGAATTGCAGGCAGATTCTTTACTGTCTGAGCCACCAGGGAATCCCAACCAATCTGCTAAGTCGCTTCAGTCGTGTCCGACTCTGTGCGGCCCCATAGACGGCAGCCCACCAGGCCCTGCCGTCCCTGGGATTCTCCAGGCAAGAACACTGGAGTGGGTTGCCATTTACTCCTCCAATGCATGAAAGTGAAAAGTGAAAGGGAAGTCACTGAGTCGTGTCTGACTCTTAGCGACCCCATGGACTGTAGCCCACCAGGCTCCTCCATCCATGGGATTTTCCAGGCAAGAGTACTGGAGTGGGTTGCCATTGCCTTCTCCCAATCCTACCTGACTCAATTCTCAGGACCTTGCTATCACTTACACAACTGTAGGAGCTGGGGAGATAAGATTAGACCAGGCAAGGCTGATTCCACAAGCTGAAGACTGGTGGCTGGTGACAGAGCTCCCAAGAGACTTGTTTTGCTCTTAAGGAGTTGACATATTTTGACCTGATGAACTCCGGACTAATGTCTTTTTATACTGGAGTGGGATCTTCCTGAGCCAGGGATTGAACCTGGGTCTCCTGCATTGCAGGCAGATTCTTTTACCGACTGAGCTACCAAAGGCGGAAGGGGATTGTTAACAGAGTGTCTGGCAAATAGCAGACATGCACTTCAGAAAGGTGTGATGAATGCAGCTTCCCGTTGCTTCTTGAAACTCCTCCCCCAAACCCAGTTTCCTGCCGACATGTGACTGGGGTCATACGGATTAGAGTTATCCCTAAATTTCAAAAAATAATAGTAAAAATGTTCCTCAGCATTACTACCTTTTTTGTTATGTCGTGGTTTTTTTTGCAAAGCTGAGCTTTAATTTTTGTTTTGTTTGCTTGGGAATTTTATTTTCTCTATTGTCTGATACCTAAGGGCTTGTCTGTCCTCAGCAGTGTATATGCAGGGAGCCATTTGAGCTTCAGCAATCCTTGTCTCTAGCCTGTGCCCTGACTTCCACTATGTGGTTTATAAGTAGGATGCTACTTAAGTACAGGGTTTCAACAGCAGCTAAGACATGGTTCAATTTCTAGGTCTACCCCTTAATTCCCAGCTCTGTGACTTTAAGCAAGTTACTTCACCTCTTTGCGCCTAAGATTCCTTATCTATAAAATATTTAACTTATATGCAGAGTACATCATGAGAAATGTGGGGCTAGAGGAAGCACAAGCTGGAATCAAGATTGCCAGGAGAAGTATCAATAACCTCAGATATGCAGATGACACTACCCTTATGGCAGAAAGTGAAGAAGAACTAAAGCCCCTCTTGATGAAAGTAAAAGAGGAGAGTGAAAAAGTTGGCTTAAAGCTCAACATTCAGAAAACTAAGATCATGGCATCCAGTCCCATTCACTTCATGGGAAATAGATGGGGAAACAGTGGAAACTGTGGCGGACTTTATTTTTTGGGACTCCAAAATCACTGCAGATGATGACTGCAGCCATGAAATAAAAAGACACTTACTCCTTGGGAGAAAAGTTATGACCAGCCTAGACAGCATATTAAAAAGCAGAGACGTTACTTTGCCAACAAAGGTCCATCTAGTCAAGGCTATGGTCTTTCCAGTAGTCATGTATGGATGTGAGACTTGGACTATAAAGAAAGCTGAGCGCCAAAGAATTGATGCTTTTGAACTGTGGTGTTGGAGAAGACTCTTAAGAGTCCCTGGGACTGCAAGGAGATCCAACCAGTCCATCCTAAAGGAAATCAGTCCTGAATATTCATTGGAAGGACTAATGCTGAAGCTGAAACTCCAATACTTTGGCCACCTGATGCAAAGAACTGACTCACTAGAAAAGACCCTGATGCTGGGAAAGATTGTAGGCGGGAGGAGAAGGGGCAACAGAGGATGAGATGGTTGGATGGCATCACTGACTCGATGAACATGAGTTTGAGTAAGCTCCCGGAGTTGGTGATGGACAGGGAGGCCTGGTGTGCTGCAGTCCATGGAGTCGCAAAGAGTCAGACATGACTGAGCAACTGAATTGAACTGAACTGAAGATAAGAATAAAAATACCTAGCAGTAGTATAATAAAAACAAATTTGGATTTTGTCCCTGATTCTTGTTGTAAAGCTCCTAAAACCCTAGGAATTTTGTGAGGAACAGGAGTGACTTTTGTTATTCCTAATGAGTGCTTTTCAATACCAGAGTTTATGCAAATGACTGACTTCAGGTAGGGGCCCCTGAATAATTGCAGAATGGAGACTGGTCACCAGAAAAACCAAAGTGATTGGAGGGTTGGAACTTCCAGGCCTACTGCCTGGATTCTGGGGAAGGAAGGAGGGACTGAAGGTCCAGTTCTGTAAAAAAACTCTTGGAATAACCAACAAGGACCTGCTGTATAGCACAGGGAACTATACTCATTATCTTACAATAACCTATAATGAAAGAGAATATAAAAAATATATATATATATGTGTATATATATATATGTGTGTGTGTGTGTATATATATATATATATATAACTGAATGACTGTTGTACATCTGAAACTAACACTGTAAATCAACTATATTTCAATACATTTTTTTAAAGTGTTGGTTTTTTCCCATTAAAAAAACATCTCTTGGAAAAGGAAACAGAGCATACACATTGGTGAACACATCGATGGGCTTGGAAATGGCACACCCAGAGAGGACACAGATGCTCTGTGCTCCTCAGCTCGGTCCCTTGTCCTATGCATCTCTTCCATTTGGCTATTCCCGAGTTCCATCCATTATAATAAATTAGTAACCATAAGTAAAGTGCTTATGTAAAGTAAAGCGCTTAAGGTAAGGCAAGAGTTCTGTGAGTCATTGTTCAGTTCAGTTCAGTTGCTCAGTCGTGTCCGACTCTTTGCGCCCACATGGACTTCAGCACACCAGGCCTCCCTGTCCATCACCAACTGCCAGAGCTTGCTCAAACTCACCTCCATCGAGTCGGTGATGCCATCCAACCATCTCATCCTCTGTTGCCCCTTCTCCTCCTGCCTTCAATCTATCCCAGCATCAGAATCTTTTCCAATGAGCCAGTTCTTCACATCAGGTGGCCAAAGTATTGGAGCTTCAGCTTCAACATTAGTCCTTCCAATGAATATTCAGGACTGATTTCCTTTAGGATTGACAGGTTGGATCTCCTTGCAGTCCAAGGGACTCTCAAGAGTCTTCTCCAACACCACAGTTCAAAAGTATCAATTCTTTGGTGTTCAGCTTTCTTTATGACCTATCAAAACCTGAAGTAGTGAACTATCGAACCTGAAGGGGGAAGTTGGGGGAATACCTGAATCAGATAGTCAGCTGTGCAGAAGTGCCGATCACCTATGGACCCCATTTGCGACTGGCTTCTGAAGTGAGGGCAATCTTGTGGGACTGAGCCCAGAACCAGGAAAATCCAGGCTGACTCTGGGTAGTGAGTATCAGAACTGAATCCAACTGTGGGATACCCAGTTGCTGTCAAAGGATTAGAGGAATGGTTGGTGTTGGAAAAGATACAACATATTTGATGTCAAAGGAGAAAACCGCATAGAGTTGTTGCAAGGATTAAATAATCTGTGACATACAGTAAGTGATTACTAAAAAGCAGCTCTAAGTATAACTGCATGACCGTGCTTCTTCAATAGCTCCTGAATCTTCCCTGATGTCTTCTGTTGGACCCGGAATCCAGCCTGGTCACTCCTTTTCCTCTTGTATTAGAGCCGTCCCTCTCTCCCTAGCAACTAGCCGAAGTCATCCTGAAGCTGGACAGACACTCCTTCCCACTTCTCTATCACCACGTGCCTAGCTCTTAGCTCTACCTGTGCTACTGGGCACAAACCATGAGATGAGACCCTCTGGACATAACTGCCTAATGCAAGATGAAACTGGCCCCTTGTTCTCGGATGCTGGGACTTGGATAGCTGGCCACCCCCTCGGATGAGAGCCTTTACCCTGGTTCAGCTCAGTGCTGGCCTTCTCCCCATTCCTGCCAAGTCTCAGCAAGCCTCACAGCTGAATACTTACAGGTTTCACTCGAAAGGCAGAACAAGACAGTAAAGTAAGGATCGTCTCTTGACTTTCAGAGCTACTTACACTCCAAAAGGTCTCGACATTGACTCCAAAAAGAATCTAAGGCTATATACAAATCTTTCTGGGATGCTCAAGATCAGCTTTTGTCTAAAAAATCACAGATCTTTTCCATATGATTCACATACTACCAGAATTTTCTGACTTCTTTTGAAAGTCTACATATCCCAGCTAAAAATTAAAAATACCACACTTTCTGCTAACACCCCCCCAGGGAAGAAGTCCATAGAAAGGACCATTGAGACCATTGACTCCTCTGTAACAAGAATCTGGTTGTCTGAGACCACCACAGGAAACAGGATGAATGGTACTTCTCTGTTGACTTTTTTTTTTTTTCAAAACAATCCTAATCCAATTACCTTCAGCTCCCAAAGTCAAAATAAGACTTTCCTGGACAAAGATAGAAGTGAATTCATTTGGACAAGTGAAGTCTGTTCAATTCAAAACCAAACCGCAAACCATCATGCATATGTATCTTTCTTTATATAACAGACTCATTTCTAAATGTGCTGCACGTGAAAAGGCTTTTTTTAAAAAAAAGAAATTGACCCATATTTTAAGCACACCAGAGGAACTGGCTATTTAAAGGAATTTCTGAGTCATTTTGTAGAGCAAATAACTACCCATTAAAATATTTGTGAAATCTGCTGTCCACATTTTGCTTTTACTTTAGGAGAAAAAAATGGTAACATATTTTCTACTGATTCCCAGAAGCACAAGATCATGACGGATAGATTATGCCAGAATGTTGCCATAATGTAGCTATAATCAGCTCAAAGATCTGTCTCAGTTTCTAGTCATGGACTCATAGTGCCAGAGAGTTTGGAAGGGCCTTGCAGATCAGAATCCCACTCTATGACGTATCAAAATAGGCTTCCATCCTGTGGTCCAGAGCTGGCCACAAAGATATTTTTAGGCCTAATTCCAATAGACAGATTACAGATCACATACCAGATAAAAGTAGATATTCTAATCCAGGAGATAAGATGCCAGGCACCTGTGCCATAGGTGGCATTCGAAATGGCTTCGGACACTCACATGCCAGCGTAGTCGACAACGTGTAAGCAGGCAAACATACACCAGAGTCCCCAGGAAACTGCAGCCAATGTATCTGGAGGAGGTGTCCTGGAGCCAGTAGAGAGAGCGCAGCAGGCTAATTTAGGGTTGCTGAGCTGGAGGGCTCCCCTTTTTCAGGCAGCCAGTACCCTGCCACATTCACAGCTTCTCTGCTGACAACTCCTTTATACTTTTTGACACTTCAGAAGCCACAGGTATCCAAAAGTCCCTTATTTCCCTACAACTCTCTCCCTGCCTGCTCCCAGCCCACCCAGTAAACAAACACTGCCAGGTCTTCATCTTCATTAGCACATACTATGGAATTCAAATTATGGGGATGGTTGTGTCCACTCTAAACAGGATTTATGTATGTGTTTCCTCCTTCCATCATGGATTTGGGAGAACATTCACTTAAAAACATGATACAACAACAGGAAAATTAAAACACAAATTAACATTTGTGATGAAACACAATTTTATAATGGCAATTTTAAGGGGATGGGGAGGAGACAAAAGCAATATGGCTCCTTATAGAGCCTATCTACAGTTACATGCATGCTAAGTCGTGTCCAACTCTTTGCAACCCTGTGGACTGTAGCCCACCAGGCTCCCCTGTCCACGGGATTCTCCAGGTAAGAATACTTTACTGGCTTGCTATGTCCTCCTCCAGGGGATCTTCCTGACCCAGGGATCAAACGCCACATGGGAGTTATTACTATATATGTCCTTATGCAGTTATTCGGGCTTCCCAGCTGGCACTAATGTTAAAGAATCCACCTGCCAGTGCAGGAGATGCAAGAGACACAGGTTCTATCCCTGGGTTAGGAAGATCCCCTGGAGGAGGAAACGGCAATCCACTGCTGTATTCTTGCCTAGGAAATCCCATGGACAGAGGAGCCTGGTGGGCTATAGTCCATGGGGTTGCAAAGAGTCAGACATGAGTGAAGCAACTTAGCACACATGCACGCATGCAATTATCCAGTTATGTAGCTAATCTGGTGATCTGGGTACAGGGATGTGGCTTAGAGGATCCTGGGGAATAAATGGCTAACTTAATAGCTGGGGCTCTCTCAAATATCAACTGTCTCCTGCTGCTTTTGACTGGAGAACAGGGGCACTCTTGGAGTGGGCCTATAATTGGCAAGGGGAGATTTCCCTTTAGGTGGGATCTACTTAAGTGCCAAACTGAGTGGCAGTCAGTGCTAGCAGGAGATCAGAGGCAGAGAGATCAGTGGGAGCTGGGTTTCCTGACACAGCCACGGAAGAGGCTGGAGTTTTGCAAGTTTCAGGTGCTCTCTGACAATGAAGGCTGAACTTCTCTTACTTACTTTCCACGTCTGTTAGTGATCACACCTACCCTACCAGAGCCTGTTACAAAAGGGAGGCCCGCTTCCCCCAGGAAGTGAATGAACATCGGTTGTCATGACAATTTCAGAAAAGTAAATATACATCTTTACGCATGAAGGTTGCAAATATTTGGCCATTTGGGGTCCAGAGGAGCACTGCTCTATCATGTCTATGCAGATTATAATTACATGTTGTTCACGGGGAGGGAATCAATGGCTCCTAAAAGGAGCTACTGTTGTCTGTGGCCCAGGTAAACTGAACCTGTAATTGCTCAGATGCACTTACTCTTGGCAGAACTGATATTCAAGAGTCCTAAGGTGAATATGGAGACATTGGCTGGGTTTTCTGCACAATCTATGCATCTGTCCAAAGGCATCATTTTTCACCCTACCTGAGATGCTCCCTGAGACCACTGGCACAGGTATCCAACACAGTTCTCACCAAAAGATACATCATATTACAATAATGCTCATAATAATAATATTAATAAAAGTGAAGAGGAACTAAAGAGCCTCTTGATGAAAATGAAAGAGGAGAGTGAAAAAGCTGGCTTAAAACTCAATATTCAAAAAACAAAGATCATGGCATCTGGTCCCATCACTTCATGACAAATAGATGGGGAAACAATGGAAACAGTGACAGACTTTTATTTTCTTGGGCTCCAAAATCACTGAAGATGGTGACTGTAGCCATGAAATTAAGATGCTTGCTCCTTGGAAGAAAAGTTATGACCAACCTAGACAGCATATTAAAAAGCAGAGACATTATTTGCCGACAAAGGTCCATCTATCAAAGCTACGATTTTTCCAGTAGTCACATATGGATGTGAGACTGGGACCATAAAGAAAGATAAGCACTGAAGAATTGATGCTTTTGAACTGTGGTGTTGGAGAAAACTCTTGAGAGTCCCTCAGACAGCAAGGAGAACAAACCAGTCAATCCTAAAGGAAATCAGTCCTGAATATTCATTGGAAGGACTGATACTGAAGCTGAAGCTCCTATACTTTGGACACCTGATGCCAAGGGCTGACTCATTGGAAAAGACCCTGATGCTAGGAAAGATTGAAAGCAGGAGGAGAAGGGGACGACAGAGGATGAGATGGTTGGATGGCATCACTGACTCAATGGACATGAGTTTGAGCAAGCTCTGGGAGTTGGTGATGGACAGGGAAGCCTGGCAGGCTGCAGTCCATGGGGTCACAAAGAGTCGGACATGACTGAGGGACTGAACTGAATGCTTCTGTAGCACTTCCTATATGCCAAGAACTGTTCTCAGCTCCTTGCATATATTAAATCATTTAATCCTCACAAGAGGATTCAGTTCAGTTCGACTCTTGGCCACCCCATGAATCGCAGCACACCAGGCCTCCCTGTCCATCACCAACTCCCGGAGTTCACTCAAACTCATGTCCAGCGAGTCAGTGATGCCATCCAGCCATCTCAGTCTCTGCCATCCCCTTCTCCTCCTGCCCCCAATCCCTCCCAGCATCAGAGTCTTTTCCAGTGAGTCAACTCTTTGCATGAGGTGGCCAAAGTACTGGAGTTTCAGCTTCAGCATCATTCCTTCCAATGAACAACCAGGACTGATCTCCTTCAGAATGGACTGGTTGGATCTCCTTGCAGTCCAAGGGACTCTCAAGAGTCTTCTCCAACACCACAGTTCAAAAGCATCAATTCTTTGGTGCTCAGCTTTGTTCACAGTCCAACTCTCACATCCATACATGACCACTGGAAAAACCATAGCCTTGATTAGATGGACCTTTGTTGGAAAAGTAATATCTCTGCTTTTTAATATGCTATCTAGGTTGGTCATAACTTTCCTTCCAAGGAGTAAGCGTCTTTTAATTTCATGGCTGTACTCACTGCTATCTAGGTTGGTCATAACTTTCCTTCCAAGGAGTAAGCGTCTTTTAATTTCATGGCTGTACTCACTATCTGCAGGGATTTTGGAGCTCCAAAAAATAAAGTCTGACACTGTTTCCACTGTTTCCCCGTCTATTTCCCATGAAGTGATGGGACTGGATGCCATGATCTTCGTTTTCTGAATGTTGAGCTTTAAGCCAACTTTTTCACTCTCCTCTTTCACTTTCATCAAGAGGCTTTCTCTTCACTTTTTGCCATAAGGGTGGTATCATCTGCATATCTGAGATTACTGATATTTCTCCTGGCAATCTTGATTCCAGCTTGTGCTTCTTCCAGCCCAGAGTTTCTCATGATGTACTCTGCATATAAGTTAAATAAGCACGGTGACAATATACATCCTCGACATACTCCTTTTCCTATTTGGAACCAGTCTGTTGTTCCATGTCCAGTTCTAACAGTTGCTTCCTGACCTGCATACAGGTTTCTCAAGAGGCAGGTCAGGTGGTCTGGGATTCCCATCTCTTTCAGAATTTTCCACAGTTGATTGTGATCCACACAGTCAAAGGCTTTGGCATAGTCAGTAAAGCAGAAATAGATGTTTTTCTGGAACTCTCTTGCTTTTTCCATGATCCAGCGGATGTTGGCAATTTGATCTCTGGTTCCCCTGCCTTTTCTAAAACCAGCTTGAACATCTGGAAGTTCATGGTTCACGTATTGCTGAAGCCTGGCTTAGAGAATTTTGAGCATTACTTTACTAGCATGTGAAATGAGTACAATTGTGTGGTAGTTTCATCATACTTTGGCATTGCCTTTCTTTGCACTGGAATGAAAATTGGCCTTTTCCAGTCCTGTGGCCACTGCTGAGTTCTCCAAATTTGCTAACATATTGAGTGCAGCATGTTCACAGCATCATCTTTCAGGATTTGAAATAGCTCAACTGGAATTCCATCACTTCCACTAGCTTTGTTCATAGTGATGCTTCCTAAGGCCCACTTGACTTCACGTTCCAGGATGTCTGGCTCTAGGTAAGTGTGAGTGATCACACCATCGTGATTATCTGCGTCGTGAAGATCTCTTTTGTACAGTTCTTCTGTGTATTCTTTACACTGGACATGGACAAGAAATAGACGTGTCAATTTGTGTAATTCCTTCTGGAACCTGATCAACACAGTTAGAAGAACCGCTGCCATTTCCATGTTATTTGGATTTGTTGCCATGTCTAGTCTAGGCCATATTTAGCTTACTATATTAAAGACATGGAACATTAGAGCCAGAGGAACCTTAAAGAATCACCAATCTATCCTTTCCCATTTCACAGATGGCAAAGTTGAAGTGTTGAGAAGTTTAAAATACATTTTTTAGAGCCAGGACTAGAATCCACAATCATAATTCTGATTCAGTGCTTGCTCGGCCAATGAAAATCAATCAATAAAACTACCCCACGTCTCTCCCACAACAGCCATACTCATCTCTACCTCGTTTGATTAGTTTTTCCAATAATCAGTTGTGCATTTTTCTCTAAAATAAATAGCAAAGTTTCTATGACCCATGGGCACTTGGCCCAGATTTAAAACATGGAGCTTAACGATAGCAAGCATCTCTCATCAGCGGAAGGGGCGGGCTGGTGGGGGGACACTTGGCAAAGATCATCTAGCTGTGGGCATTTAGCTAAAATGTCTCAAATTCCAGGAAGATATTGGGGATATTTTATCTCTATTGTCTGGCTGCTACGGAGGAGAATGTGTCGTCTTAAAATTTCTATTCAGAATTTTAATTAAATTGTGGCCTGTAGCAAAATAGAAAGACATTAAAATCAAACGCTATATCTCTTTGTTTATTTTATGGGCTCTCATCTCTAACTAGTTCTCACTGAAATAATTAAATGTCTTTTCAGCAAATGGACTGTTCAAGCTGTTTAGTTTAATGTTTCTTATAACCTGGTAAGTAAGTGCTTTGTAATTCAGTGGATTTCTGCTCTTCCCCCACTCCACCCCATCCCCCACTACATACATTGTTTTCTCCTCTCTCCCCACAGGGCTGATTTGAAGGTTTCTGCAGATCAGAGTGGCATTTATGCACCTATGTGCCAAAGCATCCTCAGACAGACTGGTGGAGATTGTAGGAGGCTGAGCACATTGCATTTGACATTAATGGCTGGGAGATGTTTCTAGATTGAAATTGGTGGAGGTGGTGAGCACACACAGTATAGTCAATGAGACTTCTTAGTCTGAGGCTGATGCCTGAAATCTTTTATTTAGTGACCCATTGTATTACATGAAGGGAAAGTTGATGTTTAAAACTGATAGGAGCCATACGAGGGAGAAGATAGCAGAATTTAACTGGGGAGTGTGTGTGTATATGTGTGGTGGGATGCTATTTTTCTCTTCAGTAAAACACGATTATGGACACTTTGGGGATAAAAGATAAAGCCCAGGGCATAGGCTGAAATGGAGAGATTTAGCCAAAGGAGGTCTCACTGCCTATATTATAAAGTAAAAGTAGGTCTTTCTAGAGATAAAGAGATTGTTCCCTTGCACAATTATGTTTTCCCTCCTCTGAACAGAGCCCCACCCCAGAAAAAGGAGATGGAAAGGAGGACAAGAAGAGAGGTCAGAGATGATAGAAAACTAACTTTGTGATTCTGATAGCTGACTTCTAATAAGTGTTCTTCTAGGCACTGGGCTAAGTGCCTTTCCCCATTATCTCATGGAATATTCCCAACAGTCTTATGAAATAGGGACCATTAGTCTCTTGTTTTAAAGATCTGAAAATTGTGGTTTAGCAATATTAAATGACTTACTGAAGGTCTCAGAGCTACTAAGTGGTAGCGTTGGCATTCACATTTGTCATCCCCATCCTCCTCCAGATGAAAAGGGAAAATGATGTGAATATTTAAAATCTGGGCCTACAAACTATTAGAGTCACTTAACCTGAATAATCCCCTGGAGGAGGGTATAGCAATCCACTCCAGTATTCTTGCCTGGAGAATCTCATGGACAGAGGAGCCTGGCGGACTACAGTCCAAAGGGCTGCAGAGTCGGACACGACTGAAGTGACTTAACACAACCTGAATAATAATGACGGTGATAATGGTGGTGAAAGGTGATAGATAGTGGGTACTTATTATGGGCCTTGCATTGTGGTAAGCACTTTATACAGGATAGTTCATTTAATTGTCATAACAACTTTTGAGGGAAAATATTTATATTCACTTCATTTTGCAAATGAAAAAACAAAGTCTTCGAGGCCAAGTAACTTGCCCAGTCTTCTATAGCTAGTTAGTGGAAAAGCTGGAGAGGAAAAGCTGACTCGCACAGCATGGAGGGTCACCAGGGCCTCCAGAGAGACTGAATTACTAGTATGATATTCCCTCTCATGTCCATCAAGTTGGTGATGGACATGAGTTTGAGCAAACTCTAGGAGTTGGTGATGGACATGGAAGCCTGGCGTGCTACAGTCTATGGGGTCGCAAAGAGTGGGACACGACTGAGTGACTGAACTGAACTGAACTATTTCCTCTATTGGGATGTGGCCCAGAATCTCTTGGGATCCTGATATATGATTGACAAATTTTACATAGCTCCCAATTCCATGCTATGATCTATCCTGAAAATGTAAGCCTTGGGGACACTTAGCCTCACACAGGGGAGACATAATAGGAGAAATATTAGGTGAATAAATAGGGGAATGAATGAATGGAGTCTAATTAGCAGTTTTCAGGTTTTCATTCTATAGCCCTGTAAGCTCCTTGTCTTTATGATGGGCCAATTATTTGCCATATGAGTTTCGAATGCATTGAAGATTTGAATAATAAAAGGTAATGCACAAGAAAAAGGACTTATTTGTCCTCAGATAAATGAAATGTGGGAACACCAAAATGGAACTAGCTCTCCCAAGACTTTCACTGGTATGGGAGCTAAAAGGGAGCTAATATTTTCTGTACCTACTATGTACCAGGTCTTTTTCTATACCATAACTCATTTAATCCTCACAACTATCCTGGGAGGTAGGTGGTGTTATCTCCATTTTATAAACAAGAAAATCAAAGCTCATAAAATTAACTTCCACGAAGTCTCACACGTAGGAAGTGGTAGAGTCGAGATTCCATCTCTGTTCCCATTCTTTTCAGAACACACACCTGCCTCTTCAAGAAGAGAGCTGTGGGACTTCCTGGGTGGTCCAGTGGCTAAGACACATCGCTCCCAATGCAGGGGGCTGGGTTCAATCCCCATTCAGGGAATTAGATCCCACATGTCACAACAAAAATTGAAGATCCTGTGTGCCATGGCTAAGACTCAGGGCAAACAAAAAAATAAATAAATATTAAGGAAAGAAGAGAGCTATACAGCTGATTCACTTTGTTGTACAGCAGAAACTAACACAACATTATAAAGCAACTGTACTTCCCTCCACCAAAAAAAAAAAAAAAAAGAATTCAAAAAAAAGGAAGAGAGCTGAAAACATATGATCATTTTTTTAAGTTTTTTTTTTTAAATGTGGACCATTTTTAAAGTCTTTATTTGTTAAAATATTGCTTCTGTTTTATGTTTTTTTGGCTACAAGGCATGTGGGATCTTAGCTCCCTGACCAGGGATCTAACCTATATTCCCTGCAATGGAAGGTGAAGTCTTAACCACTGGATCACCATGGAAGTCCCCACAAGGGCATTTTAATTGAGTGAAGAAAATAAAACATTTCATGTTTACAAAGACAAAAGGCATAGCAAAGAACTTGTGGAAAAGCCCAAACCAAGAAAAATGAGATTTTTGGAAGTTGGAAGACAGACCTTGACCAAATGAGATCATCTTTAGGAAAGAAGTAAAGCCTGGATTCCAAATTATCTACTGTGTTACCCAGTATTTCCTCACTTGATGATGCAGCAACCACTTGGTAATCGTGGGGGAAAAGGGTGACATCTGAAGCCAGGCAGACAAACCAGAGCCAGCCATGTAAGATGGTGCCGAATGAAAATACTAGCATCCCCAAGACACTCAGAGATCTTTCCCCAGCTTTTGGATGGCACAAGGCAACAGCAGGGCTTGCAGCCAGTGCCCCAGCATCTTCCTCCTCACCCCTCTTGACTTTATTATTCCTGATAGCCTGGTCATGCATATACAGCTACCAACCACTAAGTTTTCTTGAAGCCTCACAGCTTTGGGTTTTCTTATCAAGTCATGTGACTCAGATCTAGGCCTAGGAAGTAAACACTGTTCCCTGAATCTCAAATACCCACTCTGCTTATGTTATTCTACACCTCCAAGAAGATCTTGTCAAAACAAGATTAAACACGGCAAGATTTTATTAGGAGAAATGATTGTGTGAAAGAAAATAGAGAAGGAGCTGTGAGTGAAGCCTGACCGGTAAGGAGGGAAAGAAGAGAAAAGGTTGGATAGAAGCAGTTGAGACTACCAGGCAGTCTAAGGAAACTTCTGCAAGACCTTGAGCCAAAGTTGTCCAACAAAGGAGTCCACATGTCTGCCTTAGTACGCCTGCTGTACTCAGTCATGGGTGCTTCCCTGGTGGCTCAGATGGTAAAGAACCTGCCCACCAATGCAGGAAACCCGGGTTCAATCCCTGGGTAGGGAAGATCCCCTGGAGAAAAGAATGGGTATCCACTCCAGTATTCTTGCCTGGAGAATCCCATAGACAGAGGAGCCTGGTGGGCTACAGTCCATGGGGCTGGAAAGAGATGTACACAACTGAGCTACTGAGCACATTCATTACTGTGATTATTAATGACTATCTCTCTTGCTAAATTTTAAACTCCACAGAAGCAGAGACCATGTCTGTCTTGTTCACTGCTTTATCCTTAGTATCTATCACAGTGACTAGTAGTAGACACTCAATGATTATATTTTGAATGCATTGGATGTGAGTGAATAAATGTCAAAGAATAGACAAGTCATATAATCAATTATAATCCCAAATCTACTGGAAATTAGATAAGGCCTAGGACTAGGATAAGGAGAAGGCAATGGCACCCCACTCCAGTACTCTTGCCTGGAAAATCCTATGGATGGAGGAGCCTGGTAGGCGCAGTCCGTGGGGTCGCTAAGAGTCGGACACGACTGATAGACTTCACTTTCACTTTTCACTTTCATGCATTGGAGAAGGAAATGGCAACCCACTCTAGTATTCTTGCCTGGAGAATCCCAGGGATGGGGGAGCCTGGTGGGCTGCCGTCTATGGGGTCGCACAGAGTCGGACACAACTGAAGTGACTTAGCAGCAGCAGCAGTAGCAGGACTAGGATAAAGGGAACACAGCTTGAAGAGGTGAGAGTGAATACGTAGATTCAAGGTAAGAATGGTAACAGAAGATTCTTAGGCTGACAAAAGCAAATATCAGCTGTGGCTGGTGACTGCTAGGTGCAACTGATTCAGACTTCAGTCAGGTAAATTAAGGTAAATGTGCTTTGATGGGGGGGGAGGGTGAGACAGATTAGTAAACCAAATTCCTTAATAAAGCAGGCTGGTGCAGGAAATTTGGAATCAGGGCTGTAGCAGACACAGAGAGGAGACAGGGAAGTGGAAACCATGGCAAGGCAGGAGCCTAGTCACACACAATAGCCTCGAGGAGTTCTCCTCAGAAGTTAGGCTGTGTTAACAAAATCTGTAGATCTTGGCCAGGTTTTTGGCTCAGGTCTTCCCTTGTGGCCTCTCCTAGCCTTAAAGGGCCGGTCTTCTGTGATGACTAGGCTGGGATCACACCGTGTTAGTCACTGTTTAACAACTGCATCTGTTGACAGCCCTACAGTTGTCCAGGACCACTTGGATTTTGTTTCTATGCCTCAGCTTTTTTTCTTTCAAAAAGGGGGATAAAATTTAATCCAGAGGATGAGTAGATTAGGATTAGAAAGAATAATATGAGATTACTAATAATAATATGTAATGGAGTCTAATGTGGTTCCATGCAAACTCTCATTATTTTTATATCAAAATAGAAAATTAAATTTAAACAAAGAAAAAATTTTTCCCTATGACTCCACTGTTGAAAAAATGGCTTTGGACACACACTATATACAAAATCTTTAGAAAATCTTGCTAAAATGGACAATCCCTGATCTAGTTGACTCAGTATTGGCCTGTATATCAGAAGAGGTAGAAAAATCATAGAATTCTAGGATCTCTCAGCTGAAGATTAGTCCTGTTTGCATTAGTGAACTGTGAGAATGCTGGGGAAAATCATCGATTGTCAAGATCCTATTTGTCTAGGCGTCTTCACAGAATTTTATTAAGTGGGACATTGGACAACCACTACTAAAGTTCATGGTCTTCTCACTAGCTAGAGCAAAAGGTGAATTTATTCCACAGCCAAGTGTAACAGGAATAAAGCTAATTTGAGTCTGGGAGTAAGGTATAAACTTATTCATATTTGTTAGAAGAGTCATGCTGTATCATTAGGATAATGAGTCAGCCAAAGCTATTGAAAACCACATAGTTAATCTGTTCTACTTTTTTATTGTAGTAGAGTGGTTATATGGTCCCAAAAGTCCAGAGTCTTGTTCTATTCTTGTCTATTTACTGACTCACTGAGTTGAGGGCGCTAGCTCACTTAACTTTTCTGTGTCTCTTTCATCATCAGTAAAATCTGAGCTACAAATATTTAACCGTGTACAAAGCCATTTTTACTTCATCAGTGTCATTCACAGCATCACACCACTTCCTCAGTCACAAAAATAATGCTTTTGTTAAAATGTATTAACTCTAAGGGTAGACTTCAGCTGAATCTGATGATTATTTCTTGGAGTCCAGCACAATGGGAACACAAGTCAGAATAAAATACAGAATAAAATTCCCATCCTAAAATGGTGATTCGCAAACACTGGTCCACAGACTTTGATTAGTCTGTGACAATGTTTCCATAAGGCAAGATGTTTTAAAAAAAAAACCCAAAGAAAGTTTTGTGACTTTAAATTTATATGCAGTTTAAAAGAATTTCCTTTACTACAAATTTTTCATGAATATTTCTGTTCTAGCTTTTTTTTTCCCTCGGAACCCAAAAAGCTCCTTATTTTATGGTGGCAGTTGTCTCTCTGTAACACCTTCACTTAGCAAAACAAAAAAGTGGCAGCTCTAGGCCATTTAGTTGTTTTCTTTTAATTTTGCTGGCCCATTAACTCACAACTTATGAGAACCACCCTTACCACCTACTTAAAGAGATGATTAATCTGGTTTATAGTTTAGTCAAGAAAATTGCTTCAATTGGTTATTCAGAAGTTGCTATTCTGGGAATTGTTTGCATTTATAATTAGAAGCTCCAAATAAAGAAAACAGATTTTGAGCTCAAGCTACTGCTAAAAACAAAACAACAACCAAAATAGCAAAACCAATAATGACCAAGTAGTGCCTGGCACATAGAAGACTTTACATAAATGTTGGTTGAATAAGTAAAAAAAATATCAAATGGCATAAACATAGATTCAAGTAATGCCTAGCCAGCAGCTAGTGGGGAGGGGGAGAAGATTGATAAATAAGAGGAGGATTTTCACTCTTTGGTGAAAACAACATGGAAAATTTTCTTTTTAATTTTCCTGTTCAGTTAGTGGTAATTCCTGAGTATTATGCCCTTAGTCTAGGAAAGGCCTGGATCTCATTTTTCTCTCTTGCCAAGAGGAAATAAAAGAGGTGGTCAGAGCAAACTGAAACATTTAGGAAATTATTTAAACTCATCCTAGTTAGAGACAGAAACTTTAGAAATTACCGAACCCATTCCTTTCAATTTGCAAATCAGGAAACTGGCTCAGAGAAACTCACCCAAGTTGCCCAGGCTTTGGGGTTTGGGAGCATGTGAACAAAACCAAGATACTTCTGCCATCTAGCAGTGCATGCTTGCATGCTCAGTCGTGTCCGACACTTTGTGACCCCATGGACTGCAGCCTGCCAGGCTCCTCTGTCCAAGGAATTTCCCAGGCAAGAATACTGGAGTGGGTAGCCATTTCCTCCTCCAGGGGATCTTCCCAACCCAGGAACCGAACCCGCATCTCCTGAGTCTCCTGTATTGGCAGGCGGATGGATTCTTGACCACTGAGCCACCAGGGAAGATCCACATCTAGCAATTAGTACACCTTAACTGCAGGAAGAAGATAAGCATCCTTTCAAAGACCTCTTGAATATTCAAACTAAAAACTTAAAAGTTTTAAAATACTTTCAGAGATGAGAGAAAACAGGCCTAAAGATAGGAAATGTTCAAATTAGAATTCATGAAGTATTCTGGGGCTAGTATTCTGGGGCTAGTGGTCTGTGGAAGAGCAAAGGTCCAGAGACTGGAGTGGTATGATGTGTTTGGGGAAAGCTGAGGGGCAATGAATTAGAAATGACTCGTGAATATATCTGCTCTGTTCAGGATTTCTCCTTTCACAGCATACATCAACACTAGATTAAGCAAGGAGCTTTTACTATTGACCAGTCACTAGCATATGGAACTAGTCTTGTTCAACTGGAACTCACATTAAAAATTATATCCATGTTGTCACTGACAAGACACACTGACAATAGAAAACAGCATATGGATTCAATGCAGCGTTATTTGTACTAGCAAAGGACTGGAAAGAAACCAAATGTGCACAAATTAGGGACTGCTTGAATAAACTATGGTACAACCACACAATGGGCATCATATGGCTATTTAAGAAAATACAAGAATGAGGGAGACTTCTATATAATGATAGGATTGATCTCTACCATCTCTTATTTTGAGAAAAGCAGGAGTAAACAATGCTTGTATGCTACGTTTTGAGTAGCCAACACTAATGGGAAACACACATATATACAGCCACTTATACTTTCAAAGAGAAACAAAGGTTGGAGTAGAACAATAACTAATAAAGATGTTTATCAATAGCGGGAGGGAGGGCCAGGTTAGAAGAGAAGGGTGGTCTTGAGACTTCCTTAATATACCCTTGTTATATATTTGACTTTGAAATAAAATTAACAAAAAAGGAGAAAACCTTAAAAGTAGAAAGCAAACTGAAACAACCTTAACTTTATACTACATTGGTGACAAACCCATACAGAGAAAAGAATTATTTCAACTTGACTTTGAAATACAGAATTTTGACTGCACACCCCTACTTGGATATATTCTCAGGACATAGAGAAATATAAGCAAATTCTAAACAGCATTTCCTCTGGGGGCAAACAGCATTGGGGGCAGGAGGAGAACGGGACAACAGAGGATGAGATAGCGGGATGGCATCACCAACTCGATGGACGTGAGTTTGAGTGAACTCCGGGAGTTAGTGATGGACAGGAGGCCTGGCGTGCTGTGATTCATGGGGTCGCAAAGAGTCGGACACGAATGAGTGACTGAACTGATCTGAAACAGCATTTAGTAGTTTTATTGTTAAAAGTAATACTAGTATATTATTTTAGAACAATTCACAAGAGTCTTCTCCAACACCACAGTTCAAAAACATCAATTCTTTGGTGCTCAGCTTTCTTCACAGTCCAACTCTCACATCCACACATGACCACTGGAAAAACCATAGCCTTGACTAGACAGACCTTTGTGGACAAAGTAATATCTCTGCTTTTTAATATGCTGTCTAGGTTGGTCATAACTTTCCTTCCAAGGAGTAAGCGTCTTTTAATTTCATGGCTACAATCACCATATGCAGTGATTTTGGAGCCCAAAAAAATAGTCAAAAACGGTTTCCACTGTTTCCCCGTCTATTTGCCATGAGTGATGGGACCAGATGCCATGATCTTCGTTTTCTGAATGTTGAGCTTTAAGCCAACTTTTTCACTCTCCTCTTTCACTTTCATCAAGAGGCTCTGTAGTCCCTCTTCACTTTCTGGCATAACGGTGGTGTCATCTGCATATCTGAGGTTATTGATATTTCTCCCGGCAATCTTGATTCCAGCTTGTGCTTCTTCCAGCCCAGCGTTTCTCATGATGTACTCTGCATAGAAGTTAAATAAGCATGGTGACAATACACAGCCTTGACATACTCCTTTTCCTAGTTGGAACCAGTCTGTTGTTCCATGTCCAGTTCTAACTGTTGGTTCCTGACCTGCATATAGGTTTCTCAAGGGGCAGTTCAGGTGGTCTGGTATTCCTATCTCTTTCAGAATTTTCCACAGTTGATTGTGATCCACACAGTCAAAGGCTTTGGCATAGTCAATAAAGCAGAAATAGATGTTTTTCTGGAACTCTCTTGCTTTTTCCATGATCCAGTGGATGTTGGCAATTTGATCTCTGGTTCCTCTGCCTTTTCTAAAACCAGCTTGAACATCAGGAAGTTCATGGTTCATGTATCGCTGAAGCCTGGCTTGGAGAATTTTGAGCATTACTTTACTAGCGTGTGAGATGAGTGCAATTGTGTGGTAGTTTGAGCATTCTTTGGCATTGCCTTTCTTTGGGGTTGGAATGAAAACTGACCTCTTCCAGTCCTGTGGCCACTGCTGAGTTTTCCAAATTTTCTGGCATATTGAGTGCAGCACTTTCACAGCATCATCGTTCAGGATTTGAAATAGCTCAACTGGAATTCCATCACCTCTACTAACTTTGTTCGTAGTGATGCTTTCTAAGGCCCACTTGACTTCACATTCCAGGATATCTGGCTCTAGGTGAGTGATCACACCATCGTGATTATCTGGGTCCTGAAGCTCTTTTTTGTACAGTTCTTCTGTGTATTCTTGCCACCTCGTCTTAATATCTTCTGCTTCTGTTAGGTCCATACCATTTCTGTCCTTTATTGAGCCCATCTTTGCATGAAATGTTCCCTTGGTATCTCTAATTTTCTTGAAGAGATCTCTAGTCTTTCCCATTCTATTGTTTTCCTCTATTTCTTTGCATTGATTGCTGAGGAAGGCTTTCTTATCTCTCCTTGCTATTCTTTGGAACTCTGCATTCAGATGCTTATATCTTTCCTTTTCTTCTTTGCTTTTCACTTCTGTTGTTTTCTCAGCTATTTGTAAGGCCTCCTCAGACAGCCATTTTGCTTTTTTGCATTTCTTTTCCATGGGGATGGTCTTGATCCATGTCTCCTGTACAATGTCACGAACCTCTGTCCACAGTTCATCAGGCACTCTATCAGATCTAGTCCCTTAAATCTATTTCTCACTTCCACTATATAGTCATAAGGGATTTGATTTAGGTCATACCTGAATGGTCTAGTGGTTTTCCCTACTTTCTTCAATTTCAGTCTGAATTTGACAATAAGGCATTCATGATCTTAGCCACAGTCAGCTCCCAGTCTTGTTATTGCTGACTGTATAGAGCTTCTCCATCTTTGGCTGCAAAGAATATAATCAGTCTGATTTTGGTGTTGACCATCTGGTGATGTCCATGTATAGAGTCTTCTCTTGTGTTATTGGAAGAGGCTGTTTGCTATGACCAGTGTGTTCTCTTGGCAAAACTCTATTAGCTTTTGCCCTGCTTCATTCCATAGTCGAGAGTCCCTTGGACTGCAAGGAGGTCCAACCAGTCCATCCTAAAGGAGATCAGTCCTGGGTGTTCATTGGAAGGACTGATGCTGAAGCTGAAACTCCAATCCTTTGGCTACCTCATGTGAAGAGCTGACTCATTGGAAAAAACCCTGATGCTGGGAGGGATTGGGGGCAGAAGGAGAAGGGGACAACAGAAGATGAGATGGCTGGATGGCATCACCGACTCGATGGATGTGAGTCTGAGTGAACTCCATGAGTTGGTGATGGACAGGGAGGCCTGGCGTGCCGCGATTCATGGGGTTGCAAAGAGTTGGACATGACTAAGCGACTGAATTGATCTGAACTGATGTCAATTCTAAGGACCAAAATGCTCAAAATAAGAGAAAGGAGATAGAAGTATAAATTCAAAGAAGTTAAGTAAAAATCCTGTTATCTTAAATTTGAATTGGAAATATCACTATAACTCATTTTTTAAATTTTATTTTTAATTGGAAGATAATTACTTTATAATATTCTCTTTGCTTCTGCCATATAACAGTGTGAATCAATCATAAGTATACATATATCCCCTCCCTCTTGAAATTGCCCCCCACCTCCCACCCTATCCCATCCCTCTAGGTAGTCACAGAGCAGCAGATTTGAGTTCCTGGTGTCATACAGCAAATTCCCACTGGCTATCCATTTTACATATGGTAATGTATATGTTTCAGTGCTACTCTCAATTCATCCCACCCTCTCCTATCTGCTGTGTCCAGAGTCTGCTCTCTATGTCTGTGTCTCTATCCCTGCCCTGTAGTTAGGTACCATCCTTCTAGATTTCATATGCGTCAGTATATGATATTTGTTTTTCTCTTTCTGACTTACTTCACTCTGTATAACAGGCTCTAGGTTCATCCACCTCATTAGAACTGACTCAGATGCATTTTTTATGACTGAGTAATATTCCATCATATACATGTACCACAACTTCTTTATCCATTCATCTGTTGACGGACATCTAGGTTGCTTCCATGTCCTGGCTATTGTAAGTAGTGCTGCTATGAACATTGGGGCTTATGTGTCTTTTTGAATTATGGTTTTCTCAGGGTACCTGCCCAGTAGTGGGATTGCCGGATCATAGCGTAGTTTTATTCTAGCCTGACTACTGAAAAGACCTAGAAGCAATGTTCATCAAATAGCAATAAGCAACCTGACAAATTTCTGGAGAAGGAAATGGCAACCCACTCCAGTATTCTTGACTGGGAAATCCCATGCACAGAGGAGCTTGGTGGGCCACAGTCCATGGTGTCGCAAGAGTCAGATATGACCTAGTGACTAAACAACACACAACACAAATTGTAATCTCTGAAAATCATTTCCCACTAAATAAAACCAGGACTCCTTAGAGAAGTGACTCCCTCCAGGTCCCGGGCAGGAGCTGCACTAGATGCACTTGGCATGTCTGTCTGCTTGTGCTAGAAAACAAGTACGTTATCAGTAGCTACTGTGGTCATGTCAGAAGGCCTCAGAAGTCAACTTTAATGGGGCTCCCATTGGCCTAATATGGAACAATTTGGGTATTCAAGGGAAAAGTCACTGTGATTTATTGAAGCATATCAAATATATAAAAGTCCATGAATTCATAATGAGATAATAAAAACACATTAGTCACCATTGGAGCTTCCTAGGACACCAAATCATTCTGAAAATTGATAAGTAAAAGGCAAGAGCCAGGTACTTGTCCTAAGCTTTCCTATAAGAACTGTACTTCAGGATAACCATAGAGTTGATGTGGGAAATTTCTTCCTTAATATAATTGTAGCTTAAAAATACAATTCAGTGGTTAGAACAATGCCACACCCCCGACAGTTGCACTTTGACTCCATGGGTATGCCCTTATGCCCTTGTTTTAATTTTTTTTAATGATTTTTATTATAAAGCAAAACATATAAGGAAACTACACAGATGTGTGGCTTAATGAATTCAACATTTTTATAACCATTATCAGATTAAGAACTATGTAGATTTTTATTGGCTACCCAAGAAGCCACTCCATGTGCACTGTCCAGATCACAAGCCTCCTCCTTTCCTATAATATTTAACTATGACTTTTATAGTTCCTTGTCTTAAAAAAAGTTTTACTATCTTAATGTGCATCCCTATATTTTCATCTTGCCTATTTTAAAAATTAGATCTATTTTTAACTCTCTTTTAATCTACAGCTTCTCCTCCATCCCTCGCTTTTCCTTATCATTTATCTGTTGAAACACACAGGCACTTTGACTAATAGCATTTCCCAGTCTGGATTTTGCTGGTGGTATGCCAATCAGTCGGTATCTTAATGAACTGACCTTTGCTTTTCTCACTTTCCTCCCCTCTTGCTGGGGCCGGCATGCAGCTGCAGGAGCTCTGTAGGAGCTTTCCTCAGTCCACACTCCAGCATGACTGATGGAAAAGCCAGCTCCCCTGCTTCCAGCTGCTCCCAGCTAAGGCTCCATCTGGTTGTTTAGGTGGTTAGCTGATATCTGGAGCTCATCGATGTGCTGCCAGTATCCACCTCAGTATTTTCCTTCCTCTTCATGGGACACGCATTTTGACTCCTGAGATGGGGAAAAGTAGAAACTGAAGCATTAAGAGTTTCATTGCACTTTAAGGTTCACGGAACCTCATTATTTCCTAGCGGTGCATTTGGGGGACTGAGCAATGTACGAAGCCCCAGCTGAGTTCCTAAATATGGGCCAGGCTGGTTAGCATCCTAAGTGTTCAGTATCTTTTAAAGATATCTTGTATGTTTAAATATACTTTGTAAAGCTTAAAAGAAAAAAATCATAAATGTAACCATATTTCAGTCACACTCTGTGTTGCACTGGGGTTTTGTAGGCCTACCTTGATGTCTAATCAAATATTATACCATCGTTTGTATGAGAAGCTAAATGCCAAATTCCAAACATGCCACTTAGAAAATGTAGGAATGGATCCCTTTTATAAATGTAAAGGTTGCCTGAATGGTCAATTATGAGATTTTAGATTCTGGTTTATGCAAGCTGGAATCTGAAATTATCTTCCTGAGGTCTTTTCCTAAGGAAGGCTTACATATTCTTACCCTTCAGCATCTCCTCAAATGACTTAAAACATCACTTCTTTGTCTATATTCAAATATCAGAAAATAATGATTCTCTTTCTGTGATGTAAAAGGAAGACCAAGATTCTTGCTTCAGGAACTAATGCCCCAAATTCTGACTACCACAGAGCAAGTCATAATACTCACCAACTCTCTAAAAACTAGAAGCCAGCACTGTTATTATACACACTGAGCATCTCTCCAGGGGAAACAACCCCTCCCTGCAAACGCTCTAAATTTCCAAGCAATATGTGGAATTATTTAGGACTTAAATGTCAATTGGTGGCAGCTGGGAAATTTTTAGATTTTGAAATGTGATAGTCTCCATTTGCTTGCATCCGGTTAATAGTCTCTGTTTCACTTTAAAAGCATCACATCAAAGACAGAGGCAAAATGTAATAATAAAAAAAGATTGATTTCATTCTGGGGCCCCATGGTAATGATTCTTTAGTTTCTTTGACTCATTACAAATTAAATTGGGTCCGAGAACACCAACTCATTTTTAAGGCCTTTCAAGTAAGCCAAATAAGGGTATTCAGCCAAGACTCCTTCATATTCACATTTCTAGGACACCCTGATTTGATAATATATGTTCCATACAATGCAGTAACGGTTAAACCAGGGGTCTATAGACACTTGAGCCTCATGTAACAGAGCTGCAATTTAAGGCAGCATGGCCTTTGAGCGCTAAAGCAACAGCACCTGCTATCTTATTTTAATAAGACCCAGGAGATGCTCTGGAGGTTTCTATTTCACTAAATTTTCACTTCATGTTCTAGCTTTGTTTAATATTCTTATAATGGGAGGAGAGAGCAAAAGGCTTTAGCAATGCTGTGAAGATTCAAAATGTGGTATGGAAATACCAGAGAGTCCAAGAGAAAATGTTATGATGGAAAGATAAATGTTATGCTCTCCCTACCTTAGTGTGTTATTATAAGAAATAATACAAAAGCATAGATAGTTAAAAGACAATTTGGCCAGTGTATTTAATAATCTCATGCACGCATTGAAAGAAAAATATTTAGAAACTTAAATAAATTACATATTTTGTGGTCAACAGAGGTGACATGATGATATATACATATATATATATATATATATATATATATATATCTAAAGAAGACTTCAAAACTAGAATTTTATAATTTAGTAATTATACAGAAATGGAGCAAAAAGTGTAGCTTTTCTAAAAGACATTTACAAATGTTGCACATAACAATTAAAAATGCACATTTATATCAAGTACATAGGGAATAATTATTTAAAAATTGATGCTGCAATAGGTAATTGCAAGTCTCAGAACACACCAAAGTATCAATATCCTACTGACATCATGGGAAAGAATAATAAAAACAACTCTAAAACACACAATGGAAATGAAAAACAGTTTTAAATGACTCACTGGCCAAAAGGAAGAAATCATAATGGAAATTATCCAATGCACAAAACTGAAAGTGAAAGCACTACATATCACAAACCAGGAGGATACAGCTAAAGCAGTTGTGTTAGTTGCTCAGTTGTGTCTGACTCTTTGTGACTCCATGGACTATAGCCCGCTAGGCTCTTCTGTCCTTGGGATTTCCCAGGCAAGAGTACTGGAGTGGGTTGTCACGCCCTCTTCAGGGGATCTTCCTGACCCAGGGATTGAACACACATTGGCAGGTGGATTCTTTACTGCTGAGCCACCGAGGAAGCCCTACTAAAGCAGCAGTTCAAGTAAATTTATTCCACAGATACTAATCTCAGAAAGGAAGATGTAAAATAATTAGTGAACATGTTGTACAACTCAAAAAGTTAGAAAGCTAAGAAAGTAATAAAGATTGTAGAGGTTAGTAAAACAATTTTTAAAAATATAGTAAAGATGTACAACAAAACTAAAAGCTTATACTCTGGGAAGACTAATAAACTTTAGGAATAGACTTGGCAGGAAGTTTGATCTCAAGCACATAGCTGATTTTGTCCTCAGGACATTTTATGATATCTGTCAAGGCTGTGAAAGGCAATATAAAACTCACTATATAAAGATTAGAGTTTGGGACCTGCCCAGAACAGTGTCCCAAGAATATATATCATGAATATATTTAATCAGATAGAGGAAAAAATGGAGAAGACAGATTAAAAAAGGGAGAATTTCACCAGGGTTGAAACACACACACACTCCTTTAAATGACAATTATAAAATTGAAAAATATAGTATTTGAAATTAAAGGATATAAAGGTAGGGAAAATATTATATTCAAATTTGTAATACTGAATATAATACAAAATATTGTATTCTATTATATTATATTCAAATGACATGATTGGATTCTCTGCATATAAGGAACTAGTAAGAGATATGAGCAATGTTGTTAGGTAAAAGATTTAATAAAAATATGTGTTGCATTCCTATACACAAGAAGCAGATAAAATATATGAAATAAAATGAAACAAAATTTTTATAATATAATTTAATTTTATTTATTTATATTATAAT
Organism: Bos taurus; assembly: GCF_002263795.3. NCBI lineage: Eukaryota > Metazoa > Chordata > Mammalia > Artiodactyla > Bovidae > Bos > Bos taurus. The sequence continues at coordinate 2,379,648 of NC_037357.1, forward strand.
ATAATTTAATTTTATAATATAATATAATATATTATAATTTTGTTTAATTTCACATGCCAACTTGACTGGGCTAAGGAATGACCAGATAACTGGTAAAACATTATTTTTGGGTGAGACTATGAGGGTGCTGCCAGAAGAGATTAGCATTTGAATCAGTAGTCTGAGTAAAGCAATCTGCTGTCACCCAATGTGGGTGGGCATTTTCCAATTTGTTGAGGGCCCAAATAGAACAAAAATGCAAAAAAAAAAAAAAAAGAACAAATTATTTTTTTCTTGAACTGGATATCCATTTATTTTTCCTGCCCTCGGACATCAGAGCTCCTGGATCTTGGGCCTTCAGACTCTGGGACTTGTACCAGCAGCCATCTTTTTCTCAGGTCTTTGACTGAGACTGAATTATACCACTGGCTGTCCTGGCTCTCCAGTTTGCAGACAGAAGACTGTGGGACTTCTCAGCCTCCATAACCATGAGAGCCAATTCCTATAACAAATCTCCTTTTGAAAGTGAAGTGAATGAGTTAGTTACTCAGTCATGTGCTACTCTGCCACCCCACAGACTAGCTTGTCAGGCTCCTCAGTCATGGGATTTCCCAGGCAAGAATACTGGAGTGGGTTGCCATTTCCTTCTCCAGGGGATCTCCCGACCTAGGGATTGAATCCAAGTCTCCTGCATTGGCACGTGGATTCTTTACCACCGAGCCACCAGGGAAGCATATCTGTATCTACATATATAGATAGATATAGATACAGATATAGCTATATCCTATTATTTCTATTTCTTTGGTGAGCCCTGACTAATACAGTACCTAGAAATAAATCAAACAAAATATGTACAAAACTTTGGGGGCAAGGGGAAATAATAAAACTTTACTGAAAAACAAAAGAAGGACATTAAAAGAGAATACTATACCATGTCTGGCTTCCCCAGTGGCTCAGCAGTAAAGAATCTGCCTGCAGTGCAGGAGCCACTGGAGACGTGGGTTCAATCTCTAGGTCAGGAAGATCCCCTGGAGGAAGGAATGTCAAAACACTCCAGTATTCTTGCTTGGAGAATCCAATGGACAGAGGAGCCTGGTGGGCTACAGTCCACAGGGTTGCACAGAGTCAGACACGACTGAAGGGACTTAGCATGCATGCATGCATACCATGTCCATGCACCTATGATCACCTAATCTATGACAAAGGAGGCAAGAATATACAATGGAGAAGATGGTCTCTTCAATAAGTGGTGCTGAGAAAACTGGACAGCTACATGTGAAAGAATGAAATTAAAACATTTTCACAGACCATATTAAAAAATAAACTCAAAATGGATTAAAGACTTAAATGGAGGACCAGAAACTATAAAACTCCTAGAAGAAAACCTAAGCAGAACACTCTTTGACATAAATCACAGCAATATTTTTTTGGATCTGTCTCCCAAGGCAAAGGAAACAAAAACAAAAATAAATAAATGGAGCCTCATTAAACCTAAAAGCATAAAATCACTTATATGTAGAATCTAAAACATAAAATAAACTCATGAATATAACAAAAAAAGAAACATACTCACAGATACAGAAAACAAACTAGTGGTTACCCCTGGGAAGCGCGAACAGGGAAGGGTCATGATAGGAGTAGAGGATTAAGAGGTAGAAACTGAAATATGAAATATATGTTACAAGGATATATTGTACAGCACAGGAAATACAGCCAATGTTTTATAATAACTATAAATGGAGTATAATCTATAAAATTTTGAAACAATATGCTGTACATCTATAAAAGAATATTGTTTATAGCTACAGTCTTAAGTGTTAAAAGTACAACAGCATACATAAGAAAGATGAACACTGAATTCAGGGTCCTGGGCCACTGTTGAGACTCATCCACACTGTATGCCAGGGAACTGGATTCCAGGGAGAGGCATTACAGACCAAAAGGGAGGAAGAAGAATCCAGGGGCTTCCATTGTACCTATAATGTCTAATTTCTCAAAAAGAAGTAAATAAACAGAAATGAAGGAAGCAAAGCAGAATGTAAAGATTTACTAGAACTGGGTGGTGGGCACATAGGTGTCTATGAGGTTTTTCTCTGTATCCTTGCAATTTGTCAAAACAAAACATGAATGGGCACGAAGGAGGCAATCACTCAGCAGCACAGTTGCTAAAAACAGAGCCAAACTGTGAGCCACACAGAACGAAAGAGCAACAGTGAGATGGGGAGCACCCATCCTTGATTGAATTAATTACAAGAGATATTTTCCCTTGATATTCTTCCAGGAACTTTGTCCATTTTATTCTTCCTATGCATACTACACTCCTACAGACCTCCCCTTACTTCCCAGAGGAACCCAGATGTTTCCAGCTTTGGTGTTCCCAAGACCTCCCTCCTTTTGGCCTCATCCTTCCTTTCAATTGTTAGAAAAAAAGTACTTTGAGCCTCCATTCCAAGTACTGCTAGCAGTCCCTTGGTCCTTCCCACAGCTAATACTTATCTCACTCTTAATTACGTGTCTGGTGGTGGTCCAAACATTTCACAACCATTGTCTCATTTAATCTGTGAATACAGCAAGCTTAAAATAAGCATCTATTGAAAATAATATACACTAAGAGTGGCACAGAAGTTCTTTTTGTTCCCACTTTCAAGATGAGGAAACTGAGGCTAAAGAGGTTAGTTGAATCCCTCAAGGCCACACTGTTAATAAGTAGCGGTGGTCCCCACTTGGTCTAATCTCAGAACTCTGAGATTTTATTTCCACTAAGCTCTTGATCTCAGGAACATCTTGCCTTCTCTGGTCATTTTTTTCTTTTTCCCATGTAGATCTAATTAAAGCGTTCAGCTCTTTTTCCATTCATCTCCCCTAAACACCACTATCAAAGGATCTTACATGTAGAAGAAGCCTTTTGAAAGGAGGGCAGCACATTACTGAAATATAATAAACAACTTAAAACTGAATATTACACACGCCTGTCCGCTCCCATTTTGATATCGAATTGTCCAACTTCCTTCCTCATGTTTCCTACTGTCCTGTCTTACTTCTCCTTGCTCTTCCCTATCCCTTCTCTCAGTATTTGCATCTTCCTTTTGCCTTACATCATCATCTGATTACTATTTTTTAAAGTCAACCTTTAGGATAATGATAAACTGAATCCTTCCTTTGTCTTATTCTCCTCTTTCCAACAATGCCCAGGGCTGGAGTGAGAGATATGGAGTTCACCATTCAAACTCAAATATGCCATCAAGACACTTTCCAAAACAAAGAAGCATCTCCCTGGATGTGAATAATGCCCTTTCTTGTGATGTAAAAATGTCCGTAGTTGGTTCTTGTTTAAAATAGAAAGATTTTCTTTATCTTCTCACCACACTGATGCCTCTGAGATTTATTACCCTGTTTATTTCATATGATTTGCATCACTTGATTTTATATACCCCGTTTGAAAGTCTGACATTAAACAACAGTTTTCTCAAAATAAAGCAGATGCCTTAAAACCACTGAACCAGCTGCCTGACTAGTGTTATAGCTTGAATTCTGTGCCCCACCCCCCACAATTCATATGCTGAAGTCTCAACACTTAGTACCTCAGTATATAAGGTACTTATTTGGAGACAAGGTCTTTTATTAAAAATTTATTTTACTGAAATACAGTTGATTTACAATGTCATGTTAATTTCTACTGTACAGCAAAGTGATTCAGTCATACGCATATATACATTCTTTTTCATATTCTTTTCCATGATGGTTTATTACAGGATATTGAATATAGTTCTCTATGCTATAGAGTAGGACCTTGTTGTTTATGCATTCTCTATATAATGGTTTGTATCTTCTAGTCCCAAATTCCCAATCCAGCCCCCCTCACCCCCGACCCTTGGCAACCACAAGTCTGATCTCTGTGTCTGTTTCTGTTTTGTAAGTAAGTTCATTTGTGTCACAGTGTAGATTCCAAATGTAAGTGATATCATATAGCACTTGTCTTTCTCTTTATGACTTACTTCACTTAGTATGATAATCACTAGGTCTATCCACATTGCTGCAAACGGCAATATTTCATTCTTTTTAAAGGCTGAGTAGTATTCCATTGCATATATGTACCACATCTTTAACCATTCATCTGTCAATGGACACTTAGTTTGTTTCCATATCTTGGCTATTATAAATACTGTTGCAATGAACATTGGGGTCCGTGTATCTTTTTGAATTATAGTTTTGTCCAGATATACACCCTGGACCCAGGAGTGGGATTGCTGAAACATATGGTAACTCTATTTTTAGTTTTTTGATGAACCTCCAAGCTGTTTTCCATAGTGACTATACTAATCTACATCCTTACCAACAGTTGAGGAGGGCTCCCTTTTGGAGACAGGGTCTTTATGGAGGTCATTAAGATGGGCTCTAATTCAATCTGACTGGTATCCTTATAAGAAAAGGAGATATTGGACACAGACACAGACAAAAGAAAGACAACATGAAGACACAGAGAAAAGATCACCTACAGGCCAAGAGAGAAACTTGGTAGAGATTGTTCTCACAGCTGTCGGAAGGAAATGACCCTGCCATCAACACCTTGATCTTAGCCTCCTAGCATCCTGAACTTGGAGATAATACATTTCTGTTCTTTAAGCCATCCAGTGTGTGGTACTTGGTGGCAGCCCTAGCAAACCAACACAACTACATAGTACAGATTCTTCAGTTTGCAATTCAGAGACATCCAAAATGTAGTCTCAACTGCTCTCTTCAATCTTCTCTTCCCCTGTAGTTCTGCAACCAAATGAAGCTCTACGCAAACTGTACTACTTGCTGTTTCTGCACTCAGCTCCACGCGTCCCCACATGTGCACCTTTGTTCTGGCTCTGTCCTCTTACTTAGGACAGTCTCTGCCTGTGACCACCTACCTTTCTTTAGGGTCCATCTCAAGGGCCACCTGCTTCATAATGACTGTCCTGAGTCATGCACTGAGATACCCTTTGAGATACAACCAGACAGATCTGGGCTTGAATCTAGCTGCACTGCTTACTAACTGTGTGGCCTTGACAAAACACAACTTCTCAAAGTTATCTATGGGCATGAAAAGATACCACTTCATAAGATAAGCATTGTGAGGATTAAGTGATTGCATGTAAGGCACTTAGCACAATGCTTGGCATAGAGAAAGCATTCTGGAAATGAAAGCTTTTTTTCCTTATTTTGTATTATCTGAATCCCAATGGCATTTTCTGCAAAGCTCCTTTATGCTACTTACCCTCTTCTGTCTTATCTCATTTGTTAGTGGGGTTAATCAATTAAATCACTACTGACTTAAAACACTCACTCACCATATCCTACAGAATCACAAGAGCTAGCGGTCTGTCAGTCCTTGCTGTAACTGAACTAGGTGAGGTCTCTACCCATGAGTAAAATTCAGCCTCAGGCTCCACACCTGCTGATGCCCTTTCATCAGTTCCTTTACCTGCCAACTCTGCAACCCTTTCTCTATTCCCCTATCCCAAGGGACCCCCAGACTTTGGTTTCTTGGAGGTTAACCAACAGGTTTTCACACCAGAGTCACTTTAATAAACTTTATCCCCCATGCCACTGTTGTAAGCTCTGGGACTGGTCATTTTATTTGACCCCTTCCCCCAAGACTCACTTTACTTATGTATACAATTAAGATACTAATACTACTAGCTTAATAGTTTCTTCTGAGGACCAAAGGAAGTCATCTGGAGAAAAGGTGTTTGGTACTACTGAGCTCTCAATAAAAGATGTCATTATCATCACACCTCTTATAATTCTTAATAGATTATAAACCCCCTGAGACAGGAAATATGTGTACATAGTAGACTCTATAAAAGTTTATCAAAGAAAATTTTGAATTTAGATGTAAACAAAACTGAAATGCTTATATCCACATTTATCTTGAAAGAGACCATGTTTCGGTCTAGATGAAATTAGAACAGAAAAGTACAATTTTTTAGATATGAATAAGTCTAAGCTACAATACTAGGTGGTTAACAAGTAAGAGTTGGCATTGTTCAAGGTCATTTTTTGCTATTCATGTGGAAGACTAATAAAATAATGAAAAGTACCAAAGAAACAATTCACTGGCTTCTTTTTTTTTTTAATGCTTCACAAATTTGCATGTCATCCTTGCCAAGGGGCCATGCTATTCTTCTCTGTATCATTCCAATTTCAGTACGTGTGCCGCCGAAGCAAGCACTCGCTGGGTTCTTTTATTCAAGATTCATTTTCATAGCCAGGAGAAAATATGATCACTTGTAATTTTAAGTCTTTTCCAAGGGATCCATGGCCAGATGTGGTAACATGAATTAGCCTCCATTTTTAACGGCCTTTTTTGTTTTGTTTTGTTTTAAATATTTGGCATTGTGAATGCACCTACCCTCTCACAGGGCTTTAAGAGCAAAAAAGTGTTTATGATATAATGGTGCATACAACCTAGGGGAGAAACAGCCAGCATGGTTGATCAGTAGGTAGCATAGGGTCTATGGGCTACAGTGTTTCCAAAGGGGCCCGTGTGAACATCCAAATCCTTGAGATATATTTTTTGACATTTTACAATTTTTAATTGGAGGATGATTGCTTTACAATATTGTGTTGGTTTCTGACATATATCAACACAAATAAGCCATTGGTATATTTATATCCCCTCCCTCCCACCCCCTACCCAATCCCACCCCTCTAGGATGTCACAGAGCACTGTATACCTTTGAGATATGTTTTTAAACACTGGTAAGAAAAAGAAAAATGGCAACAACAAAATGTCATTTCTGTACTCCAAGCAAAGTCTTTCTAGTAATTAATTGGTGGAGATGCCAATGTTCCTTTAAAGCAGACTCTCCCTTTGTTCTGGGGGGAAAAAAACCCCAATTGGACCCTTTAAGTAGACATTAAACAAAGACTGTCTTCTGAAATGGAGATGAGAATCTGATTTCCTCATTTAGGGGTGGTGATGTTAAAGGTACCCTCTATTAGAAGCAGGCTACATCTCTGTGGACCAGGATACTTTGGGAGAAAATGTGTTTCTGGAGGAAGAGGGAGAGGTGACACAATTCCAGTTCCCTGCCTGGTTCTCTGAACTCATTTTGGTCTTCTGCTTAGAGGAGCGAGTCAGAAGTGTACTGCAACTCTTTTCAGAAAAGATTTTATAAGATTCTATGCTTAAGACCCAGATGACAAAATGTAAGAGAGTTGAGGAAAGGACAGTTCTCTTGGCCTTTTCATTTGTTGATTCATTCATTCAAAAAATATTTATTGAGGGACTTACCTGGTGGTCCAGTGGTTAAGACTTCACCTTCCAGTGCAGGGGGTGCGGGTTCAATCCCTGGTCAGGGAACTAAGATCCCACATGCCTCAAAGCCAAAAAACCAAAACATAAAATAGAAACAATGGTGTAACAAATTCAATAAAGACTTTTAAAATGTTCTACATCAAAAAACAATCTTCAAAACAACATTTATTGAAAGCCTGCTTTGCATTGCACTCTGTGCTACATGCTGGAAGAGAGAGTGGTGAACCAGACACTCTCAGTGCCTCTCTTCACATCTCTTGCATTCTACTTTTGTATTATTCATCACTGCTGCCTAACAAATTACCTCAAAACTTAGTGGTTTCTCCATTGCTGCCCTGAAAATTAATTCATCAGTACCATCTTTCTAGATTCCATGTATATGCATCAGTATATGATATTTATATTTCTCTTTCTGACTTACTTCACTCTGTATAATAGGCTCTAGGTTCATCTACGTCATTAGAACTGACTCAAATGCTTTCCTTTTTATGGCTGAGTAGTATTCCATCGTATATATGGTTACCACAGCTTCTTTATCCATTCACCTGTCGATGTACATCTAGGTTGCTTCCATGTTCTAGCTATTATAAATAGTGCTGCAATGAACATTGGGGAGTAACAGACATAGATAACAGGCTTATGGACACAGGGAAAGGGGAGGAGGGAGAGGGTGAGGTGTACGGAAACAGTAACATGGAAACTTACAATACCATGTCTAAAACAGATAGCCAATGGGGATTTGCTGTATGACTCAGGGAACTCAAACATGGGCTCTGTGACAATCTAGAAGGGTGGGATGGGGAGGGAGATGGGAGGGAGGTTCGTGAGGGAGGGGACATGGGTGTACCTATGGCTGATTCTTGTTGATATATGACAGAAAACCACAAAATTCTATAAAGCAATTATCTTTCAATTAAAATTTTTTTTTAATTTACAAAACTGAAAAAAAAACAGTGGTTTAAAACAACGAACATTTATTATCACATAGTTTGTGTGGATCAGAAATCTGATTGTGGCTTAGCTGGATGTCTCTGTCTCGGGTCTCACCGAAGCTGCAGCCAGGCTGTCAGCCAGGGCTGCAGTCACCTTAAGGCTTGACTAGGGAAGGATCGACTTCCAAGCTCTCTCGCATGGCTACTGGCAAGGTTTTAGATACTCCTTGGCTGATGGCCAAAGACAACAGGCCCTTGCCACATAGATCTCTCCATAGGGCAACTCAGAAGTCGGCAGCTGGCTTCCCCCAGAGGGAGGGCTGAGGCAGGAAGGAAGTCATGGTCTTTTTGTAACCTAATCTCAAAAGTTACATCCATCACTTTTGTGACATTCTGCTCATCAGAAGCAAGTCATTAGGTTGAGCCATATGCAATGGTAGGTAGTCACAAAAGGGCACTAATACCTGGAAGCCGGGATCATTGGGAGCCATCTCAGAGACAGCCAATCATAGGTAGGGTCTATCCCCATATCACTGACCTTTGTGAGGGAATCTTTCCTCCTTTTATCTCCAGATTGCTTTTTCTGGTATAACAGAGGAAATCTATTTGGGGGGTGGGGTGGGCAGGTATCATTCATTATCATTCTTTCATTATCAGAATCTATTCAATACCTGAAAACATGGTGATTAAGAAATTTTATAAAAGCAGGAGCCTACAGTACATTTTTAAAAGAAATAAAATGTCCCCAGCCCTGCCAGTAATTCCAATCAATTTCCACAAATATCACTAAAGCACTCTTAGATATATATCTATATAACCATCCACCAAAGATTTCAACATAATAAAAAGCATGTAAAACAGTAATTACAGGACTTCCCTGGTGGTCCAGTGGTTAAGAATCCTTCTGTCATTGCAAAGCACACAGGTTCAACCCCTGGGCCGGGAAGATTCTACGTGCCACAAGACAGCTAAGCCCGCACACTCTAGAGCCCTTGTCCACAGCAAGAGAAGCCACCATAAGGAGAAGCCCAAGTGCCGCAATAGAGAGTAGCTCCTGCTCGCACAACTAAAGAAAAGCCTGCAGCAACAAAGACCCAGCACAGACAAAAAGGTACTTAAAAAATTAAAGTATTTAAAAAATAAAACAATTACTGAATAACTTAACCCTTAAGGACCTCATTAGTGTATATGTTTGCATGTAATACACAATGAAACTATACAATATCACATGCAATTATTTTCCTTCTATACAGCAGCAGTTACATACATCAATGTAAACAATATATTAAAGATTTGTAATTGTTACAATGACATTTAGAAGAATAAAAATAAATCTAGCAGTAAAGGTTTTTAATGTTGCCACATATGGGTCTCTTACAGCAGGTGTAAGAAACACATAGCAAAATTTGGTTGTAATGTTTTCCTGTCAATCTAACAACTATTTGGATAGTGAGAGTGAGAACTACCTATATTTATTTTGTGCTTACCACATTTCTAGTATCTATAACTAGTGCTAATTGACTTTCAGTTCATTCTCTTATAGTTTACAGACAGAAATCAAAGTTATCAGTAAATAATGATCACTTTTGTATTCACTTGGTTCAACAACTAGATGGCTTATTCTGACTCTTGGCTTATAACACTGACTAGAATGTAAGCCATGTTAAACTTAGCTTTCTTGTAAAAATAAAAACACACCATAATTTTGGATGGAAAGCCTAACTATAATAAAAATGTTAATTCTCTTCAAATGAATATATAAATTCAAAGCAATTACAAGTAGAATCCCATAAATTTTTGTACTACTTTGTTTTATAACAGAGTACATGAACTTAAGCCTTCCCTGGTGGCTCAGATGGTAAAGAATCTGCCTGAAATGCAGGAAATCTAGGTTCAGTCTCTGGGTTGGGGAGATCCCCTGGAGGAGGGTATGGCTACCCACTCCAGTATTCTTGCCTGGAGAATTCCATGGACAGACGAGCCTGGCGGGCTACAGTCCATGGAATCTCAAAGAGCCGGACACGACTGAGCAACTAACACACACACACACACACACACACACACATGAGCTTTAGATAGAAAAACAAAAATCTAAGTCTAAACTAATAAAGTTATAAAAAATAGTATGTGAATCTGCATATGCCAAATTTAAATATATCTCGAAGCCACTATAAAGAAAATAGTATGATATCAACATACAAATAGACAAATATTAGGTCAGTGGAACTATTACAGAGACGTTGATATGTGACAAAAGTGGTAATTCAATTCAGTATGAAAGGGGCAATTTATTTAACAAAAAGTCTGGTACAATTGGTTACCCATCTACAAGAAAATTAATTTTATCTCTCTACAATACCCCACTGTTAAGGGTAAATTTATTTAAACTTAAAAACATAAGTTTCAATAACAAAACAAGAAAAATCCCAAGAATTTTTAGACAAATATATGTGTAACTTAGTGGTTTTGAGATCTTTTATTTGAGCTAGAACACCCAGAAACTACAAAGGAAAACTTAAACATATTGACAATGTAATTTTCTTTTTAAACATTTCTATAGAAAAATTCCATAAACAAATTCAAAAGACAGATGATCCGTTGAGAAATACAACTTACAAATACATTTGCCAGATAAAAGGTTAAAATGTATAATACTCAACTAGCTCCTTCAAACTGATAAGACAAAAATACACGGTAGGAAAATGAAGAATATGAAGCGCAAATCCAAATGGTCTTTTTTTAAAATTTAAATTTATTTATTTTAATTAGAGGCTAATTACTTTACAATATTGTATTGGTTTTGCAAGACACCAAATGGTCTTTAACAACAGCAGTTTGAGAATATGTAAATTTAAAAAAATTCTTAAGTTCTTTCTCACCCATTAGATTGGCCAATATTGAAGTACTCACAACTATTCTTGGCAGGATGGGAAGGAAGCATTCATCACACTGCTTACAGTACTGTGACTGTTCATAGTTTTTTGGGAAAGCAATTTAGGAATATATATAAAAACGAAAACCACGCATACCTTTGGTTCCAACAATTCCACTGGTGTGAATGTATCTCAAAGAAATAAAAATAACAGTATAAGGAGATTTACACAATTCCATGAAGAGATGGTAGGATGGCATCACCGACTCGATGGACATGAGTTTGAGCAAGCTCCGGGAGTTGATGATGGACAGGGAAGCCTGGCATGCTGCAGTCCACAGGTCGCAAAGAGTCGGACACGACTGAGCGACTGAACTGAAGTGACTGACACAAATCCATACACAAGGATGTTTACAGCAACATTGCTCCTATCATGGCAAAAAGCTAGTAGCAAAAAGAATGCCCTGTAACAGAGAAATAAGTAAATAAATTATATATCCATACCACGGAATACTGTGCAGACATTCAGAGGAATTAACTAGATCTGTTCCAGTAAACTTGGAGATTCCACCGTTGAATAAGAAAAGCAAGACGCTTCTTCAAAAATGAATAATGGTTTTTAAACCCCTATGTGTATACATGAGTATTTATTTTTAACATAGCTATAACGACCTGAAGAAGGAGATGAAGGATATATACATCCTTTTGTTAGCACTGGTTATGCAATGGAGGGTGACATGCAAATGACCACAATTGTATTTGTATGTAAATACATACAAGAGATGAATGAAAGGATGGTAACCAACATATAAAGCTGGTTACCTCAGCGTGGTGAGATTTCAAGTGATGTTTTACTTTTATTTCTTGTATTTTTCTGTACTTTATTTTTGCACTTTGAATAATAAACATGTTAGTTATCTAATCAGAAAAAGAATAAATCTATTTTCTAAAAGACAATTGGGAAGAAAAAAGTAGTGTTCAATTTTGAACAGCTATGCAGGAATAGATTTGAAACCAGTTAGAAACAGAGAATAATAGGAGAGGATACAGTTTAAAGTTATTGTAGATAAGGGACTGAGAGGACTTGACAATCTGGAGGTCCATACGTGTGCACACACACACCACTTTAAAGCTTTTAACCAGTGGGAGTTTTTTCAGCTTTATTGAGGTATAACCAACAAAAAATTGTATGCATTTAAGGTGTACAACTTCATGTTTGATATATATATACATATATATAGTGAAATGATGACCACAATCAACTAATAACACAACTGTCATTCTACAGTTAAACAATAGTCACCACGCTGTATGTTAAATCTCTAGAACTCATTCATCTTACATTACTGAAACTTTGTATTCTTTGGCCAAGATCACCCCATGGAGAGATGTAGGGAAATTCTTTAGCTGCGTGCTCTATGCTGCTGTTGTTGGTAGCCATGAGGTTTCTGTCTCCTAATATTTGCTAAGTTTTTTCACATCAGCAAAGTAGGCAGGGTTCTGTCATTTTTCTCTTCACTAACAACCTCTTCAGTCCCGAGTCAAACATTTCATCTGCTCAAAGGAGAAAGGGGGGAAGAATTTTTGTTTTTGTTAAGAGAGGTGGGGAATTACAGTAGACATTGCTTTTAGGTAATTTTTGTCAGTTAAGCTACTATATAAATTCTAATGAGTTAGTACTCACATATACATCTCTGGTGGCTCAGATGGTAAAGAATCCTGCAATGTGGGGGACTTGGGTTTGTTCCCTGGGTTGGGAAGATTCCCCTGGAGGAGGGCATGGCAACCCACTCCAGTACTTTTGCCTGGAGAATCCCCATGGACAGAGGAGCCTGGAGGGTTACAGTCCATCGGGTCACAAAGAGTTGAACATGACTGAGTGACTAAGCCCAGCACACATGCATATATGCATGCATGCAGGTTTATAGATAAATGTTGTTTCTGTCCTCTATACAGATATATATTCAAATAAACAAATAAATATCTGTATAAATAAATAAATATTTATTTAGGCACCCAAGACAGCCGTGTCATGGTGGAGAAGTCTGACAGAATGTGGTCCACTGGTGAAGGAAATGGCAAACCACTTCAGTATTCTTGCCTTGAGAACCCCATGAACAGTATGAAAAGGCAAAAAGATAGGACACTGAAAGATTAACTCCCCAGGTCGGTAGGTGCCCAAAATGCTACTGGAGATTAGTGGAGTCATAACTCCAGAAAGAATGCAGGGATGGAGCCAAAGCAAAAACAACACCCAGTTGTGAATGGGACTGGTGATGGAAGCAGGGTTCAATGCTGTAAAGAGCAATATTGCATAGGAACCTGGAATGTTATATCCATGAATCAAGGCAAATTGGAAGTGGTCAAACAGGAGATGACAAGAGTAAACATCGACATTCTAGGAATCAGTGAACTAAGATGGACTGGAATGGGTGAATTTAACTCAGATGACCATAATATCTATGACTGTGGGCAGGAATCCCTTAGAAGAAATGGAGTAGCCATCACAGTCAACAAAAGAGTCTGAAATGCAGTACTTGGATGCAATCTCAAAAATTATAGAATGATCTCTGTTTGTTTCCAAGGCAAACCATTCAATATCATAGTAATCTAAGTCTATGCCCCTTCCATTAACTCTGAAGAAGCTGAAGTTGAACAGTTCTATGAAGACCTACAAGATCTTCTAGAACTAACACCCAAAAAAGATGGCCTTTTCATTATAGGGGACTGGAATGCAAAGTAGGAAGTCAAGAAACACCTGGATTTGGCCTTGAAGTACAGAATGAAGCAGGGCAAAGGCTAATAGAGTTCTGCCAAGAGAACACACTGGTTAGAGCAAACACCCTCTTCCAACAACACAAGAGAAGACTCTACACATGGACATCACCAGATGGCCGACACCGAAATCAGATTGATTATATTCTTTGCAGCCCAAGATGGAGAAGCTCTATACAGTCAGCAAAAACAAGACCGGGAGCTGACTGTGGCTCAGATCATGAACTCCTTTTTGCCAAATTCAGACTGAAATTGAAGAAAGTAGGGAAAACCACTAGACCATTCAGGTATGACCTAAATCAAATTCCTTATGATTATACAGTGGAAGTGAGAAATAGATTTAAGGGACTAGATCTGATAGACAGAATGCCTGATGAACTATGGACGGAGGTTTGTGACACTGTACACGAGACAGGAATCAAGACCATCTCCATGGAAAAGACATGCAAAAAAGCAAAATGGCTGTCTGGGGAGGGCTTACATATAGCTGTGAAAAGAAGAGAAGCGAAAAGCAAAGTTGAAAAGGAAAGATATAAGCATCTGAGCAGAGTTCCAAAGAATAGAAAGGAGAGATAAGAAAGCCCTCCTCAGCAATCAATGCAAAGATGTAGAGGAAAACAATAGAATGGCAAAGACTAGAGATCTCTTCAGGAAAATTAGAGATACCAAGGGAACATTTCATGCAAAGATGGGCTCGATAAAGGACAGAAATGGTATGGACCTAACAGAAGCAGAAGATATTAAGAAGAGGTGGCAAGAATACACAGAAGAACTGTACCAAAAGGATCTTCAGGACCCAGATAATCATGATGGTGTGATCACTCACCTAGAGCCAGACATCCTGGAATGTGAAGTCAAGTGGGCCTTACTACTTACTCACTAAGAACAAAGGTAGTGGAGGTGATGGAATTCCAGTGGAGCTATTTCAAATCCTGAAAGATGTGCTGAAAGAAGTGAAAGTGCTGCACTCAATACACCAGCAAATTTGGAAAACTCAGCAGTGGCCACAGGACTGGAAAAGGTCAGTTTTCATTCCAATCTCAAAGAAAGGCAATGCCAAAAAATGCTCAAACTACTGCACAATTGTACTCATCTCACATGCTAGTAAAGTAATGCTCAAAATTCTCCAATCCAGGCTTCAGCAGTATGTGAACCGTGAACTTCCAGATGTTCAAGCTGGTTTTAGAAAAGGCAGAGGAACCACAGATCAAATTGCCAACATCCGCTAGATCATCAAAAAAGCAAGAGAGTTCCAGAAAAACATCTATTTCTGCTTTATTGACTATGCCAAAGCCTTTGACTGTGTGGGTCACAATCAACTGTGGAAAATTCTGAAAGAGATGGGAATACCAGACCACCAGACCTGCCTCTTGAGAAACCTATATGCATGTCAGGAAGCAACAGTTAGAACTGGACATGGAACAACAGACTGGTTCCAAATAGGAAAAGGAGTACATCAAGGCTGTATATTATCACCCTGCTTATTTAACTTCTATGCAGAGTACATCATGAGCAACGCTGGGCTGGAAGAAGCACAAGCTGGAATCAAGATGGCTGGGAGAAATATCAATAACCTCAGATATGCAGATGACACTACCCTTATGGCAGAAAGTGAAGAAGAACTAAAGACCCTCTTGATGAAAGTAAAAGAGGAGAGTGAAAAAGTTGGCTTAAAGCTCAACATTCAGAAAACGAAGATCATGGCATCTGGTACCATCACTTCATGGCAAATAGATGGGGAAACAGTGGAAACAGTGGCTGACTTAGTTTTTGGGGGCTCCAAAATCACTGCAGATGGTGACTGCAGCCATGAAATTAAAAGACGCTTACTCCTTGGAAGGAAAGTTATGACCAATCTAGACAGCATATTTAAAAGTAGAGACATTACTTTGCCAAGAAAGGTCCATCTAGTCAAGGCTATGGTTTTTCCAGTGGTCACGTATGGATGTGAGAGTTGGACTATAAAGAAAGCTGAGCACTGAAGAATTGATGGTTTTGAACTGTAGTGTTGGAGAAGACTCTTGAGAGTCCCTTGGACTGCAAGAAGATCCATCCAGTCCATCTTAAAGGAGATCAGTCCTGGGTGTTCATTCGAAGGACTGATGTTGAAGCTGAAACTCCAATACTTTGGCCACCTGATGCGAAGAGCTGACTCATTGGAAAAGACCCTGATGCTGGGAAACATTGAGGGCAGGAGGAGAAGGGGACAACAGAGGATGAGATGGTTGGATGGCATCACCTACTCGATGGACATGGGTTTGGGTAAACTCTGGGAGTTGGTGATGGACAGGGAGGCCTGGCGTGCTGCAGTTCATGGGGTCGCATGAGTTGGACATGACTGAGCAACTGAACTAAACTGAAATATTTATTCAGATACCTATTTAAATACCTTAATATTTAAATAGATACCTATTTATTTATACCTTCCCTTGTTGAAGAAATGATTTTAAATGGCTATTAAATAGATAACATTTTGTACTTTCAAGAGAGTGACATCTTAAAAAATAAGTTCTTGCAGCCTTTACTTTCAGGCCATGTCTGTCTGTCTCTAAGGACCAGGAAATAGCATCATCAATCTGGTGACTTTGGCTACAAAGAGTCTTACAAGAATCGTTCCAATCTATCACTGTACAAATGATCCTGAAGATGGTCAAACGGCCCCAAACCCCTTGTGCCGAAGTTCAGTCAATAAGTGCTTGTTGAACTGAATGTTACAGTGGATGTAAGCAGACACCGAACAACTCCCATTTCAAAAACAGGTCTAAAAGAAGATAATAATTCCTAAAGTGCTCTCAAGTCAGGCAATCACGGTCACAGCTGAAGTGAGACCACACGGACGCAAATTCTGTCAATTTCCAGCAAAACTTTTGCTTTTGCCCAGCATACCATTCCATATCCCCACTGGCACCAGCTTCTTCATCATGAAGGCAGCTTGGTATAGTGGAGCCACAGAGGCCTGAATTCAAAGCCTGTCTCCAACCCTGACCAGACATTGATTAGCTGTGTGGCCTCAAATGAGCAATTAGTCTCTTGAGGCCTTGGTCTCCTCATCTGCAAAATAGAAACAGTAATACCTGGATCACAAATTTCATTGAGGGCTAAGTGCAAAGTTCTTGGCTCTGATTAATATTAATTCTTTCTTTCCCCCCTTCTCTGTCTTGAGAAATCCTACTTATTCATCAAGGTCCACAAAAAAAAAAAAAAAATCACCTCTTTCGTGACACTTTGCCTCACCTTCTCTACAGAATTAATTATTGCCTCCTCTGCATATTCACAATACTCTGATCAGACCCCTTTTAGACTACTTACCACATTGCATAGTTTTCATATCTGTCTCAATAAATTAGAGGCTTTTTGAGGGCATAGCCTGTATCATATTCACTTTAACATGCCCCAATATCTTGCAACAGGGCCAGTGCCTGGCACATAATAAATGCTCAATAAATATTTGCAGGATGAGTTTCAGCTATAAGCAAAGAAATATCAGTTCAATAGTTCGAATATCATGGTATCATGACCTAGTTAAGTGTGATACTTTGGGGGTTTTTGTTTGCTTTTGCATCATTCATCTACAGAATTCTCAGAGGGTAAATATACCTCTTGGCAAAAAAGGAACCAGTCTGTCTACTTTATTTAGACTTTCAAAAGGCCTTTGACAACCAGGCACAATTCCAAGGGAAACATTTCCTGCAGGTGGAGAGCCGCCTCTGCAGCCAGTCCACCTCTATGTGCTGAAATCTTTCTCTTTTCAGGGCCATCTTTGGTCTCACGTCCTTCAGGAAGCCTCTTCTGATTCCTCCAACCTCCCTCAAAAACAGTGGGGGCATTCTGTCTCGCCTGTCTTGTGGAACACAGAACAGTTTGCTTTGTGTATATGCAGCTCCTTGATTATATGTCCAATTTCCCCTACCAAGCAAAAGCAAGTGGGAGGAACTGAATCTAACAACCCTGGTAACCCTGCAGTCCCTACTACAGAGCTGTATACGTCATAGGCTTATAATATACAATCAATGAATTGAATACAGTGCCATTCTGAGTGGGAGAGATTGCATGTAAGAGCCCTGCTATTATGGTCAAAGGAACATAGATACCAGAGAAGCGGAAGAAGGAAGGAAGGAAACCAGCTTTTGCCAAAGGTCTGATCCTTAAGCACTTTTTTACACAGGGAGGAAAAATTGATTTGCTCATATACTGCGTGCTAGGCTTTGTGCTATGTGTTTTGACATACATAGTCTCATCTGGTGTCCCCAGTAAGAAAGAGGAGCAGTCTTACCTCCCCCCATTTGTTTCTTTCAACAGATGTGTATATTCAGCACCTTTTAAAATTTCATACCCATCATTAAGGAAAAGGCACAGAATCACAAGATATGTGGGAAAGATATCTATGTAAACAATCACAATACAGAGCAATACAAAAATATTTCATAAAAGGCCTTTGAAAAGATTCCACATTTAAGGAATCTTTTTAAAAGCCTAATATGTTTGTTTCCAAATAGGAAAAGGAGTTCGTCAAGGCTGTATATTGTCACCCTGCTTATTTAACTTAGATGCAGAGTACATCATGAGAAATGCTGGGCTGGAAGAAACACAAGCTGGAATCAAGACTGGCGGGAGAAATATCAATAACCTCAGATATGCAGATGACACCACCCTTATGCAGAAAGTGAAGAGGAACTCAAAAGCCTCTTGATGAAAGTGAAAGTGGAGAGTGAAAAAGTTGGCTTAAAGCTCAACATTCAGAAAACGAGATCATGGCATCTGGTCCCATCACTTCATCGGAAATAGATGGGGAAACAGGGGAAACCGTGGCAGACTTTATTTTTTGGGCTCCAAAATCACTGCAGATGGTGATTGCAGCCATGACATTAAAAGACGCTTACTCCTTGGAAGAAAAGTTATGACCAACCTAGATAGCATATTGAAAAGCAGAGACATTACTTTGCCAACAAAGGTCCGTCTAGTCAAGGCTATGGTTTTTCCAGTGGTCATGTATGGCTGTGAGACTTGGACTGTGAAGAAAGCTGAGCATCGAAGAATTGATGCTTTTGAACTGTGGTGTTGGAGGAGACTCTTGCAAGGTGTCCCCTTCGACTGCAAGGAGATCCAACCAGTCCATTCTGAAGGAGATCAGCCCTGGGATTTCTTTGGAAGGAATGATGCTAAATCTGAAACTCCAGTACTTTGGCCACCTCATGCGAAGAGTTGACTCATTGGAAAAGACTGTGATGCTGGGAGCAATTGGGGGCAGGAGGATAAGGGGATGACAGAAGATGAGATGGCTGGATGGCATCACTGACTCGATGGACGTGAGTCTGTGTGAACTCCGGGAGTTGGTGATGGACAGGGAGGCCTGGCGTGCTGAGATTCATGGGGTCACAAAGAGTCGGACACGACTGAGTGACTGAACTGAGCTGAACTGAATATGTTTCTTATCAAGACAACATTTAAAAGTCTAGTCACTGGATTTTTTTGGAATGCCTCTTCTTTTCTGTATGAAGATAAAGACTGTCCTGTATGAGCAATCCAGCTGCTTTGAGCTCCCTTTAAATCCAAGCCTGAGATAACCTGGGGATCACAAGTTGAAAGTTTATACTGGCCAATCAGGCCACGAAAGAGGGTGAGGGCAGGTTCATGGCAGATTGAAAAGCAGTACTACCTCTAAAGGCAGCAGTAGCTACTCAGCTTGAGCTGATCATGACCATGAATGAATGCAGGCCCAGTGCAGCCAGAGCTTCTGGATTCTCCAGAGAAACCAGAAACCTGGATTATCAAAATGGAAAACCTCCTGGCTTGTTTTTGGTGCGGGGGACAGGGGTGCATACCATGCAGCAGGAGGGATCTAACCAGGGATCGAACCTGCACCCCCAGAATTGGAAGCACAGTGTCTTAACCACTGAACCCCCAGGGAAGTCCCAATCTCCTGGTTTTTAACTGTCTACTCAAAATGCTTAGAATGTTGTATAGGCCAACAAGACACAAATACTAGTTTTTAATATTGATACAAGCAAAGCAACATAAAAATACCAACTGACCTGCACTTGACCTCAATATACAGTACTGCTAAAGCTCTTCTGGACTCTGCGCATGACAGCATTGCCATCATCACTTCCTGCTATCCTGATTCTTGGTCCTGGTACCAGTGACTTCCTTTGAGACAGATCCAGGGCTTTTTCCCCAGTCCTTAAATGCCTTGAATTTTAGAGCACTTAGCCAACATCACCCTTAGACCCAAGTTACTACTGCTTCAGCAGAGGCAAGTTCGAATCTCTATCTGCACTGCTACTGCCTTAATTCAACTGCCTGCCATATTGGAAATTGTGGGTTTCTGCCCTATGTCCTAACTGGTCTCCCTGAATCATGCTTGAGAATCTTGAATTCTCTTTCAATACTGTATTCTCAAAAACATAGCCCCAATCGTGTTGATTCCCTTCTTAAAACCCTTCTAGCTTTCTTTCAGCATGATGCCCAAGGTCCTTCCTGATCCAGCCTCTGCTTATCTTTCCAGCCTCATCTCCACCCCTTAATCCCTTTCTCTGAGTCAACCAAGCTACTGCAGCTCTCTGCAAATGCCATGCTTGCCTATGCCCCCATTGCCTTGATGCACACTACTTCCTCTGCCTGGAAAATCCTACTTCCAACCGCCTTCTCTAGGGAAGCTCCAACTACCCCTGTGATCCTCAGCTCAGATGGCAGTCTTCCTTGAACCAGCCCTACCTGCACTCTCAACCACGTTGGGTGAGGCTCCCCTGGCCTCCTTTATGAAACTATCCAAGCGCTTATCTCACTTTTTGAATAGTTTGGCTCCTTTGCTCCAAACTCTGAGTTTCTAAAGGATAGGAACTTATTTTAAAAACTCTGTGTCCCCACTCTCCAGTTTAGTGCATTACCTGACATAGAGCCAACACTTTATAAATATTTGCCAAGTGATTGTGAATTTCCTGTGTCGATTCATGAAGGTTCTGATACAAAGGAAGCACTCTTCGCAGAGCAGCTCAGCAGGAGACAAAACAGCATAAGACACAAAGAAAAGGATCTGGAGGACTTAGATGAGGAGAATAGCATAGAGACCCAGAACCTCAACAGTTTCAAAACTATACTGAGCTAAACGCTTCCCCCAATTCCTTAGTGAAGAGGAAACTGGAAATTAACACTGCGTGCTAAGTCACTTCAGTTGTGTCCGACTCTTTGCGACCCCATGGACTGTAGCCCACCAGGCTCCTCTGTCCATGGGATTCTCCAGGCAAGAATACTGGAGTGGGTTGCCATGCCCTTCTCCAGGGGATCTTCCTGACCCAGGGATCGAACCTGTATCTCCTGTAGTCCTGCATTGCAGGCAGATTCTTTACCACTGAGCCACCAGGGTAGCCTATAGATTGATAGAGAAATTTTACACCTCAGTTTAAATTACACTAAATTCTATGTAATCCTTGCCTACATTGAGTTCTTTCGGTAAAGTCTTTCTGGGGTCTTCAAGGACTGTCGACTGGACTGCGTGGATGCCACCTGGCAGATGCAGTTAGATTTTGGTGCCCAGTGTGGGAAGGCCAGGGAAGGAACACATTTTCCCACGTGGGGCCTGAATGCAGCTGATTTCTGCTTGAGAGTGCTCCCAGGACCACAGCCACAGCATCATCGCCTTTGCTCTTCACAGCTGCCCTGAGCACTCAGCAGAGGAGATATTATTATCCCCTTTCAGAAATGAGGAAACAAAAACCACAACGTTAAATGACTAGATTTTTCTCTCTTCCTGCTTGGGACCCCCCAAGCATAACAGCAGCAGTTTCAGCAATATTCCCCTACCTGCTTTAATACCCAGTCTCTCCCATGATAATCTCCCAATTTGGGAACTAAAAGGCCTCCAAAATGATCTGGCTCAAGTCTCCATGTTTCATAGAGAATGCATCTTTCCAGAGCTTTATCAGCCTAAGGGAGGAAGAGCAAAGGAGATTGGCTGGAGACCAGCTCCTTAAATTATTTGCTTTCCCCAGCGGGGGGCCCCCGGGGCATCATGTGGTCTTGCTGGTTTCCATCTGCTCCACTCTGGCCTTAGCTGAGCTCGGTGGCTGTGATCCCGAGCCCGCCTGTATTCAGACGACAGAAAATGACACTCTGAGCAGTGATATGACTTGCCCTATGACTCCAAGGCAGTGAAGGTCAGATCCAGGACTGGGCATCAGTTTTTGGACTGCCAGTGCAGAATTCTGTCTACTGTACCATGCTCTCTCCCCAAAGGTGGCAGATGCTGGAGACACAGAGAATAGGATCTTATCACGTGAAGGGCTCTGGCTGTTGCTGCTGCTTTGAATATTAAACATTCAATTTTGCCACTCTTTGTCAAAGCTGTAAAATGAAATCTCAACATCCTTAGAGCACAGAGAAAATTTTAAATGACAAGGATTGTATAAAGCGAAAATTTTAAATCCAACCAGACACCCAAAGAAGAAAATTAGAGGCAATGTGCTGCTCTGGAAAGAGGGTGTTAGACAAACCACAGAACAATGTATCAGCAAAACCACTTCTCGAAATTCTAGCTTCGGCCACCATTTGCACAGAAACAATGCACATGCTGCTCCCGTGGAGAGTCTGGGTAAGCAAGCAGTCGGCCCATGGCGTGGAAAGGGCAGGCCCAAGAATCACAAGCTCTTAACTCAAAGGGAACCGAGGACCACAGCTCTAAGCAGGAAGTGACAGAGCCCTAAGTCAATCTGGAAAGATGAGCTGTGTTCCCACTAATTTCACTTTGTTACAGTCCAGTAAGCACTGTGAGGTGTTTTAAAGTGGATCGTGGCAGTGGCTGTGGGCCCTGCAATCCTGCAGAGACCAGGTGACTGGGAAGTGTCTTAGGAAGACAAAGCGGGCTGACAGTAAGTTCCAAAATGCCACCTTAACATGCGTGTGTGTGTGTGAGGGGTCGGGGGACAATGTAGTGTCTACTGTGAGCTAGGTCCTACAGGGCCATTTAATGGGAACTTTATAAATATGTAGATGATTGTATGTGTGTTTGTATAGATGACTGTGTGTGTGTGTGTGTATATATATATATATACATATACACACACACACATATAATACAGTATATGACATGAAATTCCTTTGTATTTATATGTACACAATATGTGTTGTGCATGTACATATACACACACACACATTGTCTATAGGCATCTCATCTATAAGCTACCCATTAAATAGCCCTACAGGGCCTAGATCACAGTAGACACTAAATTCAGTTGGTACAGTATTAATAAGGCCAATATTTAATGAGCATTTTTCATGTATTATCTCCTTTAATCCTTCCAATAACTCTGTAAAGTATGCACTATCATTGTACTCATTTTACTGATGGCACAGAAAGGTGAAATGACTTGCCCAATGTCACATAGCTCGTATGTAGCTTAGTTTCAGACTTGCCTGCTGGCTCCAAAGTCCAAGCTCTAATAAATCTTTAGCTAGAAGGCCTCTCCATGTCTAGGTTTTGTTTCTGGCCAAATACATACCTCTCTTCTTCTGAGAGAGATGGAAACACAAGTTCTTTTTTAATTTCTTAATAGTATCACTTCCATTTATTGAGCATGTATTATATGCCAGGTGCTACATTATCTCATGACAAACCAATGAGGCATATACTTTTATTATCCTCAAGTTACAATGAGAATATTGAAGCCAAGAGTGGCAGAGTAACTAATTGTTCAGAGTCACACAGAGAGAAAATGGTAGGCCTGTCTGAAAGGTGAGAGATTGCATAAGGAGTGACCTTACTTAGAGTCACATTTTGTACAATCAGCCAGTAGTGTGCTGACTAATGTTTAACCACTGGATCTCAGGGAAAAAACAAAGGGCCCTCAGCTCCAGGCAGGCAAGAGTAAGTGCAATCCAGCCTGTCTCTCTCACTTAATGCAGCTATAAAACCTGGACAGATTCATGAAGCAGCTATTTGAAGATGCTGAAAAGTAAACGTGTGCATGCATGCTCAGTCATGTCCAACTCTTTGCGTCCTCATGGACTGTAGCTCTCCAGGCTCCTCTATCCATGGAATTTTTCAGGCAAGAATACTGGAGTGGGTTGCCATTTCCTCCTCCAGGGCATCTTCCTGACCCAGGGACTACCCACATCTCTTGTGTCTCCTGCATTGGCAGGTGGATTCTTTACCACTGAGCCACCTGGGAGCCCCAGGAAAAGTAAATAGTAGCAAGCAGATTGAGGAAGAAAACAAAAATCTGAAGTATCAGCCCACTGATGGCAAGTTTACCTACCATTGTCCCCCTGTGGTATCCCCCACGCTATATACAACATAGCCTAAAACCCAAAAGTAGACATCAGTACGAACATAGAAAGTTGCAGGAGAAACTCTAATCCTGACTTTAAGACCAGGGAAAGAAACTCCTGATGATCAAAGTAGTTTTCTTTTATCTCTCTCCACTATCTCGTGGCCCAGACCCCAAGCAGCTCAGGGGCAGTGGTGGCAGAGCAACCTTCATGAGCCAAAATAATTTTTGATCAGTACAGCTTGACCCTCTTGGGCAAACTCCCATTCCTCTTTTGTTGTTGTGCTCTTCTCTCTTCCTACAGCTTGGCCTGGGAAGTGGACATAAGTATAGATGTGCATAGCAGAGGGAGAACTAAAGTCCCTAGTTTCTGTCTTGAAGACTAAAAATGGAGTCCTGGAAGCCAGAAAGTATTGAGGAGATTACATAGAGGGCAGACTCCTGGAAAGTGACCCCATGAGATTGTTTTATAAGCTCCTGGGCTCACCCGCTGGGGGAGCATGTGTGGATCTGATCCTAATCACCTTTAACTCAATGACCATGCCAAAAACTCTGAGAACTGAACCACAAGAGAAATTACTGTTGAGGTCCTACACTGACCACTGAGTGGTACACAACTGGGACAGATCCAAATACCAATACAAAGGCTTTGAAAAATCGAACTGAAATTGGAACTACTAGCCTACAGAAGTGGATTGGAAATTGTATACCAAACCTAACCAGGCTGATTGCTAAAATATTAACATCTGTCACAGGGTTTTATAACAGTCAAAATGTTGAGTACGCAATCCAAAAATCCTAGGCATACAAAGAACCAGGGAAATTTCAATTCACACGAGAATAAACAATCAACAGATGCCAGTGTCAAAATAACACAGATGTAATTATCTGATAGTAACTTTCAAACAGCTATTATAAAAATGGTCTTGGAAGCAAGCAGCCATGAATATTTTTGAGACAACTGGAAAAAGGGAAAGTCTCAAAAAAATAAAAAAAGAAAGAAAGGACATAAAGAAGAAAATGTAAAGTTTAGAATTGAAAAACACAATAACCAAAATTAGAAATTCGCTCCTAGGGATCAATAATAGCAGACTGGAGATGACAGAGCAAAGAGCCAATGAACTTAAAAGACAGATCAACAGAAATTATCTAATCTGAACAAAAGAAAGAAAAAAGATTGAAAAAATAAACATCCCTGATTTGTAAAGTTTACCGATTTCCATAATGAAAATACTTCCACCCTCGCCAACATACAGGTATCAATTCAGGTATGACTGAAAGCAGCTGGGGAGAGATGCACATAATTGGCTCTTACCCACAAACATCTCTCACCCCCCAAGGAAAAATCAGCAGTTCTAGAGTCTACTGAGTCTCAGCCTTCTGACTACACACACCCTAAGGCTGTTGATCTCCTTTTCAGGCACTCCCAACCTGATTTCAATTGGGTAAGGATGTGCAGAGGTC
Organism: Bos taurus; assembly: GCF_002263795.3. Classification (NCBI taxonomy): domain Eukaryota; kingdom Metazoa; phylum Chordata; class Mammalia; order Artiodactyla; family Bovidae; genus Bos; species Bos taurus. The sequence goes on from NC_037357.1 coordinate 2,405,220, forward strand.
GCTGAGTGAGACTGTCAGGGAGGGGCCAGTTTCTCTGGCTCTAGGGGAGGCCCCTAGTGTGAGACATTTCCCCACAAGGGAAATGAGCTAAATGAGCCTAGCTAAAATCAACACAGTGTTTCTCAAACTAGAAGCCGGATGGCTGACACAGATAAAAAGTCAAAACCATAACATAGATGAGCAAGACCAGGGTAGGAGTATACCCTAAATGGAGTAGCAAAACTGGGCTTAGAATTGATCTTGTCATTCTTGAGAGTTTCAGCAAAAGCTGCTGGAGCATTCTGAATACAGCCCCATGTTAGGATTATGCAGCACCATTAAGAAAGGCTAGAAAGCAAAGTAAACTGGAAGTTTCAAAGACATGAATCGTAGTTTACAAAAGAGTTGGTTATTTAGCAAGGAGCAGTTTCAGGGTAGGGACAGTTCTGAGATTCTTATACAGGGTTTCATTGCACCTGGGATCCAAGATCCAGAGTTGCTGAAATGGTTTAAAGGTAGTGGAAACCCAAAGCCACAAATATCCCATAAAGCCCTCTCTAACCTTAACTTTCTTAATTGTACACATTAAGGTACAAAGTTCCAGAGAGAACAAACAACTTTCTCAAGGTCACGTAACTAATGAGCTAAAACAACAAGGGAGGTCTCCTGATTCCAGGTCCCGTGCTTTTTTCCTGACATCACCCTTCCTCTTACACTTCCTTCCCTGAGCAAGATTTATCTGGCCTGTGGTAACAAGGATGAAAAATCTTGTCCTTGTGTGGTTTAGAGGGGAATTAAAAACAAAAAAAGCTAATGAGCCAGTCACAGCTGACACTGATAGCATCGAGGAGGCGTTCAAGCTAGTGGGATTGTTGTTGGATAAGCTAGAGAAAGGAAACCCATTATGAATTGAGGAATGTAGGTGGTCCACTCTAAGAAATGAGCAGGCACACTGCCTTGAGAAGTGCTCAGGGTGCAGCTGCAGTGTGATTTATGGAGCTGATGGGAAAACTCCATGCCTAAGGTGGTGAACATATCTTGGGTGCTCCCTGCCACCACCCCGCCTCTGCAGCGTGCACTGCCAAGTCTGGCCAATTGTGACAAGGCAGCTGTGTGTATGCCTGTTAATTACACTGTGGGGCACCAAAGTTCAGTCTCAGGCAGCTGCCTAGAATATCAAATGGCTGCAAGTTTAACAGTTCAGCTCTAAGGGCTCTCTTCAGAGAGATCGGTATAGCAGCTGACTTACCCCTAACCCTGCCTCCACCAGTGCAACCCCCTTTAAAGTCCTATTACGAAGGGCTGCAGTGATATATTTTCATCAAGTTAGGTTAGAATCCTTGGGCTTCCCTGGTGGCTCAGATGGTAAAGAATCTGCCTGCAATGCTGGAGACCCGGGTTGGTTCCCTAGATCAGGAAGATCCCCTGGAGAAAGAAATGGCAACCCACTCCAGTGTTCTTGCATGGAGAATCCCCATGGACAGAGGAGCCTGGCCGGCTACAGTCCATGGGGTCACAAAAACTCGGACATGACTGAGCAACTAGGTCAGAATCCATAATGGAACCAGTGGTGATGATCCTTCTGACACACCTGGATGGGATGAATATAAATGCCATCTTATATTTCTATGTCTCCTAATGGCAATATTCCCTCGAAAACAAACACATCCTTTGAATTGACAATTTAGCCTGATTCGAATTAGTTCTAAGTACTAAAGTTACCTTCAAAATAATAAAGCCAACACTTACATGGGGATACCAATACGCCAGCCATGTAACATAGTGCATGTGTGGTCAGTTGTCTCAGTCGTGTCCAGCTCTTAGCGACCCCATGGACTGTAGCCCACCAGGCTCCTCTGTCCATGGGATTCTCCAGCAAGAATACTGGAGTGGGTTGCCATGCCCTCCTCCAGGGAATCTTCCCGACTCAGGGATTTATCCCGAGTCCCCTGCATTACAGGCAGATTCTTTACCCACTGAGCAACCTGGATTAATTCACAACTCCAGGTAGGTGCTATTATTAGTGCCAGTTTATGGATAAGAAAATTGAGACTTTGAGGTTAATTTGCCCAATATAGCCAGTATACCGCAGAGCTGGTAGTTCAGTTCAGTCGCTCAGTTGTGTCGGACTATTTGCGACCCCATGAACCACAGCATGCCAGGCCTCCCTGTCCATCACTAACTCCAGAAGCCTAACTAACTCCCAAACTCACATCCATTGAGTCGGTGATGCCATCCAGCCATTTCATCCTCTGTCGTCCTCTTCTCCTTCTGCCCTCCATCTTCCCCAGCATCAGGCTCTTTTCCAATGAGTTAGCTCTTTGCATCAGGTGGCCAAATTATTGGAGTTTCAGCTTCAACATCAGTCCTTCCAATGAACATCCAGGACTGATCTCCTTTAGGACGGACTGGTTGGACCTCCTTGCAGTCCAAGGGACTCTCAAGAGTCTTCTCCAACACCACAGTTCAAAAGCATCAATTCTTCGGTGCTCAGCTTTCTTTATAGTCCAACTCTCACATCCATACGTGACCACTGGAAAAACCATAGCCTTGACTAGACGGACCTTTGTTGGCAAAGTAATGTCTCTGCTTTTCAATATGCTATCTAGGTTGGTCATAACTTTTCTTCCAAGGGGTAAGCGTCTTTTAATTTCATGGCTGCAATCACCATCTACAGTGATTTTGGAGCCCCCCAAAATTAAGTCAGCCACTGTTTCCCAATCTATTTGCCATGAAGTGATGGGACTGGATGCCATGATCTTCGTTTTCTGAATGTTGAGCTTTAAGCAAATTTTTTCACTCTCCTCTTTCACTTTCATCAAGAGGCTTTTTAGTTCCTCTTCACTTTCTGCTGTAAGGGTAGTGTCATCTGCATATCTGAGGTTATAGATTATTTCTCCCAGCAATCTTGATTCCAGCTTGTGCTTCCTCCAGTGAAGTGTTTCTCATGATGTACTCTGCATAGAAGTTAAATAAGCAGGGTGACAATATACAGCCTTCACATACTCCTTTTCCTATTTGGAACCAGTCTGTTGTTCCATGTCAAGTTCTAACTGTTGCTTCCAGACCTGCATGCACGTTTCTCAAGAGGCAGTTCGGGTGGTCTGGTATTCCCATCTCTTTCAGAATTTTCCACAGTTCATTGTGACCCACACAGTCAAAGGCTTTGGTATAGTTAATAAAGCAGAAATAGATGTTTTTCTGGAACTCTCTTACTTTTTCGAAGATCCAACGGATGTTGGCAATTTGATCTCTGGTTCCTCTGCCTTTTCTAAAACCAGCTTGAACATCTGGAAGTTCTCGGTTCATGTACTGATGAAGCCTGGCTTGGAGAATTTTGAGCATTACTTTACTAGCGTGTGAGATGAGTGCAATTGTGCGGTAGTTTGAGCATTCTTTGGCATTGCCTTTCTTTGGGGTTGGAATGAAAACTGACCTTTTCCAGTCCTGTGGCCACTGCTGAGTTTTCCAAATTTGCTGACGTACTGAGTGCATTACTTTCACAGCATCGTCTTTTAGGATTTGAAATAGCTCTGAAGGAGGAAACAGAACAGGCTCTATCTTGAAAGCAGGACTCCATCTTGGGCTGGACTGTGGACTTTGAGCTATATGCCCAGTATCCATGGAAACGACATACCAACTGGAAAACCAGAACCCTGGAAGGAAGAGCCCCAGAGCTCTCCATGCTTAAAAGAATACCCTAATTATCTGTGTGACCAAATAGAATCATACATTCTATTATGCTTATTGGGGAATGACCACAAGCCTATTGATAATTGTCCACTGTTAACTACCTTGGTTTAAGGCATATGAATCACAGGTTGACTTTGAGTGTATCTTTCTTTTTCCTTTGTTCAGACTAGTTTCAGGGAATCTGGGGAGGTGGGTTTAGGCACATACGCTTAGGGTACATAAGGTTTTCACAAAAACTGGTCGGGGTCCTTGGCTAAGAGGAGACTCTGCCTTGGGCCCGCCGGTGTAATAAACTGCACTCCACTATCTGCATTGTCCTTCTGAGTGAGTTTGTTTCCTGGAACGCGTGGCTACAACAGCTCAACTGGGATTCCATGACCTCCACTAGCTTTGTTTGTAGTGATGCTTCCTAAGGTCCACTTGACTTCACATTCCAGGATGTCTGGCTCTAGGTGAGTGATCACACCATTGTGATTAACTGGGTTGTGAAGATCTTTTTTGTACAGTTCTTCTGTGTATTCTTGCAGTATACCGCAGAGCTGGTAGTATTTATATTCAAACTTAAGCAAAGTGGCACCTCCATGGTATTAACTACTACACTTTATTGCTTCAAACAAATGGTCCGGGTTCATCATTCACCATTTCTCTAGCATCTGTAATGTGCGCGTATTTGTTCTTTTACTTTACTTCCTACCTTTGGAGTCAAAGCAATAAACATTGTTTGCAACTCTACTAAGTACATACAGGGAAAATTCACTTATAAATGGGGTGATTGATCACGCAGGAGGCAGGTTTTCAGTTGGATCTTGAAAGATATGTTTTGCCTATCAGAGATTAGAGTCACAGGGGCAGTGCATATTAGGCAAAGGGACCAATGTGAGCAAATGCACACAGGTAGGAATATTCATAGGAAATAAGTAAAACTGTGAGACTGAGCTATCAGTCATATGCCTGGATCACAGAGACGTGGCTCCAAACTGAAGGATGGACTGATGAAGTCTGATGAAGGATGGGTCTAGGATGAAGAGGAGGATAAGAAAGAAAAGGGGAAAATAGAGTGTAATTCATGTCTGTGGTTTGTACACACATGAACTAAGGAAAAATCAGAGAAGCCGATGATTATTTTTGATGACCAGTTTTCTCTCCTCCCTTCTTCTACCATAACTATGTTTCCATCACATGAATAACTCGCTGCTAAGCAAAGGCCTAATGCTGCTGCATTCACAATTCCCTGCAAGTCCAAATCAAGTAAGTAACATTGTTTTTGTTCCCCTCAAAACAGGATCAAACTTCTTACAGAATTCTAATGACCATTTAATACTCTAGCTTACTGAACACCCCTTGAAAGGTAGCCACAGTAGTGTATCTTTCACAATTTTTTATTTCTTTTTTATTTTTTAAATTGTGAAAGTATGATAACACATTTACAAGAGATTTGGAAAATACAGAGTAAAGTTACATATGGTTGCACTATATATTATATTTATTTCTTTAAATAGATAAATTAAGATTTTTATTTGGATTTTCAATATTTAATTTGAATAAGATTAAACTTTCAAAAATTAATAGAATGAATAGATAGAAACATAGAAGGATATAGTAGACCTGAAAAGCACTATGAACCAATTTAGCATAATCAAGTTTTATACAATTTTCACACAACAGCAGGATACAAATTCTATTCAAATTCCCATAGACTACAAACCAGGAACATATCCAGGGACATAAAGTAAGCTGCAAAAATTTCATGGTCTAAAGGTATTGAAATCATACAGAGTCTGTTCTCTTATCACTGTAGAATTATGTTAGAAATCAGTATCAAAAGATATCTGTGAATAATCCACATATTTTCAAGTGCAATGTGACATTTACCAAGAGAGATCTTTGACTTAGCCACTGAAAGCCTCAATAAAGTTAAAAGACTGAAAAAACACAGAAGGTGATTACAGACAAGAAAGCATTTAAATGAGAAATTAAAATCCAAATGAGAAATTAATATCAAAGATACTTTAAAAAACCCTCGTATTTGGAAATTAAATGTCCACTTTTAAATGACGGGTGTATCTAAGAAGCCATAACAAGGAAAATTAGAAAATATTTGTAACAGAATAAAAATGAAAAGAGAGTTTATTAGAATTTGTTACATGCAGCTAAAACTATCCAATGCAACTAAATGCAATATGAAATCTTGAATAGGGTATGAAAACAAATAATGGACACTAGCATAAAATTTTTGTGAAATTTGAACAAAATCTATACTTTAGTTAATAATACTGTATCATATATTAATTTCCAGTTTTTTTTTATGACACCGTATTTCTTCACATTCTCAGAATTAAAGTAGAAGTTTCAAGCCTCATTCAAAAAAACTTTTTTAGAAAAAAAAATCACTAAGATAATAAACTTTCTACACTTTCAGCAGTAATACTAAATGCCAGAGTAAATGGAACTATATCAAAGTCTTGAGTGAATATAAATTAGAAATCTAGCATTCTCTTCATACTTAAACAAGTGACTTTAAAACTTACTTCCTTTTGATACCTGCAACTCTCCTTTTTGTCCTTTTAAAAATCTGAGGCATGATTTATACAGAATAAAATTCACCTTCTGTCATGTTAGATCTAAGAGTGTTGACAAAGCACCAACAAAATCAATATGTTAATAAAAAATAGTTCTGTCACCTTTCAAACGTCCTTCCTGCTTGCCCTTTTGTAGTCAACCCCTGTTACCATCCCACAGCTCCTAACCACTGATCTGTTTTCTGCCCTTATATTTTGGCCTCTTCTAGAATGTCACATAAGTGGAATCAGACAATATAAAGCAATTTGAACCTGATTTCTTTTACTTCACATAAGGCACTGGAGTTTCATCCATATTGTTGTGTCAATCAGGAGTTTTCTCATTTTTATTGCTGAGTAGTAGTCCATTTTACAGATGTACTACAATTTTTTAAAAATTGTTCACCAGTTGCAAGATACTTGGATTGTTTCCGGTTTTCAGCAATTATTAATAAAGCCACTAGAAACATTTATATGCAGGTTTTTATGTGAATATAAAGTTTCACTTCACTTGAGTAAATACTGATCTGATAAAAGGTTTGTACCCAGAATGTATAAAGAACTCTGAAAATTCAATAATAAAGAGAAAAAAGTAACCCAATTCTTAAAAAGGCAAAATATTTGAACAAATACCTCACCAAAGAAGATAAACCGATAGCAAATAAGCACATGAAAAGATACTCCATATCGTAAGTGGTTAGATAAATATAAATTAAAACCAAAATAATATGCTGGGAGGGATTGGGGGCAAGAGGAGAAGGGGACGACAGAGGATGAGATGGCTGGATGGCATCACTGACTTGATGGACGTGAGTCTCAGTGAACTCCGGGAGTTGGTGATGGACAGGGAGGTCTGGCGTGCTGCGATTCATGGGATCGCAAAGAGTCGGACACGACTGAGCTACTGATCTGATCTGATGTATAAGAATATTAAAATGCTTAAAGCCTAATAATTCCAAATGCTGATGAGGCTGCAGAGCAATGGAAACTGAAACATTGCTGATGGCAATGCAAAATGGTACAGTCACTTTGGAGAAGTTTAGCAGTTTGTAATAAACTTAAACATAAACAGACCATAAGATCCAGTAATCCTGTGGTCAGGGATTTACTCACATGTCTTTTAATTACATTTTTTAAAGGATGAATTTTTTTTTCCTGCCTTCTTAATCAGAATGGAGTGAGTAGAATCTATCTTATAAACTTTATGGACTTAAGTGCTGGGAATACATATAGACAGAGAGGAAAGACAGTTCCTAGTCTTAAAGGAGACGTGCTTAGGGCTTTGGTGGCCCACACAGCTGTTTTCCTTTTCATTCAATGGCCTCAGACTGCTGAGATTTTTTTGGGTTTTTGTATATGTCTTTTAAAATTCTATTCCTCCCTTGCATTCCAAGCTTTGGCTATTATTTCTTCTGGCTGTCAATGGACCTGCTGCTAATAGCCTCTCATATAATTTGCTGAGGGCCAGCAGGCCAGATGATGAAGTCTATTAGAACCGTGTACCAAATAAGGTTACTGATTAAAGGATCTGCCTGTCTCTCCTGGTGCTTCTCCTACAGGGTACAGTCCATGGCCTCTGTGATAGTTCTTTCCAACTCTCAAAGGCCTTCTTTGTTTCTTTCCAGGTTCTGGCCATCTTCCAGAGAGGCCCAGTTAAGATTGCTGGAAGTCCAAACTATAGATAAAGGGGCTGTGACCAGAGTTGACATCTATCTAGTCTGATCTGGTCAAATTTTGCTCATCTCCATGCTAGGCAGAAGGATGAGTGAGCCTTATGATCTAAAGGAACTGAGTTTGAATAAACTTAGAGTTAGTGACAGAATAATATAGAACAAGCCATAACCCACTCAACACAAAGAGCAAAAGCAAGGCCTGTTAGAACAAGAAAATGAGGAAAGATAAAATATATGCTGAGTTCAGCCTCCTACACTCAGAAGTCTCTATTTCTCATTGGGATTACTATATTTCAAAGAAAGGGCAAATTTTCTTACAGTGCACATATCCCACTTTTAACCATCTTGAATGCAAAGTCATTTAGCACAAGCACCAGCATCACGCTATAATGTGCAACTGTCCCCTTAGATTTGAATGGCTTTGTGACCTCACAGAAGGGCTGAATCACATCTAAAACTGAGCTGTTCTAAGAGATGCTTTTTTTCCCCTCTCTCCCATCTTTCTCCCATTAGAGAAGAATAAGTCTTCAGAAAATAAAGTTAAAATAAAGAAACCATTTACATTCTAAAGCAATCTCTGCTCTACCTAACCCATTTAGCACTTCTGTTGTCTTAAAAAAAAAAAAAAAACACACAGCAGGCTTTGGGCAAGGTCTGCTAGAAAAAGGAATATAAGAACTCATCTGTGCTTTGTGCCAAATACATTGTCTCAAACACATCAGTGATTTCCATTCCAAAGAAGGATTCAATCACTTGCCGAATAAAATAATTTTCCACCACACAGGAAATGAGGAGATTCTATCAGATGGGCAACTGAACAAACAGGGCTCCAGGTGGCTCATGTCACAGGGATAAAGGCACACAGGGGAATAAGGAGGCTTTTGGGCTTCAGTGGCCTTCTCTTCATCAACATACAACACAATGTAATTGCATTTCCACCATGATAGCAGCACTTTCCCAATGAACCCCCAAATAATAATCTATTCTAATATAATGTAGTTTCCTTAGGAGGACACAATTTATTGGGACACTGAACTATTTAATTTTTTCTTTTCTTTTAATTATGTCTCTTTAACCTTAGTCTTTAAAAAAAAAATCACTCTTTCTTGGGCAGTTCAAGCAAAGGTACCAAAGACTGAAAGACTTTAAAAGTTGAGGAAATTATTTTGTCAGTTTGATTTTAATGGAAATTGATGATGCCTTTTCCCTTCTGAGAAGCATCGTTTCCAAGCTCTGCTTCTGATGTAATTGCATGTTTTTAAAAAAAATCTTTAAATGACTCTGTGTCAGTGAAGTGACTTATCACATTCACCACTCATAAAAAATGGTTCATTTCTGTTATCTGCATTTAGGTAACTCTCTATACAACATCGAGTTCATTCAATTAAATAACACAATATTTTATACTTGGGGGAGCAACCATGATTTTTTTCTGGGTTGAGCACTGCACTGGTGATGGCATGCCTTTCTTCAGTCATTCTAAGGAAATATGTATCATCAGTTCTCTTAGGTGTGGTTATATTTTGATATCATGATTATGTTTTTGTAAAAAAAATCCTTATATTTTAGAGATATATACTGAAATATTTGTATATGAAAGGATAGGACATGTGGGATTTCTTTCAAAATTATATGGTGAAAATGGGACATGTAGATGAAACAAGAGTGGTTATAAGATTACAACTGCTACAGTAGGCTGACGGCTACATAAAGAATCAGCAATAGTTCTATTTACTGTATATGTTTAACATTTTTCATAATAAAAAGTCAAAAACCTTTCATCATCCTAATGCCTAGAGAAGTAGCAACTCTTCAGTCTGTCTTTCAAAACCTTCATTAAGCTTTGCATTTGTGTGGTTAATTTTTAAACCTAATCGCCCGCTATTTTTATTCATGTAACCCACACCCCAACCAAACTGGACTGACAATTCAATGAACATACCTGGTAGCTTACCACTTCTAGATTTTAGCACATTTTATCCTCTTTGCCAGAAATGTCTTGCCCTTCCTGCCTCTATCTCTATCTATCAAATTCCATCCAGCCCTATAAATATCAGTTGTTCCACAAAGACTTTTATTACCCACCAGAAATCAAATCTCTTCCCACTCTATTCCCTTTGTATTGTTGGTTAAAGCAATTATTAGATGATTACCCCATTAAGTGATACATACCTAACAGTAAATTGTTCACAGAAAATAAAGATTTGGTGTGGTTCAGTATCAAAATATTATTGAATAGTTATATTGAAATATTATTGAATAGTGGACATATAGCTCTGTTATTCATTTTTGGAGCATTATATAGAAAATAGAAGTTGGTCCCATATTAAATATGCTTGCACCTAACTTCTAATCAAGAATTAAAATAATGAAAGGAAAAGCATGATATTATCAATGAGCATTTCCTAGATGCCCATCAAAAAATGAGACTTCCATTTGTACAGAAATGGTTTCTATTACTCCAGAGTTTTTAATCTAAGCCTCAAAATAGATGTAGATGGGACAGACTCAGACAGAGAACAAAAGTACTCATATTTCAAGAGTAAGCATATTTTAAACCACAGACTTTTGGACTCTGGGAGAAGGCAAAGGTGAGATGATTTGAGAGAATAGCATTAAACATGTGTATTATCATGTGTGAAATAGATTGCCAGTCCAGGTTCGATGCATGAGACAGGGCACTCAGGGCTGGTGCACTGGGATGACCCTGAGGGATGGGATGGGGAGGGAGGTGGGTGGGAGGGTCAAGATGGGGAATATATGTACACCCATGGCTGATTCATGTGAATGTATGGCAAAAACCACCACAATATTGTAAAGTAATTAGCCTCCAATTAAAATTTAAAAAAGAGTAGGCATATTTGACATGGCAAATTTCTCATGATATGATATTGAGTTGAAAAAAGAGCAAGATATTGAACTATATGAACTATGTGATATTGAGTTGAAAAAAGAACAAGATATTGAACTATATGAACTATATGATCCTGATTTTCACAAGAAAAAACTGCATTTCTACATATACATAGAAAAAAAGAAAAAGGAAATATAATAGGTCAACAGTAATTATCTCTAGGAAATAGAATGATAGGTGATTTTTCTTTTTTCTTTCCTTTATCTGTCAATTTCTTTATAATTGGGGGAAATTAAGGTTAAAAAGTATATTTGGAAAATTAAATCACTATGTCATTCCTTATACCAAATGAATTAAAATTTTAAATCTCAAATTATAGGACCATAAAAATACTAAAAGAAAGTATGAGTGAAAGTTTTAATAATTTCAGTGAGGGAAAGATAAGATGCCATATAACTCAGAAGCCATAAAAGGAAAGATTGATTAGTTTATATAATCTAAAAACACTGCATCACACACACAAAATCATTAACAGGAAATCAAAAGACAAACTGAAAAAATAGGAACAAAAAGCAAAAAAGTGCTACTTTTCTTAATACATAAAGTGCTCCTGCAAATTAATAAGACTTAAGTCAACAACCTTGATCATTATCCATTTCAACCAAGCAATAGACATAACACAAATTTCTCTTGAACATATGAAATATGTTCAATCTCATACATGAAGGAAATGCAAACTAAATCTAGAACATATAGATCTATGATATATATCAGATAAAGAAAGATAAAAAAGTTTTGATAATACAATCTTTTGCAAGAGTGTGAGGGAATAGGCATTCCCATACACTGCTTATGGGCTTCATATTTTTATCACAATGGAAACAATTTGGCAATTTCTGTCAAAATTAAAAGTGTACCTACCTTTTGACCCAGAAATTCCCTTTCTTGGGATTTATGCCACAGATATATTCCCACATGTGCCAAAAAGACTACAGAGTCTCTGGAGCCAGCACCCGGCCTGTGGGTCTCTGACACTCCAGCCACATCAGACTGCTGAGTGGAGGGTCCCAGACTGTGGGTCATCCAGAGCACCCAAGACATAGTGGCTACTGATAGACTCTCCCACAGTTCCTCTTCATAAATTGGTTCTTCATAAATATGGACTCCTGAAAGAACAGTGAGCATCACAACTTTCCTGAATTTGATCTGGAGATCAAGCCCTGAGCCTTTAGAGTGGGAGCACTGACTCCAAGACCCTAGACTATGAGAGAACTACCCTACGGTGTATCAAATAGTGAGAACTCACACAAAGGAAACCATCACCCAACCACCAGCAGCACCCTGTGAAGGACACCTCATCTAAAAAACAAACAAAACAAAAATACAAACCCAATCATCAGCAGACAGGATTACCACCCCACTCAGCCTTCATCAGAGGAAAAACAAACAAACAAAAACTCAGCACAAATTTCACCCTATACAAAGCTTACACAAACTACTGGACCAAACTTAGGAGGGTGGAAACCAAAAGGAAGAAAGAATTCAACCTTGAAGCCTGGGAAAAGGAGACCTCAAACACAATAAGTTTAAAAAATAATGAAAAGGCAGAGAAATGTTATGCAAATGAAGAAACACAGAAGTCCAAATAAATGAAGAGGAAATAGGCAAACTACCTGAAAAAGAATTCAGAATAATGATAGTAAAGATGATCAAAAACCTTGAAAACAAAATGGAGAAAATGCAAGAATCAATTAACAAAGACCTAGAAGAATTAAAAAATAAACATACAGAGACAAACAACACAATACTGAAATCAAAAATACTCTATAAGAGACAAACAACACAATACTGAAATTAAAAATACTCTATAAGGAATCAATAGCAGAATATCTGAAGCAGAAGAATGAACCAGTGAGTTGGAAGATAAAATGGTGGAAATAACTTATGAAGAGAAGAATAAAGTAAAAAGAATGAAAAGAACTGAGGATAGTCTCAGAGACCTCTGGGACAATATCAAATGCACCAACATTCAAATTATAGGGGTCCCAGAAGAAGAAGAGAAAAAGAAAGGGTATAAGAAAATGTTAGAAGAGATTATAGTTGAAAATTTTCCCAACATGGAAAAGGAAATAGTCAATCAAGTCCAAGAGGCACCAAGAGTCCCAAACAGGATAAACCCAAGGAGAAACACGCCAAGACACATACTAATCAAACTAACAAAGACTAAACACAAAGAATACTAAAAGCAGCAAGGGAGAAGCAAAAAGTAACATAAAAGGGAAACCCCACATGCTTAACAGCTGATCTTTCAGCAGAAACTCTGCAGGCCAGAAGGGAATGGCAGGCTATATTTAAAATACTGAAAGGGAAAAATCTACAACCAAGATTACTGTACCCGGCAAGGATCTCATTCAAAATTGATGGAGAAATAAACAGCTTTTCAGACAAGCAAAAGTTAAGAGAATTCAGTACCACCAAACCAGCTTTTCAACAAATGTTAAACGGACTTATACAGTCAAGAAATACAAGAGAAGAAAAAATATCTACAAAATCAACCCCAAACAATAAAGAAAATGGCAATAGGAACATATATATCAATAATTACTTTAAATGTTGGATTAAATGCTCCAACCAAAAGACACAGACTGGCTGAATGGATACAAAAACAAGACCCATATATATGCTGTCTACAAGAAACCCACTTCAGACCTAAAGACACATATAGACTGAAAGTGAGAGGATGGAAAAATATATTCCAGGCAAATGGAAACCAAAAGAAAGTGGCAGTAGCAATCCTCATTATCAAAGTAGACCTTATATTACAAGAGATAAGTAAGGACACTACATAATGATCCAGGGGTCAATCCAACAGGAAGAAATAACAATTGTAAATATTTATGCACACAACATAGGAACACCTCAATACATAAAACAAACACCAACAAACATAAAAGGAGAAATTGACAGTAACACAATAATAGTAGGAGACTTTAACACCCTACTCACACCAATGGACAGATCATCAAAACAGAATATTAATAAGGAAACACAAGTCTTAAGTGATACATTAAATGAGATGGATCTCATTGATATCTTCAGGACATTCCATACAAATGCAGAAGAATTCACCTTCTTCTCAAGTGCACATGGACCATTCTCCAGGATAGACCACATCTTGGCTCACAAATCAAACCTCAGTAAATTTAAGAAAACTGAAATCATATCAAGCATCTTCTCCAACCACACCGCTATGAGACTAGATATCAATTACAAGAAAAAAACTGTAAGAAACACAAACACATGGAGATTAAACAACACGTTTCTAAATAACCAACAGGTTACTGAAGAAATCAAAAGGGAAATCAAAAAATTTCTAGAAACAAATGACAATGAAAACACTACAACTCAAAACCTATGGGGTGCAGCAAAAGCAGTCCTAAAAAGGAAGTTTATAGCAATACAATCCTACCTCAAGAAATAAGAAAAACATCAAATAGACAACCTAACTTTACACCTAAAACAGCTGGAAAAAGAAGAACAAAAAAAAAAAAAAACCCAAAATTAGTAGAAGGAAAGAAATAATAAAGATCTGAGCAGAAATAAAAGAAAAAGAAATGAAAGAAACAATAGTAAAGATTAATAAAACTAAAAGCTGGTTCTTTGAGAAGAATTGACAAACGTTTTTCCAGACTCATCAAGAAAAAAAGAGAAGAATCAAATCAACAAAATTAGAAATGAAAAAGGAGAGGTTACAATAGACAATGCAAAAATACAAAGGATTATAAGAGACTATTATGAAAAACTATATGGCCATAAAATGGATAATCTGGAAGAAATGGACAGATTCTTAGAAAACTTCAATCTTCCAAGACTGAACCAAGAGGAAATAGAAATTATGAACAACCCAATCACAAGCACTGAAATCGAAGCTGTGATCAAAAATCTCCCATAAAACAAAAGCCCAGGACCAGATGGCTTCACAGGAGAATTCTATCAAACATTTAGAGAAGAGTTAATACCTATCCTTATAAAGCTCTTTCAAAAAACTGCAGAGGAAGGAACACTTCCAAACTCATTCTGCAAGGCCACCATCACCCTGATACCAAAACCAGACAAAGACAACACAAATAAATAAAACTACAGGCCAATAACACTGATGAACATAGATGCAAAAATCCTCAACACAATTTTAGGAAACAGAATTCAGCAACACATCAAAAAGCTCATACACCATGATCAAGTTGGGTTTATTCCAGGAATACAAGTATTCTTCAGTATATGCAAATAAATCAATGTGATACACTGTATTAACAAATTGAAAGAAAAAAATCAAATGATAACTCAATAGATGAAGAAAAAGCCTTTGACAAAATTCAGCACCCATTTATGATTAAAACTCTTCAAAAAATGGGCATAGAAGGAACCTACCTCAACATAGTAAAGGCCATATATGATAAGCCTACAGCAAACATTATTCTCAATGGTGAAAAACTGAAAGCATTCCCCCTAAGATCAGGAACAAGACAAGGGTGTCCACTTTCACCACTATTATTCAACATAGTTTTGGAAGTCCTAGCTATAGCAATCAGAGAAGAAAAAGAAATAAAAGGAATCCATATTGGAAAAGAAGTAAAGCTCTCACTGTTTGCAGATGACATGATACTATACATAGAAAACCCTAAAGATACTATCAGAAAATTACTAGAGCTAATCAGTGAATTTAGCAAAGTTGCAGGATACAAAATCAATAGACAGAAATCACTTGCATTTCTATACATTAACAATGAATAATCAGAAAGAGAAATTACACAATCAATCCCATTCACCATTGAAACAAAAAGAATTAAATATCTACGAATAAACTTACCTAAGGAGACAAAAGACACAGAAAATTATAAGACGCTAATGACAGAAATCAAAGATGACATAAACAGATGGAGAGATATTCCATGTTGCTGGGTAGGAATAATCAATATTGTGAAAATGACTATACTACCAAACTCAGTCTACATTCAGTGTGATCCCTAGCAAATTACCAATGACATTTTTCACAGAACTAAAACAAAAAGTTTCACAACTCAGATGGAAACACAAAAGACACTGAATAGCCAAAGCAGTCTTGAGAAAGAAGAATGGAGCCAGAGGAATCAACCTTCCTGACTTCAGATTGTACTACAAAGCTACAGTCATCAAGACAGTATGATACTGGCACAAAAACAGAAATATAGACCAATGGAATAAGATAAAAAGCCCAGAAATAATCCATGCACCTATGGGTACCTTATTTTTGACAAAGGAGACAAAAATATACAATGGAGAAAGACAGCCTCTTCAATAAATGGTGCTGGGAAAACTGGACAGCTACATGTAAAAGAATGAAATTAGAACACTTCCTAACACCATACACAAAGATAAACTCAAAATGGATTAAAGACCTAAATGTAAGACCAGAAACCATAAAACTCTTAGAGGAAAACATACTCGATGACATAAATCAAAGCAAGATCCTCTATGACCCATCTCCTAGAGTAACGGAAATAAAAACAAAAGTAAACAAGTGGGACCTGATTAAACCTAAAAGCTTTTACACAGCAAAGGAAACTATAAGCAAGGTGAAAAGACAATCCTCAGAATGGGAGAAAACAATAGCAAATGAAACAACTGACAAAGGATTAATTTCCAAAATATACAAGCGGCTTGTACAACTCAATGCCAGAAAAACAAACAACCCAATCAAAAAGTCTTTTGGAAAAGACCTAAATAGACATTTCTCCAAAAAAGACATATAAATGGCTAACAAACACATGAAAAGATGCTCAACACCACTCATTATTAGAGAAATGCAAATCAAAACTACAATGAGTTATCACCTCACACAGGTCAGAATGGCCATCATCAAAAAGTCTACAAACAATAAATTCTGGAGACGGTGTGGAGAAAAGGGACCCCTCTTGCACTGTTTGTGGGAATATAAATTGATACAGCCACTATGGAAGACAGTTTGGAGATTCCTTAAAAACCTAGGAATAAAACCACCATATGACCCAGCAATGCCACTCCTAGGCATATACCCTGAGGAAATAAAAATTGAAAAAGACACATGTATACCATTGTTCATTGCAGCACTCTTTACAATAGCTACAACATGGAAGCAATCTAGATATCCATCAACAGATGAAAGGTTAAAGCAGCTGTGGTACATATACACAATGGAATATTTACTCAGCCATAAAAAGGAACGCATTTGAGTCATTTCTGATGAGGTGGATGAACCTAGAAGCTATCATACAGAGTGAAGTGAGTCAGAAAGAGAAAGATAAATATTGTATTCTAACACATATATATATGGGATCTATAAGAATGGTACTGAAGAACTTATTTGCAGGACAGCATGGAGAAACAGACTTGGAGAATAGACTTATGGACATGGGGAGAGGGGAGGAGAGGGTGAGATCTATGGCAAGAGTAACATGGAAACTTACATTACTATATGTAAAATAGCCAACAGGAATTTGCTGTATGGCTCAGGAAACTCAAACAGGGGCTCTCTATCAACATAGAGGAGTGGAATGGGGAGGGAGATGGGAGGGAGGTTCAAAAGGGAGGGGACATATGTATACCTATGGCTGATTCATGTTGAACTTTGACAGAAAACAACAAAATTCTGTAAAGCAATTATCCTTCAATTAAAAGATAAATTTAAAAAGAAAGACTACAAAGATACATATCAGAGCAATGTTTATAATAGCAAGGGGCTTCCCTGGTGGCTCAGATGGTAAAGAATCTGCCAGCAACATGGGAAACCCAGGTTCGATCCTTGGGTCAGGAAGATCCCCTAGAGAAGGGAATGGCAGCCAACTCCAGTATTCTTGCCTGTAGAATTCCATGGACAGAGGAGCCTGGGCAGGCCACAGTGCAAGGGGTCGCAGAAGAGCTGGACACAACTGAATGACTAATACTATAATAACAGAAGATTAGAAACCACCTAGATGTTCATCAATAAATTATGGTTAATTCAAACGGTGAATCAAGCATTTCTACATGCAGTGATATTAACTACCTCTAAAATAATGTTAAATGAAAAATGTTGGGTGTAGAAGAATATGTAAAGTGTGTTATTTGTGTATATTGTATAAATGCTTAGAATACCTTTGGAGAATAAACAAGAAACTGGTAGTAGTTATTGCTTCTGGGGAAGGGTATGGAATGGCTGGGGTTATGATGGGAGGGAAACTTTTCACTTTTTTAGGTTTTTTTTTTCCCAAAACATATTTATGTCTTTTTAGTGTTTGAGTTTTCACCATATGCCTGTATTACTTATTCAAAAATTAATTACTTTACAATGAATAAAAGTTAAAAGAGCACTAACAATGTAGATATAGGGGAATAATAGCTCAAAATATCCCTCTCTCAACAAGCTTTGGGTGAATGTAAAGCTTCAGCATACTGATGCTGAATATAGGGAAAATATAGGAAGAGAATGTTAAGCTATCATAGATGACTCAAGACAGTTAAACAATGGTGAGGGAGGTGGGAGGGGGGTTCAGGATGGGGAACACGTGCACACCCATGGCGGATGCATGTTGATGTATGGCAAAACCAATACAATATTGTAAAGTAAAAAATTAAAAAATAATAATAATAAAACAAAGATGATCTGAGAGCATGCATAAGTTAAGAAGAAAGAAAATCCAGAAAGTTTTACAGATACAAAGTAAGACATATTCAGCAAGATTCATGAATAGAAAGAAAGCTTAAAAAACTATACTATGTCATTAGAAGGCCTAAAAAGTATGGTGAAAGAAAGTGAAAGTGATAGACCCTCAGTTGTGTTCCACTCTTTACGACCCCATGGACTGTAGCCCACCAGGCTCCTCTGCACATGGAGTTCTTCAGGCAAGAATACTGGAGTGGGTTGCCATTTCCTTCTTCAGGGGATCTTCCCAACCCAGGGAT
Organism: Bos taurus; assembly: GCF_002263795.3. NCBI lineage: Eukaryota > Metazoa > Chordata > Mammalia > Artiodactyla > Bovidae > Bos > Bos taurus. Next base: position 2,423,933 of record NC_037357.1, read on the forward strand.
CCAACCTGGGTCTCCTGTAGTTTCTGCACTGCAGGTAGATTCTTTACTGTCTGAGCCACCAGGATCTGAAAAGACTACATGATTCTAGGGACACTGAGGTGGAATAACAGAACTTATTAATAGAAAGGTCAGCTTTCCACTGTATTTAGAATAGACATAACTTGCTTAGGAGCTCTGGTCCAATTTATTGATCCAGGCTGTTTCTATAACCAGCAGGCAGTTCTTGGGTGATTTGTGATCAGGTATCCCATGAACAAATCTGTGACTTGTTTTTTACCCTAGGAATCCACCCAACCCATGTGCATGCACACACACACAAACACACATACACACACACACACACTCACAATCAGCAAGAAGTGCTGTACTTTTTGTGTTTTTTTTTGGTGTTTCTGTTTCTGCTTTCTTGACCCCAGTTGCCATGCTGATAAATCATCTGACATTAGTGCCTTTAACCTTTGTTATTTTTGATCTTTATTTGTGTCTAACCTTTTCTTACTATACCTACCCTGTCTGACCCAGGAGCGAATCAAAACAAGTGGAACTTAAAGAGAAAATTGTAGTCAGTCAGAACCAAGTTGGTCAGTTTGAAAACAGAGAGCAGACAGGATCTAGAACAAATTGCTTAAATCTTCTGAAAAAGAAAATCAAGTGTTCCTAAAAACATAATGCCTTCCCTCGCATGAACACTCAGAGCCACGAAATGATCTACTTTACACAAAACCAACAAATAAGATTCCCTTGTGCTAAGCTGCTAAGAAGCTTTCTAGGTAAAGTGCTGTTTGAAAGGGCAAAAAGTACAGGTTAAGCCTCAGGCCAGTGGGAAATGCCCAGGAAATCCTCTGTGGGCTACCACAAACTCTTTAAAAGAGCTGGCAATATTTCATTTGGCATCATGAGAACACAGACTAGTATATTTTGCTGTACATATTCCAAAAAAAATTTTAGAGTATTATTGTATCCTGTCTGAATTTTACATGTCCATTACTATATAATTTCTGCAACTGTTTGCTTTTCAGCTTCATCAGGAACCCTGCTGCTGCTGCTGCTGCTGCTGCTGCTAAGTCACTTCAGTCGTGTCCGACTCTGTGTGACCCCAAAGATGGCAGTCCACCAGGCTCCTCCGTCCCTGGGATTCTCCAGGCAAGAGCACTGGAGTGGGTTGCCAGTTCCTTCTCCAATACATGAAAGTGAAAAGTGAAAGTGAAGTCGCTCAGTCGTGTCCGACTCCTAGCAACCCCATAGACTGCAGCCTACCAGGCTCCTCCGCCCATGGGATTTGCCAGGCAAGAGTACTGGAGTTGGGTGCCACTGCCATCTCCAATCAGGAACGCTACCCTAGTAGAAAGTTGAAGCAGTCAGTAGAAGCCTTGGCATTGTCTCTCCTGACATCTAGTGGATGGAGACCAGATACCACAGTAACTACTATTTTCAAAGAATCAGTTTTGGGTAAAGTCAATCTCTCTCTTACACTTTCTAAAGATGATCTAAGAGCTTTTGATCACAATTCAAGGTGAAAACAAAACTAAGTATCTCCCACTGGTAAGTCTGAGCTACACATATATACTTACTGGTTAGGTTTGGAACCACTGAAAGGCTTTTTTTTTTTCCCTTAGGATGGACTGGTATGCCATCCTTTTGTAGATGTCTAAGAATCCCATGGACTGTATAGTCCATGGGGTCGCAAAGAGTTGGACAGGACTGAGCAACTTTCACTTTCACTAAGACACCATGGACTAAGGAGCCTGGCAGGCTATGGTCAATGGGGTTGCAAAGAGTTGGACATGACTGAAGTGACTGCACCACCACCAAGACACCAAGGCCAAGTAGTCAAAAGCATGAGATCTGTATTAATTTTCTTTGGTTTCTGTAACAAATCATCACAAACAGTGGCTTAAAATACTGCACATTTATTATCTTATACTTCTCGAGGTCAGATGTCAGCAGAGGCTTAATCCCTTCTTCAGTGACATGGCAGCATCTGCTTGTCTTGAATGAGTGTCCAGCTTACAGTGATCAATTAAATTATAAGGACATTCCAGAGGGGGCAGGCATACCCCAAAACTTGCATTTTTACTCAGTACTTTATGAGGTATATAGGACATTATCCTGAGGTTCAGGAAATCTGGCTCCTATTCGAGATCTTAACAGGGCATTTAGATGGAATATGAAATGGCCAAATTAACATGTCAAAGATACCCAGAGAATTACCACCTACCTCCCAATTTCTCCCCTAATTATTTCTTCACATGTGAATTTGAATAAAAAGATAATAAAAGCAGGGAGTGGGATGCTATTTTACTAAACAAATGGAGATGACAGTATGAAAATAATTCTGAAAAAAGATGACGTTTGATACCTTAATGCAAATAAGAAATAACTTATACAAGAGCCTATCCTGCAAGCATATCTTGGTAAGCCAAAAGAAACAGCCTGAATGCTTGAGGGACTAGGGGCATAAAGTTCTGCTGAGGGAGAGGCCAGTAACACATATGACTGGTCAGTTTCATTTAGGTCCCCATGGCTAGCCCAGTATGAGAAAAAGGGGTTTTGAAGATCTCCGGAAATATTATGATAAAAACAAAAACATTATTGTTTTTGAAACAGTGACTCTGGGGAAGAATGTCATGTGAGGAGACAACCACTCACCTCTTGAGGAAGCCCCTTTCATAAGACCCTCCACTTTTGTACCTTTCCAGTGAAGCACCACTGGGGATTAAAAAGAAGGTGGTTGTCTTCCACCAAAGGAGAAACAAATGTGGACTAGGCTCATCCACGGCCACCAGAGTGGCCACATAGAGACAGCCAGAGTTCATGGCAAAAGTGGAGAGTGACAATCAGGAAGACCAAGTTACTTGGTCCCATTGTAAGAAAAGTCTGACAGGAGGCTTTCACTCAACAGAGTTTTTAGAAAAGTTATGATCAACACAAAAGTTGTCACCTCTTCTGAAGTGAGGTCATCATGAAGGTGGGGAGAAAGGCATTTCAGTCTGTCCTTGGCATACCAGTTAGTTAAAATGTGGGACATTGGCCTGGAAAGCTATATTCCTTCCCCAAAGCCTGATGCTCACCAACACACAAGGGTTACCGCTTTCAAAGCATCAAGAGATCTTTAACTACACCAAAGGGGCTCCATGAAGTTCAATTTAAATGAGAGAGCTGTGGTTTCAAAGCATCCAACTTTTTTATAGGCCAACAGTCAGGGCCATTAGTGTTTAAGACAACAATCAACACTGAACAGACACTATGGATTCAGTCTGCACTGTTACTCATCATGACATTCATTATTCAACAAACTGCTAACGACTCTATATACAGCCGAGGAGCATAGCCAGGCATCTAAGAAGTAAAGATGAACAAATTTCCCTCAAGGAGGGAAGGACAGAAACCCACAAACACAGTAAAAAGTGCTAAGAGCCATAAAATCAGTATGAATGATGTACTACACAATGTCAGACAAAGAAGAGATTATTTCTAAATGCCTGTGGAAAGAGAGGAGGAGATGCTTAACTCAGGAGGAGGTTGTTTGGAGCTGGAATATGAAAGGTGGGAGTACTCTATGTGAATAGGGTTTATTAATGCTCTTTTGTTATTTTACTTGCTTACTTCAGTGCATGTATTCTCACACCTGGGTCACTCTGCCATGCACCATGCCTAGGGCCTTCAATTCTCCTCTTAATCTGTTCCCACCTGCTAACTGTTACTGCCAGTGTTCTTGCTCTCACCCCCCTCACACCTTTCCTATCTTTTTCTTGATGCTTAAAATCACCTGTTGCAATACTAACTCTTTGCCACATTAGAATGGTACATGATGCAAGCTGCTTATATGAACACTCAGCAATTCCCTCTGACACTATCCCGGTCTTCTTGCATCATACAAATTTTCTATAACTGAAGGTAAATTGATCATGAAAGAGACCAAGTTTAAAGATGCAATAACAATCTACCATCCCACTCCATCCCCCCCACCAAAAACAGGAAAAGTCTTTGCTCCATTCTAGATTTAGAAGCCTATAAATTGAGTAAGCATAAAAATATCCTTCTGCAGATTGCAATGCCCAAGTCAAGAGTTTAATAAGAGTAGCAGTCCAGCCAAGTACCAAATACATGTGATAATTGGTTCACTAGTGGCTCAGGTGGTAAAGAATCTGCCTGGAATGCAGCAGACCTGGGTTTGATCCCTGGGTTGGAAAGATCCCCTGGAGAAGGGAATGGCTAACCACTCCAGTATTCTGGCCTGGAGAATTCCATGAACTGTATAGTCCACAGGGTCGCAAAGAGTCAGACACGACTGAGGGACTTTCACTTTCTTTCAAATCTCATGTCACACTAGAAGAGGTCTGGACTGTTTATTTTACATTTGTTTATTTTACATTTATTTATTTCCTATTTATAGCCTTGTATGCTGTGTGTGCTCAGTCATATCCGACTCTTTTTGACCCCATGAACTGTAGCCCACCAGGCTCCTCTGTCCATGCTTTCCCAGGCAAGATTACTGGAGTGAGTTGCCATTTCCTCAGGGATTTTCCCAACCCAGGGATCGAACCCACATCTCTCCAGTCTCTTGCATTATTGGCAGGTGGATTTTTTACAACTGCGCCACCTGGGAAGCCCCATTTATAGCCTACTTGCTTCTAAAGAATTTTATATAATGTAGAGTAAAAATAAATAAATGTAAGGATTTATGCGCCACAGGTGGTGAAAATAAAGATATAAATTACATATATTAAAACTCGAGAGATAGGAAAAGAGAATTTACTAGGAACCAGGGGTGAAATAATGACCATAATTGAGCATCCAGTTTTCTTCTGAGTACTCTGAGACCAAGACCAGCCAAATCAAGTCAAAAAAAAAAAAAAATGTATAGCTCCTAGTATCTCAACTCCACTTCTTTCATAGAAACAAGCTTTTCCCTGGTACTACATTCTAGACGGCAGTTTTCTTAAGCATTCTTAGTTAAAAGACAATGAGTATTGCAATAATTTTCAACAAATAATTCTCTGAAAGATACAGAATTGCTTCATGTGACCATTTCTTAATACTATCTCTCAAAAGCAGGTCACAGGTACTATATCTAACTGTATTTAGAGAACATGAGGGAATGTATGCTTAACATTTTAGTGGCTAGCTCTTAAATATCTTCAACTATTCTTTGACACAAGCTGACTAGGAGTCATTTCAAGATGGAGTTCTCTGGCGAGGGCCTTAAACACAATATTGGTATAGAGTTGGGGATGATGGTATGCTTTATCTAACAGAAAGGTGAGGGCCAGGGTGATGAAAATTAAGGAACATGATATACATTTTATCACTTGATGCTGCTGGTTGGAAGGGGCAACTTGTGTGCATGTATGTATATTTTTTGCTTTTACAGCAAGACTAGTGATTTTGCTCAAAATGTTAATAGAAGCTGGAACCTCCCAAGTCAAGACTGTGTGTGCCCCAGGACTCTGTTCTCCAGAACTGTTCTATTTCTGTTAGTACAATTCTGCTTATTAACACTTATCGTATATAAGTAGTCTTAGTTGTCCAATAAAGATTCAAATGGATAACTATTAATCAGTATCTCCAGAAAGTGAGAGCTATGCACATCCAATGCATTACCACACAGTAAAAGTACTATCAACGAGTCTTTGGGTCAACATGCCCTGCCTTAGTAATATACATTCAGCTTGACCTCCAGAAGTGACTAGATTATAGGGCTTCCTGTTGAGCAGTATTTCCTGCCAATGAGGGTAGAGTACAGAGCATAAATAGCGGTGGTATAATGATGGTACAGCAGTAGTAGGTCTAATTGTGTTTTCTGTGAATGAAATTTCACAATGATTCTGTTGACTCATATCTCCAGCAATTGTTTGAAGCCTCTTTCCTACAGCCTACCTTGCCTTTCAATATTCCAAACAGAAGATAAAATTGGATTCATTCCTCACACCACAAACCAGGATAAATTCTAAATAGATTGAAGATTGCAATGTAAAAATTGAAATTATTTATTTAAAGTAAATTCTTTCTCACCCCCTTAGCTGAAAGTGGGTTATAACTTTAGCTTCTTTTTCTAATAAAAAATAGTAACGTTAGGTTGCTTGTAAGATGGTTAAACATACTTTATTAAAAACTGTAATTAATAATTACAAAGTTAATCAGGAAGAACAAACAAGTAAGAATATTTTAAAAACCTGAAAAATAAGAGCTCCTGAGAGGAGCCACTAGACTCATCTGATAATAAAATATACTATAAAGCCTCTATAAATAAAATAGAATGATAAGACAGACCAATAACAGAATATAAAATCCAGAAAGAGACCCAATTTCATATGCAAATTTAGTTTAAAATAAAAGTGGCAAATCTTCAAATCAGAGAGGAAAACATGGGCTTTGTTGTTCAGTTGTCAAGTTATGTCTGACTCTTTGTGACCTAATGGACACTCTTTGTGTCCATGCAGCACGCCAGACTCCTCTGCCCTCCACTATCTCCCAGAATTTACTCAAATTCATGTCCACTGAGTCAGTGATGCCAACCAACCATTTCATCCTTTGTTGCCCCCTTCTCATTTTACCTTCAATCTTTCCCAGCATCAGGGTCTTTTCTAATGAGTCTGCTCTTCGCATCAGCTGACCAAAGTACTGGAGCTTCAGCTCCAGCATCAGTCCTTCCAATGAATATTCAGGGTTGATTTCCTTTAGGATTGATTAGTTTAATCTCCTTGCAGTCCAAGGGACTCTCAAGAGTCTTCTCCAGCACCACAATTTGAAAGCATCAGTTCTTCAGTGCTCAGCCTTCTCTGTAGTCTAACTCTCACATCTGTACATGACTACTGGGCTTACTAATAAACTATATTGGGATAACTAGAGAGCCATAAGGAAAAAAGATGAAATTGGATCTATTCTTCATACCATAAACAAGATAACTTCCAACTGAATCAGAAATTTAAATGAAGCAAGCAAGCAAACATTTATCAGTACAGAAAATATTGGTGATTTCCTCTATAACCCAAGAATGAGGAAATCTCTCCTATGACTCAAAATCCAAAAGCAAGAAGGGAAGATAAATTTAATGACATAGAAACATTTAAAACTTGCATGTCAAAAAAAAAACACATAAGCAAAGTAAAAAGATATAAGATAGAAGACATTAACATCCTGTCTAGAAGCTTGAGAATGGAACAACTTGTCCTACTAGACACTACAGCATCTATCTAAGACTACCAGGATCATTGAAAAGCAGCTACATGGGGAACACATGTATGCCTGTGGCGGATTCATTTCAATATATGGCAGAACCAATACAATATTGTAAAGTTTAAAAATAAAATTAAATTAAAAAAAAAGAAAAAAAGAATATAAAAAAAGAAAAAGATTACTGAGATCTTGTCAGATTGAATGGTCTCAATCTACAAAGATGGGATAATTACAGTCAGTGAAAATATTAGCTGCAGTAGACTGAAATCCATCAAATATATTTAAATCCAGGGCTTCATGATTAGGTTAAAGAAAAAACAACTGGTCATTGTTGAAGGATGCTAGTAAACCAATTCATTATTTTGAAAAATGGTAAACAAAGGGAAGAATTCATGTATTTTATCCAGCTTTTCCCATAAACACTGGAGCTCAGCATAACCAAAGAGTAGATAGAAGGGACTTGTATTCTCTATAAAAATATTCCAGCTAATAAATGAAGAATGAATGTCAGGACATCATCATTTTGCAACCCATAGTGAGTTAATATATCTAGGTATTGATCATAAGTGGTGGGTGGCTAATACTCTAAAAGAGAGAACCAGACCTTAGGTGCTTTCCGATAAAAAAAAAAATCAACAAAATCACACAGTGGGAAACTCTTCAGAACAAAGGATTCAGTTTCTTCAACAAATAAGTAACAATAAATTAAGAAATAAAGAGGAAACCTAAAAATTAAGTCAATGAAGACACCTAGGAAATAATCGCACTGTATGGTCCTCTTTTAAATCCTGAGGCAAACAAGCAATGCAAGAAAAGGGTACTTATGAGACAACTGGATACATGAACACTAATCTGATATTTGATTATATTAAGAAACTATAACACCGTAGGTACAATAACAGTATTGTGATTTTAAGTGTCCTTATATTTTAGAGACATATAATGAGATGTCACTGATGAACTTTCTTTAGTCAAATTTGACTCATCAAAATATTATTTGCCTTGAAATTATATAAGCGGAGAGAAATGGGTGAGTGTAGAAATGAAACAAGATTGGCCATGAGTTGATAATTGTTGAAGCAGGTAATGAGGGCCTATTATACTAGTAGTGGTGTGCTGAAACTGGCTAAGACCTACGCAGGGGAGCCTATTTTTTAATTTTCAGAAATTCTGACACCACAATGGTATCTTGAAATTGGCCATGGTGGAAGTATTTCCATCATGAAAATCAGTACATGCCACACATCAGCTCCCTCCCCCAAGAGTTGGATGTTAAAATGCTTATGAGCACACCACTGCTATTCTACTTTTGTATGTGCTTTTTAAATTCAACAAATATATTTACTGAGCACTTACTATGTTCCAGACCCTGGGTTAGATGCTGAACATACAGCAGTGAACAAAAAGACATCATCCCTGTTTGTATTAATTTCCTAGAGCTTCTGTAACAAACTACCATCAACTGGGTAGCTTGAAACAATAGAGATTTATTTCACAGTTCCAAAAGCTAGGAATCCAAAATCAAGATGCTGGCAGGGCCATGTTCCTTCTGAAACCTGTAGAGGAATCCTTTCTTGCCTCTTCCTAGCTTCCGATGGTGGTTGCCTGGCAACCTGGTGTTCTTTGGTTTGCTTCCATCCTCACACAGATTCTTGGTGCCTGTGTCTTCACATGGCCATTTTCTCATAAGGACACCAGTTATATTGGATTAGGGGCCCACCCTACTCTAGTATTAGTATTCATTTTTAAACTTTTAAAAAATTTTAAATTGTGGTTAAAAAAACATAACATAAAACTTGCCATCTTACCCGCTTTAAAGTATATTGTTCAGTAGTGTTAAGTATATTCACCTTATTGTGTAACAGATCTCTAGAACTTTCCATCTTGTAAAACTGAAACTCCATACCCATTTTCTCTTCCCCTCAGCCCTTGGAAACTATCATTTTAACTTCTTTATCTATGAGTTTGACTACTTTTCCTTTCTCATGAGTGAAATCATATAATATTTGTCTTTTTTATGACTGGCTTGATTCACTTGGCATAATATCCTCAGGGTTCATCCATGTTGTAGCATGTGACAGGATTTCCTTCTTTTTTAAGGCTGAATAATATTCCATTGCATCTATTACCATATATGGTTTATCCATTCATCCATCCATGGACATTGGGTTGCTTCCACCTCTTGGCTACTGTCAATAATGCTGTAATGAACATGGAGATGTGTTGGGGAGTGTTTAACAGGATTCCTACGTGGTGTTTCTCACAAGTCCTTTGTTTCTTTTTAAGCAGAGCAGCACGCTGCTCCCAGGAACCAAGGTCATTGTGTGAGACAGGCTTGAATCTCCTTTAGTAAACATTCTCTTTATGACAAAACTGCTTAGTCCCAATCTGCTTTCTTGAGATATGGATGGTCTTCTGACCTTGTGACCATTATTAATCCCTTGTTCCCTTGGTAACAGTTGCTATACACTTGGTTTTCTGATCTTTATCATAGTTGTAAGAAACTTCTTGTACCACAGCCTATATATACTCACAGAAAAATAATTAAAGCACCTTTGCTCCATAAGAGCTTGGGTCCCTGTGTCTGTCTTTCTTTCTCTCTCTCTCTCTCACTCTTCTGAGCTGATTCCTTGGAGTGCAGAGACCCGTCTTGCTCACTCTCCTGCCTGGGCTTCTAAGACTCTCTTGAGAAGGCACCCTGTGCCTTCACCCCCCTCGAGAGGGCGCCTGGTGCCTTCATGAGAGATGCAAGTCTTGTGTCAAGGACTTTTTTGGTTTTCTGCGTAAACCAGGGAGTATCAGCCTCTTTCTCTCTTTTACTTTCTTATCGTTGCCTCCAGACCACCAGATCCCGGTCCATTAAAGGACCCCAACAGAGATGTAAATATCTGTTTGAAATCCTGCTCTGATTTTTTTTTTCCTTTTGCACATGCATTAATATTCCAATAATAAAACTTAAAATATATGTAAAGAAGTAGGAAAAGGGCTGTAACTTGGGGAATAAAATACACAAAAAGCATAATCAAATTGTTACCAACGGGATTTTCATAAATAGTAATTAAATCCAATGTTTAAATAGTCAATCTTCTCAACAATTAAGTATCCATCTTATCTAGAAATAGAAGCAACTAAAAAAAAATAAGATTTTTTAGGTGAACATTGCTTTTTGCAACATAAATGTAATTGATGTACATGTATCAAATTGCAATTCTTCACTTTAGCACATTTTTTCTCTCATATTCATTTCCAAGCATGTTTGTATTCTCTATTATGTATAAAGTAACACTTGAATTGGACTCCTAATGTTCCTTTTGATTGATCATAATTAAAATGCATACACTTAGCCCCAGTATTTGTGTTGTCTCAATTCTTATGAGGATGTAAATTCAGACACTTTCCCATATCTAGGTAATTGTGATTATTAGACTTGAAGTGGCCCTTTTAGTCTTTGCATTTTGTCTGGCTTTATGTCAGTATAAATCAGCATAAAATTGGTATTTAGTGATAGGTTTAAAATATGGCTATTCTTTTCATTTAATACATTACAATGGAGGAAAACAAAAAATGAAACCATCACTAGTGGATGAATGGGAAATCAGAAGGAAGAGAAACCTGTGCTCTATGTTTCAATTGTTGAGGACCAGATGTGTGCTCCAGAACTGTGAATTTTTGGTTCCACAGTCTTTTCCAAGGCTGCCCTTTGTTTAAATGACTTGGCCCCACATTTGTTAATTTTCCACAGTTTGTAAGTAATAGTATAATTTTAGAAAGGGCATTGGTTTGTTATTCTTGGTCTTGCATCACTTTAAGGTCTCTGTATGCCAATCACATGTAGGTCTAGAGTTCACAGATTTGGTATTAGATTCATGCCTCCAGCAAAGTTTTTTTTTCATAGATCAGACTACATGTTAGGTCCATATTCCATGGGAAATCTATTAGGATTTGGAGCTACCAAATGGATGCAGAGATCTAAAAGCTTAATACCTACATGGGTAAATACAATCCAGCAGGAGCACATGTGGAACAATCACGTCAATACATCCTCTGTATCAATAACATGGCCAGGGACCCAGAAACAGCCTGGAGAATGCTGGATGCACTGAGTCAGCCATGGGGAGAATCAAGCAAGCTGATGAAGAATGTGTCAGGTACCCCTCAGTCTTTGCCTGTTGTCTCACCCTAACCCACTGAGGAGTGCTTCCCTCCACTGCATAGATAATGGCAGAACTAAAATTAAAAAGTAAGGCAGAGACAGCAGCAGCTTGATGCTAAGAAAGAGACTTGGGGCCTTTGCGAGTTTGGCCTGGAGCATGCCAGCGTATAAATTTTTCTGGGTACTGTATGGTGGAAACTAGCTCTAATTCTTCTCCCAGGCGACAGACTTACCACCTGTGCTCGTCTCTAATTATCTTTGATCAGGCTTATGCAGTAGGAAGTTCTGTTTCAGCAACTGTGATTAGGCTCAGGGCATAGCTAAGTCTATAATTACTAGCTGGTTAAATCAGAGCGCTTCTGGAATTTAGTAGCCATTTGTGTAAACTGCATCAATAGTTTTAGACTGTAAACTTGTCCTTTTACACTTCTATGAGAACTCAGAGATGAACAAGTAATAGTTAAGGAAAAGCAAATTTGTCAGTGAATGTAAAAAAGGCACAAAATGAAGACAGTTCTAGCTACAGGCAAAAAAAGGAGAGTCCACCATAGAGAGAAGTATGCACTTGCTCAGTAACCTTTCATGAGGAAAAAGGACATGCCTTCAGGGGCACTTCTGATTCTGGAATACCAAAACTTTAAAATGTGTTCCCTCAATTAACCACTGAGAATATTAGGTGAGGGATAGAAATCATTTAACCTCTGTGAATATCAAGTTTCTCATTAAAAAAAACACACACAAAAAACCTTTCTAATCACTCCACATGGCTATAGTGAATATCACATGAAATAACAGAAAGAACATTTAGCACCACCATTGGTAGTCACGGCATTTAATACATGCTTGGTAATAATAATCATAATTCCTGTTATTGAGGTAAGTAGGTGTCTGGGCTCTCTAGGAGTAAAGGGTGATTCCTTTGCCTACAGGCTCTGTCATCCCCATCCAACTGCCAATTAGAAGCATGTGGCATCTGTATGTCTTCTTTGGAGAAATGTCTGTTTAGTTCTTTGGCCCATTTTTTGATTGGGTCGCTTATTTTTCTGGAATTGAGCTGCAGGAGTTGCTTATATATTTTTGAAGTTAATTCTTTGTCAGTTGCTTCGTTTGCTATTATTTTCTCCCATTCTGAAGGCTGCCTTTTAACCTTGCTTATAGTTTCCTTCGTTGTGCAAAAGCTTTTAAGTTTAATTAGGTCCCATTAGTGTGGAGATTCCTTAAAAAACTGGAAACAGAACTGCTATATGACCCAGCAATCCCACTGCTGGGCATACACACAGAGGAAACCAAAATTGAAAGAGACACGTGTACCCCAATGTTCATCACAGCACTGCTTACAATAGCCAGGACATGAAAGCAACCTAGATGTCCATTGGCAGATGAATGGATAAGAAAGCTGTGGTATATATATACACAATGGAATATTACTTAGCTATTAAAAATAATGCATTTGAATCAGTTCTAATGAGGTGGATGAAACTGGAGCCTATTATACAGAGCAAAGTAAGTCAGAGAGAAAAACACCAGAAGATAGCAGAGGAATAAGACAGGGAGACCACTTTCTCCCCCCAAATTCATCGAAAGAACATTTGAACACTGAGCAAATTCCAAAAAACAACTTCTGAATGCTGGCAGAAGACATCAGGCACCCAGAAAGGCAGGCCATTGTCTTCAAAAGGAGATGGAGAAGTCTTGAGGCTACTGTAAGAATAAGACTGAAAACCAGAGGCAGGAGGCTTAAGTCCAAATCCTGAGAACACCAGAGAACTCCTGAATCCAGGGAACATTAATTGATAGGAACTCATCAAATGCCTCCATACCTACACTAAAACCAAGCACCACCCAAGGGCCAACAAGTTCCAGAGCAAGACATACCATGCAAATTCTCCAGCAACATAGGAACATAGCCCTGAGCTTCAATATACAGGCTGCCCAAAGTCACACCAAACCCACTGACATCTCAAAACTCATTACTGAACACTTCATTGCACTCCAGAGAGAAGAAATCCAGCTCCACCCACCAGAACACCGACACAAGCTTTCCTAACCAGGAAACCTTGACAAGCCACCTGTCCAACCCCACCCACAGTGAGGAACCTCCACAATAAAGATAACTCCACAAACTGCCAGAATACAGAAAGACCACCCCAAACACAGCATTATAAACAAGATGAAAAGGCAGAGAAATACCCAGCAGGTAAAGGAACAGGATAAATGCCCACCAAACCAAACCAAAGAGGAAGAGATAGGGAATCTATCTGATAAAGAATTCTGAATAATGATAGTGAAAATGATCCAAAACCTTGAAAACAAACTGGAGTTACAGATAAATAGCCTGGAGACAAGGATGGAGAAGGTGCAAAAAAGGTTTAACAAGGACCTAGAAGAAATAAAAGAAGACTCAATATATAATGAATAATGCAATAAATTAGATCAAAAACACTCTGGAGGGAACCTACAGTAGAATAATGGAGGCAGAATATAGGATAAGTGAGGTAGAAGATAGAATGGTAGAAATAAATGAAACAGAGAGGAAAAAAGAATTAAAAGAAATGAGGACAACCTCAGAGACCTCTGGGACAATGTTAAATGCCCCAACATTCGAATCATAGGAGTCCCAGAAGAAGAAGACAAAAAGAAAGACCATGAGAAAATACTTGAGGAGATAATAGTTGAAAACTTCCCTAAAATGGGGAAGGAAATAATCACCCAAGTCCAAGAAACCCAGAGAGTCCCAAACAGGATAAACCCAAGGTGAAACGCCCCAAGACACATATTAATCAAATTAACAAAGATCAAACACAAAGAACAAATATTAAAAGCAGCAAGGGAAAAACAACAAATAACACACAAGGAGATTCCCATAAGGATAACAGCTTATCTTTCAATAGAAACTCTTCAGGCCAGGAGGGAATGGCAGGACATACTTAAAGTGATGAAAGAAAATCACCTACAGCCCAGATTACTGTACCCATCAAGGATCTCATTCAAATATGAAGGAGAAATCAAAAGCTTTACAGACAAGCAAAAGCTGAGAGAATTCAGCACCACCAAACCAGCTCTCCAGAAAATGCTAAAGGATCTTCTCTAGACAGGAAACACAGAAAGGGTATATAAACTCGAACCCCAAACAATAAAGTAAATGGCAATGGGATCATACTTATCAATAATTACCTTAAATGTAAATGGGTTGAATGCCCCAACCAAAAGACAAAGACTGGCTGAATGGATACAAAAACAAGACCCCTATAAATGTTGTCTACAAGAGACCCACCTCGAAACAAGGGACACATACAGACTGAAAGTGAAGGGCTAGAAAAAGATTTTCCATGCAAATAGAGACCAAAAGAAAGCAGGAGTAGCAATACTCATATCAGATAAAATAGACTTTAAAACAAAGGCTATGAAAAGAGAAAGATAGACGCTACATAATGATCAAAGGATCAACCCAAGAAGAAGATATAACAATTATAAATATATATGCACCCAACATAGGAGCACCACAATATGTAAGACAAATGCTAACAAGTATGAAAGGGGAATTTAACAATAACACAATAATAGTGGGAGAATTTAATACCCCACTCACACCTATGGATAGATCAACTAAAGAGAAAATTAACAAGGAAACAAACTTTAAATGATATAATGGACCAGTTAGACATAATTGACATCTATAGGACATTTCATCCCAAAACAATGATTTCACCTTTTTCTCAAGTACACATGGAACCTTCTCCAGGATAGATCACATCCTGGGCCATAAATCTAGCCTTGGCAAATTCAAAAAAATTGAAATCATTCCAAGCACCTTTTCTGACCACAATGCAGTAAGATTAGATGTCAATTACAGGAGAAAAACTATTTAAAATTCCAACATATGGAGGCTGAACAACACGCTGCTGAATAACCAACAAATCATAGAAGAAATCAAAAAAGAAATTAAAATATGCATTGAAACGAATGAAAATAAAAACACAACCCAAAACCTATGGGATACTGTAAAAGCAGTGCTAAGGGGAAGGTTCATAGCAATACAGGCTTACCTCAAGAAACAAGAAAAAAGTCAAATAAATAACCTAACTCTACACCTAAAGCAACTAGAAAAGGAAGAAGTGAAGAACCCCAGCGTTAGTAGAAGGAACGAAATCTTAAAAATAGGGCAGAAATAAATGCAAAAGAAACAAAAGAGACCATAGCAAAAATCAACAAAGCCAAATGCCAGTTCTTTGAGAAGATAAATAAAAATGACAAACCATTAGCCAGACTCATCAAGAAACAAAGGGAGAAAAATCAAATTAACAAAATTAGAAATGAAAATGGAGAAATCACAACAGACAACACAGAAATACAAAGGATCATAAGAGACTACTATCAGCAATTATATGCAAATAAAATGGACAACGTGGAAGAAATGGACAAATTCTTAGAAAAGTACAACTTTCCAAAATTGAACCCGGAAGAAATAGAAAATCTTAAGAGACCCATCACAAACACGGAAACTGAAACTGTAATCAGAAATCTTCCAGCAAACAAAAGCCTAAGACCAGACAGCTTCACAGCTGAATTCTACCAAAAATTCAGAGAAGAGCTAACACCTATCCTACTCAAACTCTTCCAGAAAAGTGCAGTGGAAGGTAAACTTCCAAACTCATTCTATGAGGCCACCATCAGCCTAATACCAAAACCTGATAAAGATGCCACAAAAAAAGAAAACTACAGGTCAATATCACTGATGAACATAGATGCAAAAATCCTTAACAAAATTCTAGCAAACAGAATCCAACAACATATTAAAAAAATCATACATCATGACCAAGTGGTCTTTATCCCAGGGATGCACGGATTCTTTAATATCTGCAAATCAATCAATGTAATACACCATATTAACAAATTGAAAGATAAAAGCCATATGATTATCTCAATAGATGCAAAGAAAGCTTTTACAAAATTCAACATCCATTTATGATAAAAAAAAAAAAACCTCCAGAAAGCAGGAATAGAAGGAACACACCTCAACATAATAAAAGCTATATATGACAAACCCATAGCAAACATTATCCTCAGTGGTGAAAAATTGAAAGCATTTCCCTTAAAGTCAGGAACAAGACAAGGGTGTCCACTCTCACCACTACTATTCAACATAGTTTTCAAAGTTTTGGCCACAGCAATCAGAGCAGAAAAAGAAATAAAAGGAATCCAGATTGGAAAAGAAGTAAAACTCTCACTGTTTGCAGATGACATGATCCTCTACATAGAAAACCCTAAAGACTCCACCAGAAAATTAATAGAGCTAATCAATAAATATAGTAAAGTTGCAGGATATAAAATCAACACACAGAAATCCCTTGCATTCCTATACACTAACAAAGAGAAAACAGAAAGAGAAATTAAGGAAACAATTCCATTTACCATTTCAATGAAAAGAATAAAATACTTAGGAATATACCTACCTAAAGAAACTAAAGACCTATATATAGAGGACTATAAAACACAGGTGAAAGAAATTAAAGAGGACACAAATAGATGGAGAAATATACCGTGTTCGTGGATTGGAAGAATCACTATAGTGAAAATGAGTATACTACCCAAAGCAATCTATAGATTCAATGCAATCCCTATCAAGCTACCAATGATATTTTTCACAGAACTAGCACAAATAATTTCACAATTTGTATGGAAATACAAAAAACCACGAATAGCCAAAGCAATCTTGACAAAGAAGAATGGAACTGTAGGAATCAACCTGCCTGACTTCAGGCTCTACTACAAAGCCACAGTCATCAAGACAGTATGGTACTGGCACAAAGACAGAAATATAGATCAATGGAACAAAATAGAAAGCCCAGAGATAAGTCCACGCACCTATGGACACCTTATCTTTGACAAAGGAGGCAAGAGTATACAATGGAGAAAAGACAATCTCTTTAACAAGTGGTGCTGAGAAAACTGGTCAACCACTTGTAAAAGAATGAAACTAGAACACTTTCTAACACCATACACAAGAATAAACTCAAAATGGATTAAAGATATAAACGTAAGACCAGAAACTATAGAACTCCTAGAGGAAAATATAGGCAAAACACTCTCCGACATAAACCACAGCAGGATCCTCTACGACCCACCTCCCAGAATATTGGAAATAAAAGCAAAAATAAAGAAAGGAGACCTAATTAAAATTAACAGCTTCTGCACAACAAAGGAAACTATAAGCAAGGTGAAAAGACAGCCTTCAGAATGGGAGAAAATAACAGCAAACGAAGCAACAAAGAATTAATCTCAAAAATATACAAGCAACTCCTGCAGCTCAATTCTAGAAAAATAAATGACCCAATCAAAAAATAGGCCAAAGAACTAAACAGATATTTCTCCAAAGAAGACATACAGATGGCTAACAAACACATGAAAAGATGCTCAACATCACTCATTATCAGAGAAATGCAAATCAAAACCACAATGAGGTACCATTTCACGCCAATCAGAATGGCTGCTATCCAAAAGTCTACAAGCAATAAATGCTGGAGCAGGTGTGGAGAAAAGGGAACCCTCTTACACTGTTGGTGGGAATGCAAACTAGTACAGCCACTATGGAGAATAGTGTGGAGACTCCTTAAAAAAGTGGAAATAGAACTGCCATATGACCCAGCAATCCCACTGCTGGGCATATAAACCAAGGAAACCAGAATTGAAAGAGACACGTGTACCCTAATGTTCATTGCAGCACTGTTTACAATAGCCAGGACATGGAAGCAACATAGATGTGTATCAGCAGATGAATGGATAAGAAAGCTGTGGTACCTGTACACAATGGAATATTACTCAGCCATTAAAAAGAATGCATCTGAATCAGTTCTAATGAGGTGGATGAAACTGGAGCGTATTATACAGAGTGAAGTAAGCCAGAAAGGAATACACCAATACAGTATACTAACGCATATATATGGAATTTAGAAAGATGGTAACAATAATCCTGTGTACGAGACAGCAAAAGAGACATAGATGTATAGAATAGTCTTTTGGACTCTATGGGAGAGGGTGAGGGCGGGATGATATGGGAGAATGACATTGAAACATGTATATTATCATATGTGAAACGAATCGCCAGTCCAGGTTCAATGCATGATACAGGGTGCTCAGGGCTGGTGCACTGGGATGACCCAGAGGGATGGTATGGGGAGGGAGGTGGGAGGGAGGTTCAGGATGTGGAACACACGTACACCCATGGTGGATTCATGTCAATGTATGTCAAAACCAATACAATATTGTAAAGTAAAAATAAATACATAAATAAAACTGAGAGAAAAAAAACACTGAAGAAGAAAACTTAAAAAAAAAAGAAAAAGAAAAACATCAATACAGTATATTAATGCATATATATGGAATTTAGAAAGATGGTAACAATGACCCTATATGCAAGACAGCCAAAGAGATATAAAGAACAGACTTTTGGACTCTGTGGGAGAAGGCCAGGGTGGGATGATTTAAGAGAATAGCATTGAAAGATGTATATTATCATATGGGAAACAGATCACCAGTCCAGGTTCAATGCATGAGACAGGGTGCTCAGGGCTGGTGCACTGGGATGACCTTGCAGGATGGGATGGGGAAGGAGATGGGAGGGAGGGTCAGGATGGGGAACGCATGTACACCCATGGCTGATTCATGTGAATATATGGCAAAAAACCACCACAAAATTTTAAAGTAATTAGCCTCCAATTAAAATAAATTAAAAAAAAAAAAGAAGTACATGGCAGAGCTAGTAAAGGGAACTCTTTCAGGCTGAAGTGAGACAGCCATACTCTTCAGATGGAGAGATGCTATTACCCTCCCCCCCACCATAGTGCCCCTGAAATGGTACCACAATTGGTGAGAAAAAAAAATGATGCATAAACAACAAGCTAATTATTTCCAAAGGAAATGAATACTCACATAATTTAATGCAGGTGGTGCTTAATAAACAATCCTTTCACTGAGTAAACAAAAGAGGGAAACTGTGAGTAATTTACAGGCATCTAAGTGAAATTGCTTATGGTGCCTTATGCATAGATGTCTTAAGACCTGTATTCTGGTTTACTGCTCATCTCTCAAATGCGTGTCTCTGGACGAGCCTGGCAACACAAACACGAAAGTAGCCTTAATCAAGTGCATATGCGTAGATCGCACACTTTGGTTAGAGAGGTGGATGAAAAAGAATTGGAGTCACTTGTTTATGCACTTGGGCAGCTGTGCTGTTGGATCAATGCCACCTTGATTCCCCACTGAAACAAAGGAAGCAAACTCTGTTTTCAAGAAAATAACGCCTAACACTTTGGCCAAACAGTTGTCTCCAAATGTTAACCTCCTTCAAGAACACGGTAATAACTATGAATATATGATGAAACGACATTTGGAAAGATTACCTGTGGGCATGTGAGATGTTTAACTTTTCTCATTTTAAGCCACCAGTACTGTGGTCATTTACTTGGGCTTTAAAGGGCAACTCCTGACATTTGGTCTTTGGTAGATTTAACAGGCCGCTTGTAAGCTTAAAGGTTTTGCCTGGTTAAAGTGGGTTTTATTGCAGAGGCTATTTGCAACTTCATGCTCCATCTCACAGAAATGTCAGTGTTTGCCTTTGCTCAGGACTGGGCATAGCAACTCAAGGTTTATCCCGGAGTAGCTCTGAAAATAGAAGATGCTTGACTTTAGGTCTCTGTTCTTAACCGCCCACTAACAACCTGTAGGAGTGTTCGCTTTCACTTGGGGTGCTGTAAGTCTTCCAGATGGCTGAGCAACTTTTGGGAAAGACTAAATGCTCATAACCCTCTGTCACATTGTAAACTGCCAGCGTGTTTTCCTTTATTCTCTTCCTGGTGGAAACAAAAAGCCTATTTTGATAATAAGCTTGAGAAATACATTTTCTCTGGATTCTGTGGAAATAAATTATCTCACTCGCTCTGGGAAGTTGAACCTCAGCTGGGCTTGCACTGCAGCTTGGCAGGCCTCTTGTTGACTCCCTCGAGAATTTCTTAGAACAGTTGTTCAAAATCCAAACTGTTTCCACTGCTCTCCAGTCCCCAGTCCTACCCCAGCTGTCCGTCCTCTCAAAGATGATCTCACCTCCCGCTTCACCACAAAGACTGACCGTGTAGGCTCCTTCATCCCCCTTTTCTTCAAACTGCATGATGCATGGTGCTTTTGCCTGCATCACAATGCTTGAGTCTCAAAGAAAACCATGTCTATTTTTTTTTTTTTTTTTTTTTTTGCCTAGGCTATGCTGTCTATTTCGATACTTGATCTTGTTCCCTCTCCACCCCAGGAAGAAATTGTTCCATCAGCTATTTTAATGGCTCCTTCCCTACGGTCTATAAACCCACTCAGAGCTCCTCTGACTTGGACCCAAGTTACCACCCTATCAATCACCTTCCTTTCACAAGTCAAACTTCTAACAAATGTAGTCAATGCTTACTGACTTCTTTCTCACCACTAACTCCTCACAACCAAGCTTCCACCCCACCTTAATGACACTCTATTGAAACTGCTGTCTTGAAAGTCAGCAATGGCCTAATAACTGGCAGATTGGCTGGCTTTTTCTTAAAACTCACCTTGCTTGATCTAGCCACAGCTTTTTACCAATGCTGACCACTTCATCCCTCCTAAAACTCTCTCTCTGGCTTCTGTTACATGACCCTGATTTTTCTCCTATCTACTTTACTCCTTTTTAAATTATATGGTATCATTTGTAGTACATGGGATCTATTGCCTTGACCAGGGATCAAATTCAGCTCTCCTGAATTGAGAGTGCGGAGTTTTAGCCACTGGACTACCAGGGAAGTCCCAACTTCTTTTGCTTTGAATCCTTGGTTGACTCTTCCTCTATCCCTTCAATGTAAACATTCCACATTGGCCCTGTCCTTGGCCCTTATCTTTCGTATTCTCTCTGTTTTGATGAGCTTACCAATTGCACATATTCACTTATCTTCTCTATGTGAATGGCTCCTCAATCACTGTCATTTATTCATGTCTTCATTCATTAATTACTTACTGAATGAATACCACATATGTAGAGTGACTTTGGACTTCCCTGGTGGCTCAGCAGTAAAGAATCTGCCTGCAATGCAGGAGTCAGCAGGAGATGTGGGTTCGATCCCTGAGTTGGGAAGATCCCCTGGAGGACGAAATAGCAACCCATTCCAGTATTCTCACTTGGAGAATCCCATGGGACAGAGCCTGGTGGGCTGCAGTCCATAGGGTGGCAAAGAGTTGGACATGACTGAAGCTACTCAGCATGCATGCAGAGTGACTATACAATTTGTCATTCTAACTAGGACATTTTGAGTATGAAAGGGGATCACTATTAATGCTTATGTCAGAGCACTAGACATAAACCAGATTGGCCAAGCAAATTGAGACATATGGTAACCCTAAGTATAAGACACTTTGCCAAGTATTATGAAGTTAAAAAGTAAATCATAAATGCATCCTGTCCCCAAAGAGCATTAAGTCTAGTAGAGTGAGGAGACACCAACATAAACAGAATACTAATAGAAAGTGATAAATACCCTAAGAGAGGTCCAGATAAAACATACTGCGTTTTCAGGATGCTGCTGCTGCTGCTAAGTCACTTCAGTCATGTTCGACTTTGTGGGACCCCATAGACAGCAGCCCACCAGGCTCCCCCATTCCTGGGATTCTCTAGGCAAGAACACTGGAGTGGGTTGCCAGTTCCTTCTCCAATGCATGAAAGTGAAGTCACTCAGTCGTGTCCAACTCTTGGTGACCCCATGGACTGCAGCCTACCAGGCTCCTCTGTCCATGGGATTTTCCAGGCAAGAGTACTGGAGTGGATTGCCATTGCCTTCTCCAGTTTTCAGGATGAGAGGAGACTTATTTTCACCTTGAAGAATCAGGAAAAGCTTTGTGATAGTGGCATTTGAGTAGCCCTTGGACATGCGAAGATGGTGGGTAAAATTTCAGGTGGAGGGAACAATACAAGTAGGGCCTCCCTCATGGTTCTTCAGTCTGCGTGCTGCAAAAGTACTACACCTAAGAGGGCACTGTCCACCTTGTTAATACCCCTATTAGTTGAAAATGTTCATATTTTAATAACTTTCTTGTTACTTCAAAGGTGAGTGATTTGTACATTTATTACAAAAATTTTCTACTAGATCACAGGAAAATGTCATTTTCTACCAATCAGTACACAACAACAATTTTTTGACAGATGGAAGTAAGTGTCTGAGGAAGAGACATCTTTTTCTGCTTCATACCAAAATGGCCTAGAGATGATCCTGAGTGTGTACAAAGGCATAATAGAGAAAATTTGGAGCATAAATAGGACAGGGAGTCTATTTGGACAGACTGTCAACATCAGTCTGACAAAAGCTTGGGGTGCATGAAAAGACACAATGAAAACAAATTGGAAAAGTAGATTCAGTCCAGATTGTGGAGGGCCGTGAGTGTCACCATAAGTAAATCAAACTCTAGTCAGTAGGCACAGGTCAAAATAGTTTCAAGAAGTTACCTTGGAGGACTTCCTGGGTGGTCCTGGGGTTAAGACTCTATGCTTCCAATGCAGGGGGTGCGGGTTCGATCCTTGGTCAGGAAACTAAGATTCCACACACTATGCAGTGTGGCCAAAAAAAAAAAAAAAAACAACTAATTATTTTTTAAGAAGTTTTCTTTTTTAAAAAAAGAAGTTCCTTGGGAAAAATGTATAAAATACTTTCAAAAGGCAAGAACTGGGAGTGACTGAAAGACCAGTTAGACGCTCACTGGCCTTGTAGTATAAGCCAACATTTTCCAAAGTAGCTCTGTGGAACTAATGCTATTTCCTCTGGATTTTAACAAGTATACCAGATAGCAGGAGAACAGAAGCAGAGAAAGCTGCATGGTTTCATTCAGTCCTACCATCTCTCCACAGCCCTGACTCTTGTACATTTTTCCCTGAGTAACCTGCCAATGCTTCATATTTCACATACCCCAAATCAAACCCATTATCTTTGTCCTGAAAACTATTTTCTGTGCATATCACCACAAAACAAGGGTAGCTTAAATAAGAACTTCAGAAGTAGGCAGGCCAGGACTAGTATGACAGCACCAGGAAATCTTCAGGAATCAAGACTCCTAGTTGTATACATTCTGCCAGGAGTATGAAAATGAATGCTAGAATTCTAGCCATAACATCCTTGTTCCAGACTGTGTGCTGGAGGAAGACGAGAAGAAATGTGTGATCTCTACCTTTTCGACTTGCTGAAATGATCACACAACACACCCACGTGTACCTCATCAGCCAGAACTTAGTCACATGGACACATACAAGGAAAACTGAATTAACATGTGTTCAGCTAAAAGTCCAGTTTCTCTTATTTAAAAAAAAAAAAAAGGAAGAATGGATTTGGGAGGTAATTGGCAAGGTCTACCACAGAAGGTGAAATCCATAAGACTGAAAAGGAGAGGGAATTCCCTGGTGTCCAGTGGTTAGGACTCATGCTCTCACTGCCAACGACTCAGGTTTGATCCCTGGTCTGCGAACTAAGATCCTACAAACAGCATGGTGCTGCCAAAAAAAAAAAAAAAATGTCATAAGATGGAGAAGGAGAGAAAAGGAAAGGAAAAGGTGTCAAGAAAGGCAAGTTTTCCAGCATGTATGGTTGAGAGAGAAATTATTCTTTTATTTGCAACTGAACCAATATACTCCAGTGTAGATTTCTGCATTCTAAGTTGTTGTTTAGTCACTAAGTCATGTCTGACTCTTTGCCACCCCATGGACTGTAGCCCACCAGGCTCCTCTATCCATGGAATTCTCTAGGCAAGAATACTGGAGTGGGGTGCCATTTCCTTCTCCAGGGGATCTTCCCAACCCAGGGATTGAACCCAGAAGCATTTTAAAGTAGTTTACGCATTTGGTACAATTCAGAAGATACTAATATAGTCCTACTAGTAGAGTTGGTTATAGCTACACATAGAAATTGGGGTTTCCAAGGTGGCAGTAGTGGTAAAGAACCTGCCTGCCAATGCAGGAGACATAAGAGATGTGGGTTCGATCCCTGGGTCTGCAAGATCCCCTAGAGGAGGGCGTGGCAACCCAATCCAGTATTCTTGCCTGGAGAATCCCATGGACAGAGGAGCCTGGCAGGCTATAGTCCATGGGGTCGCAAAGAGTCAGACACAACTGAAGCAACTTAGCATGCATACATGCAAACATAGAAATGAGAATTAGAAAAGAGCCATTTGGAGTCCCATTACAGACTGCATTATCAGGAATCACAGTCTATATCACCAGATCCTCAAATAGATGTTATAAAGCCCTGTTTTATTATGACTATGCTTTGAAATTATATTTCCAAGAAATTAAAATACATGACTGTCCTTATCATTTTTAATCTAATATACATGATATACATATGAGCTATACAGTACGTAAATAACTTAGTAGTTATTTTATTGACTGTTGTTTAGTCACTAAGTCATGTCCGACTTTTGCAACCCCATGGACTGTAGCCCACCAAGCTCCTCTTCAGGCAAGAATACTGGAGTGGGTTACCATTTCCTCCTCCAGAGGATCTTCCTAACCCAGGAATTGAACCCATATCTCCTGCATTGGCAATTGGGTTCTTTACCACTGAGCCTTTGATAAGGTCAAGAACAAATTAATGCTCATGGTCATAGGGTTTCTCAGATGGCTTCAAACACAAAGTCCTCTATTGGGCTTTCTAGCAAGTAAGTATGTTTTTCCCAGACAGATTGGTGACCCCAGGTTTCCCTTCTATTACCCCTCAAATGGGGCCTGAGTGCACAGTTAATCATGGATGGAACTGAGGTTAAGCCTAGATCCCTCAACATACCCAGTATTGATTTGCAAGGGCCATATGATTCAAAACAAATTTTTATGTCTCCCCAAATAGAACTCTTTCCCCATTTGCAAAGACCAAATACCCAAAAGCACACCCAAAAGATGCTGCTGGATTGCTTAACAGCCCAGACAAAGAGGGATGAGAGACATTCTGAAAAGGGACCATCTCTACTCTGGACTCAATCAACAGATATGGGAAAGGAGGGGAGCAGGGAGTAAGAAAGGGAAAGGGAGTAGGAAAAATGTAGAAAAAACTTGTGTGCTTTGCTTTAAATTGCTTTGCTTTGGGTTTTGGTTTAAAAAAAGTACTAGACCTAAACAATATCATAATGAGGCAGGTCAGTATTTACAGTCCTTCGAACCCCATTTAACCTTTCTGTGCCTCATTTGTTAAGTATGTTGGCCAAGATCACATACCAAATCAGTGACACAGTCATCATGAGGCCTCAAGTGCCTGATTCCCAGTTTCATATTTTAAATAAGCCAAGTGACAGAAGAGAGGGAAAAATTGGGTCAGAGAAAAAATCTGGCCTGAAAAAAATCTGTGTTTCAAAACAAACCCAATTACACAAAGACATGATATTTCTCATCTAAACAGAAAAACAAGCTGGGGCCTTAATATCTTTCTTTTCTGATGCATACACAGAGGCACTGTTCAGTGGTGAGAAAGGCAAAATGATGGATCTACCTTTATGGTCAATTCTTTTATCTGATGACACTCCATTTCTTGCAAAATTTTAGTAGAGTTTGGAAAACAAATAGGTCAAGTAATTGCCTAATATAACACAGCTATAAAGATACAATTAATTAACAAAGGGGTATATGCTTATATAACTAACACCAAAAACAGATGTATAAAATAACAATTGCTAGTATCTGTCCTTTAGATTCCTGGTCATCGAGATTGTTTCCCACCAATTTTCTCTTGTTTCCTTAACTTTAGAATCCTAAATGTGTACTTCAGCTTTGATAGCTGCCTCTAATCCCATAAATCATGGTGTCTCGTTCATAGTAATTTTTTGAATCTTGCCTTTCTGGCCTACATATCAATTTTGCTGGCTCTTTTGTGTTTATTACTCATTCTTTCTTTCTCTCCCTCTTTCTCTCTTTCTCATACACACACACACACACACACACAGGAAAAGGGGGAACTCCAGCGGGTTTGGCAGCCTCCAGTGCTTTCCATCAAGCACCTGGGGAATATGGTAGAAGCACCTTTTTTCTTATTCCTGGGACAAAAGCACTGTGAGGAAAAAGGCAGTGATGGGACCAAGTAGCTTTACTTAAGGCAAAACTAACAGGACTCACAGCTGGTCTGGGCTTGAGGAGGCAGATGAACATTCTCAGGTTCTCCTTTAACCAAAGTGATGCTTCTTCACCAATCAGTTTCCCATTGGAGCACTATGCAGCCTTCCTCGCTGTTATATTTCATGAATATAACACTGCATGCCAGGACAGGAGTGCTGCCGATACATTTATAACTCTAGAGTGTCACCTGTTGAGAATGGTCCAGAAATCCAAGAAAAGGAAGGGGCCTGCATTTGGCCCATCAAAACCTAACCTGCCACTCCCCAACCCTGAGCTACCCCAACAACCTCAGACCAGGAAACTGAGTACAGATATCCCTCAGCTTGTGTGGGGATTGGATCCAGGACAACCCCATCCCCACCAAATGGATGCCCAAGTCCCTTATATAAAATGGTTCAGTATTGGCATATACCTATACACATATTCCTGTATGCTTTAAATCATCTCTAGATTAAATATAATATATAATATAATGTCAATGCTATGTAAATAGTTGCCAGTGCATGGTAAATTCAAATTTTGCTTTTTGGAACTTTCTGGAATTTTTTCCCCCCAAACATTTTCAATACACAGTTAGGATGAATAAACCGCACACACAGAAGGCTAACTCTACTGGCCTCCCAACCACAATTCAGAGGCAATGGACCAGGACCCAAGTCATGGAGCTTGTCTCCCACCTCACGCACACCACAGAACTTGTCAGGCACCCAGATAATCTTGGGAAGGCTTGGCTGTGCTCATCCTGAAGGGGTGGATTCCTTTCTCTCTAAGCACTTATTCAGAATCACTCACCACCACTATATGCGTTGTTGTCAAATCAACTTATGTTTGTTCTCATCACGTAGAACCTGGACTCTTGGCTCCATACCCCAGTGTTAACACCCATATTTAGCCCATATTTTAGTTTTGGTGATACTATGGGCTCCCCTCCAAGACCAGAGCTTTGGATATCATCTAGTTTTCACCTTTGTTTATTTTGTTTGTTCATTCTTCCAGAATGAGATTGGGTTACTTTATTTTGATTACGAAAATACTATATATTCATTTTTAAGAATTTTTCATTTTCTTTTTTTGGTTTAAAATAACTTTTTATTGCCCAGGATATTTTTTTTCCTTGTGTCCTACTTTGTTTTATTTGTTTTTGTTTTCTCTTTTCATAACTATAAATTCAAGTGTCCCTTTGTCTTGAAAAACAAAACAACATGTAGCTTTCTTATCATTTGCAACCTGGTCTCATTGGAAGAGACAGGTGGGAGTTATCTTGAAAGAGTAAGATTTATACCATGAATGGTGCAGGTCTAGGTCTGGTGGTACTGAGAGGAGACAACGGCATTCTTGACAAAGTTAAATCTGCTGGTGGCGTTTGCGGTAAAGAAGCCCTTCCAAATTTCTAAACACCAGTAAACTCTTATTAGGAAATTCTGAAGTGTTTTATGGAGAAGGCAATGGCACCCCACTCCAGTACTCTTGCCTAGAAAATCCCATGGATGGAGGAGCCTGGTAGGCTGCAGTCCATGGGGTCGTGAAGAGTCGGGCATGACTGAGCGACTTCACTTTCACTTTTCACTTTCATGCACTGCAGAAGGAAATGGCAACCCACTCCAGTATTCTTGCCTAGAGAATCCCAGGGATGGGGGAGCCTGGTGGGCTGCTGTCTACGGGGTCGCACAGGGTCGGACACGACTGAAGCGACTTAGCAGCAGTAGAAGCAGCAGAAGTGTTTTACAGGCCAAAAAGGCAAGGAGGTTAGTAAAAAGCCTCAACAGAGTGGGAATAAAATACTGAATTTGAGAGTTACTGGAACTTGGATATGTAAAAAGAGGGAGGAGATTGGGACATGCTTACAATGGTCTCAAGTTCAAATAAACTACTGTGACAAGACACCACTTCACAAGTCTCATGCTGGCCCAGGGGCTCTTCTCTTCCCTCAGTAGGTGCTGGCAGAAGGCATGCTTAGTCATTTTGCAATGTAGATACCTAGCCCCAAAGCCAAAACATGGGAGAGGAAGAGAGATGGAATGAACACCTTAAGAAACTCTGAGGAGAAGATCCCCCCTTTCTTCATGGCTTCACTTTTTCTCATGCTTAAGGAAACAGAACATTTAGGGTGCCTGAAGTGCAACTCCTTGGGTGGAATATTTTCAGGTCTATTGGACTAATCGGACACCCAGTCTACACTTTTCTTCAGAGCATCCACCTCTTTCTCTCCTTCTGCAACTTCTTCTGACTGAGAGCTATGGTCCTTGCTGGTGTGCATTTCCACATCAAGCATGATCTGCCCATCTTCTTGTGGGGAAGGGCTGTCACAGTGAGAACTGCCTCTTGAACTGCTCTGTCTGGATTCATTCTGTGCATCCAAAAGAATCTTCATGTCTCCATTGTGGATGGAGGATGAGGAGGGTACAGCTCCAGCCCCCCATTCTTTGCATCGCCATTGCTGCTGTTCATGGGCAGCTCCACCCAGGAACTGTTGAGGCCAGCAGGCGGTGGCAAAGACTGTTCACCTTCCTCACAGTTATTGTTGTTGTTGTGCGGGGGCGGCAGCTGTTCTACTAAGTGAGACGACATTGTCAGGTGGCTGGAAGAGCTGCGACCCCGCAGCTGAGACTGTCTCCGATTCTCGGGCGTCAACACCAAGAATTTTTCTAAAATATCTGCCAATTTTATAAAAGATTTTCAATTCATATCAGAATATATACATATGGAACTAAAGAACTTCTTGATGAGGGTGAAAGAGGAGAGTGACAATAATGCTGGTTGAAACTCAACATTAAAAAATCCAAGATCACAACATCTGGTCCCATCATTTCATGACAAATAGAAGCGGAAAAAGTGGAAGCAGTGACAGACTTTATTTCCCTGGACTCCGAAATCACTGTGGATGGTGACTGCCATCATAAAATTAAAAGACGCTTGCTCCTTGGAAGGCAAGCAATGACAAACCGACTGTGTGTGTCCTCAGTTGTGCCTGACTCTTTGCGATCCCATGTACTGTAGCATGCCAGGCTCGTCTGTCCATTGGACTTCCTAAGCAAGAATAGTGGAGTGGGTTGCCATTACCTCCTCCATGGGATCTCCCCAACCCAGGGACTGAACCCAGGTCTCTTGCATCTCCTGCACTGGCATATATACAAAAAAATTATTCACAATGCCACTATCCAGTTGATACCCTCTTCTGACTGAACTAAGATTTCCTGATTAAGCCCTGAGGAACCCCATCCGTCCAAGTTGTACCAGCCTCTGATGTTCCCTGTGATTAGATTTGGTTTGCTTGAACCTGAATGAGTATCCAGAACTTTTGTCATAAACAGGGTGAGAATATTTGGCATTCTATCTCTCACCATGTGCTGGTCACAAGGTATATAGGTGGATCCATCATCCTCATCAGCACTGAAGGCCTACAGCCATGCTAGACACCCGGGATAGACACCTGCAATATGAAAGCAAATGACTTCAGACAACTGACCTGGATTTACCCAGTCCTCACAAGAGCAAGCACATTCAGACATCAATTTGAGACCTTTTAACAGTCTTTAGGAGATTGAGATGTGTAACACACACACATACATTAGGCATTCACTATGTAAAGTGCTTTATATTACGCATTTCATTTTAGATTGCCTAATATTTTAGAATTTCTCATGTCTCTGATTTGAATCTAAAATCTTCAAATGGATGTTTTGATTTTTCTAGAAGCAAGTACTTGTCTATTGTGAGATAGTTAAAGTTTGAACTTTTTATAATGTTATTCTTTTAAAATACAAGAGTACTTTTAGTGTACCAAGACCATAATTTTAAGCGGCTTTCATTACTCTCTATATAGTCAAGTCTTAGTCAAGCCATTCGGAATTCTAGAGTAAGGGAAGAGCTCCACCTTATGGTACTATTTTGAAGTACACCAAGAAAAGGCCACGATTTTTAGAATTGTCCTAGAGGCAACCCACTCCAGTACTCTTTTTTTTTATTTTTAAACTTTACAATATTGTATTAGTTTTGCCAAATATCGAAATGAATCCGCCACAGGTATACCCGTGTTCCCCATCCTGAACCCTCCTCCCTCCTCCCTCCCCATACTCTCCCTCTGGGTCGTCCCAGTGCACCAGCCCCAAGCATCCAGTATCGTGTATCGAACCTGGACTGGCGACTCATTTCATACATGATATTATACATGTTTCAATGCTATTCTCCCAAATCTCCCCACCCTCTCCCTCTCCCACAGAGTCCATAAGACTGATATATACATCAGTGTCTCTTTTGCTGTCTCGTACACAGGGTTATTGTTACCATCTTTCTAAATTCCATATATATGCGTTAGTATACTGTATTGGTGTTTTTCTTTCTGGCTTACTTCACTCTGTATAATAGGTTCCAGTTTCATCCATCTCATTAGAACTGATTCAAATGTACTCTTGCCTGGCAAATCCCATGGACGGAGGAGGCTGGTAGGCTGCAGTCCATGGGGTCACTAGGAGTCGGACACGACTGAGCGAGTTCGCTTTCACTTTTCACTTTCATGCATTGGAGAAGGAAATGGCAACCCACTCCAGTGTTCTTGCCTGGAGAATCCCAGGGACGGGGGAGCCTGGTGGGCTGCCGTCTATGGGGTCGCACAGAGTCGGACACCACTGAAGTGACTTAGCAGCAGCAGCAGAAACTCAAGACAGGCTTCCCTGATAGCTCAGTTGGTAAAGAATCCGCCTGCAATGCAGGAGACCCTGGTTCCATTCCTGGGTCAGGAAGATCTGCTGGAGAAGGGATAGGCTACCCACTCCAGTATTCTTGGGTTTCCCTGGTGGCTCAGACGACCTGGGTTCGATCCCTGGGTTGGGAAGATCCCCTGGAGAAGGGAAAGGCTACCCACTCCAGTATTCTGGCCTAGAGAATTCCAGGGACTGTATAGTCCATGGGATCGCAAAGAGTAGGACTGAATGACTTTCACTTCACTTCACTTAGAAACTCAGAGGGGAAAAGGATTAAAAAATACAGACCACCTCCCCCAACAAATTGTAAATCCTCTTCCATGATATGCTCAAAGTGCCAAAATGGCCAAGGCCAAGTTAAAATTAAGCAAAATCTTTCACTTGGCTATTGAACTGGGTACTAAATTGGTAAAACAAGAGTCCTTTTTACTTGATACCAAACATTATCATTATCATCATAATGATTCTTGAGTTCCTATTATGAACCAGATTATGGTGTATATATATATATATATATATATATAATATATATGTGATATATTATAAATATATAATAAATATATACTATTTATCATGTTAAATATTTATTAAATATTTTATTATCAATATTAATAAATGTGTATACAACAATATATTTATATATTATATATGTATTAAAATATTTATTAAAAGGTTTTAAATTTTGTAAACTTTTTATTTAAACATTTTAAATATAAAAACATTTATATATTTATATATAAATAATATAATTTACATAATAAACAATTAAATTTTTATTAATGTTAAATATTATATTAATATTTATTATATTAAAATTTGCAATAAATATATACTAAATATAATATTATATATGTATGTGTGTGTGTATATATATATATATATACGCTAAGTTGCTTCAGTCATGTTCGAGTCTTTGTGACCCCATGGACTGTAGCCCACCAGGCTCCCCTGTCCATGGGATTCTCTAGGCAAGAATACTGGAGGGGGTTGCCATGCCCTTCTCCAATATATATATACACACTAATTTAATACTCACACAACCCTATAAGAGAGGTACAATTATAAACTCCACTATCCAGATGAAGAAACTGAGGCCTAGAGAAGGTACATAAATTTCTCAAGGCCACACAGCTACTAAGTGGTAGAGCCAAGACACACTAGCCCAGATTCTAAACCACCATGCCATACTGCCTCTTTCTAAAGCGCAAATTCAGTAAGGTCTCTCTCAAGCAACTTGAAGCCATTCTCTTACGCATTCTTTCTCAAAATATTCATAGATGAAGGCAAGACAAGATCCCTGGTTCAATTTCTATTTCTCTCATGGTGGTCCAGATTTGTAATTCTTTGGCTTATCACCTATGTTCCTTCCCAACTTTGGCAATGATTCTATTTGTGATTTTGACTATAAAGTATTGTAGTAGAGCGCTATACACTGAACGTTTGCATCCCTCCAAAATTCACATGTTGAAACCTAATCTCCCATGCGATGGTATTAGGAAGTGGGGACCGACCTTGGGAGGTACTTAGGTCATAAGGGTGGAGCCCTCATGAATCACATTAGTGCACTTATAAAATGCACTCTCTCTCTGCCCCCTCCACTGTGTGAGGACACGGCCAGAGGTTGGCAATCTATGGACCAGGAAGCAGGTCCCCAGAAGATATTGAATCTTTCAGCACCTGATCTTGGACTTGCCAGCAGCCCCCAGAACTGTGAGAAATACATGTTTGTTGTTTAAGCCACCCAGTCTATGATTTTTCTATGATAGCTGTGAGAAATACATGTTTGTTGTTTAAGCCACCCAGTCTATGATTTTTCTATGATAGCAGCCCCAAAGGACTGAGACACTGAAAACTTAGATTTTCTGTCTTTTCCTCCTATTTTACCTCAGGTCCCTCAAACATCTTTCATTTAAAATCATGTTGAAAATGATGTATTTCCATAAACAAGGTCCTACTATAGGGCACAGGAAACTATATTTAATAGCCTGTGATAAAACACAACAGAAAAGAATATATACATGTATAACTGAATCACTTTGGTGTACAGTAGAAATTAACACACTGTAAATCAACTATACTACAATAACATTTTAAAAAGGACACATACATAAAAATTTACCAATGCTAATATAATTCAAACCAGAAATTTTTCCTAAAGCATTTATTTCTTTAAAAATGTCTCATGTGGTACTTTTTTAAAACCTGGTAGAATCTATAGGGTTTTTTTTCTGTGCAGTTTGAGCAAGCACTAGGTTTCATGGAAAATCATAAACCATATTTTCCAATATTTTCAGCATTAACACCTAAGTCATACTCCATTAAGGGAAAAACCATTTTTCTTATTTACCTAACAAAAATTTATTGAGTTTTTACTATTCCTAGGCTGTAACGACACAACAATGAAAACGCCAAATATGGTCCCTGCCTTGATGGAACTTACGGTTCTGAACACTATTCAAGATAGAAAAGAGAAAGGAGATGACTCTGACCTAGGAATGCCTTCTATATATATAGATATACATTTTTAAAATTTAATATATATTTAAAAAATAGTTTACTACTTTAAAACAAAAGTTATCAGCATGCACATTCTCTGACTAGGTGACCAAAAAGTAAATTTACAATTTTTCTAATTCCACTGACAGAAAGCAAAATCCATGAATATTCCATTAGGGGAAAAACAGGATTTTATTCTATATTCAAAAATTACCAGATGACATTTCTCTCAGACCGCCAAAACAAGGAAATTAGAGAGGCCTAGGGCTGTCCTGGAAGCCACCATGCCATGGGCAGCTTGCCTTTGGAATTTGGAATTCGTAACTAAACTAGAGGCAATCTGGAAGTAGCTCAGCCTGACCCAAATGAGAACCTTGGGTAAATTCCTCCTTCCCTTTTTATGCCTGTGATCCTTGGGCACCACCCAAATTGCAAGCTCTGGCTAGACATCAACAATCCAACAGTTATCTCAATGCCAATCCTCTCTTCCTCCCTTTTCTATCCAATGTCTGAACTCCTCCTCTCTCTCGCAACATTTCCACTGCACAGTCTGGAATTCGAACCACGGTAGACAAAGTCCACTTCTATGTGTCCACTTTTTCCCTGAACATTCACTCCATCTCCTGTTGCTGATTGAAAGGTGCTTCCCCACCTACAGCACCATGTCGCATAAAGCCATCTCAAGGCTGTATTCTCTCCCACAGCCTACATGCGGGGTGAAGGTGAGGGTTAGGGAGAGCTATGTCACCGTTCACCTTACTCCCCCATTGCATTTTCGAAACCATGGTCACCGGACATCTTTAAGTACCATACAGTAAATATTTTAGGCTTTGTAGGATACACTGGCTCTTTTGCAACTACCTGCCTCTACTGTTGTAGCTTGAAAGCAGCCATCAACAATATGCAAACAAATAGACATGCTGTGTTCCAATACAACTTTATTGACAAAACAGGCAGCGAGGCCAGACCTGACCATAAGGATGATCAATACACTGCCATGGCCTCGAAGTGCCATGACTTTCTCATTCCCAGGGATTTTCACTCCACCTTTAATACCTTCAAACCAATTTGCCACTCTCCCCACAACTCTTATCCTGCAGACTTTCCAACTGTTTGTTCCCCAATAAACCTGATCTTTAAACTCACAACCCCTCCATTGCCTCCCTATTAGTTTGCCTCCACTGAGCCTCACTTTTCACTTACCCAGTCTGGATGCCATGGTCAGTCACTGCACTCTCTTTTATCCTCAATCCCCTTGCTCCCTGTTCTTTCCACTGTACATTGTTCACTATCAAAACCATACACCATTTCTGAATAAATTTAATTACCAGCCTTCTCTGATCCTATGGCCAAATGGCTGAACACAGCTGGAGAACACTGTCTGTCTGTGTTAATCGCTCAGTCATGTCAACTTTTTGCAACTCCATGGACTGTAGCCCGCCAGGCTCCTCTATCCGTGGAATTCTCCAGGCAAGACTACTGGAGTGGGTTGCCATTTTCTTCTCCAGGGGATCTTCCCGACCCAGGGATTGAATCTGGGTCTTCTGCATTGCAGGCAGATTCTTTACCATCTGAGCTACAGGGAAGCCCTGTACCACTATATATATTTGAGCCACTATGAACTCATAATTTTAAATCCAGCTGGGCCCTCACAACTTCTAGTCTATCCCTTTTAACAGTCTTCCTGTAACTGTCTATCACATTTATATTAGGCAAGACAACATAATGCTGTAAAGAGATTGCAGGCTTAGAATCCAGACAGACTTGGGTTTGATATCTGGATCCACCATTTACTAGCTGTATGGTCATGAACAAGTTATTTAAATTCTTTTTGTCTCAGTTCCCTCATGAGTAAAATGGGAAAAATAATACCTACTTTATATCTTAATAAGATTATGTATGTAAAACAATTAACATACTGTCTGATACTCACGAATTGCTGAATAGATGAGAGCTATTAATAAGCTTATGGGACTTCCTGGCGATCCAGTGGTTAAGACACTATGCTTCCACTACACGGGGCATGGGTTCAATCCCAGGTCAGGGAACTAATATCCTGCATGCCACATGGCATGGCCAAAAAATAGAACATAAAAATGCTTAAACATGATCTTTAAAAAAACAAAATGAGAGCTCCTGTTCAGTAGGTGACTATACCTCCTACTTTGATAAGACCATTAAGTGTTTCTTAACTGAGGTCCCCAAAAGTCAGAACAATGCTTTATGTGCTATTTGGTTGAATCATAAGAAAGTGCTGAAATTCAGCCATTCTGACAGACAGAAGCCATAAGATTCAGCCTCGTAAGTTATTAGAGAGCACTCCCAGGGAAGGTTCCCAGGTGGTGCTAGTGGTAAAGAATTTCCCCGCCAATGCAGGAGACGTAAGAGATGTGGGTTCAGTCCTCAGGTCAGGAAGATCCCTGGAGGAGAGCATGTCAACCCACTCCAGTATTCTTGCCTGGAGAATCCCATGGACAGAGGAGCCTGGTGAGCTACAGTGCATGGGGTCTCAAGAGTCTGACACAACTAAAGCAACTTAGCACAAAGGAATGAGAGTCAATACAAAGGTTTTCTTTGTTAAAAGTTTGCACCCCTGGGCTGCATTAACTCCTCCACATTTCCAGGCTCTTCCAGGCTACACTATGCATGGGTGCTCCAGGCTGTCCCGCCCTGTCTCAAGCCTCAATGTCTGCAGGAAAATTGCCAGGGCCCAGAGCTAAGAAGCTGCAGGGTTACACCTTGTCAGTGTGTCTGAGCCCATTGAGAGAATGGGCTGAAACGAAGCAATAGCCAAAGGCCCCTGAGACAATCAGGCCCAGAGGATCTGAACTGGTGAGGAAGAGGTAGCTGATAGGAGATGTGCCCAGTCTCGATTTCCTTTCACTGTGCAAACTTTCCTGTACCTGGAACCCACTCTTTCTTTTGGCCAGAGGAAGGGACATGGCTATCCAGCCTCCCCACCCACCCTGTACTCAAACTTCCATCCCTCCTATCTCCTCCAGCCCACCTACCCTCGGTTGTTTTTTTTACTTTCAACTCTCACTCCTCTGATCCATCCCCCTCTACCAATATACCTGCTTAAGGCTTTCCTTTCCTTTAAAGATCCTTCCTTTTCCTCACACAGGCTTCTAGCCACTTCCTTTTTCTCTTTCTCGTCCTTCTCTGGAAAATACCTGAAACGAATAATCCAGATTTCCTCTGTCAACTTGCTCACCACATGCACTGATCTCATCACTACCCAAACACTTTCTCCGAGGCTGCCACTGACCTCTGTATGGCCATATCTGGTAGACACAATTCCAGCCACATCTATCTTGGTTTCTCTGTAACCGTTGGATCTGTGGATGCCTTCCTCCTTACTGAAACACATTCTCAGTCCAGTCACCACACCACTGTTATTAGCCACTTCTCCTATTGCTCTTACTGGCCTCTTTTTCTCTCAGCCTCTATCCATCCCTTAACTGTTAGTATTCCCCAGAGTTCTTTTCTCCTTTTATCCCACACATTCTCCATGGAGGATATCACCCATTCCCTGGATTACAAGCACATGTGGGTAACTTCCCAGCTCATCTCCAGCCAGACCTCTCCCTCTACACTCATTTTGGAAATGCCTCCAAGTAGCTGCCTATATCCAGCAAACCACCATTGTTCCTATCCATAACTCTGATAATCTTCCTGTCACTACTAAGGTCAGTTGAAGTATCTTGACCTGAGTAGAGGTACAGCCCAAGGAGCACACACTCTGTAGCACAGGGCATGGAGGGGGCAGGGTGCAGACGAGGGATGAGAAGTAGTGACTTGCTCAATGTGGTTCCTTTAACATGCTCTACCTACCACTTAATGCACTGTGGTGACCTGAATAGCAAGGAGGGCCAAAAGGGAGGGGGTATATGAATATGTATGATTGATTCATTTTGCTGTACAGAGCCGCCTGCCAATACAGGAGACTTAAGAGATGTGGGTTCGATCTCTGGGTTGGGAAGATCCCCTGGAGGAGGGCATGGCAACCCACTCCTGTATTCTTGCATAAAGAAAGAATCCCATGGACAGAGGAACCTGGTGGGCTACAGCCCATGGGTTCACAAAGAGTTGGTCACAACTGAAGTGACTTAGCACAGCACAGAAACTAACACTGTAAAGCAGCTTTACGCCAATAAAAATTTATTTAAAAAGAAAAAAAAAAAAAAACACATGTTCTACCTATTCCTACCAATAGGTTCTAGGTGCTACATAAAATGTGTTGCCAATAATTACTATCATTGGCTTCCCAGGTAGCTCAGTGGTAAAGAATCCACCTACCAATGCAGGAGATGCAGGAAATGTGGGTTCAATCTCTGGATCAGGAAGATCCACTGGAGGAGGAAATGGAAAACCATTTTAATATTCTTGTCTGGGATATCCCGTGAACAGAGGAGCCTGGTGGGCTACAGTCCATGGGTCACAAATAGTCAGTCACAACTGAGCACACAGCACGCACTACATAAAATGTGTTGCCAATAATAAATATCAAAGTTTTAGTTCAGTTACTATTTTCTGAACTTCCCTTCCCAGCCTGACACACACCTTCCACCCCATTCTATCTCTCTTCAGTCTTCCACAAAGAGATTTCAAATAGTCTTTGCCTCTAAGTATGTCTTGGAATTGGATACACATAGTTGAATCCCAGGTCATGGTTTTGGTACTTCCCAGTTAAAATTCTACTCTGCTCTGGCAATGTTCTGACCTAGGTGTTCTGGCCCAATGGTGGACACTCAAGAACATGTGCATGAAATGGGTGGTTAGGCAAGACGATGAAGGGCCTTGAATATCAGATTATGAACTAGGGACTCAAATTTACAGAAAGTGGGAAGTCTGTGACGTTTCTAAGCAGGAAAGCAGAGGATGAAAACAAAAGCCATGTTGTAGATTCTGGTAGAACGGGAGTAGTAGTAGAGAAATTTTATTGACTAAGGAGGAAAACCGGAAGCATGGAAATCTATTAGAAGCATGTTCCAGGAATCCAGAAATGAGGTAATCAGTCCAGCTCTGTCAACCTCACCTGCCTCATCTCTTCACATTTAATCCCTTGTCAAATCAAATCTAAATGGGGGAACCTTTAAGCAGCATTGGAGGCACAATGGCCATATTTGGAATTAGTTCAGAACATCACAATGACCAGTAATGAAACCGATATCACTACAGGTCACTCTTTTGATGGTTTAAATGTTCAAAGAGAGGTCCTTTGCCACTTCAACATAAGTGTCTAAAGTGTCCGCATTGCTTTGAGCACTAAAATTTGGGGTTATTTACTAGGGCACTGCCAATAATAAAAGGATGACTATTTCCTAGATTGCCCATTTCTTGTTTTGCAAATTGCCCTTCATTAGGCTCTTATTTTAGAATCGAATTACAAAATTTTTTTTTCAAAATTCTCTTTAAAGGTTCATATAGCTTTCACAGGTCTAGCCCTGGGCAGAGGGGTGGGGGAGAGGGGGTGTTAATTAGCTATATCTCTAGATCTGAGAAAAGCTAGTATGAAAACTGTGTAATGATCTTTGGCCGATGAACTCCAGCTTTAGTTACTTAAACAAGGAAAGAAATTGTACTCGTTTGTCCCTATATATAACTTTCTCATTTGAATCCTACCACCGAAGCAAATGTAATAAAAATATAACATGTAGTGGTACAAAGCAAGAGTGATAGATAATCTCACAGCCCAAGATTATAAGCTTTTATTTTAACAGTTACAGGGAAAT
Source organism: Bos taurus (assembly GCF_002263795.3). Taxonomy (NCBI): domain Eukaryota; kingdom Metazoa; phylum Chordata; class Mammalia; order Artiodactyla; family Bovidae; genus Bos; species Bos taurus. The sequence continues at coordinate 2,463,338 of NC_037357.1, forward strand.
CAATTCAATAAACCGAGTAAGACTGAGAACATGATTAGAATTAGGAAAGATACCCATAATACACCAAAACTAAATGGAGCACATTTTTTTTAACTTCAGCTGTAATGTATACACTATACAAGGCATCTAAAAGCCTAAGAGATACTTTATATTAGCTACAATAAATTAGTATGAGATTCAGTTTAATAACACCTAGATATGGATAGAAATAATTTCAATTCAAATTTTAAAAACCTAAGATCAGCAAGCACATTTCCCAACACTGCACAAAAGAGTCAAGCTGTGCCCAATCCAACAAAAGAAGTTTGTAATCAAATGCTATTTAAAATAAAGAGTTACAAAAATGGAGTCTTGGATGATCAGAAAATCATTAAATTAATAGAAGAGTAAAGAGCATATCAATATCCAAATCATGACCTATGATTATTTTTTTGTCCATGCTAATGGGGTCACTAAGAGTTGGACATGACTGGGCGACTTCACTTTCACTTTTCACTTTCATGCACTGGAGAAGGAAATGGCAGCCCACTCCTGTGTTCTTGCCTGGAAAATCCCAGGGACGGGGGAGCCTGGTGGGTTGTGGTCTATGGGGTCGCACAGAGTCAGACACGACTGAAGCGACTTAGCAGCAGCAGCAGCAATGCATATTATCCACTATTGGGCTGGCAAAAAATATTGCATGGATTCTTCCATAACATCAGATGGAACAATCCCGAATGAACTTTTTGGCCAAGCCAATAGTTTGGTGCATCTCCGAACATTGAGCCCTAGTGAACCTGTTTCTTATCAGTTTTATGAGATTTCTTCAAGATGAGCTGCATATAAATTTATCCTGCCACTAAGAGGTCAGTGGTGCATTTTGATCTCAGGTTGCTGACATTGTTTTCAATGTTTGAAATTTTTAGGTCAACTAACTGATGTAACAAGGAGATCCAACCAGTCCATTCTAAAGGAGATCAGTCCTGGGTGTTCATTGGAAGGACTGATGCTAAAGCTGAAACTCCAATACTTTGGCCACCTCATGCGAAGAGTTGACTCATTGGAAAAGACCCTGATGCTGGGAGGGATTGGGGCAGGAGGAGAAGGGGATGACAGAGGATGAGATGGCTGGATGGCATCACTGACTCAAAGGACATGAGTCTGGGTGAACTCTGGGAGTTGGTGATGGACAGGGAGGCCTGGTGTGCTGCGATTCATGGGGTCACAAAGAGTCAGACACGACTGAGCGACTGAACTGAACTAATGTGACAAGTAACTTGAGTGGTGGATAAACCATATACCTGTGTCTCATGGTAAGCAACTTTCCATTTCATGTGCTTGTGTCCTGTAAAAAAAAGAAACTCAGTCATTTGACTTTCATTTTGGGGTGACCAAAACAAAGTCAAAATAATAGGTGATGTCAGAATGGGCAAAGTAAGATCAGATGTTTCTTAATGATTGTTTGATCTTTGTTTTTTATCAATTAAAAAAATGTACTGAGGGGCCAGACTATGCTTAGTGCTATAAGTTGAGGGGAGAAAAACACAGTCCCTTCTCCCATTTCTCCAGATGACTACAATACAAAATAAGTGCCATAAGAAGTAAAAGTTCCATTAGATTTCACAATGGAAGTCACTGACTGCTATCTGAAAAATAACATGACATGCCACTGAAAATACAAAAACTTTAAAGTACATCAATATACTCTATTAAAGGAACAAACGAAGGACAGTCGTAGCAAACACTCTCTTCCAACAACACAAGAGATGATTCTAAACGTGGACATCACTAGATGGTCAATACTGAAATCAGATTGATTATAGTCTTTGCAGCCTATAATCAAGCCTATACCAAGCCTATAAGATGGGGAAGGTCTATCAGTCAGGAAAAATAAGACCTGGAGCTGACTGTGGCTCAGATCATCAGCTCTATATAGCAAAATTCAGGCTTGAAGAAAGCAGGGAAAACCACTAGGCTGGCCATTCAGGTATGACCTAAATCAAATCCGTTAAGATCATACAGAAGAGGTGACAAATAGTTTCAAGGGATTAGATCTGGTAGACAGAGTGCCTGAATAACTATGGACAGAGGTTTGTAACACTGTACAGGAGGCAGTGACCAAAACCATCCCAAAGAAAAAGAAATGAAGATGGCAAACTGGTTGTCTGAGGAGGCTTTACAAATAGCTGAGAAAAGAAGAGAAGCAAAAGGCAAGCAAAAAAGGGAAAGATATACCCAAATGAATGAATGCAGAGTTCTAGACAATACCAAGGAGAGATAAGAAAGCCTTCCTAAGTGAACAATGCAAAGAAATGGAGGAAAACAATAGAATGGGGAACACTAGAGATCTCTTCAAGAAAACTGGAGATATCAATTGGAGATATCCCACTGCTCGGCATACACACCAAGGAAACCAAAATCAAAAGGGACACGTGTACCCCAATGTTCATCGCAGCACTGTTTATAATAGCCAGGACATGGAAACAACCTAGATGTCCATCAGCAGATGAATGGATAAGAGAGCTGTGGTACATATACACAATGGAATATTATTCATCCATTAAAAAGAATACATTTGAATCAGTTATAATGAGGTGGATGAAACTGGAGCCTATTATACAGAGTGAAGTAAGCCAGAAAGGAAAACACCAATACAGTATACTAACAGATGACACCACCCTTATGGCAGAAAGTGAACAGGAACTAAAAAGCCTCTTGATGAAAGTGAAAGTGGAGAGTGAAAAAGTTGGCTTAAAGCTCAACATTCAGAAAACGAAGATCATGGCATCCGGTCCCATCACTTCATGGGAAATAGATGGGGAAACAGTGGAAACAGAGGCAGGCTTTATTTTTGGGGGCTCCAAAATCACTGCAGATGGTGACTGCAGCCATGAAATGAAAAGACGCTTACTCCTTGGAAGGAAAGTTATGACCAACCTAGACAGCATATTCAAAAGCAGAGACATTACTTTGCCAACAAAGGTCTGTCTAGTCAAGGCTATGGTTTTTCCAGTGGTCATGTATGGGTGTGAGTGTTGGACTGTGAAGAAAGCTGAGCGCTGAAGAATTGATGCTTTTGAACTGTGGTGTTGGAGAAGACTCTTGAGAGTCCCTTGGACTCACGGAGATCCAATCAGTGCATTCTGAAGGAGATCAGCCCTGGGATTTCTTTGGAAGGACTGATGCTAAAGCTGAAACTCCAGTCCTTTGGCCACCTCATGCGAAGAGTTGACTCATTGGAAAAGACTCTGATGCTGGGAGGGATTGGGGGCAGGAGGAGAAGGGGACGACAGAGGATGAGATGGCTGGATGGCATCACTGACTCGATGGACTTGAGTCTGAGTGAACTCCAGGAGTTGGTGATGGACAGGGAGGCCTAGCGTGCTGCGATTCATGGGGTCACGAAGAGTTGGACACGACTAAGCAACTGAACTGAACTGAACGCATATATATCAGAGAAGGCAATGGCACCCCACTCCAGTACTCTTGCCTGGAAAATCCCACAGATGGAGGAGCCTGGTGGGCTGCAGTCCATGGGGTCGCTAAGAGTTGGACATGACTGAGCGACTTCAGTTTCACTTTTCACTTTCATGCATTGGAGAAGGAAATGGCAACCCACTCCAGTGTTCTTGCCTGGAGAATCCCAGGGACGGGGGAGCCTGGTGGGCTGCTGTCTATAGGGTCACACAGAGTTGGAAATGACTGAAGTGACTTAGCAGCAGCAGCAGCAACACATATATATGGAATTCAGAAAGATGGTAATGATAACCCTCTATGCGAGACAGCAAAAGAGACACAGATGTATAGAACAGTCTTTTGGACTCTGTGGGAGAGGGTGAGGGTGGGATGATTTGGGAGAATAGCATTGAAACATGTATATTATCATATGTGAAACAGATTGCCAGTCCAGGTTCAATGCATGAGACAGGGTGCTCAGGGCTGGTGCACTGGGATGATCCAGAGGGATGGGATGGGGAAGGCGGTGGGAGGGGGCTTCAGGATGGGGAACACATGTACACCTGTGGTGGATTCTTGTCAATGTATGGCAAAACCACTACAATATTGTAAAGTACTTAGCCTCCAATTAAAATAAATAAATTTATAAAAAATAAAAATGAAATAATATGTGTACAAGAAGAACATGTGGGTGATTATTTTTCATATTTTTAAGTTGGAAAGGTCTTTCTAAACATGGCACAAAACATGAAGCCATAACATAAAAGAATTATAAATGACCATCCCAAAATAAAGAAACCAATTTACAAGGCTAAAAGAACCACAACATCAAAAATAAACTAGAACTTAAAGCCATAATATATGGATGATCCTTCTACTGAATAATCAAGACAAATAATCCCATATTAAAATGGGATGAGACACTTCCAGTTTCCAGTCAGGAACATAAGGAACTTGGAAGGCATCACTCCATTCTAAGTAAAATGCTGATCAAACTAAAAAATCAACAACTCTTTTAGATCCATCAGAGAAATGAGGTCACAGGCCAAACTGATGCACCCAAATTAGAGACTAATAGGCGAATACAGAGAATCACAACTTACTGGGGCAAGAACGTATAAACAGAAACCTCTATAGGAAGTATTGCCAGGAAATAAAAACCTGTACTACAACTGACAACTTGCTGGAGGCTAGTCTAAGTGTGGACTAGTCTAAAAGTTAAAAATCCAGAGGGGCCTGGTCATAGGGGAGTCCCCACACTTTGTGAGTTTTATTTCCAGAAACATTAGCAGGTTCTCACAGTGAGTATCTCAGAAAAATCCTCCAGGACTTAGGGCAGGAGGAGAAAAGTAACCATTTGAAATATACCAAGGTAACTCTGTTCTTCTTAACAAGGCCTGCCTTCAAAATAAACTGTTTCACCAGCACACAGGGCTTCCCAGGTGACACTATTTCCAGGTAAAGAACCTGCCTGCTAATGCAGGAGATGCAAGAGACACGAGTTCAGTCTCTGGGTTGGGAAGATCCTCTAGAGAAGGGAATGGCTACCCACTCCAGTATTTGTGCCTGGAAAATCCCATGGACAGAGAGCCTGGTGGGCTACAGTCCATGGGGTCACACATAGTTGGACACAACTGAAGCAACTTAGCACCAGCACATAACTTACTGGAGTCTTTGATAATAAGAGTCTAACCAACCCAGAGAAGGAAAACAGTATGTATAGGTTTCATATACATAACAAGCTAGGTTTCATACTAGCTTTTGTCAGATCTAGAGATATAGCTAATTAACACCCTCTTTCTACACTCCCCACCCCCCAACCAGGGCTAGACCTGTGAAAGCTATATGAGCCTTTAAAGAGAATTTTGAAAAAAAAATCTTATAATTTGATTCTAAAATGAGAGCCTAATGAAGGGCAATTTGCAAAGCAAGAAATGGGCAATCTAGGAAATAGGCATCCTTTTATTATTGTTAGTGCCCTAGTAACTAACCCCAAATTTTAGTGCTCAAAGGAACGCGACTCCAGCCGACTCTAGACATCCTGTACCACTTTCTAGACATCCTGTACCACTTAAGGGGGAACAAAACTGTGAAGCGCTTGTGAAGTTCACAGCCCACAATATAGGTCACAGAAGCCTGAGACCTAATCATAGTTCCATGGAACACTTGCTATACCCCTACACCTACCACCATACCACTAAAACCTATTAACCAAAAATTAATTAGTTTGCTATTGGAAAGGACTCATATTACCCATGAAGTGGTATAGTATTCTTTGAAAGTGAACTCGGATTAGTTGTAAAAGTATACTGCAAACTCTAGGATAATATAAATAAAACTATAAAAGAAAATATCTAAGAAAAATGTAAAGAAAGTATAACTAATATGCTAAAAAAGAAGAGAAAACAGAATCATATAAAATTATCAGAACCACAGAAGGCATATAAAACATAGAAGACAAAAACAGGGACAGGGAAAAAGAGAAAACATGAATAAATATGGTAGGTATTAATCCAACTATATGAATAATCACCTTAAATATCAGTGTCTAAAGGCAAAATAATTAATAGAAGGCAGAAATTGTCAAAGGGAATAAAAAACAAGACCTAAGTATATGTTGTCTACAAGAAACCCAGGTTACATATAAAGATACATACAGGGGATTTCCCTGGTGGTCCAGTGGTTGGGAATCCACCTGCCAATGCAGAGGGCACAGGTTCCATCCCTGGTCTGGGACAATCCCACATGCCATGAAGCAACTAAGCCTGTGTGCCCCAACTACTAAAGCCTGCATGCCCAGAGGCTGTGCTCTGCAACAAGAGAAGTCACTGCAATGAGACGCCTTCACACTGCAACTAGAGAGTAGCCCTCACTCACTACAAGTAGAGAAAGCTCACGTGTAGCAAGAAGACCCAGTGCAGACAAAAAAATTAAAATTAATAATAATAAAAAGATACATATAGGTAAAAAGTAAAAGAACAAAGATATACCATATATATCCAAATAATCATATGAAAAGATGCTCAATACCATATATCTTCAAAGTGAAAGTGTTATGTCATGTTTGACTCTTTGCAACCCCATGGACAGTAGCCTGCCAGGTTCCTCTGTCCATGGGATTCTCTAGGCAAGAATACTGGAGTGAGTTGTCATTCCCTTCTCCAGGGGATTGTCCCAACCCAGGGATTGAACCCAGGCCTCCTGCATTACAGGCAGATTCTTTACCGTATAGGCCACCAGGGAAGCCCATCATATAGCTTAGGGAACTGCAAATTAAAACAACAATGAGATTTCACTATACACCTTTAGAATGGGTCAAAATCCAAAATACTGACAATACTAAATGCTGCCTAGAACATGAAGCAATAAGAATTCTCATTCATTGCTGGTGGGAATGCAAAAAGCTATAGTACTTTGTAAAAATTTTTGGCAGTTTCCTACAAATTTAAACATACTCTTACCATATGATCCAACAGTTGTGCTCGTTGGTATTTATCCAAAGGAGTCAAAAGCTTACACACACACAAACCTGCACACAGATGTTTATAGCTGCTTTGTTTATAATTGCCAAAACTTTTAAGTAACCGAGATATCCTTCAGTAGTTGAATGGATAAACTGTCATACATTCAGACGATGAAAAATTATTCACCACTTTAAAAAAAAAAAAAGATAACAAGCCATGAAAAGATGGATAGCCTTAAATTCATTAAGTGAAAGCTTACCTGAAAAGGAAACATATTGTACCTTTCCAACTATGTGACATTCTGAAAAAGGCAAAATTATGGGGACAGTAAAAAGATCGGTGATTTCCAGGTGTTAGGGGAGAGAGTGGGACAAATAGAGCATGAACAATTTCTAAGGCAGTAAAACAGATATTCTGTATGACACTATAATGATGGATACATGTCATTATACATTTTGCCAAAAGCACAGAATGTACAACACCAAGAGTGAACCCAAATGTACTGATAAACTGAACTTTGGGTGATTATGAGGCATCAATATAAGTCCATCAGTTGTAACAAGTATGCCACTCTGGTTGGGGATGTTTACAGTGGAGGAGGCTGTGCATGTGTGGGAAAGTAGTTGAAACAGTAACAATATAGGGGAAATAGTAAATGCAGAGGGTATTGTGAAATAAGATCCTTGTGGTATTAATAGTAAGAAGGACAGAATAATTTGTTGACTTTATTTTAAAAAGTATATTTAAGTATGCATCATAAAATGCTGAAATATCTTAAAGAGACAAAAATATAATATATAGCTTTTAAACCGGAAGAAGAAATAAAGGGAACAAGGAAAACTTAATAATCCACCAGAAGATTGGAAAGTGGAGGTGGAGGGAATAAAAGAAGCAAGAAAAAAACTGTTGGTAAGCAGAACCTAAACTAAGTGAAATGAAGCAAGTTCCAAAAAAAATATAATCCATATATATATATACATATAATATATATATCATAATATATATATAATTTATATATATATATAATAATACAATTCATATGAAGTTTTAAAAGCCCAGAAAACAATACTGCTTATTGTTTCTGGGTACCTAAATGATATATTCAAAATTTGTGATAGCAATTATCTCTATAAAAAAGAATGAAATCAAGAAAGGATAGATACATAGGGTCTCTCAATTCTTTTACATTTTTATTTCTATTTTATAAATATTTTTAAATATTAAAACATAATATCAAGATTTTATGAATGTGGGTGGTGGGTGCCCAGGCATTCATTATTTAATTATTTATTCTTGTCTTTATGTTAGAAATAATTCCTACCTTAAAAAATAGGTTTAAAAAGAAGAGCAAGACATAAAAAACACATATGTAGGGGAAAAAAACCTTATGGTTATAAAAGGGGGTAACAGCGGAGAGGAGAGAGAGAAATTAGGACTTTGGGAATAACATATACAGGCTTCCTAGGTGGCTCAGTGGTAGAGAATATGCTTGCCAATTTAGGAGATGCAGGTTCAGTCTCTGAATCACTTTGCTGTATATCTGAAGCTAACACAACATTGTAAATCAACTATACTTCAATTTTAAAAAATGGTGGAGTATTACTCAGCCATTAAAAAAAAATACATTTGAATCAGTTCTAATGAGGTGGATGAAACTGGAGCCTATTATACAGAGTGAAGTAAGCCAGAAAGAAAAACACCAATACAGTATACTAACACATATATATGGAATTTAGAAAGATGGTAACAATAACCCTGTATACGAGACAGCAAAAGAGACACTGATGTATAGAACAGTCTTATGGACTCTGTGGGAGAGGGAGAGGGTGGGAAGATTTGGGAGAATGGCATTGAAACATGTATAATCATATATGAAACGAGTCGCCAGTCCAGGTTCGATGCACGATACTGGATGCTTGGGGCTGGTGCACTGGGACGACCCAGAGGGATGGTATGGGGAGGGAGGAGGGAGGAGGGTTCAGAATGGGGAACACATGTATACCTGTGATGGATTCATTTTGATATTTGGCAAAACCAATACAATATTGTAAAGTTTAAAAATAAAAAAAAATAAAATTGAAAAAAAATGGTTTAAAAATCATTCATATGTATATATTTATGAATAATTAAAATAACATATGTTGGAAGAAGCATGCAAAAACTATATGCTTAACTCTTCAGAGTGTCTCTAGAGGAGAGGATTGCAACCTACTTTCACTATCTGTTATATATTGCAATTGTTTACTTTGTTTTACAATAAGCAGATATTACTACTGTAAGCAGTAGAAGTGTTTTTTTTAGGTAGAAACAATAAAAAAAAGTAATCAAGGGAATCTGAACACACCTTTAGTCTTCATTAGGAAAACTCAATGCAACAAGAATTAAAACAAAAGAAAAAATATTGCAGAAAATGCTGTTTTCAAGCAAGCCTTCTCTGAATGGAGTGTTATGCTACATTGTGCCGAAATGCTGGGAGAAACGATTAACCAATCAATGAAAAATGTAGATATTTTCGTGTATTCTTGCTCAGCAATTTCATTACTGCAATGGGCAAAAATGAAAAGAATAAGATGTTATAAATTAGAGGAAAGAGATGCTTATGCCATCCTGTGGCAGCTGGCCTGGAAGATTAGGCCATTCTTAGGCTGTAATTGGATAATGCTGGCTTGGGTGATTTGAAGTAGAAGGCTAATCTAGGGAGTTTACAGTGACAACAAAACTGTTAGATTGCTGGCATGGTAACAGGAAAAGAAAAAAACAAAATGTAATGAGAGACTGGAATAGTTCTCTTGCCTGTGTCTTATGCCAGTGGCAGGTATCATTTACTATACATTGGTTTGCAAGTATGCTCATATTTAATATACATATTGTTATGTTTGCAAGGATAAAAACGTTAGCATAGATCATGAATGAATATATGACTACATGCATATTGTATGTGAAGGCTAATTTTAAACATAAATCAGAGTTCTGAGATGTAAGCTATGTGAACATATTTTAAACATAATATATATCATACATAACAGAGATATAGAATAATTATACTCTTTCAGCACTATGTGGCAACATCATTGTGAATGTGTTTTATAAAATGTACCCACGAGTTGGTACATTATCTTTAATGGATAAGGGGGATTGCCATAATCATAATTCATAATCCTATGACTGAGATGGAAATGAGTCATATGCTAATTGCTATAAGACCAAAAAGGAAAAAAAAAAGAACATGCATCAAACAATGCAATGTTAATTCTATAGGTTTTCAAGTAAGTACACTTCTCTTTTAAAAAAATTTTAAGCCTAGTGGCCAAAGTTTAAAAGATAATTTTATATCAGCATTTCCAAAAAATGGATATGGAAATTACCCAAAATGGGCCCCTCAAAAAGACCAGACAGAACAGGGTCCACCATGGACCTCTAAACACCTTTTTGATTCACCTAGAGGAAAAGTAGTCTCTGCCAACATCCTCCACCTCCTACAGGAATTGCCTCTAGGTCAAAAAGTGCTATGAACAAATGTTCATAACCTTTGAATATAGTTTTTCAGCTTCTAGAAAATTATCCTGCAGAATCTTGTAAGAGTACAAAGATGAATGTACAAGGATATTCATTGCACTATTGTTCATGATTTGTGCAATAACTAAAAGTTGATACCAATCCAAATGTTCAACAATAGAGACATATTTAAATAAATCATTATATGCACACAAAATGCAATATATATATATGTGTGTGTGTGTGTGTGTGTGTGTGTGTTAATGACAGATTCATCAGTATCACCATGGGAAGATGTACATGGATATTAATTGAAAAAAAGTATTCTGTAAAATGCTGCGTTGCACACTGCTATATATAAACATAGATAACTAATAAGGACCTACTGTATAGCATGGGAAACTTGACTCAGTACTCTGTAATGAACTCTATGGGAAAAGAATCGAAAAAAAGAGTACATATATGTATAACTAAAAGTGAAGAGGAACTACAGAGCCTCTTGATGAGGGTGAAAGAGGAGAGTGAAAAAGCTGTTTTGAAACTCAACATTAAAAAATCCAAGATCATGGCATCCAGTCCCATCACTTCATGGCAAACAGAAGGAGAAAAACTGGAAGCAGTGACAGATTTTATTTTCTTAGGCTACAAAATCACTGTGGACTGCAACTACAGCCATGAAATTCAAAGATGCTTGCTCCTTGGAAGGAAAATTATGACAAACCTAGACAGCATATTAAAAAGCAGAGACATCACTTTGCCAACAAAGGTCTGTATGGTCAAAGCTATGGTTTTTCCAGTAGTCATATATGGATGTAAGAGTTGGACCATAAAGAAATCTGAGCGCTGAAAAATAGATGCTTTCAAACTGTTGTGTTGGACAAGACTCTTGAGAGTCTCTTGGACAGCAAGATCAAACCAGTCAGTCCTAAAGGAAATCAGTCCTGAATATTCATTGGAAGAACTGATGCTGAAGCTGAAACTCCAATACTTTGGCCACCTGATGCGAAGAGCTGACTGACTGGAAAAGACACTGATGCTGGGAAAGATTGAGGGCAGGAACAGAAGGCGACAACAGAAGATGAGATGGTTGGATGGCATGATCAACTCAATGGACATGAGTCTGAACAAACTCTGGGAGACAGTAAAGGATAAGGAAGCCTGGAATACTGCAGTTCATGGGGTTGCAAAGAGTCAGACTGATTCACTTTGCTCTATACCTGAAACTAACACAATATTGTAAATCAACTATACTCCAATAAAAATGTTTTTAAATGCTATGTTGAATATGATCCATTTTCACAGTTGGTATCAGTATGTCAGGAAAAAAAATTAGAGGAATAAGCTGTAAGCTAGTGACAGTGGAAGCTAAAGAAGACTTCCACTTTTCAGTTTATGTATTTCTACAGCATTTGAATCTCATATAGTGTACATATATTAATTTCATAATGAGGAAAATGATTTCTAAATTATTTTTAAGACACTTAGATTTTGCACACACACAAATACACACACACACACACAGAAACTGAGCATTTTGACTGACTTAGGTCAAACTGATCAAAAATAGATGTAGAAACAGGCTAGGCTATACAGACTTGATTTTTCTCTTTAAGATGGTATTATGCACTAAATTGTGTCCTGTCAGAACTAATATTTTGAAGCCCTAATCCCCAGTAATTCAAAATGAGACTATGTTTTGAGATAGGGCCTTTAAAGAGCTAATTAAGTTAAAATGAGGTCATTAGGGTAAGTACATCCTGTGTACTTGATGTCTTTGTAAGAAGAGATTAGAACATAGACACAGAATGACCATATTAAGATACAGCCAGAAGGTGGCAGGAAAAGAAGGGGGTGACAGAGGATGAGATGGTTGGATGGCATCACCGACTCAATGGACATGAGTTGGAGCAAGCTCCGGGAGATGGTGAAGGACAGGGAAGCCTGGCATGCTGCAGTCCATGGGGTCGCAAAGAGTCAGACATTACTTAGCAACTAACAACAACAGAAGATGGCTATGTACAAGCCAAGGAGAGATGCTCAGAAGAAACCAATCCTGCTGACCCTTGATCTTGAAATTCTTGATCTTCCTGATTTGTGAGAAAATAAATTCCTATTGTTTAAAATACCACCCAATAAGTCGTATTTTGTTGTGGCAGCCCCAGCTAATTAATACAGATGGTAAACTCATAAGGAAAATTGTAAAACCAGTATAGATCTATATTTTAAATTTTACTTTATAACAACATAGATGACCCTTGAAAACATGCTAAGTGAAATAAAGTGAAAGTGAAGTCACTCAGTCGTGTCAGACTCTTTGCGACCCCATGGACTGTAGCCTACCAGACTTCTCCATCCATGGGATTTTCCAGGCAAGAGTACTAGAGTGGGTTGTCATTTCCTTCTCCAGGAGATCTTCCTGACCCAGGGTTTGAACCCGGGTCTCCCACATTGTAGGCAGACGCTTTACCAACTGAGCCACCAGGGAAGCGTCAGTTACAAAAGACCATATGTGTGACCATACTATATGATTCTATTTATATGAAATGTCCAGATTAGGAAAATCTATACAGATAGAAAGAGATAAGTGACTGCCTAGGCCTCTAATTTCTTGGAGGGAAATTAGAAATGACTACTAATGACTACAAAGTTTCTTCTGAGAATGTAGAATGTGTCGTAAAATGAATTGTGGTGCTGGGTGTAGATCTCTGTGAACATACTAAACCTACTAATTGTAATGCGAAGTATATCATGAAAGACATTTTTAAAAAGTCATTTTATACAAATCAAGAGGAAAGTTACAAAACTGAAAATAGAGAAGCAACCACAGATGGATTAAGTAAAAAGAATTATTGTACAGTAGTTTACTCAACTCTCTACAGGTCAACTTGAAAACTTGGGTCAATGGCCTATTTCCTAGGAATCACCAAAATTAACTCTGAACAGAATGAAAACAAACCAGTTACTATAAAAGAAATTGAAAATGTTGTCAAATGTATGAAGCCAAGAAATCTCAGATAAATTCTACCAAATCTCCAAATACTGAATAACTCCAAGTTATATCACCTGTTTAATAGCACAGAAAAGAATCCAAAGTATCTTCTTCAAATTTTAACAATAACCCGGTGTACGAGACAGCAAAAGAGACACTGATGTATAGAACAGTCTTATGGACTCTGTGGGAGAGGGAGAGGGTGGGAAGATTTGGGATAATGGCATTGAAACATGTAAAATATCATGTAAGAAACGAGTTGCCAGTCCAGGTTCGATGCACGATGCTGGATGCTTGGGGCTGGTGCACTGGGACGGCCCAGAGGGATGGTATGGGGAGGGAGGAGGGAGGAGGGTTCGGGATGGGGAACACATGTATACCTGTGGTGGATTCATTTTGATATTTGGCAAAACTAATACAATTATGTAAAGTTTAAAAATAAAATAAAATTGGAAGAATAAAAAAAAAATAAAAAAAAAATAAAAAAATTTTAAGAAAGCTTGAGCTCAAGCACACTTATGAATCTCAATGCAAAAATACTATACAAAATACAAAAAAACAAAATTAGCCCATTGAAAGAATAACACACCAGTGACCAAGTTGATTTACTTCTGGGGGCAGGGATTTTTTTTAACGTTAGGAAATCCATCAATATAATTCACTATGTTAACAGATCAAGGGAGAAAAAGAATATGATCATTTCACACATGCCAAAAAGGCATTTGACAAAATTCAACATCCACTGCTGTTTTAAAATATTCTTAATAAACTATATAAGTATATATTTACTTATATATTTAAGGATATATATATATATATATATACTTATATATATTTAAGGATATATATATATATACTTATATATATTTAAGGATATATATATATTTACTTAACATTATGGTATTGCAGAGAGAATTAGTTTTTAAGAAAGCTTCAGCTTCAGCATTAGTCCTTCCAGTGAATGTTCAGGATTGATTTCCTTTAGGATTGACTTGTTTGATCTCCTTGAAGTCCAAGGGACTCTCAACAGTCTTCTGCAACACAACAGTTTGAAAGCATCAATTCTTTGACACTCAGCGTTCTTTATGGTCCAACTCTCACATCTGTAAATGACTACTGGAAAAACCATAGCTTTGACCATACAGATCTTTGTTGGTAAAGTGATGTCTCTGCTTTTTAATACGTTGTCTAGGTTTGTCATAGCTTTCCTTACAAGGAGCAAGCATCTTTCAATTTCATGACTGCAGTCACTGTCCGCAGTGATTGTGGAGCCCAAGAAAATAAAATCTATCACTGTTTCCATTTTTTCCCCCATCTATTTGCCATGAAGTAATGGGACCAGTTGCTCCTTACCTCAAAATAATTCTAAATTGATCAAAGATTTAAACATTTTTTTAATGACAAAAAAAGTGGGAGTTTTTTTTTTAAATATCCCAAAGTGAAGAAAAGACTTTTTCTAAACAGGACACAAAATCTAGAGGCCATAAAGAAAATATTGACAAACTTGAATGCATAAAAATTTGTGAGGTCTGCACGGGAAAAGCACTATAACCAAAGTCAAAAGACAAGCTGGGTAATTATAGGCAATTCATAAAACAGACCTAGTTTTCTTGATAAAGAGCTCCTACAACTCAAAAAGGGGGGAAAAAACCATGGAAAAATAGGCAAAGAATATGGACAGAGTTAACAACAAAAAAAAGGAAATTGGTTTTAGAATGTCAAGATTACTGAAGTTCACTCTTAATTAAAGAGATGCACACTTACAAAGAGAAACAATTTTCACCTACTAAATTATCAAGCACCCAAAAGTTGGATAACATTATTTTTGATGCAGGTGCAAGAGAACACGCATTCCTACATTTCTGATAAGAGTGTACATTGGTGCTAGCAGCACAGAGATCAATTTAGCAATATCTATCCAAATTTAAAGTAGTTGATACAGCAATTTTATTTCAGAGAATTTATCTTGTTATACTCCCACATTTTCAAAATGACATATGTACAGGGGTATTTATTGCAGCATTGATTGCAATAGCAAGGGTTGGAAACAACCAAATGTCCATCAAATAGGAGACAGTTTAAATAAATTTTAAAAAACTATATGATTATACAAGTAATCTCTACAGGATGAGATGTGCTTTTCACTGCATACACTTTTGATTGGCCACACCATGTGGCATGTGGGATTTCAGTTCCCCAACCAGGGACTGAACCTGTGCTCTGGGACAGTGGAAGCAAGGAGTCCTAATCACTGGATTTCCAGGGAATTCCCTCATCATATACATTTTAAAATATTTCTTGAATTTTTTTTTACTATATCCATAATTTACCTATTTTTTAAACTTATCAATTTATTTAATGAATATGTAGAAATCAGTATGTGCTAAACACGACTGACTTCCCAAATATTAGTTCAAATGTTTTTCATAACAACGCTACACAATAAGGACTCTTTTTATCTGTATTTCACAATGTGATGAAACCGAGGCACACAGGGTCACATTACGATTTCCATGGGCCCTGAGCACTTTGGCTATTGTGGGACACCTCCATCATAAGAAAGTGTTGACAATTATATTTTCCAACTGCTTTGGTATATAAAGACAAATATAATGCAGCCTGGATTCATCATTGTATATTCATTAGTTTTATAATCACTTCTTCTGATGTTAGATGAAATGAAATTTAAAACATTTTCATTGATTCTTAAAACTAGAATAGGTCCTAGGTACTGTGTCTCCTGCAGGCACAGAGAGGTTATGTAAATTGCCCAAGGTCACACAGCCAGTAAATAGAAGAGCTGGGACTTGAACCCAGGTAGTAGGGCTTCAGAATCTATGCTTTTAATCTGCATGCTAGATAAATAAATCACAGGGGGAAAATGGTGTAGTTATACATGTGCTACCTACAAGATACATTAAGTGGGAAAATCATGGGAGAAAATACTATACATATTATACATTTTTTAAAAAGGAAGTTTTACATACACACATGCTATCTCTGTTTTTTAATGTATGGAGAAAAGGACTGGGGAACTGGAGGTCTGGAAAACTTCCACGTCATTGTATATCTCTTTGCACTACTGGATTTTGTTTGCTTTTTTTTATCATGAGCAAATATTTACAGATGAGGAAGCTGGAACTCAAACAAGGTTAAGTCACTTGCCCAAAATCATACATAGTAAAAAAAAAAAATACATATAAGTGTGAATAACTATTCTGCCAATTAATACTACATCGCCATTCCTAAGTATAGACCTATCAATGCATTCTTGCCCGATTTCATCATTTTAACCCAGTGGGCCAAGCTCTTTTTGTATTATGATTGTGAATGCATGGCATTCATCTTTATGAAATACTTAAATGAGGCAAGCATGCTTTCTATTTCCATCCAGGTTGTTGATGAAAATGTTTAACACATGATGGAGCTTAAGCAGAGCCCTGCTGGTGAGAACAGGGATCCCTCTAGGATCACATTAATAAATCTCTTTGGGTAATGAGCTACCAATCCAATGGACTGTACTATCATTCCACTCACACCCCCTAATCTGCCCTCACCCATCAGGCTATCTGGAGATTCCCAATGTTTTCTGCAAATTGTCCACACCATTCCCTTGTTGGATAAGCTGCTCTGACACCCATTTCACGGTAGGTGTTCAAAATTAATAAACAATTGGTTTCTTTACTAAGTTCTGCAGGTTTCTAAAGTTTACAACCTGGCCCCAGAATTCAAATAAAAGCTATTTCAGAAAGACTAAGATTTCCACCCCCAAGGTTTTTATAATACATTTATACAGGACATTTCAAAAAGCAGAGATATACAGCCGTTTCCCCACTGGAATCAACCCACTGCAGCCCAAAATAGCCCTGACAACTGAACAGAGCAGCTGGCAAAAGGACAGACGTCTCTAGCCCTGGGGAGAAGGAAGCTAAATGCGTGCCTCTGGGAATTTCCGAAGAAGCACTCTCCGTAACAACCCCTTACTCTATTTCTGGCTACAACACACAAGCTATAATCTAAGTATTGGAAGAAGAATATATTCTCTGGTTTCCTCTATAATCATACACTATGGCATTAAATGTTTATATAGGTAATCCTAATGGAACACACTTGCTAAGTTTCTGAAAGGTTTACTGTAAAGCAGTAAACAAGGAATTCTTTTTTTTTTTTTTTTTTCATTGATTTGCCCTACCAAATTAGGAGCCACATTGCCCTGCAAAGGATTTCGTTACCTGGTTAGTTTTTTAAATTGCAAATTATAAATGCTATTGTGTTGTTCAGTCTCTCATTTGTGACCGACTCTTTGCGAGCCCATGGACTGTAGCACGCCAGGCTTCCCTGTCCATCACCAACTCCCAGAGCTTGCCCAAACTCATGTCTATCGAGCTGGTGATGCCATCCAACCATTTCATCCTCTGTTGTCCCCTTCTCCTCCTGCCCTCAATCTTTCCCAGCATCAGGGTCTTTTCCAGTGAGTCGGTTCTTCACATCAAGTGGCCAAAGTATTGGAGCTTCAGCTTCAACATCAGTCCTTCCAATGAATATTCAGAGTTGATTTCCTTTAGGATTGACTGGCTTGACCTCCTTGCTGTCCAAGAGACTCTAAAAGAGTCTTCTCCAACACCACAGTTCTATAGCATCATTTTTTGGTGCTCAGCCTTCTTTATGGTCCAACTCTCACATCTGTACATGACTACTGGAAAAACCATAGCTTTGACTAGATGGACCTTTGTCAGCAAAGTGGTGTCTCTGCTTTTTAATACACTGTCTAGGTTTGTCATAGCTTTTCCTCCAAGAAGCAAGTGTCTTTTAATTTCATGGCTGCAGTTACTGTTCACAGTGATTTTGGAGCCCAAGAAAATAAATGCTATAGAATTTTCAACTACATATCTTAGAGGAAAATGTGATTAACACTAAGATAATAAATAACATGTTTTATTCAAAATATCACAGATAGAATGACTAAATCAAAAACAGTAGAATGTTAGAGATTCTGGTAATAGGATTACTTAGCTAATACTGCCTCACATATTGTTCCACTATGAAAGCTCAGTTGTGCACCATTACTAGTATTTTCCTAAATGTACCATCCCCCTTCAGACCTCTCTGATGGAGTCTGTATGGCTCATTAGAGGAATTGTTTTGTTAGAAGAAGAACAATGCACAAAGTAGGGTATGTTTAGACATGCCACTTACTGGCAGCTAGCTGGTTAATGTCCATAAAATAATTAATAAATTAAATTATCACTATACTATTCCAAACTTACTGGTTAAAATGGTGGTATTCTTCTCATTGAGGTATGTCATTTTATCAAAATAGTGTTTGTTGAGATCAACAAAACGCTGATCATAGATATCAGCTTATTAACCCTTTGATGTCATTTATCACTCTAGCATAGAACAATAATAGCTAACTTTTACAGAGTATTCACTATATACCAAGATACTGTGATAAATGTTTTACATGTATTATCACATTTAAGGCTGACAGCCACCCTAAGGTACAAAACAACGAAGATCAAAGATCCTGTGTACCATAAATAAGACTCAGCACAATCAAATGAATAAATATATAACTATTTAAAAATAATAAAAGGGGCTTCCCTTGTAGCTCAGTCAGTAAAGAATCTGCCTGCAGTACAGGAGACCCTGGTTCGATCTCTGGGTTGGGAAGATCCTCTGCAAAAGGAAATGGCAACCCACTCCAGTATCCTTGCCTGGAAAATCTCATGGACAGAGAAGCCTGGTGGGCTGCAGTCCATGGGGTCACAAAGAGTCGGGCACGACTGAGCGACTAACACTTACTTACTTACTTACTTACTGAAAATAATAATAAAATAAAAATAACAACAATTTAAACATAGAAAATGAGGTTGCTGTTTGTATCACACTAAATGAATTTACTGGTTTCAGTTTCTCTAAATCAATCACTGATGAATGAGAGACACCTATCCACTCAGGCTGAACTCTGTCAATTAGTCTATGTATCTGTAAATGGCTTTTAATTAGATTACAAAGGAATTTCACCCTCGGCCCCGCCAATATCACAGCTTTGAAGCCTTTAGGAAAAGTGACAGAGTGCCCTACTACGAGAAGGGCTAGAAAGAGAAATGAGAAAGATTTTTTTTCTGAGGCTTGACTAAGGTATACGGCAGGAAAGGCCTAGAGGTTCATTGACTAGGAGCACATTAGTCCAGTGCTCTTAAGATTCAACTCTCTTTTGCATAATAAATTATAAAAATTTCTCACACAGTTAAGAATAACAATCTTCATTATATACTATATTCAACAGATCACAACTCTAACTAAATATATTAATACTCCTAATACTGATATTTCAGATAATTGTTTTATAGTTAAGACGTCATATTAGTAAATATAGATTTTAAAACAATGATCCTGACTTTTTTGAGTGATGTACTAAAAAGATATAAACTAGCCAACTGACCTGCATTCTGACTTCCTCTGAATTACATACAGCTCCCCACATCAGTCCGAGAGTTTCCAAAATAACTGCTCTTCTCTCAAAGTCTCCCTTGAATAACTATTGACTGATTATCACAAAAGCATTCCTATATCTTTTCCCCTAAACCACAGGCAAATTGCCTATTTTTCACTCTCACTCCAAAAGAAATAAATTTCCTATCCACATCCCAAATCAGTTACTACATTTATGCTGTTTCTCTTGATTTAGGGGTGGTAACAATTATTATTATTTCTACTATTAATCATGGTCTTCCAGAGAATAGCAAGGCTATAATTCATGCTTTACTGCAACTGGTAAATCAGAAAAAAAAAACAGAAGAAGCCCATAATTTAAATTCTCTTTGGGTTCTTAATCTAAGACTCTGACATTTGAATTAGGATCAGTAATATATAGTTAAGACTAAACCATGAAGCAAGCCTATATAAATTACCATAAAATCTAACTCTATCACCTAGAGTGATAAACTCTAGAGTGATAACTCATAAATTAAGAATTGAGATTGAAACTCTACTTCTAATCCTCAGTATTAAAACTACAGTTCATATCATGCTAAATAGATATATATTTTGTTTTCATTTATTTTGCCTGTCACTTAGGTTAGGGCCTTTTATCTAAACTAAAAGTCAATAATTTGCAGATGACAAGTTGTTCCTTTGAAAACATATTTTCCCAATTAATAAAATTCCAGAAAGCACTTTTATACCATCAAATCTACACTCCATTATTCTTAGCAATAGGAATTACATCCTATTTCTTCTTAGTTGTGATTTAAGTCTATACTCTTTTCTTTCCCATTCTCTCCTTTTTCCCTTTGATGCCTCTTTTCTTAGAATCATGGATAAGGTACAACTGCATGAGATTGAAACATTGTTTATAAACAGAATGACAAAACTATTGCATGTGATGCAGAGGGAGGTGGTCTTTGATTCCATGTTTCCAAATTATATATGAATGGCTGAGTCATTGGGGTGGAAGTCAATATTTCCATTTTCTTTCCCATATCACTGGGGCTTTCCTCTTCTCCTAGTTACACTTCCGCCACTGTTACTTTGCCAAACACTACCTAGTATCTCTTCCACTCAGTTCTAGTCCTATTTTGCCTAAATGCTGGTTGGCAAATGGAGACTGGGAAAAAGAAAATGATGTTACTGATGAGGAAGAGAGGAACTAGGGTTCCTTGAACATACTTTTGTGCCATGCACTGAGCCAAATATTTTATACATGTCATCTCATTTAATTCTACAACAGCCTTAAATAATTGGAGCTATTATTCTCAATGTAAGATCATGGCATCTTGTCCCATTACTTCATGGGAAATAGATGGGGAAGCAGAGGAAACAGTGTCATACTTTATTTTTGGGGGCTCCAAAATCACTGCAGATGGTGACTGCAGCCATGAAATTAAAAGACGCTTACTCCTTGGAAGGAAAGTTATGACCAACCTAGATAGCCTATTAAAAAGCACAGACATTACTTTGCCACGAAGGTCTGTCTAGTCAGGGCTGTGGTTTTTCCAGTGGTCATGTATGGCTGTGAGAGTTGGACTGTGAAGAAAGCTGAGCACCGAAGAATTGATGCCTTTGAACTGTGGCATTGGAGAAGACTCTTGAAAGTCCCTTGGACTGCAAGGAGATCCAACCAGTCCATTCTAAAGGAGATCAGTCCTGGATGTTCTTTGGAAGGACTGATGCTAAAGCTGAAACTCTGGTACTTTGGCCACCTCATGCGAAGAACTGACTCATTGGAAAAGACTCTGATGCTGGGAGGGATTGAGGGCAGGAGGAGAAGGGGACGACAGAGGATGAGATGGCTGGATGGCATCACCAACTCGATGGACATGAGTTTGGGTGGACTCTGGGAGTTGGTGATGGACAGGGAGGCCTGGCGTGCTGCAGTTTATGGGGTCACAAAGAGTCAGACACGACTGAGCAACTGAACTGAACTGAACTGATTCTCAATGGACAGATGATGAAATTGAGGCTAAAACCTTTTAAAATGTGCTCAATACTTAGGCAGCTAGCAAAGGTTAAAAAAAATAGAGAGAGAGAGAGAGAGAAAGACAGAGGCAAACTTTACTCACCTTACTCCTTACCACCTCTCTGAAGCCCTCAACCTCACGGCTCAGTTTCATGGGACCATGCAGGTCACTGGCCTCCAGCCCCATATTCTCAATTGTCTTCAAATATAACTCTCAATGTTCAGTTGCTCAGTCATGTCTGACTCTTTCCAACTCCATGGACTGCAGCACGCCAGGCTTCCCTGTCCATCACCAACTCCTGGAGCTTGCTCAAACTCATGTCCATCGAGTCGGTGATACCATCCAACCATCTCATCCTCTGTCGTCTCCTT
Organism: Bos taurus; assembly: GCF_002263795.3. NCBI lineage: Eukaryota > Metazoa > Chordata > Mammalia > Artiodactyla > Bovidae > Bos > Bos taurus. The sequence goes on from NC_037357.1 coordinate 2,485,557, forward strand.
CTCCTGCTGCCTTCAATCTTTCCCAGCATCAGGGTCTTTATTTTAACTCTTAAATGTTACCTAGAATAAAGTCATATATACAATCTTAGAGACAAATAAAGGGATGGAAAGATCTCCGTGAAATTTCATTTCCAGGAATCTTGGGGACTAGATCTCTTTTAGAAATCTCCTGCTACATAATAACTAGAAATTCTGTAGGTTTTGTTGTTATTGTTGCTTAGCCATTAAGTTGTGTCCAATTCTTTGTGACCCCATGGACTGTAGCCTACCAGGCTCCTCCGTCCATGGGATTTCCCAGGTAAGAATACTGGAATGGGTTGCCAATTCATTCTCCAGGGGATCTTCCTGACCCAAGAATCAAACTCCTGTCTCCTACACTGGCAGGTGCGTTCTTTACCACCGAACCACTAGGGAAGCCCTCTGTACTACTACTACTACTACTACTACTAAGTTGCTTCAGTCGTGTCTGACTCTGTGCGACCCCATGGACTGCAGCCTACCAGGCTTCTCCATCCATGGGATTTTCGGGCAACAGTACTAGAGTGGGGTGCCATTGCCGGTTTATCTAATCTTTCCAATGTGTAACAAAACTCAGCCCACAAGAGAAAAGAGTAAATCTCCAGAGGTTAAAAACGAAAAGAAGTTAATGCTGTTGCTGTTGCTGTTAAGTTGCTTCAGTCGTGTCCGACTCTGTGCGACCCCACAGATGGCAGCCCACTAGGCTCCCCTGTCCCTGGGATTCTCAAGGCAAGAATACTGGAGTGGGTTGCCATTTCCTTCTCCAATGCGTGAAAGTGAAAAGTGAAAGTGAAGTCGCTCAGTTGTGTCTGACTCCTAGTGACCCCATGGACTGCAGCCTACCAGGCTCCTCCATCCATGGGATTTTCCAGGCAAGAGTACTAGAGTAGGTTGCCAATTCCTTCCCCAGGGTATCTTCCTGACCCAGGAATCAAACTCCTGTCTCCTGCACTGGCAGGCGGGTTCTTTACCACTGAACCACTAGGGATGCCCTCTGTAGATTTATCTAATCTTTCTGATGTGTAACAAAACTCAGCCCACAAGAGAAAAGAAAAATCTCCAGAGGTCAAAAACAAAAAGAAGTTGATAGCAGAACACTAATCAAATGTTGATGCTTCAACAGCCCTGAGTGTTTTTGCAGTTGTCAGTAATGAACATTCAAAGAGATATTAGCAGAAAAATTTTCAGAAATTGTGGAAGTTATAAAGCCTCAAATTCTAAAAGCATAAACCATAAACAGGATTAAAAAAAAAAAAGAAATTCCAAACTGTAAAGGAAAACTCAAGATTTCTGAGTTTTGAACCTCAGTTAAGTCTACCTCCCATGTTGGGAAAAACCTCTTTCTCCCCTCCTGTTTCTCCTTTCCTTTACATAGACACCCTACTCACAAAGAACACTTCACTCCTGATGCTCCAATCACCAAATGTGACGTCAACCAATTCTCTGTAACACCAGCTGTGTATCCTATAATTTTAAATTTGATTCTAATACTATCTACCTGGAGATACTGTCAGGTTCCATAAGTTAAGGGCTCAGTCCCACAAGACTGTTCCTACCCCACTTCAGATGCCAATTATAAGTAGTAAGTCTCCAGGTTACCCACAACTTCCATCCAATTTAGTTATTGATACAAATCAGAGGTTCCTACAACCCCCCTCCTTAGGCTTGTTTAATTTGCTATAACAATTCACAGAATCAGGGAAACACTTATATTTACCAGTTTATTAAAGAATATAAAGGCTACAGATGAACAGCCAGACAAAAGAGATACACAGGGCAAGGTCTGGGAGGGTCCTAAATGGAGGAACACCTGTTCCTGTGGAGCTGGGATATGTCATCCTCCCAGTATGGATGTGTTTTACCAACCCTGGAGCTCTCTGAACCCCCTACTATTGAGATTTTATGGAGGCTTCCATAAGTTTTTTGGGCATCATCCATCATTAACTCCATTGCCAGCCTCTCTTCCCTCTCTGGATAATATGGAGGGAGCTGAAAATCTCAAGATTTTTATTATGGCTTGGTCTTTCTGGAGATTACTCCCATGCAGGAACCATGCAAGAACTCACCCAGAATCACCTCAGCAGAACAAAAGATGCTCCTCCTTGCTCTGATCACTTAAGAATTTACCAGGGTTTTAGGAGCCCTGTGTCAGGGATAGGGTCAAAGACAGAATTAGAACAAAAGATGCTCCCAGTATTTTTATCACTTAGGAAATTACAAGGGATTCAGTAGCTCTGTGCCAGGAACTGAGACAGAAATCAATATATATATATATATTTTTTTAATACCTCACACAAATCTAAATACATTGCTGTCAAATATTAAAAAAAAAAAAAAACTTAAAGCAGCCAGAGAGAAAAGATAGATTATTATATATTAAAAAAAAACTGACAGGAGGCATCTCAAAAGCAACAATAAAAGCCAGAAGAAAATAAAAAAATATTTTCAAAGTGCTGAGAGAAAATAATTGTCAATCTGGAATTATGTAACCAGCAAAACTAGCTGTCAAAAACTACATACAGCAAAATAAAAACATTTTCAGACAAATGAAAATTAGAGGGACTTCCCTGGTGGTCCAGTGAGTAAGAATCTACCTTCCAATGCAGGGGACACAGGTTTGATCCCTGGTCAAGAAACTAAGATCCCACATGCTGTGGGACAACTAAGCCTGTTGCCACAACTAAAGAATCCCATGCACCACAACTACTGAGCCCATGTACTCTAGAGACCATACTCCGCAACAAGGGAAGCCAGAGCACTGCAACTAGAGAAAGCCTGTGCACCACGATGAAGAGTCCACACACCACAACAAAGACCTAGTGTGGCTAAAATAACAGAAAAAATTTAAATAAAAAAAAAATTAGAAGTTTTACCAAAAGACCTTCATCAAAGGAAATTCTAATGAATAAACTTAAGAAACTGCCTGTGAATGTAGGAGATAGGGGTTCTATCCCTGGGTTGGGAAGATCCCCTAGAGAAGGAAATGGCAACCCATTTCAGCATTCTTGCCTGGAAAATCCTATGGACATAGCAGCCTGGAGGGTTATAGTCCATGGGGTCACAAACAGTCGGACACAAATTGGCAACTCAACAACAACAAACTGAAGAAAGAAGAAAAAGGAACCCATGACTGGGAAGGAAATCAGAAAATATGTGGTCAAAGTCAAACAAGCATTGGCTGTATGAAACAATATTAACAATATATGATTTGGATAAGGGGGAAGTAAATACTGGACAACAGTAAAAAGTACAAATGCAGAGGTGTGGGGTTTCAGTGGAGTTAAAGCATTCTGAAGTTCTTGTTTTGATTTGGAAGAGGGTAGAGATGTTCATTTTATTAGTAAAGAGAGTTTATTTAGTCAAAATGCATGTTAAAAGTTCTTTCAGCAATATAAAAAAGGCTTAAATATGAGTAAACTGGCATCCCCAAAACTACAATGGGCACAAACACAAAAATCCATTAGAAAAGACTGAACTCTCTATCTAAAAGATTTGGAAAGGGACAGCCTAGTAAGACAGAAAACTTTTAGACAACAACTACTCTGCAGCAGTCAAACATCGTCCATACAAACAAGCTAAAGAAGAAAAATCACATAATCATATCAATAGATGCAGAAAAAGAATTTGATAAAATCCAACACTATTCATAAGAAAAAAAAATCTCAGAAAAACTAAAAATATAGAGGAACTTCCTCAACTTGATAAAGAAATCTACAAAATCCCCTCAGCTGACATCATACTTAATGTAAGAAACTAGATGGTTTCCTCCTAAGATCAGGAACAAGGCAAGGATATCTACTCTGAACCAGTCTTATTTATCATGGTGCTGGAAATTCTAGCCAGTGCAATAAGACCAAAAAAAAAAAAAAAAAAAGGTATACAGACGTGAAAAGAGGAAATAAAACTGTCGCTATTTGCAGACAACATGATTGTCTATGCAGAAAGTTCCAAGGGATCTACTATAGATGCCTTACAAGTTCAGCAAAATTTAAGTATACAAGATAAATACATAAAAATCCACTGAATTTCTATATAATATTAATATACGAAAAGTTCCAGAAGAACTCAATGTCAACTATTCTACAGTCGTCCAGCATTTGAAGCAAATTGGAAAGGTGAAAACAGTAAGTGGGTGCCTCATGAGCTGACCACAAATCAAAAAAATAATCATTTTGAAGTGTCTTCTCTTATTCTACGCAACAACAAGCCATTTCTCAATCGGATTGTGATGTGTGATGAAAAGTGGATTTTATATGACAATGGGCGAAGACCAGCTGAGTGGTTGGACTGAGAAGAAGCTCCAAAGCACTTCGCAAAGCCAAACTTCACCAAAAAAAAGGTCATCATCACTCTTAGGTGGTCTGCTGCCTGTTTGATCCACTACAGCTTTCTGAATCCCAGTGAAACCATTATATCTGAGAAGTATGTTCAGCAAATCAATGAGATGCACTGGAAACTACAATGCCTGCAGCCAGCATTGGTCAACAGAAAGGGCCCAATTCTTCTCCACAACAATGCCTGACTGCCCATCACACAACCAATGCTTCACAAGTTGAACGAATTGGGCTACAAAGTTTTGCCTCAACCGCCATATTCACCTGACTTCTTGCCAACCAACTACCACTTCTTCAAGAATCTTGACAACTTTTTGCAGGGAAAACACTTCCACAACCAGCAGGAGGCAGAACATGCTTTCCAAGAATTCATCAAATCCCGAAACATGGATTTTCACGCTATAGGAAAAAGCAAATTTATTTCTTGTTGGCAAAAAAATGTGTTGATTTAATGGTTCCTAGTCTAGTTATAATGATTTAAAATTCATGGTCCAAAACTGTAATTAAATTTGCACCAATCTAATAGTAATGAAAACATCTACACCAAAGTACCAAAATTTAAATAAAATACAATTTATAATTGCTCAAAAATTAATTAAATGTGTAGGTGTAATTCTAATAATAAGGGCTTCCCTAGTGGCTCAGCAGTATAGAATTTACCTGCCAGTGCAGGAGATGGAGGTTGATCCCTGGATCGAGAAGATCCCCTGGAGAAGGAAATGACAACCCACTCCAGTATTCTTCCTAGGAAATCTCATGGACAGAGGAGCCTGGTGGGCTAAAGTCCATAGGGTCACAAAAGAGTCGGACACGACTTAGCAACTAACTAACAACAAAACATGTATACCTGTGGTGGATTCATTTTGATATTTGGCAAAACTAATACAATTATGTAAAGTTTAAAAATTAAATTAAATTAAATTTTAAAAAAAAGAAAAAAACACATACAGGACTTAAATGCTAAAAATTACAAAATGCTTATAAAATAAATCACATATCTAAACACAAGTTCATGGCTTAGAAGACTCAACATAGTAAAGAAGTCAATCCTCTCCCAAACTGATACACAGTTTTAATGCAGAAGGAAATGGCAATGTACTCCAGTATTCTTGCCTGGGAAATCCTATGGACAGAAGAGCCTGGTAGGCTACAGTCCACAGGGTCACAAGAGTTGGACACGACTGAGCAACTAAACCTACCTAACTTATCAAAATCTAAACAAAATTTCTTATAGATCTAAACAAGATTATTCCATAATTACATAGAAAAACAAAGTAACTAGAATAGCTAAAACAACTTTGAACAAGAATAAAGTGGAGAGAATCAGTCTATATGATTTTAAAACTTATTATAATGTTATAGTAATCAGGACTGTGTGATATTGGTAGAGGGACAGACACATAGACCAATGAAATAAAATAGAGAACCCAGAACTAGACCTGCATAAATACACCCAACTGAGTTTTGATAGAGGTGTAAAGGCAACCCAATGGAAGAAACATAGACTTTTTAACAAATGATGGAGCAACTGGTCATCCATCAGCAAAAAATGAAACTCAATCTAAGTCTCATGCCTTATACAAACATTAACTAAAAATAGATCAGGTATTTAAAAATAAAACTATAAAACTTTTATGAGAAAATCATTGGGATCTGGGGTAGGCAAGGCATTCTTAGATTTGACATCAAAAGCAGGATCCATAAAAGAAAAAATTGGTTAAGTTGGGCTTCACCAAAATGAAAACCTTTTGCCCTGTGAAAGATCCAATTAAGAACATGAAAAGAGAAGCTACAGAATGGAAGAAGATAGTCCAAATATTCCAAAGGACTAATATATGGAATATATTTTTTAAAAAACTCTGAAAACTCAACAGCATTAGAAAAATGGGCAAAAGACATTGAAGAGGCATTTCACCAAAGAGGATATACATATGACAACATGAAAATATGTTAAAAGTCATTGGCTGGATTTTCCTGGTCGTACAGAGGATGGGAATTCGCCTGCCACTTCAGGGGACACAGATTCAATCCCTGATCCGGGAAGATTCCACACGCTGCAGAGCAACCAAGCCTGTGTGCCACAAGTACTCATGCTCTAGGCCTTGCAAGCCTCAACTGCTGAGCCTGCATGCTGCAACTACTGAAGCCCGTGCATCTAGAGCTCAGCAATGAGAAGCCACCACAATGAGAAGCCTGAGCACTGTAACAAAGATTAGTCCCTGCTCACCGCAACTAGAGAAAGCCCTTGTGCAGCAACGAAGACCCAGCTCAGCCAAAAGTAGATAAATCATTTTTTAAAATAAAATCATTAGCCACTAGGGAGATGAAAATCAAAATGGTGAGATATTACTACTATAAGAAGGGCAAAAAGTAATAATAATAATGGCAACATCCAAATACCAGCAAGGATGTAAAAAAACTATTATTCATACGTTGCTGGTGGGGATGTAAAATGGTACAGCCACTCTGGAAAACAGTTTGGTAATTTCTTAAAAAACTGAGCATGCAACCATTATATGACTCAGCAATTGCACTCCCGGGCATCTATCCCAGGGAAATGAAAAGTTATGTTCACACAAAAACCTATGCAAGAATGTTTATAGTAGTTTTATTCATAATAGTCAAAAACTAGAAATAACTCAGATGTCCTTCAACAGGTAAATAGCTAAACTGTGTTACACTCATACTATGGAATAATATTCAGCAGCAAACTGGAATGAATGTCACCTCATATCCATTAGCATGGCTACTATAAAAAAAAAAAAAAACAGAAATGTTGGTGAGGATGTGGAGAAATTGGAACCATAGTACATGTTTACAGTATTGTAAAATGGTGCAACCAGTATGGAAAACAATGTGGAAGTTTCTCAAAAGTTTAGAACTACCAAATAATCTAGCAATCTCACTTTGGATATATATCCAAAAGAATTGACAGCAGAGTCTCAAAGAGATATTTTCACTCCCATATTCATAGCAGCAGATGGAAGCAACCCAAATGTCCATCGATAGACAAATGAATAAACAAAATGTGATAGCCCGCCAGGCTCCTTCATCCCTGGAACTCTCCAGGCAAGAATACTGGAATGGGTAGCCATGCTCTTCTCCAGGGAATCTTCCCAACTCAGGGGTCAAACCTGGGTCTCCTGCATGGCAGGCAGATTCTTTCCTTTTTGAGCCAGGAGGGAAACCCTATACACATACAGTGGCATATTATTCAGTCTTTAAAAAAAGGAAGGAAATTGTGGCACATACTACAACATGGATTAAGCTTAATGACATTATGATAAATAAAATAAGCCAGTTACAGAAGACAAATACTCTATGACTCCACTTATATGAGGTGTCTAAAGTAGTCAAATTCATAGAAACAGAAAGTAGGATGGTGGTTAATCAGGGACTTGTGGGGGTGGGGGAAATGGGGAGCTGTTGTTTAGTGGGTGTAAAGTTTCCATTTCACAAGATGAAGAGTTCTGGAGATTGGTTGCACAAGAATGTGAATGTACTTAACATGCCTGAACTGTATACATAACACTGGTTAAGGTGGTAAATTTTGTTACGTATATTTTACCACAATTAAAACTTTTTAAAAAAACTTTCATCGTGTAAGTTTAACCTTGTCTTTCATTTCTAATATGTGCCTATATAACATATTATAAATCCTTATTTTATACAAACCCAGGAATCATTCTGAATAATATTTCAGAATATTATTGTCCATGCACAATATTGTCCATGTTAAGAAAAAACAACTTCTAAAAAAAAAAAGAAAAAAACAACTTCTTAAATGTGTTGTTGTTGTTCAGTTGCTAAGTTTTGTCTGACTCTTTGCAACCCCAAGGACTGCAACACACATGGCTTCCCTATCCTTCACCATCTCCCAGAGTCTGCTGAAATTCATGTCCTTTGAGTTGGTGATGCCATCCAATCATCGCATCTCAATCCCTTCTCCTCCTCCTGCCCTCAATCTTTCCAAGCATCAGGGTCTTTTCCAATGAGTCAGCTCCTCCTATCAGGTGACCAAAGTATTGGAGCTTCAGCTCCAGCATCAGTCCTTTCAGTGAATATTTAGGGTTGATTTCCTTTAGGATTGACTGGTTTGATCCTCTTATTGTACAAGGGACTCTCAAGAGTCTTCTCCAGCACCACAATTTGAAAGCATGAATTCTTTAAATGTAAGTAAACACTTTAAATATGCCACAATTTGAATCCTTCACTTGGCATTTATTTTTAATAAATCCCCAAGATTAAACCTTGCCACATTTCTCTAGACCTCTGGAGTCTTTGCTCCTCTTTTTCAACCACCTTTCCCTTTCCTCAAACTATGTTCTATTTCTTCACTTTTTTATTGTTCCCATCCCATTTCTTTCTACAGAATCCTCTCCCTAGGGTCCCTCAACTCAAGATCCTTTCATTTTTGTCTCCTTTCCATACTCAGCCTGCATTCATCTTATTGAGCCAGAATGGCAGACCAGGAAAGCTGCCACTAGCTACTTGGACCTAGGGAGTCTCCAGTTCTGTTTGTCAGGAAATAGCAGGGAATGCTCTAGAACTGGGGTAAGGAGTACTGAGTTAGAAGGCAGCAAGACAGAATAGACTTTTGCATGAGGCTGAAGTCAAAGCTTAGAAACTACCTTCAAAGTAAGGAAGAAAAAGTTGATAGAGTTGGGTAAAGTCCTCACTAATCATTGATGGGACAGGTCTCTTTGTTCAAAACAGAACCACAGTCACTGTTAGGAAACCACACAGCCCACAAATAAAGGGACAATTGGTTGGGTCAGCACTACCCCTAATAAACATGAGTCCTTAGTGGAGATCAGAATAGATACAAATGGATTCCAAAGACACACTTTGGAAAAGTAACTATTAGCTTTGCAAAGCGGAGCCTGGACTAGAGAAGCCTGATCTGAATACTCTCTAAGCATGCCACTCCAAATTGTTCTGCAGCTGATAGGAAAAGACACTGCCACAGTTTCATGGGTGTTCCTAGCCAAGTGTATCCAGAACCATCTTGAAATTCTTCATGATTTTATCTTTGAATTTATGTTTTGTAAGTGAAGTCCAATGGGACAATAGATCATGTTCATGAGCAGAGAAGATATGTGGAACAAAGAAAAAAAGCTTTGTATTTTAGTACCTTTAACAGCAATTTTCCCCTTGCTTTTGAAAAAAAGCATTTTCATTTTGCAATGGGCCTTGTATCAGGCAGCTAGTCCAGCATGAGCACATTTTCCCTGCAAGACACATCGACCACCTCAAATCTAACAACCAGGTACTCTAGCTCTCCTTCAAGCAGGCTGGAACTTGATGGTACTTTAATGGGGTTTTTTTCCCCTTAATTTCACAAAATATATTAGAGGAAATTCCTTAAAAAACTGGAAATAGAAGTGCCTTATGACCCAGCAATCCCACTGCTGGGCATACACACCAAGGAAACCAGAAGGGAAAGAGACACATGTACCACAATGTTCATTGCAGCACTGTTTATAATAGCCAGGACACAGAAGCAACCTAGATGTCCATCAGCAGATGAATGGATAAGAAAGCTGTGGTACATATACACAATGGAGTATTACTCAGGCATTAAAAAGAATACATTTGAATCAGTTCTAATGAGGTGGATGAAACTGGAGCCTATTATACAGAGTGAAGTAAGCCAGAAAGCAAAACACCAATACAGTATACTAATGCATATTTATGGAATTTAGAAACATGGTAACAATAACCCTGTATACGAGACAGCAAAAGAGACACTGATGTATAGAATAGTCTTTGGACTCTGTGGGAGAGGGAGAGGGTGGGATGATTTGGGAGAATGGCATTGAAACATGTATAATATCATATAAGAAACGAATCACCAGTCCAGGTTCGATGCAGGATACAGGATGCCTGGGGCTGGTGCACTGGGGAGACCCAGAGGGATGGTATGGGGAGGGAGGTGGGAGGGGGGTTCAGGATGGGGAACACGGGTACACCTGTGGTGGATTCATGTTGAGGTATGGCAAAACCAATACAATATTGTAAAGTAATTAGCCTCCAATTAAAATAAATACACTTAAATTAAAAAAAAAAGAAAATAGATTAATGAAAAAAAGATTAATCAAAAATATATAAAAATCATTGCTAATCCCAAGAACCGGAGATAACCATTCTAGATATTTTGGTATATATTCTACTTATGTGAACATGTACTCATTTTTATAACATTTCTATAAGAACAAATGTTAAATCACAACTTTTTAGTAATGTGTTCTTTTATTCCCTGGTGGCTCAGGTGGTAAAGTATCCACCGCCTGCAATGCATAAGACCTGGGTTTGATCCTTGGGTTGGGAAGATCCCCTGGAGAAGGGCATGGCAACCCACTCCAGTATTCTTGCCTGGAGAATCCCATGAACAGAGGAGCCTGGTGGGCTAGAGTCCATGGAGTCACAAAGAGTGGGACACAAATGAGTGACTAAGCATGCATGCATGAACTATATTAATACATTAAAAATATGTTTATGTCACTAAATATATACATTTTTGTTTTCAAAAGGAAATAAACATGTTAATTTTTCTAATTATAAAAATAATATTAGCTCACTTGGGGAAAGCATCAGGAAATAGAGAAATGTATAAATAAGAGTGAAATTTTTACTTAATCTCACCATCCATAGATAATCACTGCTAACAATTTGCTGTAAATACTTGGAAACCTTCTTCTGTGTGTATGTGTAAATACACACATACAAGTTTTATATTATATACACTTTAAACAAATAAGGGATCACACTCTATGTTTAGTGATAAAATCTTTCTAATTTTCCTATAGAATATGTGGTGGTTTAGTTGCTAAGTCATGTCCAACTCTTTTGCAACCCCATGGACTGTAGCCTGCCAGGCTCTGCTGTCCATGGGGTTCTCCTGGCAAGAATAGTGGAGTGGGTTGCCATGCCCTTCTCCAGGGGATCTTCCCAACCCAGGGATTGAGCCCACATCTCTTGTGTCTCCTGAATTGGCAGGCAGATTCTGTACCACTGAGCCACCAGGGAAGCCCCTGATCACTATACACTTTTATATAAGTGAGATTATCCTATATATAATATTCTTCATCCTGACTTTATCTCCTAACGATATGATTCAAATGTGTTTCCCATCCCGATACACACTGACTTCTCTTATTCTTTGTAATGACTGAAGAATTATTAAACTAAGGCTTATTAATACTCACTAAGTAGATTTATTATACTATAACCATTCCTCAGATGATGAAACATTTAGCTTGTTTCCAATTTTCAATTTTTAAGGCAATACTGTGATGAACATTTAGTTGCATATATGTGTGTATATGAGTGTGTATGTTTGGACCCATTAAAATCGTTTCTTTAGAATAAACTACTAGGTGTATAAAGGCTAGATTAAAGGATATGAACAAGAAATTGATACTTTACAGTTCATATTGAGCAAATATGTGTAGACAGTTTATTTTTTTTATATCTAAAGTTTCTTTAATACCCTTATTCTTCTGGATGATACAGGAGGCATACAGACATAAATTTGTCAATTAAAGATATCTGTAACTTGTTAAGTTTAAAACATAATATTTTTCTATTTCAAATAATCTACTTTGAGTAAATGCCTAGACTTTCAATGTTTCACTCCGTTCTCCTTCCCAAGATGTCCTCATGGTTATTGAGGCTGGGCCCCTGGCCACTGGCTGTCCTTTGAGTCTCAGTAGCCCAGGGCATCACTAGTCTGTAGAACTCCCTGCATCTTAGCTGTCACAGTAACATTCTTCAGCCAACCTAGAGATGTTTATTTTAAAAACTTAGAAGTGCAAAGGATAAGTTCTCTTTGGCTGAGACATCTTCAGGATGCTGGACAAAGTATCAGTTATCTTGGAGTGGAAACCCCCCTGAACTATTATTAAGGGCATCAACCGATCACTGGAGTTCCCCCAGTTTTCCACCTCCACCCTAGTAACCCTACCAACAAACCTTCTCAAGAAGAAGGCAGGCTTTTACCTAGTCCCTGGCTGCAGCTACAACGTGCCAGCAACTGAAATCCCTGTTGTCCTTTGCCTTTAGCCTTGCCTACCCTACACCAACGTGCTCCTAAGTTATTAAAATTTCTTGTATCAATTTCTTGTTCATATCCTTTAATCTAGCCATTATACATCTAGTAGTTTATTCTAAAGAAATGATTTTAATGGGTCCAAACATACACACTCATATACACACATATATGCAACTAAATGTTCATCACAGTATTGCCTTAAAGTTATTAAAACTAACCTCAGTTCAAGTGTCATCACCTCCAGGAAATCTTCCCTGGCTCCCTGGTAGCTTCTGGCCAAAGACTGGGTTGAACACCTTTCATACATCCTCCTATAATACAGAATATGAAATGTATTACAATTTTTCATTCACTGTGTTTTAATTATATTTTAGTGTGCCACTGAACCCATTTGATGGCAGCACTCTCTTAGGGAAGGGCTCTCTCTTTTCTGTGTATCCCCAAGGTTTAACAATATGTGGTACACAACAGGCCCTCAATAAATTCTTGCTGATTAAATAAACAAATAAATAAACTCAGTCCTGTCATTTCATTGCTAAACCAATCCCCCTGCCCCAATCCAGAAATGAAGTAATGCCTTGAGGAAGAAAAAAATCTGGTCCAAACCCAGTCATAAGTACATTTTGAGAAATTTGTCAAATTTGGCTAAGACTGTTTAGTATTGTGTATATATTGCTTCTATATGCAAATTATTTGGCCAAAAGGAAAACTTCATTGAGTGAACTGACAGTTCTAAAAATGAATAACCTATATTCCCCATAATTTCTTATTGTGATTATCTGTGTATCTCCTACAAGAGTAGGAGATTCTTAAAGCCACACACCCAGTACAATGCTTGACACATAGTCAACACTCAATAGATGCTTGTTGAATAATATATAACATATATTCATACTATTTCCTCTACCAGAAATGCCTCTTCTCCCTCTCCTTTTGCACTTGAAAAAAAATTCATACTTGTTCTTCAGGATTCAGCTCAAATGCCAACCCTTTCTGATTCAGCATAAAGCAGAAATAATAATTTCCTCCTCTGGGCTACTGTAGTTAGTATATGTGTAGTTTTTATAGTCGCTCAGTCATGTCTGACTCTTTATGACCCCATGGACTATACAGTCCATGGAATTCTCTAGGCCAAAATACTGGAGTGGGTAGCCTTTCCCTTCTCCAGGGGATCTTCCCAACGCAGGGATCAAACCCAAGTCTCCCACATTGCTAGCAGATTCTTTACCAACTGAGCCACAAGGGAAGCCCAGACTTCCCTCCTAGTTCTGTTGGTAAAGAATCTGCCTGCAATGCAGGAGACCCTGGTTCGATTCCTGGGTCAGGAATATCCCCTGGAGAAAGGAATGGCAACCCACTCCAGTATTCTTGCCTGGAGAATCCCATGGACAGAGGAGCCTGGCAGGCTACAGTCCATGGGGTTGCAAGAGTCGGAAATGACTTAGCAACTAAACAACAAAGCAATCAAAAGTTCTTATAGCATCTACTGCATTGTATTATAGTTAGTTAAGTTTAAGAACCATCATCCATTTCTTGTGAACTCAAGAGCAGGAACTTTGTGTTATTTACTTTTGCACCTCTATATACTGTGCTTTTGAACTGTGGTGTTGCAGAATACTCTTGAGAGTCCCTTGGACTGCAAGGAGATCCAACCAGTCCATTCTAAAGGTGATCAGTCCTGGGTGTTCTTTGGAAGGACTGATGCTAAAGCTGAAACTCCAATACTTTGGCCACCTCATGCGAAGAGTTGACTCATTGGAAAAGACCCTGATGCTGGGAGGGATTGGGGGCAGGAAGAGAAGGTGATAACAGAGGATGAGATGGCTGGATGGCATCACCGACTCGATGGACATGAGTTTGGGTGAATTCTGGGAGTTGGTGATGGACAGGGAGGCCTGGCATGCTGCAATTCATGGGGTCACAAAGAGACACGACTGAGAGACTGAACTGAACTGATACTGTACTTAAAAACTGAAGGTCCTAAATAATAGTTTGTAAATTAGATGGAAGGAGATAACAGTAAGAATAGAGAGGAGGAGATGTGTGTTACAACAATGGATAGAGACCAAATTGAGAGAATTTTCTGAACAAAATAGTGGGAGAGAGGAAAGACATAAGGAGAAAATCAAGCATGATTAAGATTTTGAACCTGAATGACTGCAATAACGGAGTAATTTAAACCTGGATAACAGAAAAAAGAAATGAATACTAGGCACAGGTTTGGGCAAGTGTGGGTAATTAGGACTTTATTTAATTTTAGATATGCTGAGTTTAAGGTTTCAGGAAGCATCTACCCAACATTTCAAACCCAAATCTGAATTTAAATTGCAAGAGGAGCAGACTTAGCATTCATCTATCATTGAAGCTATCAGGATTAAGTGAAAAGAAAAAGATATCCACTTTCCCCACACTAGTCTTAGTAAAAAACAAAAAAGAAGAAGAAGAAAAAGAAGTGAGTGCTAAATATTGAAATTATTTGCTGATGAAATGATGGTCTAACTGGGATAGAATAAAAGTCAATAAAATTATAGACACCAGGATAAAAGATGAATACATTAAATCAACTGCTTTCAATATAATGAAAAGAACTAATCAAAAATACAATTTAAAAAACCTATTCATAATAATAGCAAAACTATAAAATACTTAGAAAAAAATGTGTAAAATCTATATGAAGAAAATCATAAAACTT
The DNA here is from genome assembly GCF_002263795.3 of Bos taurus. Classification (NCBI taxonomy): domain Eukaryota; kingdom Metazoa; phylum Chordata; class Mammalia; order Artiodactyla; family Bovidae; genus Bos; species Bos taurus. The sequence continues at coordinate 2,500,654 of NC_037357.1, forward strand.
CACTGATGCACATAAAAGAAAATTTTTAAAAATGGAAAAGTATACCAAGTTCCTGGAGGAACTTGTATTATTTAGAATAAGTAGTCTAAATAAAACAATTCTTCCTAAAATTAATATACAAATCTAACACAATTTTAATCAAAAACCTAATTCTTCCTATAATTAATATATAAATCTAATGCAATTTTAATCAAAAACCTAAAGAAATTTTTGGAAATGTTAAAAGTTAATTCCAAAATTCCTCTGGAAGAACATATCCCAGAAATTTTTGAAAAAGAGGAATAATGAGAATGGACTTGATTCACAAGAAAGCAAAATTTATATAAAGGAACAGTGATGAATGCAGTTTCAAAGCATATTTATGCACATCTGGGGTTTAGTATGTGATAACAGTGAAATTTCAAATCAGAGGAGAAGAAAATGATTATTCAATAAATAAGGTTAGTACAGTTTTCTATTCTTTGTGGGGAGGGGATTAGAATCTCTACCTTATACCACATACAAAAATAAATTTCAGGGGTGGGACAGGGTGGGAGGTGGAACGGAGATTCAAGAAAGAGAGGACATATGTATACCTATGGCTGATTCATGTTGTTGTATGGCAGAAACCAACACAACATTGTAAAGCAATTATCCTCCAATTAAAAATAAATAACCTTTTAAAAATTAAAAAATAAATTCCAGATGGATTGAAGATCTAAAAGAAAATATAGAAGAAAAAACAAGACTCATGACAATACTGAAATAGGAAAAGCAACTCACAAAACACAGAAATTATAAAGTGAAAAAATGATAGATCTGACTGCAGATAAATATAAAATTGCGCAACAAATGACAGCATAAATAAAAATCAAGTGTTTTAATAAAACACTAATAAGTACTATTTGGATAAAATACACTAACAAAGGATTAATATATATAAAGGATAAAGAATTACAAAAAAATCAATAGGAGAATAAAAATTTGAAAAATAGGTATAAACAGGCAATTCAAAGATAAGAAGTACAAATTTTCAAAACATTCAGCCTCACTAGTAATCAATTTAAAAAACAATGAGATCTTTTCTTTTTACTCTGGTTGGCAAAAATGAAAACAATCAAACACTTGTTAATGCGTATCCAATGTCACTGATGGAGAAGAAAATGGCAACCCACTCCAGTATTCTTGCCTAGAGAATCCCGTGGACTAGAGGAGCCTGGTGGGCTGCTGTCCATAGTGTTGCACAGAGTCGGACACAACTGAAGCAACTTATCATGCATGCAATGCCACTGATGAAAGTATGGAGAAGTGGACTCTCTTAAATCCTACTGGTGACAGTGATTATAAATTGCTGCAAGCTTTTCAGAAGGCAAATTGTTACTGACTATTAAAGCTCTACATTGAAATCTATAAAATGTCAATTATATATTTAAGTTTATATTAGAATTTTACATGTACATACCCCAACATCCAGTAATTGTACAGTGTGCCTGACATACCCTATTTCCTTCGATCACACCAATCCAAACCTCTCCTTTATTATAATTTATATGTTATTTCTCATACAGCTCTCTTCCTCTTCTAAAATAACCAAATCTCTCACTACCTTTTACAACCTCCCTAATTCTTCTACTGTGTCCTCTGGAACTCCATTTGTCTCAGTCTTAAGCTCAGTCTTTTCCTTAAGTGTTCCATTCACCCTCCTATTTTCACTAAAACCTCACACTCCCCTGAGCACACTGCTTTCCCTACAGCCCTCTCAAGTGGAGGTTGTACCTGTTTTACACAAGTCACACCACTAGACTTGGAGATAAAGTGCCCTCTGTGTTGCCCCCACTCTCACAGCCATTTCTAATCCATTCCTCCTTAAAAATCACCAGCTCCACACCTTGCTGCTGTCATCTAGCCCCAAGACTGATGACTTTGCCATCAGTCTTAATCTTGCTCTCCAAATCTACTGCTGCTGTTTTGGTGACTTTGATATTCACATGGATGATCACTGAACCCCCTCTAGTCAATCAGTTCCTTGATCTCCATCACATTCAATGGTGCATTTCTCCAGGTGCCTCAACTGCCCACTTCACTGCCATAACCTAAATCTGTAATCACTATCACTGAATCACCTCTCAATGTAACATGGCAATTTAAAGACAATAGAACAATGCCTTCAAAATTCTGAAGGAACATTATTTCCAAACTAAAATTCTATATTCAGCCAAAAATCAAGTGACAGGGTAAAGACATTTCAAACAGGTAAGATCTCAAATAATGCTTGAGATTCTCATCTTCCCATGCCCAACACACACAGACACACACACGTATGCACACACAGAAATGTTATGATTTGACCTATTCTTTTTTTGAAGTATAGTTGCTTTATAAGAGCGTTTATAATAGCGATTTATAATAGTGTTAGTCTCAGGTGTACAGCAAAGCAACTCCATTATACATATATATGCAAAATATATTCATTTTTATTCTTTCCATTATAGTTTATTACAAGATATTGAATATAGTTCCCTGTGCTATACAGTCAGTCCTTGTTGATTATCTATTTTACATATGGTAGTGTGCTTCTATTAATTTCATACTCCCAATTTATCCCTCCCCCCATTTCCCTTTGGGAACCATAAGTTTGTTTTCAAAGTCTGTTTTATAAATAAGTTCATTTGTACTATTTCTTAGATTCCACATATAAGTGATATCATATAATATTTGTCTCTATCTGACTTACTTCACTTCATATGATAATCTCTAAGGTCCATCCATGTTGCTGCAAATGGCACTATTTCATTCTTTTTATGACTAATACTTCATTGTATATATATAGATATACTACATCTTTATCCATTCATCTGTTGATAGACACATCCATTGTTTCCATGTTTTGGCTATTGTAAATAGTGCTGCTATGAACACTGGGGTGCATCTTTTTGAGTTAATTTTCTCTAGATATATGCTGAGGAATAGTATTGCTGGATCATCATATGATAGCCCTACTTTTAGTTTTTTAAGGTATTTCCATACTATTCTCTGACTCTTTGAGACCTCATGGGCTATAGAGTCCATGGAATTCTCCAGGCCAGAATACTGGAGTGGGTAGCCTTTCCCTTCTCCAGAGGACCTTCCCAACCCAGGGATCAAACCCAGGTCTCCCACACTGCAGGTGGATTCTTTACCAGCTGAGCCACAAGGGAAGCCCCAAAACACTGGAGTGGGTAGCCTATCCCTTCTTCAGCGGATCTTCCTGACCCAGAAATCGAACCAGGGTCTTCTGCATTGCAGGTGGATTCTTTACCAACTGCGCTATCAGGGAAGCCCTGATACCTGCCAGAGACGCTCAGAGGGCTCAAACAAACCTTGTGTGCACCAGGACCCAGAGACCCCACAGAGACTGAGACAGAACTGTGTTGAGCATCTCCTGTGGAGGTACAGGTCAGCAGTGGACTGCTGCAGGGACAGGGGCTCTGGGTGCAGTAGGCCTGGGTATGGCATGAGCCCTCTTGGAGGGGGTCACCATTAATCCCACCATAGAACCACCAGAACTTTCATACGACTGGGGAAACAGAGTCTTGGAGGGCACAAACAGAACCTTGTGTGCACCAGGACCCAGATGAAAGGAGCAGTGACCCCACAAGAGACTGACCCAGACTTGCCCATGAGTGTCGAGGAGTTTCTGGTGGCAGCGTGGGTCGGTGGTGGCCTGCTTCAGGGTTGGGGGCACTGAGTGCAGCAGAGCATGCATGGGACCTTTTGAAGGGGGTCACCATTATCGTCATTACCTCCACCATAGTTTGGCCTCAGGTCAAATACAGGGAGGGAACACAACCCGACCCATCAACAGAAAATTGGATTAAAGATTTACTGAGTGTGGCCCCACCATCAGAACAAGACCCAGTTTCCCCCTCAGTCAGTGTCTCCCATCAGGAAGCTTCCATAAGCCTCTTATCCTTCTCCAATAGAGGGCAGACAGAATGAAAACTATCAGAGAAACTAACCAACCTGATCACATGGACCACAGCCTTGTCTAAATGAAACTATGAGCCATGCTGTATAGGGCCACCCAAGACAGATGGGTCATGGTGGAGAGTTCTGACAAAACATGGTCCACTGGAAAAGGGAATGGCAAACCACTTCAGTATTCTTGCCTTGAGAACCCCATGAACAGTATGAAAAGACAAAAAGATAGGACACTGAAAGATGACTCCCCAGGTTGGTAGGTGCCCAAAATGCTACTGGAGATCAGTGGAGAAATAACTCCAGAAAGAATGAAGAGACAGAGCCAAAGCAAACACAACACCCACTTGTGGATGTGACTGGTCATAGAAGCAAGGTCTGATACTGTAAAGAGCAATATTGCATAGGAACCTGGAACATTAGGTCCATGAATTAAGGCAAATTGGAAGTGGTCAAACAGGAGATGGCAAGAGTGAACATTGACATTTTAGGAATCAGCAAACTAAAATGGACTGGAATGGGTGGATTTAACTCAGATGGCCATCATATCTACTACTGTGGGCAAGAATCCCTTAGTAGAAATGGAGTAGCCATTATAGTCAACAAAAGAGTCCAAAATGAAGTACTTGGATTCAATCTCAACAACAACAGAATGATCCATGTTCATCTCCAAGGCAAACCATTCAATATCACAGTAATCCAAGTCTATGTCCCAACCAGTAATGCTAAAGAAGCTGAAGTTGAACAGGTCTAGGAAGACCTACAAGAGCTTCTAGAACCAACATGCAAAAAAAGATGTCCTTTTCATTATAGGGGACTGGAATGCAAAAGTAGGAAGTCAAGGAACACCTGGAGTAACAGGCAAATTTAGCCTTGGAGTATGGAATGAAGCAGGGCAAAGGCTAATAGAGTTTTGCCAAGGGAACACACTGGTCATAGCAAATACCCTCTTCTAACAACACAAGAGAAGACTCTACACATGGACATCACCAGATGGTCAACACCGAAATCAAATTGATTATATTATTTGCAGCCAAAGAGGGAGAAGCTCTATACAGTCATCAAAAACAAGACCAGGAGCTGCTTGTGGCTCAGATCATGAACTCCTTATTGCCAAATTCAGACTTAAACTGACATAAGTAAGGAAAACCACTAGACCATTCAGGTATGACCTAAATCAAATCTATTATGATTATACAGCGAAAGTGACAAATAGATTCAAGGGATTAGATCTGATAGAGAGAGCACCTGAAGAACTATGGACAGAGGTTTGTGACATTGTACTGGAGGCAGTGATCAGAATCATCCCCAAGGAAAAGAAATGCAAAAGGGCAAAATGGTCTTCTGAGGAGGCCTTACAAATAGCTGTGAAAAGAAGCAAAGCAAAAGGTGCAAAGGAGAAGAAAGATAGACCCATCTGAATGCAGAGCTCCAAAGAACAGCAAGGAGAGATAAGAAAGCCCTCCTCAGTGACCAGTGCAAAGAAATAGAGGGAAACAATAGAATGGGAAAGAAAAGAATTTTCTCTTTTGAGAAAATTTCTCTCTTGAAGAATTTTCTCTTCAAGAAAATTAGAGATACCAAGGGAACATTTTAGCAAAGATGGGCACAATAAAGGACAGAAACAGTAAGGACCTAACAGAAGCAGAAGAGATTAAGAAGAGGTGGCAAGAATACACAGAACTATACAAAAAAGATCTTCATGACCTAGATAATCACGATGGTGTGATCACTCACCTAGAGCCAGACATTCTGGAATGCGAAGTCAAGTGGGCCTTAGGAAGCATCACTAAGAACAAAGTTAGTGGAATTCCAGTTGAGCTATTTCAAATATTAAAACATGATGCTGTGAAAGTGCTGTACTCGATATGCCAGCAAATTTGGAAAACTCAGCAGTGTCCACAGGACTGGAAAAGGTCAGTTTTCATTCCAATCCCAAAGAAAGGCAATGCCAAAGAATGTTCAAACTACTGCACAACTGCACTCATCTCACACACTAGGAAAGTAATGCTCACAATTCTCCAAGCCAGGCTTCAACAGTATCTGAACCGTGAACTTCCAGATGTTCAAGCTTGATTTAGAAAAGGCAGAGAAACCAGAGATCAAATTGCCAACATCCGCTGGATCATCAAAAAAGCAAAAGTTCCAGAAAAACATCTGCTTTATTGATTATTTCAAAGCCTTTGACTGTGTGGATCACAATAAACTGTGGAAAATTCTTCAAAGGATGGGAATACCAGACCACCTGACCTGCCTCCTGAGAAATCTGTATGCAGGTCAAGAAGCAACAGTTAGAACTGGATATGGAAAAGCAGACTGGTTCCAAATCAGGAAAGGAGTACATCAAGGCTGTATATTCTCACCGTGCTTATTTAACTTATATGCAGAGTACATCATGCAAAATGCTGGGCTGGATGAAGCACAAGCTGAAATCAAGATTGCCGGGGAGAAATACAAATAACCTGAGATATGCAGATGACACCACTCTTACAGCAGAAAGCGAAGAGGAACTAAAGAGCCTTCTGATGAAAGTGAAAGAGGAGAGTGAAAAAGCTGGCTTAAAACTCAACATTCAGAAAACTAAGATCATGGCATCTGGTCCCATCACTTCATGGGAAATAGATAGGGAAACAATGGAAACAGTGACAGGTTTTATTTTGGGGGGCTCCAAAATCACTGCAGATGGTGACTGCAGCCATGAAATTAAAAGATACTCCTTGGAAGAAAAGTTATGACCAACCTAGACAGCATATTAAAAAGCAGAGACATTACTTTGCCAACAAAGGTCCATCTAGTTAAAGCTATGGTTTTTCCAGTAGTCATGTATGGATGTGAGAGTTGGACCATAAAGAACGTTGAGTGCCAAAGAATTCATACTTTTTTACTGTGGTGTTAGAGAAGACTCTTGAGAGTCCCTTGGACAGCAAGGAGATCCAACCAGTCCATCCTAAAGGAAATAAGTCCTGAATATTCATTGGAAGGACTGATGCTGAAGCTGAAACTCCAATACTTTGGCCACCTGATATGAAGAACTGACCCATCTGAAAAGACCCTGATGCTGGGAAAGATTGAAGGTGGGAGGAGAAGGCAACGACAGAGGATGAGATGGTTGGATGGCATCACCAACTCAATGGACATGAGTTTGAGTAAGCTCCAGAGTTGGTGATGGACAGGGAAGCCTGGCATGGTGCAGTCCATTGGGGTTGCAAAGTGTCAGACACAATTGAGCGACTGAACTGAACTGATACTGTTCTCCACAGTGGCTGTACCTATTTACGTTCCCACCAACAGTGTACATTCCCACCCTTTTCTCCACACCCTCTTCAGCATTTATTATTTGTAGACTTTTTAATGATGGCCATTCTGACCAGTGTGAGGTGATAACTCATTGTAGCTTTGATTTCTGGTATTGTAGTTCTGTTTTCTGTTATTGAGTTGTATGAGCTGTTTGTATATTTTGGAAATTAACCCCTTGTTGGTTGCATTGTTTGCAAGTGTTTTCTCCCAGTCCATGGGTTGTCATTTCCTTTTGTTGGTTTTGATGGTTTCTTTTACTGTGTTAAAGCTTATAAGTTTGACTAGGTCCCATTGTTTATTTTTGCTTTTATTTCTATTGACTTGGGATACTAAGAAAATATTGCTATGACTTATGCCAGAGAATGTTTTGCCTATTCTTCTAGGAGTTTTATGGTGTCATGTCTTATATTGAATTCTTTAAGCCATTTTGAGTTCATTTTTGTTTATGGTGTGAGGGAGTGTTCTAACTTCATTAGTTTACATGTGGCTGTCCAAATTCCCCAACACCATTTGCTGAAGAGACTGTGTTTTCCCCATTGTATATTCTTGCCTTATTTGTTAAAGATTAATTGACAGTAGGTGTGTGGGTTTATTTCTGGGCTCTCTATTCTGTTTCATTGATCTATGTCTGTTTTTGTGCCAATAATACACTCTTTTGAATACTGTAGCTCTGTAGTATTATCTAAATGCTTTGACCCTGAGAACTGAAGATTAGCCACGGTGAGTTTTAAAAATATAGGCCAGCCCATTCCCTCTGGTCATCTTTCTGCAGAATGTTCAAAACCGGATCCATACTATTCTATCATTGCCAAATACCCTTTCTGTTGTGAGTCCTGTGTTTCTTAGGACAAGTGGTTTGCTGGCTCTCCAAAATATTTGTTAATCAAAAGAAAAAGCCTTGAGTTTAAAGTCTGTCAATTTTCATGATATAAATATTTTCCTTAGGGCCAATTTCAAGCTGCCAACATAAGACCAATTTCCTGAAAATGTAATCATCAGCCAGTACAAGCTAGTTTCAGCACACTATTGTGTAACACAACAAAACTCACTTAAGATTTTGCCCAAGAATTCCCTTAGAAAGGATTCCTATAAACTCTCAGGAAAGCTGAAGACAGGCTATGCCCCAGAGACTTCCTATGAAAGACTTCATTTAATAATGACAACATTGCCCATTCTTAATACAGTGAGATTAGTGCTTACTACTCAATTTTCCAAAATTAAACAAAATTCATTACACATATGTGTTTAATATACAAAGGAAAAAAACAAATGTTTAAAACAAAAAGCAAGATAGTGATTATCTCCGGTGGTGAGGGAAGGGGACACAAGTGAGGAGGATCCACACGGGGGCCTTCTAAGGTATTGATGATGTTCTATTCTTAAGTCAGATGACATGTATCTCAGTTCAGTTCAGTTCAGTCAGTCAGTCGTGTCCGACTCTTTGCAACCCCATGAATCGCAGCACTCCAGGCCTCCCAGTCCATCACCAACTCCCGGGGTTCACTCAGACTCACGTCCATCGAGTCAGTGATGCCATCCAGCCATCTCATCCTCTGTCGTCCCCTTCTCCTCCTGCCCCCAATCCCTCTCAGCATCAGGGTCTTTTCCAATGAGTCAACTCTTTGCATGAGGTGGCCAAAGTACTGGAGTTTCAGCTTTAGCATCAGTCCTTTCAAGGAACACCCAGGACTGATCTCCTTTAGAATGGACTGGTCTTCTCCAACACCACAGTTCAAAAGCATCAATTCTTCGGCGCTCAGCTTTCTTCACAGTCCAACTCTCACATCCATACATGACCACTGGAAAAACCATAGCCTTGACTAGATGGACCTTTGTTGGCAAAGGAATGTCTGTGCTTTTTAATAGGCTATCTAGGTTGGTCATAACTTTCCTTCCAAGGAGTAAGCATCTTTTAGTTTCATGGCTGCAATCACCATCTGCAGTGATTTTGGAGCCCCCAAACTAAAGTCTGACACTGTTTCCACTGTTTCCCCATCTATTTCCCGTGAAGTGATGGGACCAGACCCCATGATCTTCATTTTCTGAATGTTGAGCTTTAGGCCAACTTTTTCACTCTCCTTTTTCACTTTCATCAACAGGCTTTTTAGTTCCTCTTCACTTTCTGCCATAAGGGTGGTGTCATCTGCATATCTGAGGTTATTGATATTTCTCCCAGCAATCTTGATTCTAGCTTGTGCTTCTTCCAGCCCAGCATTTCTCATGATGTACTCTGCACATGAGTTAAATATGCAGGGTGACAATATACAGCCTTGATGTACTCCTTTTCCTATTTGGAACCAGTCTGTTGTTCCATGTCCAGTTCTAACTGTTGCTTCCTGACCTGCATATAGGTTTCTCAAGAGGTTTATTTTATTGTTATGCCTATGCTTTTTAAAAATGTAACATATATAATTATCATCATATATATAATATGTAGTTAATAGTTTGAAATAATAATAAAATAGAAAAAAAGAAAGAAAACACAAAAGAAAAATTATGTAGTAAAATAAAATACAGTAGAATATTTTTACATAATCTTCAATTGGGAGGGCCTTCCTTAGCAAGACTCCAAACCCCAAATTCAAAAGATTTATAGGTTTGATTACAAAACAATTTTAAATTTCTGTGCAACAAAAGAAACATAAAGTTAAAAGACAAGTAACAGAGTAGGAAGGATGTTTTCCTATTACGTAAGAAAAGGATTAATACTTAATATATATGAAGGGTCCCTACAAATCAGTGAGAAAAACACAAATAACACATCAGCAAACAGTAAAGAATTGTCTGTTGTCAATAGACAACTCATAGAAAAAACTGCAAATATTCAACAGATGAAAAATATTTCATATTGCTAGTATTGGAGAAACAACAAATTAAACAATAATGAAAGGCCAATTGTCACCCACTTTGTTGGCAAAGATAAAAAAGATTTATGATAGATATCCAGTGTTGGTGAGGGTGTAAGGAAGAGAGCCTCTCAAATACTATTGGTGAGAATGTACATTCTTCTTAGAGGACAATCTGGTTATACATCTAACAAAATATTAAATGCATTTTTCAACCCTGCAATCCCTCTTCTAGAGACCTAGTCTTCAGACACACTTGCATAGGTATACAAAGTAAAAATGTAAAAATAAAAATAAATTTCCATCCATAGAAAACAGACTAAATATATCACAAGATACTCATAATGAATCATATAATGGAATATATGCATGTGTTGAAAAGAGAAGATTCACTGACATGGAAAAATGCCTCTGGTTTATAGTTAGATTTTCAAAAAAGTGATATGCAGATCAATGATTTAATTTATCAAAAACTCTATATAGTATATTTACATATATATAAATAAATAACATATTAAAATATCATATATATGCCTTTGTCTATATGTTTTTGTCTACTTATATATTTTTATATGCTTTTTAACAATTTACATATGGTATATAAAAGTATATCAAAAAGCATGTACATATGTGTGTATATATATAAGCAGAGAAAGTATTTTGAAAGAAACCACTAAACTGTTCATTATGGTCACCTCTTATTGGGTAATATAACTGGGTGGCAGCTGGAAAAAGATTAGCAATTATAACATTTAACTTCTGTATTGTTTGAATCTTTATCAGCATGTACCTGAAGATTTCTTGCACAACTATAATATAAAAATGCTAATGCTTGCATAGTTGGTGGGGAATTGTTTACAAAAAATATATTTGATAATGTTTAATTTAGTATAGCTTTGATTGGGACTTCCCTTAAAATAAACCAGATTACTTTTGTCAAATCAGCTTATGGGTAATATGGGCTCACAAGCACAATCACAAAATAGTATATCTCTGACTTCACTCCCATCTGCTCTGCAGAAGTTAAAAATAACTCTTCTTAAATTTTTCCCAAATATTTCTGGCATTAAGTCCCCAGAGGCTATCTCACATATGCTCTGTAAATGAATCCGCTTGCTGCCATGTGGTGCCTGCCATTTTCCTCCAGTAATGATGTCTCCGTTCCTTTCACCACCAAGAGTGGCTAATATTTCAACAATGCCTGTGAAAGGCACGTAAGCTGATGCCTGAGCTGAAGGTGCCAATGCTGTTTGTCAGAGACACTGAAGGTACCACTGGCAACAGAGCTACTGCCTTCAACAATGCCTCTGCTAATGTTGCTGCCACCATCACCATCACCTGGATAGCTCTCTTTCCCTCACCCGCACATCCTATTTATGAATAAGTCCAACAGATTCAAGCTCCAAAACTCATCTCAAATATGCCTTCCACTGTTATCACCCTGGCCCAAGCCACCATCGTACTTGTGCTATTGCAAACACCTTAAGTACTCTGTTTCCATTCTTACATCAGTATGATCCATTTTCCACTACAGTAATAAGAATGATCATTTAAAATATAAATTAGGTCTTATCATTTCCCTGCTGAAAACTATTCAGTGACTCTTCATCACGTTTAGATTAAAATTCAGACTCTTAACCACGAGTCACTGCACTGGACATCATCTGATCCCTGACTACCTCTAGAACCTCATCTTGCGCTTCTCTCTCCTCAATCAAACCAGCCTCCCGGGCTTCCATGGTGGTCCAGTGGTTAAGAATCCACTTTACAATGCAAGGGACATAGTTTCGATCCCCAGTCCAGGAAGATCCCACAGAGCAACTGAGCCCGCAACTATTGAGCCTGTGCTCTAAAGCCGTAACTACTGAGCCCGTGTGCTGCAACTACTGAAACCCATGCACCCTAGAGCCTGTGCTCTGCAACAAGAGAAGCCGCCACAATGAGAAACCCGAGCACTGCAACTAGAGAAAGTCCGTGTACAGCAACGAAAACACCACAGTCAAAAAATAATCAATTTTTTTGAAAACTGGCTTCCTTTCTGTTCCTCAAACATGCCAAGCTTCTTGAAAGCCTTCAAGTCAAGAGAACTTGCTGTTCTCTGTGCCTAGAATATTCATCCCCCTGCATTTTATGTGGCTGCCTCCTCCTTGTTATTCATACTTTACCTTAAATGTCTCCTCTGCAGAGAGCAACCTTCCCTGACCTATCAATACAAATGCCCACTCATCCTCTATCATATTACTCCATTTAATATTCTGCACCCTCTTTTGTTAGTCTATTTCTCAATATCTGACACTGTTTTTTTTTTAGCTCATTTCCACCAAAAAACTATGAGAATCCATGATCCAAGAGAGAAAGGACCTTGTCAGTCCTGTTTGCCACTGTATCCTTAGCACCTAGACTAGTACCTAGCACATAATATAGCTTTCAATAAAATTGTGCTGAATGCATCACCACAACCAATACTGCCAGTGTTGCTGTCAAAGCTGGTAACCCCTTGTGCTCTTACTATCCTACTGAGTTTTAGAGGGCACTGTTATTTTAGCTTTTACTCTTTTGCAGCTCTTTAGACCTAGTCTCAAGTATGGCAATCCAGGGACAGCCATGGGTATAACTCCCTGGGGGCTAAATCCAGGGCAATTTGATTGATAGAAACATGTTGTACCCAGAACCCCTCTTCCCCTGCTTCATTTGTCAGTATCCTTGACTCAATCCTGTGTATCTCTATGCTCGCATCCTCTAGAGCTACAGTTCTCAATCTTGGCTGTGCAAAGAATCACCTGAGGAAGTTTGATGCCTGGTCAGGCTCCATCCTCAGAGGTTCTGATTAATTGGTCTGAGATGCATCGTAGGCAAAGGGATGTTTTTTTAAGCTCCCTAGCTGATTCTGATGTGATATCCACTGTTTTGGAATAAAGTCTTTGACAGGAGCCTCCTTGAGTCCTCATAGAAATTAGATTCCTGGGAGGTCAATTTCAAATCCTCTTGAATCTCCCAGAATTACAACGAATGACATCTTTAGGCTCAATCTGAGGTGCCTGAGGCCCCTGCTGCATAGATGTGCTGCCTTACATTCATATTGAAATAGTAATACAATAATATTTTGACCAAATCAGGGTTCTGAAGATACATTTCATGATAACATTAACTGAGTTGAGGCACTTTTTGTTTCTTATTTTTATTTTTTAACTTTACAATATTGTATTCGTTTTGCCATATATCAACATGAATCTGCCACAGGTATGCACATGTTCCCCATCCTGAGCCCTCCTCCCTCCTCCCTCCCCTACCCTCCCTCTGGGTCGTCCCAGTGCACCAGCCCCAAGCATCCTGTATAGTATGTGCTTGTTGTCACTAGAGGGCCATCAGGTAAGGTAAGGAAGAAAGAAGGAAGAAACAAAACTGTCAAAATTCAGAGAATCCATTTACTCCCACAGTTCCTATCATTTCGATGAGTATGAATCTAAGCTTTCTATCACTTGCTCTGACCACTTTTCAAATGTCCAGTCCTGTGTATTTAAGTGAAGCCTTGCAATTTCTTCATGATTTTTCACCACCTCACATTCAACTCAACACTAGAATCAAACACATGCCTCCTCAAACTGACTTCCACTCTGACTTCTGTTCCTGTCCATGATGTTTTTCTTTTTTTTCCCCCAAACTTTAAACTTTTTATTTTGTGTTGGGATATAACCAATTAATAACGTTGTGGTAGTTTCAGGTAAATAGCAAAGGGACTCAGCCATATATATACCTGTATCCATTCTCTCCCAAACCCTCCTCCCATCCAGGCTGGCACATAACACTGAGCAGAGTTCCATGTGCTATACAGTCAGTCCTTGTTGGTTATCCATTTTAAATATAGCAGTGTGTACATTTCTTTTCCATGGGGATGGTCTTGATCCCTGTCTCCTGTACAATGTCACGAACCTCCTTCCATGCAGAGTACATCATGAGAAACACTGGGCTGGAAGAAGCACAAGCTGGAATCAAGATTGCCGGGAGAAATATCAATAACCTCAGATATGCAGATGACACCACCCTTATGGCAGAAAGTGAAGAGGAACTAAAAAGCCTCTTGATGAAAGTGAAAGAAGAGAGTGAAAAAGTTGGCTTAAAGTTCAACATTCAGAAAACGAAGATCATAGCATCTGGTCCCATCAGTTCATGGGTAGTAGATGGGGAAACAGTGTCAGACTCTATTTTTGGGGGCTCCAAAATCACTGCAGATGGTGACTGCAGCCATGAAATTCAAAGACGCTTACCCCTTGGAAGGAAAGTTATGACCAACCTAGATAGCCTATTAAAAAGCACAGACATTACTTTGTCAACAAAGGTCCGTCTAGTCAAGGGTATGATTTTTCCAGTGGTCATGTATGGATGTGAGAGTTGGACTGTGAAGAAAGCTGAGCGCTGAAGAATTGATGCTTTTGAACTGTGGTGTTGGAGAAGACTCTTGCAAGTCCCTTGGACTCCAAGGAGATCCAACCAGTCCATTCTGAAGGAGATCAGCCCTGGGTGTTCGTTGGAAAGACTGATGCTGAAGCTGAAACTCCAATACTTTGGCCACCTCATGCAAAGAGTTGACTCACTGGAAACGACTCTGATGCTGGGGGGGATTGGGGGCAGGGGGAGAGGGGGACAACAGAAGATGGGATGGCTGGATGGCATCACGGACTTGATGCACATGAGTTTGGGTGAACTCAGGGAGTTGGTGATGGACAGGGAGGCTTGGCGTGCTGCGATTCATGGGGTCTCAAAGAGTCAGACACGACTGACTGACTGAACTGAAATGAACTGAGTGTGTACATGACCTTCCCAAAGTCCCTAACTATCCCTTCCCCCTGGTAACCTTAAGTTAGTTTTCTAAGTCTGTGAGTCTGTTTCTATTTTGTAAGTAAGTTAATTTGTATCATTTCTTTTTAGATTCCACATATAAGGGATGTCATAGATATTTCTCTTTCTCTGACTTAACTTCACTTAGTATGACACTCTCGAGGTCCATCCATGTTGCCACAAATGGCACTATTTCTTTTTTTTAATAGCTGAGTAATATTCCATTGTATATATGTACCATGTCTTCTTTATCCACTCCTCTGTTGATGGACATTTATGTTTCTTCCATGCATTGTAAACAGTGCTGCAATGAACACTGGGGTGCTTGTATATTTGGGGGCATGTTTTCCTCTGCATATATACCGAAGAGTGAGATCGCAGGGTCATATGTTAGCTCTATTTTTAGGTTTTTCAAGAACCTCCATACTGTTCTCCATAGTCCCTGTACCAATTTACATTCCCACCGACAACATAGGAGGGTTCCCTTCTCTTCACATCCTCTCCAGCATTTACTGTGTGTGGGTTTTTTGATGATGACCATTCTGACTGGTGTGAGATGATATCTCATTGTAGGTTTGATTTGCATGTCTCTAATAACTAGCGATACTGAACATCTTTTCATGTGCCTATTAGCCATCTGTATGTCCTCTTTGGAGAAATGTCTATTCAGGTCTTCTGCCCATTTTCTAAGTGGGTTGTTTGTTTTGATGCTATTAAGCATCATAAGCTGTTTGTAGCTTTTGGAGACTAATCCCTTATAGGTCACATCGTTTGCAAGTATTTTCTTCCAATCTGTAGGCTGCCTTTTTATTTTGTTTATTGTTTCCTTTACTGTGCAAAAGCTTTTGAGTTTAAGTAGGTCCCATTTGTTTATTTTTATTTCCATTATTCTGGGAGATGGATTCTCCCAGACACATAACGAGAAACTCCACAATCCCATGCTTTCTTTTCCCCTGTGTCCCCTCCAAGCTCCAAACTGATTTACCTCCTAAATATTTCTCACGACCATTTCTTATGTTTGTTTTCTTTTGTTTTAGTTGATAAGTTGTGTCCAACTCTTCACAATCCCATGGACTGTAGCCTGCCAGGATCCTCTGTTCATGGGATTTCCCAGGCTAGAATACTGGACTGGGTTGCCATTTCCTCCTCCAGGGGATCTTCCCAGCCCAGGGATTGAACCTGAGTCTCCTGCATTGCAGGCAATGTCTTTACCACTGAGCAACCAGGGAAGCCCCCATTTCTTCTACTTTATCCCTACTACCATGGCCTTAGACCAGACCCATAGGATTTTTCATTTGGATTTGTATAGTAACCTCCTAACAGGTCTCTCTGACCCAGTTTGGGGTTGTCTACTCCTTCCTTAACATTGCTACCAGAATGAGCTTTCAAAACCCCAAAGCTGACCGTGATCATGGCAGTCCCCTGCTTAAAACCCTTCAGCGGCTCCATACATAATAAAGTATAAATATCTCTTTAGGGCCCTTTAAGATCTATCTCTTTGCCTACTTCTCCAAACACATCTTTCTCAGCATGTTTTCTAGCCATGGTAAGATCTGATGTCTACAATCTTGAAGTTCCCCCATGTGTGTATTTCCTGTCTACCATGTCCTTCCTCCTCTTTATAACTTGGTAAGCTACTCATCTTTCAAAATTCAGCTATGGAGTTTCCTTCTCTTTTCAGGGAAAGACAGTCACTCTAGAACTGCCTGGACATCAGGATTTGTCAAAGCTTGTCTGGTGATTCTGACATGTACCGAGATTGAGAACCACTGCTACCACATATCTCTAAAACTCCACTGTATTTCAACCAGTTTTAGGTATATTTGTCCTCCTTTCTAAACTCTAAGGTCTTTGAGGGAATAAGCTATGTTTTATTCAATTTTACAATCCTAGTACCTGTGGAGAAGAAATGAAGGAACAAGTGAATAAACCCTCCCAATGATATAAAAACACAAGTTTCCACTAATATTTTTGTGTCATATGAATCTCTTTTGTAAAAATATGAGGAAGTATTACATTATAAGAACATAGGAATTGGGGCTTCCTTGGCAGTCCAGCAGTTAAGACTCTGTACTTCCACTGCAGGGGGCAAAGGTTTAATACCTGATTGGGGAGTTAAGATCTGGCATGCCACACAACACCCCCTTCCCCGCCCCCCCAAAAAAGAACATAAAAATCTTACTGCTGATTTAGACTAAATATTGTCACCAATAGTGTAAAAGAACATGACTGTCACTAACAACTAATCTGCTCAAAGATATACCTATCGTAATTTTAGCTTCCTAAACTAATTTATTATTAAAAAAAAAAACATTATAGAGGAAATAATAAGTCTCTTTAGAAGCTATTTATAATTTCAGCTAGCCCTATTTTGTGGGGATACATTTACTACTGGCATGCAGCAGCATTCCAGGGCCTGGTAGGAGACACAGTGTACAATGAAGCCACCTAAAATTTTCTTTTTTAGATAGACTCAATCCTATGACCAAGGACAATTTATCCCCACAGCAGCTTCCCTAGATGCCTCCATTACACCATCACATTCTTATCAACAGCTGCTTAGCTAAAAAGTCCTGAGGACAGCTCACCCAGCCCAACACCAAAACTTGAAGATATTTCTGTGATTAGGAGAGAGAGTTGAGAGACCATGGAAATAGAGGACATCTGTTGTTGTCCTTCCACAATAAAGAAGACACCAAACAACTTGGAACTTCATCCTGGGTACGAGTGCCTAAACACAATTTGGAGATTTCTGGCCCATGAGGAAATGTGAAGGCCTAACTGAGTTGAGCTGATTGTAGCTCAGATCATGAACTCTTTATTGCAAAATTCAGACTTAAATTGAAGAAAGTCGGGAAAACCAATAGACCTTTCAGGTATGACCTAAATCAAATCCCTTATGATTATACAGCGCAAGTGACAAATAGATTCAAGGGATTAGATCTGATAGAGCACCTGAAGAACTATGGAAGGACATTTGTGACATTGTACAGGAGGCAGTGACCAAGACCATCTCCAACAAAAAGAAATGCAAAAAGGCAAAATGGTTGTCTGAGGAGGCCTTACAAATAGCTGAGAAGAGAAACAAAAGGCAAAAGAGAGAAGGAAAGATATACCCATCTGAATGCAGAATTTCAAAGACTAGCAAGCAGAGATAGAAAGCCTTCCTAAGTGATCAATGCAAAAAATAGAGAAAAACAATAAAATGGGAAAGACTAGAGATCTCTTCAAGAAAATTAGAGATACCAAGGGAATAATTCATGCAAAGATGGGTACAATAAAGGACAGAAAAGGTAAGGACCTAATAGAAGCAGAAGAGATTAAGAAGAGGTGGCAAGAACACACAGAAGAACTATACAAAAAAGATCTTCATGACCATCCAGATAACCATGATGGTGTGATCACTCACCTAGAGCCAGCCATTCTGGAATGCGAAGTCAAGTGGGCCTTAGGAAGCATCACTACAAACAAAGCTAGTGGAGGTGATGGAATTCCAGTTAAGCTATTTCAAATCTTAAAAGATGATGCCTTAAAAGTGCGGCACTCAATATACCAGCAAATTTGGAAAACTCAGCAGTGGCCACAGGACTAGAAAAGGTCAGTTTTCATCCCAATCCCAAATAAAGGCAATGCCAAAGAATGTTCAAACTACCACACAATTGCACTCACCTCACACACTAGCAAAGTTATGCTCAAAATTCTCCAAGCCAGGCTTCAGCAGTATGTTCAACCGAGAATTTTCAGATGTTCAAGCTGGATTTAGAAAAGGCAGAGAAACCAGAGATCAAATTGTCAACATCCATTGGATCATAGAAAAACCAAAAGAGTTCCAGAAAAACATCTACTTCTGCTTCATTAACTATGCTAAAGCCTTTGACTGTGTGGATCACAACAAACTGTGGAAAATTCTTAAAGAAACGGGAATATCAGACCACCTGACCTGCCTCCTGAGAAATCTGTATGCAGGTTAAGAAGCAACAGTTAGAACTGGACATGGAACAACAGACTGGTTCCAAATCAGGGAAGGAGTACGTCAAGGCTGTATATTGTCACCGTGCTTATTTAACTTATATGCAGAGTATATCATGCAAAATGCCGGGCTGGATGAAGCACAAGCTGGAAGCAAGATTGCTGGGAGAAATATCAACAACCTCAGATATGCAGATGATACCACTCTTACAGCAGAAAGCGAAGAGGAACTAAAGAGCCTTTTGATGAAAGTGAAAGAGGAGAGTGAAAAAGCTGGCTTAAAATTCAACGTTCAGAAAACTAAGATCATGGCATCCGGTCCCATCATTTCATGGCAAATAGACGGGGAAACAATGGAAACAGTGACAGATTTATTTTCTTGGGCCCCAAAATCACTGCAGATGGTGACTGCACCCACGAAATTAAAAGATGCTTGCTCCTTGAAAGAAAAGCTATCACCAACCTGCTGCCGCTGCTGCTAAGTCACTTCAGTCGTGTCCGACTCTGTGGGATCCCATAGACAGCAGCCCACTAGGCTCCTCTGTCCCTGGGATTCTCTGGGCAAGAATACTGGAGTGGGTTGCCATTTCCTTCTCCAATGCATGAAAGTGAAAAGTGAAAGGGAAGTCGCTCAGTTGTGCCCAACTCTTAGCGACCCCATGGACTGCAGCCTATCAGGCTCCTCCATCCATGAGATTTTCCAGGCAAAAGTACTGGAGTGGGGTGCCACTGCCTTCTCCGATCACCAACCTAGACAGCATATTAAAAAGCAGAGACATTATTTTGCCAACAAAAGTCCATCTAGTCAAAGCTATGGTTTTTCCAGTAGTCATGTTTGGATGTGAGAGTTGAACCATAAAGAAAGCTGAGCACTGAAGAATTGATGTCTCCCACATCTCCATCATTGGCAGGCAGTTTCTTTACCACTGAGCCACCTGGGAAGCCCCTAAGGAGGACTGTTTGACAATAAAAATGGCAAATATTCTTCCTATTTTCAGGACTTAAAGGGTAAGCGTCTTGTTTTTTAACTTAAAGCTTATTGGGGTTGCAGATATGATGAAATGGATCTGGACAGCCTATAATGGGCTCCTCATTTTTTCTCTACTGACCAACTCTCTTGGTCTATCTCAGACACAAGTAAATTTAAAGCATTGAGAGGAAAATTTGAGGAAAAGTTATTTACATTTGTGGTGATGGCAAAGTATTGCTCAGGCTTCCTTGATGGCTCAGATGGTAAAGAACCCACCTGCCAATGCAGAGGTAAGAGACACAGGTTTGATCCCTGTGTCAGAAAGATCCCCCTGGAGAAGGAAATGGCAACTCACTCCAATATTCTTGCCTGGGAAATATCATGGAGAGAGGAGCCTGGTGGACTATAGTCCATGGGGTCTCAAAGAGTCGGACATGACTGAGCGACTAACACTTTTTCACAAAGTGTTGCTCAACTTTGCACAGGTTGAACCACTAAGTAGGTCTTTCCAGCATTCACTGCTGCTGCTGCTGCTAAGTCGCTTCAGTCATGTCCGACTCTGTGTGACTTCATAGACGGCAGCCCACCAGGCTCTGCTCTCCCTGGGATTCTCCAGGTAAGAACACTGCTAATACTTCCTATAAAACAGGGGAGTGACAACAGTCCCTAGACCCTGACCACAAAGTCTAGTTTTTCTAATTAATTTTTCCTACTTCCACCTTCCAGACCCAGATTACAATATAAGCTTTAATTTCCTTTTTGGTCTTTAAGGAGTTAAAGTCCTTTGTTATCTGGCCTTCAACACACATGACTTTTGACTTCAGCTTGAAACAGCATTAACTTCCTGACCACTTCTCATCACCCACTTGGTTAGCTTCCCTCTGGCTGCTCCCAGGATGTCCTCTTTCTATCTCTTCCTCCCGGCTTGTGACAGAAGTCCTGCTCCCACACTGTTCCTGGTCCTGTCCCCAGGACTAGAGCATCCTGAGTGGTCTGCCATTTCTGTCTATTGCTTCTCTTCAGATTCTCCCCGGCTGCTGTACTTTCTGGCATTCATCATATATTCTGTACCCAGTGTTCTTGAGCTTCTTTTTGACTCTGGCCATCCTACACTTTGCGTCTCTTCTCTTTCTTTCCAAAAAATACACTTTTGGATTTTGGATTTGTTTTTCACAAGTTTACCCCTAGGTATTACCCACCCACTACGTGAGGTTCCATGTCCTTACCTTCCTGTAGTTCAATCTTTCCCTCATTCAGGCTTGAACAATACACATCTTCAAAAGTACTTCCCAGGGGATTTCTCTGGTGGTCCAGTGGTTGAGAATCCACCTTGCAATGTAGGGGACACAGGTTCCATCCCTGGTCAGGGAACTAAGATCCCACATGACAGAGGGCAACTAAGCCTGAGCATAGCCACTACTGAGCCCATGTACTCTAGGGCCACAACTAGAAAGAGAAGCTTGTGCACCCCACTGAAGAACCAACGCAGCCAAAAATAGTTTTGTTTTAAAAAAAGTACCGCCCTACACACACTAATTGCCATTAAATATTTACATATACTTAAGATTCTTACATTTATACTTTCTTTAATAGTCCCACTTTTAGACCTCCTTCCTCAATTTCACAGTCACTTTGAAGAAGGAAGGCATTTTTTTCCTATAGATGTCTCTGAGTGTTTATGGCTAGAATCCTCAGTCTGATGACCAAATATGCAAATATAATGTGACACTTCCTCAACTAGATCTTGTTTAAGGTGTTATCTAAGGACTACCTGCATCACAGTCACTTGAGGGAAGCTTCTTAAAATGCTAATTTCAGGGGCTTCCCAGAAATCAGAATTCAATAGGCCCAGGATGAAGTTCCAGGATCTATATTTTAAGCAGCTCCCTAGAAGAGTATATAGTTTGAAAACCATTGCAGTAAGACATGTTGCTTACACAACTTTCCTTACTTACTTTATTTACATATTTTATTTTGGCCACACCACACAGCTTGCAGAATCTTAGTTCCCTAACCAGGTATTGAACCCATGCCAATGGCAGTGCAAAACAGAGAGTCCTAACCACTGGACCACAGGGAATTTCCAGCTTTCTTTACTCTAGGTGTTACGATCTTGACCATGGTCATCAGGTTATATACCTATAACAGTATGTAGAGTTCTTTATCTTGGGGCTTTATGAAGACAGCAAAAATATCTGTTGAGAATAACTGAAGCTGAACTGAACTCTAACAAGAACCATATACCTACTCATTCATACATAATACACACACATACACTCTGCTTGTTTATTTACTACATATATTTAGATAAAACAAACTATAAGGGTCTATGGCAGGTTTTGATAACAATCTCCATATTCTCCTTTCTAAGGAATTGTATACATTTTCCTTCAAGGATCCAAGGATCACTGTCTATCTGCCAAGTTATTTTCCGATGCTGACTGACCTGGGAGATCCAATTCTAGCTTCAGGGTGCTTCTTAAGAATCATGTGTACTTGCTCTAAGTATGGAAAATTAAACGATTTCTATGTTAAGTTTTACATCCTTCCAATGTGTTCTGTGAACAGCTGACTACCTAGTGTATTAGTTAACTGGAATTGGCAATGTGTGTGTGTTTAGTCACTCAGTCATGTCCTACTCTCTGCAACACCATGAACTCCTCTGCCCATGGGATTTTTTCCAGGAAAGAATCCTGGAGTGAGTTGCCATTTCCACCTCTGAAGGATCTTCCCGACCCAGGGATTGAACCTGCATCTCCTGCATTGCAGGCAGATTCTTTACCTCTGAGCCATCAGTGAAGTCCCAGATTTTGCAATACTTTCATTAATGTCTAATCTGATTGTTCCAAAAGAGAGGCAGTGGGGAGGCAAGGGGATATATGAAAATCAACTGATGTGTGCCCTCTATCCAAGGTGGCTGAGCTTTTGACAAGACTCATTTTTGTGGACAGGATAGTAAATTCAGGTTGAGAATTACTGGGCTAAACAGCATTCTGCATCTATATTCTCTGGAATAGTAGGAGTCTCTTATTTTTTTAAATCAGTGTTTTTCAAGGTAGGACAATAGGAGATGCACTTTCAATACATTTTGCTGGAAAAGCCACTTACGGTTTTGAATCTAAGCTGAAAACAAATTCTCCTATTTTTCTCACTATGAAACTCTTCCTTTATAACACCATAAACACCCTCCATGACCATCCCAACTCTTAGTCCTCGGGTGGCTCAGGGTATTACTACTTAATCACTTCTTCCCTTCTATCCTTTGGCCCACAGAATGACTTTTAGATTTACAATGGGCATCCTCAGAAATTGATGGGATCTAGAGTCTTTCCCTGGAGAAGGCAATGGCACCCCACTCCAGTACTCTTGCCTGGAGAATCCCATGGACGCAGGAGCCTGGTAGGGTGCAGTCCGTGGGGTCGATAAGAGTCGGACACGACTGAGCAACTTCACTTTCACTTTTCATTTTAATGCATTAGAGAAGGAAATGGCAACCCACTCCAGTACTCTTGCCTGGAGAATCCCATGGACGCAGGAGCCTGGTGGGCTGCCGTCTACGGGGTCGCACAGAGTCGGACATGACTGAAGCGACTAAGCAGCAGCAGCAGCAGAGTCTTTCCCAGGGTGGTATGAAATATGACTTAGACTCTGAGTTTCCCACATATGGTGCATGACCAGAGGAAATGGGTTTCTGTTAGTAGCCTCACTGACATTCATCCCTCAACCAAAATGATGGACATTGAATAGCTGTTCACTAACCAATGTATACCCAAAAGAGGAAGACTTAGATTCCAATCAAAGAAATGACTGACCCCTTCTTAGACAAAGGTTATGGCTCCTCAGTAAGAAAGTAGCTCAGTTTCAAATAAATTGAATCTCCACACTTCCTGGGCAGACTAGCTATCCTTACGCTCTTCTGGAAAAAAAGGAGTCTCACCTCCTACCCAGTTTTTGATCTATGTTCTGCAATTCTCTAGTCCAGAAAGTGTCTGCTTTAGGATCTGCTGCTGGTAGAAGTAATTATATCACATTACCTGATCCAGGCCTCAAACTTCTTTGTTTTTTTGAAGATATGATAAATCTGGTAAAAACACATCCACCACAACTAAGCAATGGCCTAATTGATATAAACCTAGAAGAAGAGCTTCTGTATCATCAGTTTTACTTTTTGCCTGGAAGACTGCCTCCATGATAACTGTACAGATCTTAATCTACCTATCCAAACATCTTTCTGTAGAACAGAATTGAATTGAGGTAATATGCCAAAAGAGATGGCCAAAGAAGTACCTCTAGTTTAGCACATCTTAAAATAAGTAGACAGATATATAGACAGATAATGATAGACAGGTATGATAGATAGAATATATTCTTTTAAATTCAGGGCTGATGGTTGAGATAGTGGGAAAATAACAGCCAGTAAGGATACGT
This sequence comes from Bos taurus, assembly GCF_002263795.3. Taxonomy (NCBI): domain Eukaryota; kingdom Metazoa; phylum Chordata; class Mammalia; order Artiodactyla; family Bovidae; genus Bos; species Bos taurus. The sequence goes on from NC_037357.1 coordinate 2,524,936, forward strand.
CAGCACTGATTCAGAATAAAAAAGGAAGCTCTGAAGATGGCATCTACCTTTGGATCACTACTGGTTCCTAGTAGTTTTAAAGGGCCAGGCAAGTGCAAGGGACAAAGAAGACAAATCCTGGGAGGCAAGCAAGGTTAGCAGTTAGATCAGGCATACACCATCCCTTTCCTTCTCTGCTTATAGTCAGACTCCCAAAGGGTGATGCTCTTAATGGATGAATGGGGGCAAAACTACCACCCAGAGGCAGATAGTAGAGATAGGTGCTTGCGCTGGTTTTGGCTCTGGGTATAAGAGACAAAGAGAGAGAAATTTCCCTCAGACATCATAATCCCAGGCAGCTCTGGGTCCATAAATCATATGGGTCCAGAAATCTATGGCCAAAACATCTCATACGAGAAATTTAGCTTAAAACAGTTGTGGATTGGCAATATTCCTGGGTGACTAGTAGAAGCAAATGCAACTCTCCTCTAGAAGAATTCACTTTAAACCCAGGTCTCAGTCTCCAAAGAAAAAGTTCCAAGGAACACATGTTCACAAATAAATATCATAATATACACAAGGGAGGAGAAGGCGATGGCACCCCACTCCAGTACTCTTGCCTGGAAAACCCCATGGACGGGGGAGCCTGGTAGGCTCCAGTCCATGGGGTCGCTAAGAGTCGGGCATGACCGAGCAACTTCACTTTCACTTTTCACTTTCATGCATTGGAGAAGGAAATGGCAACCCACTCCAGTGTTCTTGCCTGGAGAATCCCAGGGACGGGGGAGCCTGGTGGGCTGCCGTCTATGGGGTTGCACAGAGTCGGACATGACTGAAGTGACTTAGCAGCAGCAGCAGGGACCTTGATGGACTTCCCAGGTAGAGCTAGTGGTAAAGAACCTGCCTGCCAATGCAAGAGACATAAGAGAAGTGAGTTTGATCCCAGGGTTGGGAAGATCCCCTGCAGGATGGCATGGCACCCCACTCCAGTACTCTTGCCTGGAAAACCCCATGGACGGAGGAGCCTGGTAGGCTCCAGTCCATGGGGTCACTAAGAGTCGGGCATGACCGAGCAACTTCACTTTCACTTTTCACTTTCATGCATTGGAGAAGGAAATGGCAACCCACTCCAGTATTCTTGCCTGGAGAATCCCAGGGACAGAGGAGCCTAATGGGCTGCCGTCTATGGGGTCGCACAGAGTCGGACACGACTGAAGCGACTTAGCAGCAGCAGCAGCATACACAAGGGAAAATATGAAAGACAGGTAAAGACGTATGGAGGATATATGTCTTTATCAACATATAAAGGATCAACAAGCATCTAATGGAAGTCCTAGAAGGAAATATTAAAAATAATAAGAAAGAGAGAATGGCTAAGCATTTTCCAAAGTTAGTGAAATATACAAGTCTTTACATTCAGGCCACCCTTAATGAACTTGCTCACTCTACTAAACTTAACTAGGCTAATATCAACCCTTCATTTGCCCACATGACAATCCTGGATAGACCACAATTAGAGTGTCCATTCATGTCACCTTCAAAAGGAGCAAAGACAATTGAGTACAGTTGCTTGAATAAGCCTAATGGTTTATCTTTCAGAATACCAGAAGTAAGATTACGTATAGTCAACGCAGATCTTTCCTTCAGAGCCTAAAGTGGTAGGTGAGCTCTGTTAATCCTGTCCTAGCGTGACCATTCTGCAATCTCCAAAAGAAAAAAAGAGAAAAGTTTGCATTTTGATGCAGAATACTAGGAAAAGCATAAATTTGAGGGCCAGGTACATCTAAGTTCAAATTCTGACCCTGCTACCATGCTTCAGGTCCCTTCCTATAAAAATTTTTTTAAAAAACAGCACAGTGGGGAAAGGTTAGAGAATTTAATCACTGAGATAACATGTAAAATGCCAGCCAGATCACTGGTATAGAACAAATGATTATTTCCTTTTCATCCCCCATCCCTCTACTTACATCATGACTTTCAGACTTTTGTCCAAGACTGAGATCAGCTCCATGATTAGTTTTTAAACAAATTGCCTACTTTTGACAAAATGGCCATTATAGTTATAAAACTTTGTTAAACTTTTGAAAACCTAAAATTATGTCCACTATTTCTCAACTTAAAGAAGTATATGGACAGGCTGGGTCTAAAGATTGAAGAGATATTGACCAACCAGAACGGCCAGCCAATGTGACCCAGGTGGATAGGATGACTGAAGTAGGAAAACAGATCTGGCAAAAAGATTTCAAGCCCATAACTTAGCACTGCTGCTGCTGCTGCTAAGTCATTTCAGTCGTGTCCGACTCTGTGCGATTCCATAGACAGCAGCCCACCAGGCTCTGCCGTCCCTGGGATTCTCCAGGCAAGAACACTGGAGTGGGTTGCCATTTCCTTCTCCATTGTGTGAAAGTGAAAAGTGAAAGTGAAGTCGCTCAGTCGTGTCTGACTCGTAGCGACCCCATGGACTGTAGCCTACCAGGCTCCTCCGTCCATGGGATTTTCTAGGCAAGAGTACTGGAGTGGCTTGCCATTGCCTTCTCCGAACTTAGCACTAGCTAGGGAATATTGGAAGATTGTGGTCAAGGCAGGCTGGAGAAGGCTGGTAACCAGAAGTTTAGGCTTCAAAGATGAGGAACACAGGCAAAAGCCATAAATGAAAAGCTAGGGATTTAATTATTCAGGGACTGAGAAATGACCACTAGAAGCCCAATTCCCAGATCATCTGGGTTACATGTGTCAGAGTTCAAGTTTAGGTGACAGAGATGAAAAGCTCATCACAGAAGGACTAAACTATACCACTGCTAACCTACTAATAATACAATGCCTAGCACATATCAAGCCCTCTGTTGAATGAATGAATAATCAAGCAACCACAGTAAAGCCAGATAAAAATACTGGAAGGTCAATAGTAAGATTAACATTGAAACTAAGGTTAAATTCTAAAAGCAAGCAGGTTCACTCAGTGGTTAAAGACTACAGAAGAAAGGGAACCAGACAGTCCCTAACATCACATGGGCAGCAAGATTGCTGAGGTTCTAGAGAATATTTACAAACGGGGTTGAATTTTAGGTGTACTGTGTGTGTGAGTGTATGTGAAGCAAGATACTTCTTTCATATTTTAAATTCATGTTACAGCTTTTTCTTTTTTCTGAACTCACTGTTTTTTCTTCTGTTACATCATACCATAATGTTCATTTCCAGGGTGACATTTATTCCCAAGTGCATTCAAGGACTTCAGAGAGCAAACAGCACCTGCTGATGTGTTACACTTGTTTTTCCAGGACCTACCTACATTCGTGGTTCTCAACCGGCAGAGGGAAGATAAGGATATTTATCCCTGGAGTAGTTTTCTACTGTTTCATAACAAATTACCACAAACTGAATGGCCTAAAAAAAAAAGACAAATTTGTTAGCTCATAGTTCTGTAAATCAGAAGTCTGGGTACAGTGTGGTTAGGCTCTCTGCTCAGGGTGAAGCATGGCTGAAGTCAAGGTGTCAGCTAGGCTGCTTTCTCATATGGAGTTTGAGGTCCTCTTCCCACCCCATTCAGGTTATCAGCAGAATTCATACCCCTGCAGCCAGAGGACTGAGGTCCCCATTTCCTTACTAGCAGCAGGGAGCTACTCCTGATTCCTAGAGGCCACATTTCACATGTCTTGGCCCCCAAAGTCAGCACACAGTATGATGTTCGCTTTCTTTCTTTTTTTTTTCCTAGATGTTTGCTTTCTTCCCAAGCCTGCCAGAGAGTATTTCTCTGACTTTCTTTTCCCACTAGTTAGAGAAAACTCTGCTTTCAAGGGGCTCATGTGATTAGGTCAGATTCACAAGTATCATCCCTCTATCTTAAAGTCAACTGATTTGGAACTTTAATTACATCTGCACAATCCCATCACAACAGCAGATGGATTAGCACTGATTTAAATAACTGGGAGAAGACGTGTGTATAGACGGAGCGAGGCAGTCTTAGAGGTCTAGCTTAAAATTCTGCCTACCATAAACCCCAATGTCGGGATGTTTCTATTTAGATAAATACCATAAAAATGGGAAAAAAAGAAATATCAACCAGTTGCCTTTAATTTTTGGAGCAATATTCCTATTTCAGACACTTCTCTCATTAACATGGCTCATTTGCTATAAGATAGTAAACTCAATTAAACTGTATATGCACATACACACACATGCGCACAGTAGCCTGACTGATACTTCTATGTAAATGTTTGCCACCAGATTATTTCACCAATTAAAAAATACATATATATGTATGAATGTATATACTCTTTTTCTTCCACGAAAGAAAAATAAAAGATCTCTTCCTCAGATTTTGACCTGGAGTGAATTTTTGAAGCATAAAGTTCATATGTCTTAGTTTCTCTCTCTTTAGATTAGGTCATATATTACTACTTACTGTTTTGAAAAACAAAATTATTCTTAGTCCATATTATTTAGAAGTGAACCTCTAACATTATACTTTGCTTCTAGAAGCTCCACATCAGTGCATCATTTCACAGTTGCTTTAGAAATTATCATTACCATTCTCTTTGTTTGTCAGGCCTGCAGTGTAGAAAACATGAATTTTTATCAGTAGAATAATTACATTCCAAGATTTTCTTTGTGGGTATTTTTTCCAAGTTCATTTTCTTAGTGGCACTTATTAAACTGTTCCAGAAGCTAAGTGTGACACATGTAATACCTTATATTGGAAATGAATCTCAGATTTTCATTTCATGTGTAAGTCTACCTTGTACATAATTGGTTATATATTTTCTTTTAATATTTTCCCCTCGTTTACACAGTAACACATATTCATTGTAGAAAACTGAGTCATTTTATAAAGGTACAAATAACCATAAATTTCATTATTATTTTAATCAACAACCAAAGACAATCACCATTAATCATTTGGGAACACTCTTCCAGAACTCTCTTCGCTTATATACACATATAGATACATAGATAAATAATTTTCATAAATGGAATTATTCTTCATGCAATTATTTCATAACATCTGTTTTCATTTAACACATTATCAGCTCCTGTCACGTCAATGAATATAGAGACTTACCCCTTAACGACTGGCGGTTAGCACATTGTTCTTGTCTGCTAGTAACCCTTTCTTGGAAAAAACATCCATTGCATACTCCACGTGGTCCTAGTAAGAAAGATGATAGAGTAGTCTCTCCCTCCATGGTGTGTGGCAGGGAATCAGTTGACCCATGCCTGAAAATTCAGAGTCTCTTTTCCCTTAGCTACAGGGGTTTCCTAAGACCAATCAACATAGACCCTGAGATTTAATATATCAACACTAGGAGAGAGAGAGTCTTACTTCCTTTAGGACTGAGAATTATTAAGACAGTATAAACCAATTGCCTACAGTCAGCTTTGCTGACAACAAAAAGGAATCTGTCTGTGATAGGAAAATTGAAGTCTAAGCACAAAAGCAGCAAAGATAAGCAAAGATGAAAGAGAAAGTTTTGAGATCTCTTAGACTCTGGATCCCACTATGCCTGAAGCTACTTCATCTGGACTACAGTCAGTGTTGCTATAATACAACATAGGCTTTCCCCAAAATTACTGCACTATGCAAAGTTGTTCAGTAAAAATCACAGGGCTTATGGGGGAAATGGGACTAGGAGTACAAGATTTTAAAACTTTGTCACTGACACATACACAAAAAAGGTATGAACTTAATGAAAATGGTAGCACAGTTTTACATGCTAACTGGTTACAAAATACAAAAATACTACAATAAACATGGTGCTTTAGTTTGAAAAAGACCTGAAGCTTGCTTGTGGAAATGGGTATCAGAAGGGTTGCAAGTTATGAGTTACTGTGAGGTGACAGATGGACAGTTATCTGAAATCAGGTGGAAAGCTGCAACACTAGATGTGGATGGGTATGACTCAAAACATACACAGAAGTGAGGCAACTGAAAACATACAAAGAAGTGAGGCAACTGGTAGATGGCTGAGGTCTATGTGTATTTTATGTACTCCTCTGCAACTTGATTCATCTGGGTTTAGTTTTCTGTTTTCACCTAATGTTTCTGGCTGACAAAACTGCCCATAACAAAATGCAAAATTCATCTTACACTTAAATTGTCCTCTAATACATTAGTCACAAAGGAACAGACAAGTGTTAGAGCAGTCTGTACTTAACTATGTAAGTGAATAAATTCCCTTTTTTGGTTTAACATAATTCCAGTTAGCTTTCTTCCAGGGTCCTGAATAGTCATATATGGCTAAAAAATATTTCATTACACATCAGTAACACATTTTAAATTCCAGGCTGGCTTCTCTGTGTCTCTTGACACATTTCTAGACTCTTTCTCTACTTTCAGTTCTTGTGTGCTCAGAGATCGAAAATTGATTTTAATATGAACACAAACCATCATTAAGAAGGTGGGGACTTCCTTGGTGGTCCAGTGGCGTTAAGACTTCACCTGTCAGTGCAGGGGGTGTGGGTTCAATACCTGTTTGGGGAGCTAAGATTCCACACGCTTCACAGTCAAAAAACATAAAACAGAAGCAATATTGTAACAAATTCAATAAAGACGTTTAAAAAAGAAGGTAGAATGGACCTGAAAAAGGCATAAAAATTCAAAGTCAAAAGATTTTTTAAGTTTTATTATTATAATCTGTAACACAACTGACTTTTCAAACAGATGATTGAAAGTTGATGATTACAGAATTTAATCTTGGCCTTGACAAGTTTTGGCCATTTTCAGAATGATTTTTCCCATGGATTCTGCTACTTTTAAATCCATAAAAACTCTCATGGTGGTTGCAATATTAAATCTTTTCATGTAAATATTATAGCTCAAATCACCTAACCTTGTACATAAAAAAGTTTTTCCCTGGGTTATCACTTTAGCTCTTGTTTATGCAAAGGCCTACATGCATTACAGTTTTATCACTGATGTTCTAGGTGATTACTCTTGGGGTTGGAGCAAAACTGGCCCCAAAGATACTGCCATTTTGTATTATTCTTGACAAGAGGCGAGAGCCAGTATTCCACACCATAGACAAGTTATTTCATACACTGGCTGTGACTTTAGCACTTGAAATCCCTAAGCGGGGTTTATGCTATGCAGATAAGGAAACATAAAAAGTTTCCTTAAACCCATCAGCCTTAGAACTGTGTAGTTTTTATAGTCCTTGGAAATGAGCCACTCAACTCCGCTCTGAAAGCAGACATAAACAATATATAAACAACGGCTGGTTATGTTCCAATAAAACCTTCTTTACAAAAACAGACAGCAGGACAGATTTGTCCAGAGTTCTGGTACCATAATTCGCCAACGCCTGCTTTGGACCAATAGTTTTCACTTTTTTTTTTTTTTAATGGAGCCTTGCAGCAGTCTCTTGAGAGTCAAGGAAGGCCAAGCAGGCAGGAACCTGAATTATCCCTGCTTCAACTATAATAGTTTTTATTTTTATGATATGTGGACCTTTGTATGAAATCAGGTTTGATTAAAGAGTTTCATTTCTAATAAGGAGAAAAGCTTTAAAACCACAGCCTTGGACTAAGCCTAAAATCTGCTGCCTTAAAACTCAAGAACAGATGTTTAAGACAAAACAAATACATCTTTTGACATCTTTAAAAATGATCATAGGTGGTACACATGTGTTTTGACGTTTCCAGAAATTCACTTTCTCATAAAATTGATAAAAGCATTTAAATAGATAACTTGAACAGCTCTAAAAATGTTATTGGATTATCATTCCTATTTCATTTCAGCTTTTTCTAAACATAATGTTTAAGGTACCTTAAAAGGTCCAGAGAGGTGGTATGAAATAATGGGAAAAACACCAATTTAGGAGACTGTGTTTTCCTCCATTGCTAGATTGTGAGCTCCTGGGAAACAGGAAGTAAATTGTCTTCATCTTTGAATCATGCTCAGCACGTAGAACAGAACATGACATCAAGTTTTAATTTTTAAGGCAAATGTAAATTAACTATTACATAGCTGGGGCTGCATAGCTAGGAAGAAAATAAATTCAGGTAGTTTATTTACTTATATCTTTCCATAATCCGTAAAGGGAAAAAGCGTATCTTTCCTGATTGTATGCTAAGTTGCTTCAGTCATGTCCAACTCTGTGCAGCCCTATGGACTGTAGCCCACAAGGCTCCTCTGTCCATGGGATTCTCCAGGCAATAATACTGGAGTGGGTTGCCATGCCCTCTTCCAAGGGATCTTCCTGACTCAGGGATTGAACTCTGGGTCTCCTGCATTGGCAGGCGGGTTCTTTAGCATCCTGGGAAAGCCCTTTATAGTGAGCAACAAAATAAAGTTTGTACTTTGAGATATATTTTTAAACCTAGAAAATTAGCATGTTTAAAACACATAAAAGCTAATAATTGGGTCCACAAATCCCTTATGTGCACTTCTTAAATACCAAAAGCTCTGGAAGCCAAACATTTTTGTTTTCTATTTTTAGTGACTTATTTGACAGTCAGTTTAGTCTAACCTAAACTTAACTGACAGTAGTAGCTGACTTGAACTGAAGGTGGCTACTTATTGGTGTTTATCTACCCCTTATGAATAATCATAAGGTTTGGTGCAAGAAATATTACCCTATTTGATTATGCAGCGTTTTCCCTCAACTCCCTAGGGTGTTAAAGAATACATAGTATATGGCATTCGGTTTTACACAAACTCGCCAGGTAACCCCAGATCTTTTCCTGGTTGCTTTCCACGTAGGAATCTAGAATCCCATTCCAGCCTCTCTGAGGCCATGCCCCCGGTCCCAGTTGCTTTTCTGCCGCCATCTTGAGCAACAATTGTAGTGCAAACAACTCCGAGTGCCCTCCTGTCTCGGCAGCTGGAAAAATAAATGTGCTTCCCGATTATATATAAAGTCAGCATTATCACTTTGATAGTCAAGATGCGTTAACAAAGAACATCTTGGTCTTTTATAAGCACCTTTCTATTTTCATCACTGGACACTGGGCAGTCGAGGATCAGAATTAAGTTACAAGCTCTTAGCCTTGCAACGGAATCTGCTCAATATATTTACCATTTGACTGATGCACATCTTGACCAGTATGTAAAAATTTCTCTCCCGTTAAGTCTGGGCAACAATAGGTATCTGTAAAGAGAAAGTAACCGGAGGCCCTACAGTGGCTCAGCTCCAGCAACAAATCCATCATTACTCCATTGAACTGGCACACTCCCCACTATCTCTCCTGGACCCCACCCTCTGGCCGGCAGGATCCTATCTAGAGATCTCAATTAGAGATCTTGAACTAAATAGCACAGGTTATGCCCCATAACGCTAGAGGAGGTGGACCCGCCTACTCCCTAGGGTTTGGGAATCGGGCCTTGGATAAATTAAATCGACGAAAATTTAAACCACAATGCCAACTTATCCCGACACCATTTCCTCATAAGAAAAAAAGCAGACTCCAAATCACCCGTCTAAAAATGCCTCTCTTTAGAATTGCAGAGTTAGTGAATGGGACACTCTGCCGGACCCCACCTACATCAGGCGCGCTCCCACAAAGTCGGGGGACAGCCGCGCTCAGGCGTAGGCTCTAGACTCCTCCGCTCAGAACACTCATCCCCACCCTTCCCCACTACTTCCGGCCCTCACCGAACGCCCTCAACGGCGCTTGCGCCGTTTTGATAGGCTTCTCGAGTACCAGAAATCTGAGCTCGGCCTCTCAGGAACCGCCCCCGCCACCTCTTCGCTCCGCCCACGCCCCACCGGCCCCTCCCGAAATCTCGCGAGGGTAGGTGCGCGTCCGTGTTTTGCGGGCAACTAGCTCTCCCAGCAGCTGTAATTGCCGCTGCGGGAGATATTGGAGCTGCTGTCGTCCGCGCGCCCGCCCTCCCCCACTGAGGAGAGCCACCGCCTCTTTCGCTCTTTTCACACACCTATCGCCGGGAGCGGCGGCAGCAACAGTCCCTGGATCCACCGCCGCCTCCTCAGACGGCCGCTCTGCTGGTTATTGCCTCAGTCTGGCAGTTGCCGGCGGCCCCCTGTCCAGCTCCTCTCTTCAGATCGTCTGCTCCCTCCTCATCCTCTCCGGGACCCACCTCCCCACGGTTCGCCGGGGTGGAGGACGACGAGGAGGAGACGAGAGTCACCCTCCCTCCAGGCGGCGCCGGCCCCCTCACCCGCGGGTGTGTCCTATAAATGGCGTCGGAAAGCGACACGGAGGAATTCTTTGATGCCCCTGAAGATGTGCACCTAGAGGGCGGCGACCCTATCGGGTAAGTAACCGGAGCCCTGGCCCAGAAGCCAGGCGTCCCCGTCTCCTGGCTTCCCCTGTGCCGTACCCCCTACACCCCTTCCAGGTCCCGCCGCCGCAGCCCCTCTCCGTCTCCCTCGGCTACTTCAGAGTGAGTTCCGGGAGGGCAATCGCCCACCTCGGGCAAACCTCCCTCTTGGCCCTGGTAAACGGCCCCCGGGCTTCTCTCGGAGCCTCTTTCTCTTGTCCAGCTTTCTGCGAGGTGGGACAGTTTACGAGCTCGAGAGCCGGAGATGTGTATTTGAGGGTTTCAGAGCTTACCTTGAAACATCCGTTTTGGCCTTGGGGGCCATAGATTAAAGGAGCGGTAACAGGAATTGCACTGACGGTTGTTTTTTTCTTCTTTTGCCGCTAACTTACCTATCCGATTCAGAGGTGTCTCTACTCCGTATTCGCCGTCCTCTTTTGGTTGCACAAAAAGAAAAGGAGCGGAGCGCGGGGAGGGGGAAGACTGGGTGTTTACTTAGGAAAGTCCTCTAGCTGATGTACTCTAGATCCGCGGTGTTTTATTAAAATACCACCTTGCCATGAGGCAGAGGAAATCGAAGACGAGGTCCTTTACCATTAGCGAGACTGCGGTCTTAAAAGAGTTGCCGTACAGAAATGTGTACAACGGACTGCAGCGATACAAACAAGTGCTGAGTAATCTGTGGTTGGAAGGAGAGCCACAGCTTGGTGCTCTTTATCTAATTCTGCAAAATGTTTTAGTGGTGATTAATAGGGAGATTCTGAGTAGGAACTACAGTAGTTGGAAGGCTTCGCTTTGCCTGGGACTTCTACTGACCCACTCCCGACTCTTCCCAGTTGGAATAATGTTTAAAGCGAGTTCACCGAACTCTTCTACTGGTCTTGTGTGGCACTAGAGGCAGTGAAATACATTTTCGTGCTATGAGAACTTGAAAATGGGTAAAATTTGTCATGTTACTGTAAAAGTCACTAATATGGTTCCAAAAGTCAGCTGCCTTCAATTTGCAAGCTTACCCGTGGAAGAAATACCTTAATGCAAATTACTATTATCTGTACATTCTAGAAGTCGTTCTAAAACTGAATAGGTATCATATATAATATGTACCCCAAAAGTTACAGCAACAAAAGCAGAGAAAATGTACGTTGGTGGGTCGTTAATGAGTGTGTTTCCACCAACCTTCAAATCGCTAGTATGGGATTTGAAGGTGGCAATGGCCAAACTTGAGATGGCATTGAATCTCCTTTAAGTTCAATATATGGAACAAATTCACAGCTAGATGGTAGAGGATAGAAAATTCACTTGGATTTCCAAGTATATAGGAGTCCTCTGAAATTAAATTTTGTCTTCCTGGTATTCCCCTTAAAGTAATCATATGATTTAATAAATTTAGAGCTGTGTGAGTATTGTTTCTTTTCAATGAATGTAACATTTAATTTTGAATAACGGCTACATCAGGACCTGTGTAAACTGCCTAGTAATCCAGTACCTGGCAGAAAGAACTCCAGTGTTCATTCCCTTCTCCTTCCTTTCTTGTAATTAGCAAATTTAACTTCACAGGGTGCTTACTTTGGGAGGAAGTATGCACAACTTGGAGTTATTTAACTTATCTAAACTGAATGAGTCATTTTGATAGAATTGCTAGTCACTTCTTCCCTCCTGGAATAATAAACTTCTCAAGCATTTTGATCCTTTGATATGCTAGGTGAAAAGTAAAAACATCTCTTAGGACCCAGCCTTCTGAATTTAACTCTAACCTGCCCAAATATTGAGGATGTTGAGCTCTATGGGTAAAACTACTGTCAGTCTATGAATTTCAAGGCTCCATCCTGCATTACTGAGGGGATTTCGAAGGAAATTCAACTCTACTGGAGAATTTAATCTGAAAAGAACTAGCAGTACTGAGAGGACTGCACAAGGTTGGCATTATTAACATTTCCTCTGTCCTTTGTGACAGTTTTTGTTATTTGCATAAGGTACTGTGAGGAAACTTGGCTGGGTAACTAACAACCTAGAAATGAGTGAGAAATCTTGATTTGTGAAAACATATGGTATCATCAGATATTGGTTATTAGAAGTATCTTCTCTCCCTTGAGACACACTCAGAGATTTACACCATATGCACTCTAAGAGGTTAACCGACCCGGTTTGGGCACTTTAAGAAATGTTCCTTGCATTGCATGTTCTAGAGTACACAGAACATTTCACCAGATTGTAGTAAACTGAGTAGGCTGTTGAGAGTTATCTCATGTTTTGTTAATTAGCAGAATCCAGATAAACAATCCATTTCCTAAAGCTGATTTCTTTCTTCTTTTCCCCTTCCAATGGTGTCTTCAGCTTTGTTGTTCTACTCTTAAATCAGAGTTAATAAAGTTAAAAAATCAGTCCAGTTTTTTATAGGAAGACTTGATTTGAATGCAGCTACTTTTCCACAGTGGGAGATCATCTCCACTTGTCCAGCTTTGCAGTGTACATCACAGTTACAATGATTTATTTTGATTGATATTTTAGGTCAGATTTCCTTATTCTTTTCTCCATTTTAATGAAGAACCTTAGGCTCAGAGAGGTTAATAAATTGGCCTAGGGGACACAGCTTGTAAGTGACAGCTGGGATTTGAAACCAGTTCTTTGGACTCCTACTCCAGTATTTTTTTCTAGTACATCATAGCTACCCCATACTGGGTGTGTGTGTGTGTGTGTGTGTGTGTGTGTGTGTGTGTGTGTGTATTCAAGGTAATTTCCTCCAAGAGATACTTGAGTCAAATGCTTTAGGACCAACTTGCTAAGTTGAACTGATGCATATATTTAAAACTAGTAGCCCAAACTTCAATTCTCTTGGCTAGAAATACCCACTTTCTCTTTCAAGAATGTGTATTTTGTTTTGTCAGATAGGGCTGTTATAAGATCATAGCATGTTACAACTGGAAGGGACATCTAGTTTAACTCCTTCATGTAAAATGTGAAAGCCAAAGCCCTGAGAAAGGAAAGTGACTTGTCCAAGGTGACACAGCAAACTAATGGCAAAGTTAGGACTTGAATCCAGATCAGTTTCACTATCTAGAATTATATTCTGCTATCATGCTATCTTTTGATAAAGCAGGAAAGGGAGGAGGAAGTTTGGTATAGTACAAAAAAGCCCTGGACTGTGAGTCATTTCATTTCCTCATCTTTAATTTGAGGAGAGTTTTAACAGACTTGATGGTATTTGGTACATGATTTAAGACCTGTAGATTTGAAACTAGATATTTACTGGGTAAATTATATGTGAAATGAATGTTTGTGCTATTTTGTGTGGATTATGCATACACATACTAAAGGCTGGCACTGAGAACATGTTGTAAAAACAAACGTGATGTTTTGAGCATTCTTCATGTTTTTTATTGGAAGAAATGGTAAGATTTTTAGAGTAGGAAGGGACAGAAGATCATTTGGCCCAGCCCTTCCATTTAACTGAAAGAGAAACTATGCTCAGAGAGGGGAAGTGACACATTGCTGATTAGCGGCAAACTCAGAACTAGAACCCAAGTCTCCTGATTCCTCATTTATACCATGATGCCTTGTCTGTAGAAGGAACGAAAGTATTGGCAGTTATCCCTGCTGTAGGTTTCTGGCACATACTCTGTTAGCAGGACTCCCGAGATAGTCAACTACATCTACCATGATTCTGTTTCTTTTATGTCTTGCTGTCAGAGGACATGGAATGTTCTAGGATCCTCACTTTTGCCCACTAATTTTCTCCAAGTCTGGATGAAAAAACGGTGACAAAACAGCTAATATAAGAACAGGGATGGTTATTTGTTTTGTTAGTTTAGTGTCAATTGCAGTCTATTATTTTAGATTGGAGTAATAACCCAAATCTTGATTTTTAAGTCATAAGAACTGAGATCAAACTGTCCCAAAGAGTTGTTTGGTCTAAAAAATAAAAAGTTGCCTAACTGCCTTTGTTGAAAACTGTTTTTCACTTGGACATCAGAAACATTTCTCTCTGAATTGAAAATTGATGCATTTCAATTAAAAATTATTTGCGTGGTATGGGTTATTTAAGAGCCCTATTAAAAATAAGCTGTTATTTAACAACCTTATTAAAAATGGCTGTTCATGGGTATAGATGAATTATGGATTATATTTGATTGCCATTGGCTTTGTGGATTGATAGAAATATATTTACATATGCTTTTTTATCACACCATGTAACATCATGTAGAGGTGGGAGGGGACCTTTTGCATATTAATTAGTAAATTCAAGCTCTAAATTTAGTGGCCTCCAACTGTCAGTTTGGTGACTCATGGAAGTAGGACAGTCCGAAGCAGTACTGCAGTTTGGGGACTCAATTTGAATCTGTACAAACTCTTAAAACTGAAAACTTTATTTTGTTCTTGGGGTAACCTACTTCAAAAAGTAGGGTAGATAAAATTTGATCTTTAAAAATGTTAAAAACCTAGATAGTTTTAGCATGTTGACAGTTCAGTGATGGTCCTACAGAAAAAAAAGTAACTTCTAATTGTTGTTATTTGAGACCTGCATAACCTTCACAGTACATGACAGTCCTTGTGTTCTTTTCAGTTCATTGTTTAGATTTTGACAAAGTCAGGTGAATTTGCCAGGCAAGAACCTTGAAGATGCTGTTTGTTTCCTCCTCAAACTCTGCCTGCAATTCTGGTAATTACTTCCTGGGGTATGTAGGTGGAGGACAGGGTGGTGGTGGTGATGGAGTAGGTGGTGAAGGTAGCCCCTGAAGCCAAGAGAGAGAGACCAGGTTCTCAGACTGCTTACTGGGACATGGATAACTGAGATCAGACGAATCACAGTATTTCGTATTGTTTTAGATACACACCTATACAGTGAATTAAACAACCCTTTCTGTGAGAGATTAATAGTCTATAAGAATTAATTAAAAGTAATGAAAATTGTAGGTACTTTATGATGCCCTACTGATATTTAACTTGAATTGCTAATTAACCTACATTTTTGTTTTCTACCCATAGCTAAGCTAATTTCTACAAACTTTCACAAGGTTTGTTCCACCCTTGCTGTCAGATATTCTTCTGCTAACAAGCTAAACCTTTAATTGGGTGCTTTCCTTACTCTTCAGAGTAGAATCTTATCTGTTCTCTTATTTCAGACTGAGCAGCCTTTGTATTAGTCTGTCATCTCGTGATTCAAAATTGTGGAAAAACTGCATAAGACATAATGTGGGCCTCATACCTGATGGCAACCCCAATGTTTTTCCCCAGTCCTATACAAATTTATCTTGGTTACTATAGCAACCAGCCTATCAGTTATTTTTCTAGCTCTTTTGCCTGCTCAGATACTAGGATTACCATATAATCAGGTTCTGCTAAAGCCCTTCAGATCTTAGCATTTTATTACCAGCTGCAGCTGTCTGACAGTTTCAGCTTGGCATTCCATTAGGGTCAATTGGTTTTAAGTTCACAAAACCTTTTTGTCTCCAAACATTTTAAACATACAGAATTTAACAGGAACATGTTTAGGTAATATTTCTCTCATGCTAATTTTATCAGTTCCATTGTTAGTCATTGTCTTGAAGATTGAATGCATTACATCACTGGCATCCAATGGCCATCCATGGGTCATATCAGCTAGAATAAATTTCAAGATTGAGTTACCATTTAAGAAATATATACAAATATGATTTTAGACCCTATGTCATCACGAGCTAGCTGAAGTGACTTAAAAGTACCTTGATTCATCAACTCACAAATAAATAATCTGGCTTCTACCAAAAATTATTTCTGTAGATAGCAGAAAGAATGTTTGGACTTTTCATTCTAATTTGGGAAAACAGTTCAGAAGTTTAATAGGAAAGTTTATCTTTCTTTTGCAGCCTTTGATAAATGGGAAAAGAAACATAAAGATTAAATAGTTGTACGGGTCTTTATTATGTTCTATTTTTTAAAATCTCATAAAAATCTCAGAATTCAAATAACTAAAATAGTTAAGTTACAAATGTGTTTGTCTTGCTAAAAATAAGAATGTTGAAAAAATATTTAGGATATATAAACTGATAGTTCATATAGTAGTTTATATAATGTTTGTGTTAATGTTTGTTTTTGGTGCTCATGCTTGTTAATATTATATGGTATAATATAATAATAAATATATGCCTGATTAATCTTTCTAAATATGCCTAATTAATCTTTGAGTTTAACTGAGGTGGTTAATCTTTTAATGCTTTAGCCAATTTTGGTATGTGTTTCAATATATAACAATAACATAAGTAATGTATTTTTTTTCCTTTTCTTGTTTGTTTTATTTTATTTATTTTTTAACTTTACAATATTGTATTGGTTTTGAAGTAATGTGTTTTTAAAAATCAGAGTAAAATTTCTCTTAAGATATTTTGTGTACTTTTCAAGAAATGTTTATCTTTCTAAATTAGAATATTATGTAGTAAGCTTGTGAGTTTGTGAAATGATTAAATTAAAATTTCCTGGCTTGAATTTTTATTTTTAAATCATTTGAATGGTTTAAGAGTTTAAAGCATTTTAAGATTAGTTTATCCTATTCAAAGCTCTGGTTACTAAATTCTGATGATGCCCCAAGGAGAACTTTATTTTAATTGCACAAATAGGCTACAGAGCAGAAAAGGTTTTACTTTATCCACAGGACCCTAATCCCTAAAATTTTTAAAATAAAGGCAGGGGGGAGGATAAGAATTTTTTTTAAGGCCTAGGATGAACCATAAAAATTTTGGAAAGTACTGACAGGAAACTTTAATGTTTTCCAGTAGGCAGCCTATACAGAGGAAGCCATACCTGTATAAAATGTACTTGACCACTACTAATTGTAATAGACTGTTCCAGTAAAAACTCATTGAACCGTGAGCATTCTTATGAACCACAGGTCAAACTCTTTAGAGAACCAATAAATAGAATGTAAAGCTGTATTCAAACCCATTTTCTCAGAAGCAGGCATCCTGGTTCCTAAGTAGGCTCAAGAGAAGAGGTAAAAGTGTTCTTTCTGGCATCAATCTTGAACTGCAAAGACTAGACATGGATGAACTTAATATCCATAGTCCTCTTTTAAATATGTTTTTGAACGTCTTTGTTTAAATTGGGAGACTGAGGAAATTATTTTTCTAGTTATTCAGTTCAGTTCAGTCGCTCAGTCGTGTCCAACTCTTTGCAAACCCATGAATCACAGCACGCCAGGCCTCCCTGTCCATCACCAACTCCCGGAGTCCACCCAAACTCATGTCCATCAAGTCGGTGATGCCATCCAGCCATCTCATCCTCTGTCGTCCCCTTCTCCTCCTGCCCTCAATCCCACCCAGCATCAGAGTCTTTTCCAGTGAGTCAACTCTTTGCATGAGGTGGCCAAAGTATTGGAGTTTCAGCTTTAGCATCATTCCTTCCAAAGAACACCCAGGACTGACCTCCTTTAGAATGGACTGGTTGGATCTCCTTGCAGTCCAAGGGACTCTCAAGAGTCTTCTCCAACACCACAGTTCAAAAGCATCAATTCTTCGGCGCTCAGCGTTCTTCACAGTCCAACTCTCACAGCCATACATGACCACAGGAAAAACCATAGCCTTGACTAGATGAACCTTTGTTGGCAAAGTGATATCTCTGCTTTTGAATATGCTATCTAGGTTGGTCATAACTTTCCTTCCAAGGAGTAAGCGTCTTTTAATTTCATGGCTGCAGTCACCATCTGCAGTGATTTTGGAGCCCAAAAATATAAAGTCTGACACTGTTTCCACTGTTTCCCCATCTATTTCCCATGAAGTGATGGGACCAGATGCCATGATCTTCATTTTCTGAATGTTGAGCTTTAAACCAACTTTTTCACTCTCCTCTTTCATTTTCATCAAGAGGCTTTTTAGTTCCTCTTCACTTTCTGCCATAAGGGTGGTGTCATCTGCATATCTGAGGTTATTGATACTTCTCCCGGCAATCTTGATTCCAGCTTGTTTTTCTTCCATCCCAGCATTTCTCATGATGTACTCTGCATATAAGTTAAATAAGCAGGGTGACAATATACAGCCTTGTTGTACTCCTTTTCCTATTTGGAACCAGTCTGTTGTTAGGGTTCTAGTTATTAGCAGTACTATTAACAATTTGTGTGGTTTTTAAAAAAAAAAATCACTCTTTTAAAATATGCTTATCTACCCAAATGACAGGTGGTTTGAACATTTCTTCTCAGCCCCAGATCCACCCCATTCACCTCCAGCTTTCTCCTTCCTAGCTTACCTTAAGGTCATTAGTACAGAGATTCCCTGGTGTAATAATTTATTCTTCCTTAACAAGTGAGAAGAAACAGTGGTGGATGAAATATAATGAATGGGTGGGTCTTTGGGGATGAATTGGATATAGCAGATGCATTGGTAAGTGGGATTGGTTAGTGTCACAGGTAGAGTGGAGCATTGGATTAGTGGAAAATAGGTGAGCAGAAGGAATAGGTAGCTTGATAAAACTAGTACCTTTGTGAGTGAAAGTGAGTGGGTTTGTCAGTATTATGCAATTGGCATTTTATCTTTATTGGATTGGCTTTAGAGATTAAAGCTAGGTACCAAGATCAGTCTTTTTTCCTTTAAGTGAACTTTGCTATACCTATTTTATCCCAGGTCAAAGCTCCTGTTTGTTAACTTTTAACCTTTGCCTTATTTTCCTGGGTAGAGAGATGTCTGCAGTTGATGTGTTGTTGTTGTTGTTCAGTCGCTCATTTGTGTCTGACTCTTTGTGACCCCATGGACTGCATAATGCCAGGCTTCCCTGTCCTTCACCATCTCCCAGAGCTTGTTCAAACTCATGTCCATCGAGTCGGTGATGGCATCCAACCATCTCATCCTTTGTCATCCCCTTCTCCTCCTGCCCTCATTCTTTCCCAGCATCAGGGTCTTTTCCAATGAGGTGGCTCTTCGTATCGGGTGGCCAAAGTATTGGAGCTTCAGCATCAGTCCTTCCAATGAATATTCAGGACTGATTTCCTTAGGATTGACTGGTTTGTTCTCCTTGCAGTCCAAGGGACTCTCAAGAGTCTTCTCCAACACCACAGTTCAAAAGCATCACCTATCCTAGGTGGAAATAGGGATGCTCTTTGGTTTTCCACTTCCTTTCACAATTTCTTCTAGCAGTACTTTTGAACTTCCTGGTTTCTCTGAGATCTTCACTCGCACTTCCCATTCCTGTAAACACTGGTTCCTATAAGAGTGAAGGGAAGAAATGGAGGGGACTGAGGCAAAGACGGTGGTTTAGATTTATAGGACCTTTGTAACTTGGGTACATTCTGTATTCAGTAAATATTGTGTTAACAGTGAAGCCTTCGGAAGTGTTGCCAGTTATCCTGCAATCATATCTATTTCTTGTTACCAACTCCCCCCACCCCCAGGATTGAATGTCTTCCCAATAAGAAAGAAGTATTATAGTCCTGCATGTTGTTAAACATGCAAAGAATGGTAATGATTAATGTTGGACATTAATTTTCAAAGTATTTTTATTTACGTTATCTCTTCTGACTATCCTGCAGTTCTGTAAGATAGGACAATTTTTGTGAGACAGGACAGTTATGCTAATTTTGCAAATAAACAGCTCAGGGTGAATAGAAATCAGCTAGCAAAAGTGGAATTTCACTAGTTTGTGATACTTAGATGATGATTTTGAATGAAGATGTAAAACAGTAGGTCCCTCCCACTTCACTTTTCTAAGCTATAAACATTTTTCAATGATATGTTTTAAATGTGAATTATTAAAATGATGAGGCTGACTCTCCTGCCAGTTGGATATGTATAATTCACTCTTGAAAACAACAAAAAGCAGTATTTTAAATGCTTTTCTTTTTATGCTTTAAAGAAAGTGATTATGCTATGGTAGCTAGGTCAGAAAATGACCTTGCTCCTGAAAAAGCTGGAATCCCAGACACTGCTACTACATTTCAAAGGGTATGTTCTTTGTTCTTTCTATGTTCTAAGGGAAAACTCCTCAAGATGTGAGACACTGCTGATTTGGACTTCTGTGCTTCATCAAAAAGTCTTGATCCCAGATTTTTCTTTTCTGTAATTGTTTTGTAGGTTGTTGTTAGTTGTTTAGACCACATTTTTTTTCCTTTTTTTTTTTTTTTTGCAGTATAACTCTGGTTCATATTTTTAGCTACAAGTCGCTAATTGGAAACACAATGTTTCTCCCCGCCCCTCCCCCTTCCTCCTCAGAGGTGTTTTCTAGCAGTCACAGTGAATGCATGTGGTGGTTTTTAATATTTTCCAGCTGGTCAAACATTTTGGCTATCAAATTAATGGGGAAAATGCATTCCAGTAGCTAATTAGAAAAAATATATTCTCAATAATTAGTATTTAAGGTGGAAATAAGGATGAGTAATATTTTTAATAATAAACTTGGCCTACAGATTGTTTTATATAAGTAAGCATTCTAGGTAATTTGAGATTTTTCTAGAATATTTTATCAAGTTTTACTATACATGGACATAACCAGATATTCAACACAGAAATCAGATTGATTATATTCTTTGCAGCCGAAGATGGAGAAGCTCTATACAGTCAGCAAAAACAAGACCAGGAGCTGACTGTGGTCCTTATTGCCAAATTCAGACTTAAATTGAAGAAAGTAGGGAAAACCACTAGACCATTCAGGTATGACCTAAATCAAATCCCTTATGATTATACAGTGGAAGTGAGAAATAGATTTAAGGGCCTAGATCTGATAGATAGAGTGCCTGATGAACTATGGACTGAGGTTCGTGAGATTTGTACAGGAGACAGGGATCAAAACCATCCCCGTGGAAAAGAAATGCAAAAAAGCAAAATGGCTGTCTGGGGAGACCTTACAAATAGCTGTGAAAAGAAGAGAAGTGAAAAGCAAAGGAGAAAAGGAAAGATATAAACATCTGAATGCAGAGTTCCAAAGAATAGCAAGAAGAGATAAGAAAGCCTTCTGCAGCGATCAGTGCAAAGAAATAGAGGACAACAACAGAATGGGAAAGACTAGAGATCTCTTCAAGAAAATTAGAGATACCAAAGGAACATTTCATGCAAAGATGAGCTCGATAAAGGACAGAAATGGTATGGACAGAAGCAGAAGATATTAAGAGATGGCAAGAATACACAGAAGAACTGTACAAAAAAGAGCTTCATGACCCAGATAATCACGATGGTGTAATCACTGACCTAGAGCCAGACATCTGGAATGTGAAGTCAAGTGGGCCTTAGAAAGCATCACTACGAACAAAGCTAGTGGAGGTGATAGAATTCCAATTGAGCTATTCCAAATCCTGAAAGATGATGCTGTGAAAGTGGTTCACTCAATATGCCAGCAAATTTGGAAAACTCAGCAGTGGCCACAGGACTGGAAAAGGTCAGTTTTCAGTCCAATCCCAAAGAAAGGCAATGCCAAAGAATGCTCAAACTACCACACAATTGCACTCATCTCACACGCTAGTAAAGTACTGCTCAAAATTCTCCAAGCCAGGCTTCAGCAATACGTGAACCGTGAACTTCCTGATGTTCAAGCTGGTTTTAGAAAAGGCAGAGGAACCAGAGATCAAATTGCCAACATCCGCTGGATCATCGAAAAAGTAAGAGAGTTCCAGAAAAACATATTTCTGCTTTATTGACTATGCCAAAGCCTTTGACTGTGTGGATCACAATAAACTGTGGAAAATTCTGAAAGAGATGGGAATACCAGACCACCTGATCTGCCTCTTGAGAAATTTGTATGTAGGTCAGGAAGCAACAGTTAGAACTGGACATGGAACAACAGACTGATTCCAAATAGGAAAAGGAGTACGTCAAGGCTGTATATTGTCACCCTGTTTATTTAACTTCTATGCAGAGTACATCATGAGAAACGCTGAACTGGAAGAAACACAAGCTGGAATCAAGATTGCTGGGAGAAATATCAATAACCTCAGATATGCAGATGACACCATCCTTATGGCAGAAAGTGAAGAGGAATTAAAAAGCCTCTTGATGAAAGTGCAAGTGGAGAGTGAAAAAGTTGGCTTAAAGCTCAACATTCAGAAAACGAAGATCATGGCATCTGGTCCCATCACTTCATGGGAAATAGATGGGGAAACAGTGGAAACAGTGTCAGACTTTATTTTGGGGGGCTCCAAAATCACTGCAGATGGTGACTGCAGCCATGAAATTAAAAGACGCTTACTCCTTGGAAGGAAAGTTATGACCAACCTAGATAGCATATTCAAAAGCAGAGACATCACTTTGCCAACAAAGGTTCGTCTAGTCAAGGCCATGGTTTTTCCTGTGGTCATGTATGGCTGTGAGAGTTGGACTGTGAAGAACGCTGAGCGCCGAAGAATTGATGCTTTTGAACTGTGGTGTTGGAGAAGACTCTTGAGAGTCCCTTGGACTGCAAGGAGATCCAACCAGTCCATTCTGAAGGAGATCAGCCCTGGGATTTCTTTGGAAGGAATGATGCTAAAGCTGAAACTCCAATACTTTGGCCACCTCATGCGAAGAGTTGACTCATTGGAAAAGACTCTGATGCTGGGAGGGGATGGGGGCAGGAGCAGAAGGGGACGACAGAGGATGAGATGGCTGGATGGCATCACTGTCTCGATGGATGTGAGTCTGAGTGAACTCTGGGAGTTGGTGATGGACAGGGAGGCCTGGCGTGCTGTGATTCATGGGGTCGCAAAGAGTCAGACACGACTGAGCGACTGATCTGATCTGATCTGATCTGATCAAGTTTTAAATACACCTTCATTAAAGAATGCAGAAGTAGAAATTCAGATAAATCGTAAAAGTAGAATTTATAGACTAAAATGCTTAATTACTGAAATGTGTCGTTTTCCATTATTCATAATATTGAGGGAAAATATGAATAATTAAATGTTAGCAGTTACACCAAGCCCTCAGTTCAGTCGTTAGTTTACAACTTCCTTTCCCAT
Source organism: Bos taurus (assembly GCF_002263795.3). NCBI lineage: Eukaryota > Metazoa > Chordata > Mammalia > Artiodactyla > Bovidae > Bos > Bos taurus. The sequence continues at coordinate 2,548,014 of NC_037357.1, forward strand.
CAAATCTTTTATCAGAGATAATAGTAATGTTTTGTGTGTGATTTAGTTTGACTTTTTTTTTGTTCCTCTGCCAGTCTTTGGTGATAAGTAGAAATGGCAACCCACTCCAGTGTTCTTGCCTGGAGAATCCCAGGAATGGGGGAGCCTGGTGGGCTGCGGGCTGTGGGGTCGCACAGAGTCCAACACGACTGAAGTGACTTAGCAGCAGTGAACTCAGAAGAAGAAAAATAATCTCAAAGTCTGAATAATCAGTTCATTGATAATATAATTGATTTAGTTACATTTTTTGAAAAGGGGAGTTGTGACAGTTTCTTTAGTGCTCTTAACTTTTATGTGAGGTGACCTTAGAAGTTACTGGCATTTAATTTTTAAGATTAGTACACCAATGAATGTTTTAGATAACTTAAAAATCATATTAGTACATTAACTTGATAAAGCTTCTGTAAAGTGGCCTGTAGACAAAAATCTTGTTTCCTTTCTAAGAAAGTTACAAAGTGATTTAGCACGATTGCATTAGTATTGACTTTTCCAGACAGTTGTAAATTTAGCCATCTGTTTCTGTTGCAATTTTCTAGAAATTATTTTAAATCATTAATAGATGTGACTTTTATCTAACCCAGTTTGACAGTTTGGAACGTTGATATAGCTGCCCTACCCTGGAGTTACTGTTTGAATGTGAGTATTTATTGAATGGTTATAAATGTGCAGGGTAGAATGTTTTTAGTTTAGAATTCTTGAGCAGGCCTAGAGAAGTGATTATTCTGTTATTTTATCAATAGATTATGAAGCTGTTCTTTCAGAAATATGACATAAAACTACATGAATTACATATATCAGTTTTGAAAAATCAGCTTGTCATTTTAGACAGTATTTAGTTGCTTAAGGTCCACTTCAAGTTTGTAATTACTTTATATATGGCTGGAATTATATTTCATTATAAAGTTTCCTTTGATTTCATTATAGATCACTTACAAATGTTGCCACAAAATCCACTTTCAGAAAACATAGAACCATTGTGCCAAACTTTCTCACCATCTATTTCTGTTAATATCAGTGATAAAATAGTCATTAGGTATTTTAGACACATTCTGCTTCTTGACTTTCATAGTACTTTAAAATGGCACTTCAAAGAATATTAAAAGTATTAATTCTCATCTTGAGGATTTGGTTAATTCCCTGTTAGATAACTGCCTTAAGTATATTCTCCATTTTTTATTAATCTTGTTAATAAGCCAAAATTACCATGTATCAAGGGAAACCTCCTTCTATGGGGACTTTTATGCTTAGCATATAATTTAGTAAAACTTGCCATAAGAATGTAACTAATTAATAAATACATTTATTTAATGATGTATATGCATCAGTGTATACAATTTCATTCCAGTGAACAAATTTTTAAAAACTATGCACTTAGAGCAAGATTAAAAAAAAATAAAACCCAGTATATTATTCTCTAAATTTGAACTGTTCTTGTTCAACTTGAGGTTTGGTTTTTGCTTTTGCTTTTGATTTTTGCTTTGTTTTTGTTTTTCTCTTGCCTGGTCTAAGTGGGAAGAAATCCTCATGTCAGTGTTTTGTGAGCACCAGAACCTCTCTGATTACTAGTTTAGACTGAGCACTTTTGTGTTGGTCTTAGTTTGCCATCAGATCTTCGTATTTCAGCAAAGGCAAAAAAAGGTGGATAAAAACAAAATCAAGCTATGGGGCAATTCTCCACTAAGACCTTGGTAGTTACCTTCTTATAAGAAAAGTGTTTGCCAAGCCACCAGCTTTATTCTCACTGACTCACTCTATACTCCTTCCTTCCGTGTCATTACTCTTTTTAACCTCCTTACGAGTCTGTCAGGAATTTTGCAACCTGGCAAAAGGCTTCTTCAGAGCCAACTACTTTTTTTCCCTCAGAACCTAAAATAAAAAATGAGTCCTTTTACTGACAGAAAAAGAAAAGAAGACCTTGTTAAACCATTTTTCTGTGTTGCCCAATTTCATCCAGAAGTCTAGAAATAGGGATGTTAAATGTTAAATTCTTATATTTTGTGTAGTGGGTCTTTGAGTTCCTAGTAATTTAGTTGACTCTGAAGCAGGTGTCAGGTTTAGTCTGCACATTCCTTCCACCCTATTCTCAGAAGGCTTACAGGTTTGGTTTTGTTTTTTTTCAGATAACTCTCAGGTAAGAGGTAAGAGAAACACCAAACCCCAAAGGCAGAAGGATCTGTCTATAGCTAAAGGGTGAGAAACTAGAGGTAGAATGGTTTATGGGATCTGCCTCTTTGAAATTACAGAAATTCAATGTTCTTTTTTAAAGTGGACTTTTAAGCACCAATTATCCTAAAGCCTTAGTGCATGAGTGATGAATATTTGAGTTTAAAAGTTGGAAAAGGTGATCCGGTGATTGCCTAGAGAGAAACCACTTGCTGAAGCTGTGAAAAATAAGTTAGACTCCTGCAGTAGTCAGCCATGTCTATACCTGATTTCAAAATGTGGATTTTGCAGTAAGACAGGGAAGGGAATGCAACTGGCTTCTATTTGAGGAGTCTAATCTATATGTGTTCTTAATGCACACTTGTATTGATTGGCATTCAAATATAGGAGCTATTCGTGCTTCAGGTTGTGGGAAGATGTTGAAACAGAATTGAAAAGCAGGTTCTACCTCATATCGTAGAAGGTTCATTAGTTTTCTTGATCGAAAAATATTGAAAAATATCTGAAATATTTCTGATATCCCCTTTATAAAGTAAAAGTGAAGTCGCTCAGTCGTATCCGACTCTTTGCAACCCCATGGACTGTAGCCTATCAGGCTCCTCCATCCATGGGATTTTCCAGGCAAGAGTGCTGGAGTGGGGTGCCATTTCCTTCTCCAGGGGATCTTTGCGACCCAGGAATCAAACTAGGGTCTCCCACAATGCTTTACCATCTGAGCCGCCAGGGAAGCCCCTATGACTTTGTAAATACAGTAACCTAATCCCTTTTTAATGACAACATAATTTTAATTGATATTTATCCAGAAAGTTGACTGCTGATCTTTATTTGACTTATATAGGTTAAGTTCATTTTTAACATGAGGACAGTTTCAAATGATATATCTTTATAAATAATGGTTATAAGTCAATTTACATTTCAAGAGATTTATCAGTTTGTTACAGTAGCCATCTTGGTTTTTTTGAGGGATTTGATATAAGTCAAAATAATGAAGCTGTTAATAATACACCTTCCTATTCTTCACAGAGTGTTTTTGAAAAATATATAATAGTGTATATACAATATTTGCATTTGGTTAGGTCTACTGAATGCATTGTCTGGAAAAGCTTTGACTAAATTCACAGATGTTCTATTTTTTTCCCCAGCCAGTAAATGCTGTTTAATACTTAGATTAATATTTATACAATGACATTGGCCATACAAATCCTCCCACTTTGTTCCTGTATCACAAATGAACAGATCATAGAATTAATTGTCCACCTAATTAATTTAGGGATAGGGTAGAGTTGCCTGATAAAATACAGGCCTCCCAGTTAAACCCCAATTTCAGATAAACATACTTAAACTGGAATTTAACTGAGCTACCTATATTTATCATTGCTAAATGTGGCAACCCTAGGTGGAGGAGAAGCAGAAGGAGACTAGTAGGTATGGGCACAGTTGTGAGACTTAAATACAAGTGAGTATGTAGTGACAAGGGTCGCCTTTATTTACTCTGGCATGAATACCAAGATTTTTGCAATGTTAATTTTAAGAGTCCAGCTCTTTTTTTCTTTGTAAGTGCATTCCTGAAAACAGACCTCAGAAATAACAAAACTTAGTATATTGTTCAGAGATACATGGCATTTTAAAAATAAGTAAGGGAACAGTAAGTCAGATCTGGGCTAGTGGTTCCCTCTGAGACAAAGGCATCAGAATACGGCACACAGTAGCTGCTCTGATCTTGATGCTGTTCTCACTCTCAGGTAACCTAGTGAGTCACAGTTTAGTTTATTTGTTGTGCTTCATAATTACATTTTACTCTTGTACATATCAAATATATAATAACAGTTTAAAAGTTAAATTAAGACAGACTAATTAAGAAAATTAGCCAAATGCAAAGTTTCACTGCTTATACTTTCCAAAATAAAACCAAAGTCAAAAAAGTCAAGAGGCAGTCATTTCTGTCTTATCTTCTCTGGATTAGCCGTCCTTAGTACTTTGTATCATCCTACTCAGTTTCTGAAACATTCACCAAATTGGTTTCTCTTTTGGATATGTTCCATTTTATGTTTCTTGTAAAATATGGTATCCCAGTGACACGTGATATTCTTAAGTGTGTTGTTATTAGTGGGAAGTAGAGTAGAATTTACCCCTGCCTTGTTCAGGACATAATAGTTTTGTTTTGCCTGCCAATACAGGAGACATAAGAGACACAGGTTCAATCCCTGGGTCAGGAAGATACCCTTGAGAAGGAAATGGCAACCCATTCCAATATTCTTGCCTGAAAATCCCATGGACAGAGGAACCTGGAGGGCTACAGTCCATGGGGTCGCAAAGAGTCAGACACAACTGAAGTGACTTAGAATGCATGCAGTTCAGCCTAAGATCACACTAGCTCTTTCAGCAGTCATATGCTGAAGTCATAGCAGTCTTTTATGACTCTTTCAGCAGTCATATCACAGCCTTTACTCTGTCTGAGCAATCAACAAAAGTACCTGAGTGTTTTCATGTGATTTGTTAAATCACATCTCCCCAGTCATGCATTTTGCATTTATCCCTACTACATTACATTCTGTTAAGATTTGGCCAGTGGTTCTGACCTGTTGAAATACATTTTTGGATACTGTCAGCTAGTATACTCCCTAAGCCCTCCAACTTTGTGCCATCTGTAAATTTGGTAGATAGGCCATCGGTTTCTTCTTTTAAGACATTAAGAACATCAAGTGAATAGAACATCAAGTAGGATAGAGCACAAAAAAAATTAATATTTCCTTATGGTTTTTCATTGATCCATTAATCAGCACACCTTGAGTTATGTTTAGCCAGTTATAAACCCACCTAAGTGTATTCTAGACTACATCCCTTTGTTGTCTAAAAGGATATCTTGAGAGAATTATAAAATTTAGTACAAATTTTTAAAAAAATATCCAGATTTTTTTGTTTGTACGGTATGCTCTTTATGTTCTCGGCCAGTAACCCTATCAAAAAAGAAAATTAATTTTGCATGTTTAGCTTTCTGCAAATGCTTATTCTTAAATAAGAGTATCTTTTCCCTACACCTAAGGCCCTTAAACCATTTATTTCATCATGTGTTTAAGAATTTTGCTTGACATTGACATCAAGTGAATTTGTTTATAGTTTGTAGCACTACCTGCTTTCCAGTGTTGACCACCAAAGTTTTTCCTAATATCCTCTTCCATACTCTGATTCTTCAGAGGTTTTAGAGATTGAACTCCATAAATTCTCAGCTTTTGCTAGGATATAATTTGTCTGGGATAGAAGAACTGAACTCATTTAGAGTAGCCAGGTATTTTTATCTCTTTGAGTGCTTTGGAATTCGATTTCCTCATCCTATAATTTATTTTTCCCTTTCTGGTTTGACTATCAGCAATCTTAATTGGAAAGAAAAATAATCAATATATCTTTCACATATGTACATTCAGTCAAATCGTGTCTGATTTGATAGCCTGCCAGACTCCTCTGTCCATGGGATTCTCCAGGCAAGAATACTGGAGTGGGCTGCCATTTCCTTCACCAGGGAATCTTCTTGACCCAGGGGTCAAACCCGCATCTCCTACATTGGCAGGCGGATTCTTTACCGTCTGAATCACCAGGGAAGCCCAGCCTATTACATTATATAATTTATCCACGTATAAGCAGACTGCAGTTTATTTTTGTTACTCTTGTTAATATAAATTAAAATAATGAAAAACTGTCTCTGGTATTTTTTAAATCTTCTCACATTCTGAGCAACAGTCTTTCTGATACTGTTCTTATAGGTTTTTGTACTTTTCCTTGGGTGTGTGTCCATTCCATCCCTCCAATCTCTTCTGCATGTTCTCCTTTAAAATATTCCTTATGACATATCGCCATGGAGATGCAGTCAACAAAATTCAGACAATGAGAAATTCTGCAGGGTGAACAACCTAGTGTTTTTGTTTGTTTGTTTAAGACTTATTTAAAGAGCTGTTTTAGATTCACAGCAAAACTGAGAGGAAGGTACAGAGATTTCCCACACACCCTTCCCCCAACACATGTATAGTCTCCCCCATTATCAACATGCCCTCGCCAGAGTGGTACTTGTTACGACTGATGAACTTCCATTGACACAGCATAATCACCTAAAGTCCAAAGTTTCCCTTAGGGTTCACTTTTGGTGTTATAGGTTCTATGGTTTTGGATAACTGCATAATAGCATGTAGCCATCATTATAGTATCGTACACAATAGTTTCACTGCCGGAAAAAAAAATCATCTTTAGGATGAACAGCCTAGTTCCTCGATACATGAACTTCAAAAAATAAAAAAATGAAAGGAAACCTACTGATTGAAAGAGACATATCAACTGATTATGGCACATGAAGCTTATTTGGATATTGATTGAAATGGACCAACTGTAAGAAAAAGTTTGAGACTATCTGGGAAACCTGAATGTTTACTGTATATAATAAGGAATTGCTAAATTTGATAATAGTGTTATAATTATATTTTAGATACATATTGAAATTTTTATGGGTAAAGATTAAATAATTTATGAGATTTGCTTCAAAATAATCTGGCAAGGGAGTGGAGGGAGGCATATTGATATTGATCACTATTGACCATGGTCAACATTTTATACATATGGGTTCATAATATTATCCCAGTTTGTACATGCTTGAAATAGCCATAACTAAAGGTTGGAAAAACTGCCCCCAAATAATTTTTATGTTCACATACATTGTTACTGGCAGATTCATAACTAAAACTCAGGTATCCTGATTCCAGTTCATGTTCTTTTACTAAGTAGCTAAACTTACAGCCTTTCTACTTTGAGATTGGTGTCATGATGCCCTTTCAGTCTTTGGGAACCCCCAAATCTTCACTGGAGAATTTGTGGTGGCACTTTTAGATAATTAAGACTTTAATAAATGGCCAGTTTCACTTGACTGGCTACCTGCCCGTGTGAAAGTAGGAAGAGATTTTAGACTTTGTGGGGGTAAACTGACAGGCTGCATGTGTTGTTCAAATCAGTAAAGAGACCCGGGTCCTAGACCTAATCAGACCCTCATCTTAGTGTAGCTCTAGGAGAGCGTGGGAGAAGGCAATGGCACCCCACTCCAGTACTCTTGCCTGGAAAATCCCATGGACAGAGGAGCCTGGTAGGCTGCAGTCCATGGGGTCACTGTGGGTCAGACACTACTGAAGCGACAGCAGCAGCAGCAGCAGGAGAGCGTGACCTTGTCTGCCTTGTTCACTACTTTCCAACCAGTGCCTAGCCCTGTGCTGGTACGAGGTAAGCAGTAGGTAAATGTTGAATGAAGGTATTAATTTAACCTTCTTCAGCCTTGTTTTCCTCACATTGAGACAGTGGTCTAAATGAGTCTTCCTTCAAACACTGAAGAAATATATATTCTTACCTTCTTACTGATCTAAAAAAAAAATCCTTTTAGGACTTTGGAAAGAATTACTTTAAATTTCTTTTTAACACCAGGTAGTATCTATAGGTAGTATGCTCACTTTTAACACCTGGGACAGAAAACTCAGTTATGTTGTATCAAAATCCCTTAAAAGTAGCCTCTGCATTTTCTGTTGGATTGATTTTGTTTCTATTAAGTGAATGAATACGAACCAGGGTCTCCTGCATTGCAGACGGATTCTTTACCAGCTGAGCTATGAGGGAAGCCCACTGTTCTCAACATTAGTAAATTAGAGAGTCAGGTTTATTAGCAAGTTGCAAAATCAAGCTCAGGCTTCCCAGGTGGCTCAGCGTTAAGGAATCCACCTGCCAATGCAGGAGACATGGGTTCAATCCCTGAGTCGGGAAAATCCTCCAGAGAAGAAAATGGCAACCCACTCCAGTATCCTTGCCTGGGAAATCCCATGAACAGAGGAACCTGGGGGGTACAGTCCATTGGGTTGCAAAGATTAGGACACAACTTAGCGACTCAAAAACAACAAAATCAAGCTAAGAGAGTTATAAATAAAATACTGCATTGCTTGCATATTTTGAATTGAATGCAGTATTATTGAAAGGATTTGACATTTAGCTTTCTATGGAAACTTAGTGAACAGCTTTTAGATAAGTTGTAATTATTGTCGTCAGATCCAAATCCCAGTGATTAGCACCTACCTTTGGAAGTAATGACCTTATTATTCTAGTAAAATTTTACCTAAGGTGTCTGAAAGTTATCACTGGATCAGGTCAGAGTTAATAAAAGAAAAAATAATTCCTATACTGCTCTGCAAAATGACCAGAGCAATGTTTTGATGCTGTGTAGCATTTTAAAAATAATGTTGTGTAGATACTAAACTGCATTGGTGGTGGTGGTTCAGTTGCTAAGTCATTTCCAGCTCTTTGCAACCCTGTGGAATGCAGTACGCCAGGCTCCTCTGTCCTCCACTATCTCTTGGAGTTTGCTCAGATTCATGTCCACTGATTTGGTGATGCTATCTAACCATCTCATCCTCTGCTACCCCCTTCTCCTTTTGCCTTCAATCCTTCCCAGCATCAGGGTCTTTTCCAATTAGTCAGCTCTTTGTATCCAGTGACCAAAGTATTGGAGCTTCAACATCAATCCTTCCAATGAGTATTCAGGACTGATTTCCTTTATTATTGACTGGTTTGATCTCCTTGAAGTCCAAGGGACTCTTCAAGAATCTTCTCCAACACCATAATTTGAAAGCATCAATTCTTTGGCACTCAGCCTTCTTTATGGTCCAACTCTCACATCCATATATGACTACTGGAAAAACCACAGCATTGACTATATGGACCTTTGTTGGCAAAGTAATGTCTCTACTTTTTAATATGCAGTCTAGGTTTGTCATAACTTTCCTTCCAAGGAGCAAGCGTCTTTTAATTTCATGGCTGCAGTCACCATCTCCAGTGATTTTGGAGCCCAAGAAAATAAAACTTGTCACTGCTTTCCATCACTGCAGTGATGGGACTGGATGCCAATGATCTTAGTTTTTTAAATGTTGAGTTTTAAGCCAGCTTTTTCACCTTCTTCTTTCGCCCTCAAGAGGCTCTTTAGTTCCTCTTCCCTTTCTCCCATTAGAGCAGTATCATTTGCATATCTGAGGTTATTGATATTTCTCCCGAAATCTTGATTCCGGCTTGAGCTTCATCCAGCCCGGTATTTTGCATGATGTTCTCTGCATACAAGTTAAATAAGCAGGGTGACAATAAACAGCCTTGACGTACTCCTTCCCCAATTTGGACGCAATATGTTGTTCCATGTCCAGTTCTAACTGTTGCTTCTTAACCTGCATACAGATTTCTCTGGAGACAGATAAGGTGGTCTGCTATTCCTATCTCTCTAAGAATTTTACAGTTTGTTGTGATCCACACAGTCAAAGTCTTTAGAGTAGTCAATGAAGCAGAAGTAGATGTTTTTCTGGAATTCCCTTACTTTATGATCCAACAGGTGTTGGCAATTTGATCTCTGGTTTCTCTGCCTTTTCTAAATCCAGCTTGTACAGAAGTTCTCAGTTCACGTACTGCGGAAGCCTAGCTTGAAGGATTTTGAGCATAAGCTTACTAGCATGTGAAATGAACGCAGTTGTAGGGTAGTTTGAACATTCTTTGGCATTTCCCTTCTTTGGGATTGGATGAAAAACTGACCTTTTCCAGTTCTGTGCCCACTGCTGAGCTTTCCAAATTTGCTGACATATTGAGTGCAGCACTTCAACAGTGTCATCTATTAGGATTTTAAATAATTCAGCTGGAATTCTATCACCTCCACCAGCTTTGTTCATAGTAATGCTTCGTAAGGGCCACTTGACTTCACACTCCAGATCTCTGTCTCTAGGTGAGTAACCACGCCATCGTAGTTATCCCGGTCATTAAGACCTTTTTTGTGTAGTTCTTCTGTGTATTCTTCTACCTCTTAATCTCTTCTGCTTCTGTTACATCCTTACTGTTTGGTACTGAACACAAATACCCTAGCTGCAAAAGGAAAACTCTAGAATTAAAATGCTAAATGGATAGGAATGGGAGAAAGCATCTGTCACACATTGATTTATGTTCAAACATGAGGTTTGTTAGTATAAACTCAATGTAGTGAGTGCATGAAATTAACTTTTTACAGAAAATAGGATATAATGAATTAAAATATTCTATCTGTATTATAAGTTGCTGAAATGCTAACCTTAAAATTGCTTTTATATTCAAAACGTGAGTGCAGGCTACACTAAAAATCAGTATTTGATCTGTAAGCCATGTGGGGTTTTTTTTGTTGCTGTTGTTTGTTTGTTTAGTAGAATACCAGTATTTTTTTAACTTAGACTCTGTTTTGAAGCTGTTTCAGAAATTGTTTGTTTTCATGTTTAATAGTACCATTGATAGACATTGTCTTTAATTTCAGAAACTATGCTGCAAAATCAAAGATTTACTGCATTTGTAATTAGTAAGAATATGTTGGAAGATTCTTTTTATGCTATCAGGTGATGAAGGTAGTTTCACCCATTAAAGTCATATTTTTGTTCAGCTTTGTAAGAAGCACATTTCTTATTTCAGTGAAGCTTTGTTAATCATATATTTAAATGTGTCAAAAATATTTGATTTAAAAATAACCTATGGTAAAAACTTTTGAAATGAAAATTGAACTTTTGAAGTTCTCATTTTGGTTTCTAAAAGTTTTGTTTAAATGTGTGGTAAATTACCAATATTTAAATATATCTACCTGTTACTTCGGTTTTCTTAAAAATTTCTCACATGTATGGGGTGTAATAAAAATTACTTTATTTACTTTTGTATGGGAAAATTGGGAATTTTTATGGGAAGAATCACTAACCTTAACCTTTAAATAGGAGGAATCTAATATTTAGTATGTACAGAAAAGTTTGAAGGAGTATTTTTCTAGTTAACTAGGTGTATCAGCGTATTTACCAGACATTTCTGGATGTGTGTGTGTGTGCTGGCTTATGTTCATGTTTTCTATGATGTATCTCAAATTTAAGGAAAATCAGAGGGTATAAAATTTAGATCATTAATCATGGTATAAAAATTACATCTTCACTCCCAAACTAATGAAGGGTCTCAAAATAAACTTTCCTAAAATTACAGAACTCTGAAAACCCTTGCTTAAAGGTCTTGCAGCTAGTTGGTTGGGAAAGCCAAGAGTAGAACTAAATTTTCTTGATCTAGTCCCTTATTTCTCCTGTCCCCAAACTCGAACATGAATAAATTGTCTTTAGGCACATAATCACTCTGAAACAGTATAATATTATCTCTACTTTGAATGTATAGACTGAGTTACAGATAAGAGTTGAATGGTTGTCTAGGGAGATCCTCATAATATCTGGATTCTTTCTTTACCCTACAATTCCATTTTTAAAAACCCGGTTTCCCAGACTAAAAGCAAAAGATAGAAAGGGAGGGGGAGGAGAGCTTTTTAAGGCAGGCACATGGCCAACTGTATAAAGTGACCACTTCCATTGAGGAGGGAGATGTAAAGCTATAAAACCCAGACATTCCAATCATGGTAGCCTAGGGTCCTGTAGTGTGAAGGCACATAAATCCTCTGTGCCTTACAGTCCCTGGAGGGCATTACTGTATTAAAATATAGTGTAGTATTTGAGCATAATTATTCTGAATCAGTAGCAAAGGGGAAAATGTATATCGTTTAAGAAGGTATTTTCAAGGGCAAGATTACTGAAATGGCAAGGCTTAGCCTATAATGTACTTATTTACAAGCTGCTTTTGAAATTTGAAATTCAAAAATAATTAAAACACTTTCAGAAGTTTGGCACTGAAAAGAGAAGCTTCATTTCTCTGGCAGTTTTCTATATGGAACATTTCATTATTTCATTTCCTAGCAGTGCCAAATCAATTAGATGTTAATTGTAGTTGTTAAAGGCAGATCAGGATTCAAGCCTTTGACTTAATTAGTTTAGTTCAACCCAAGAAGCAACGCTAATTACCTTTACTTTGGTGTTCATTCGCAGCACTGCTTAGAATATTCTCATAACTGTCATCTTTTAAGGCTTTACACAGAAAAAAGGCAACATTGCAATGTAGTTGAGAGAGTGGACCCTAGAGTCAGACTGCCTAGGGTCAAATTCTGGCCCAGTTATTTACTAGCAGTGCAGTTACCCCATCTGACCCTAGCTTCAGGGTTTTTTTGTGTAAAACAGGGAAGGTAATATACCTCATTGGAAAGTTGTGAGGACTAAAGAAGCTAAAGCAATCAAGTCTTAGCGCAGTTTTTGGCACATGCTTAATAACTGATGGGCATTGTATAATTGTTATTACAAGGCCCCTATTAAGAATTTTTCATGTGGGAATACTAAATAATGATTTACTGTTTCTTATGGTGAAATGAATTGTTGTTTCCACATTTTGGCACATGATACAAATCATTTTAACTAACTTTGCAAATTATAAATATGCTTTCAGGTTTTACTAGGTGCTAATAAATGGATGAAAAAATTTATCACAAAAAAATCTGGTTTTACAGACTACCTGTTAAAGACAAACTCAGGCTTAATCAGACTGGAAGAAGCTACAAAGTATTTTACTACCTACCAAAACCTTAGCAACCTTTTAATATTTACATTATGTTTCAAACATGAGTGGCTTTTCTTATTAGTTTTTTGTTTAATGACATCACAAAATGCAAGCAGGATCCCATTTAATCCCCAGCTCAGTATAATCTGGTGTTTTTCATGTTCCCTGTTGTTAAATAGGCTGGAGCTTTATGGGCTGTAGGGTGTCTTTTCTGTATCCAGAAATTGGTCTCAGGCTGCTCACTACTGACAGACTGCCAAAGTCCCTTGGAGAAACTTGGTGACACTCATTATTTGTGAGTTTCAATGGAGCAATTCAAAGCTGCTGAGGAAAGAAACTACAGCTTATTGTGTGTGCCCCATGTGCTCTCTCACTGAATCCTATGAAGTGTAGATGGTTTTACCCCTTTTCCAAAGGAGGAGATTGAGGCCTGGAGAAATTAAATGAATTGATCAAGATCACACATAAGGTAAACGGCAGAAACAATATTCAAGCAACATCTATCTGCACATGTTCTTTTCACTACATTCCCTTGGCTTTCAAAAGGAAGTAATAAATTACTTTTATATACTTTGTATGTAGTTATATGTAAAGCTCCACCAGAACCAATCAGAACTGTTTCCTTGTATGTCAACAACTGATCTATAACTTAGAGCTCTTTATGAAACCAGTTACATACAAGAGAGAAAACTGTGGTGCCCTATTCTGTTTGTGTTTGTTTTTTTTTTTTTTTTTTGACAGCTAAAAAACCTGATCAGATTTCTCAAAGTGGAAGTTATGAGGAAGGCAGATTTTCTTTTTCTTTCCTTCTCTACCTCATATGGGGCTTAAGTTTTTTGAAAAAATCTTACTTCCTCTTGTCTCTGTACCTCTGTGGTAGGTGATTTTCTTCTTGGTTGGAGTTCAGAATATGTGCTACATGGGAATTTGAGCCTCTTCAAGGTTTTTTGTTTTTGCTTTTTAACCTTTTGTTACTGATTTGATTGCACTTGTCTTATTTTGCACATTCTTTGTGTAGAATCTTGATTCCTTATTTAAAAATTGGAATAGCCTTGGTCCTAATCACCTCTGGATAAACAGGATTTTGTTACTGAGCAGTATATGTTTGCCAGGGAAAACAGGTAATTGGGGATAAAAAAATTTTTGTTCCTGGAAATTATCCTTTATTAAGATGAAATTATATTGTCCAGGCTCTGCAATTAAGTGGGCAGGCACTATTTTTTTATACAGCTACCTTCTTTTTTTTAAACAAGCTTTAAAAAACCCCTAAACTAGGATTGTGTCTTAATCATTTTCCTACCCTTAGTCTCTGATAGATAGTAAGTGTTTCATAAATGTTCATTGAATAAAGGGGTTGATTTTCTATTGAGTGGCAAAAGTAACTTTTTAATCACACTTTTGATTAGAGGTCAAAGATTACTCAATTTGGCACATGAGAAGCTTGGTAGTAGGACTTGATGCTTCTCTTGATTCTGCCCCTAACTAAATATGTGACATTGGGGAAAGCCATTTAGTCTCTTAGTTCCTCAGTTTCTTTACCTATAAAAAGAGGCTCTATGGCTAGATAGATCTTGAAGGCACCTTTCTACATAAAATTGTATCATCTGTGATTGCTGCATTTAAAAAATTTAGAAATGGCTTATTAATATTTATGATTTAAAAGCTTCTTAGTGTATAACCCTGAAATATAATAAGCAGCTGTAAGGGTATGTCACTCTTTCATGTTTTGAAGCAGGTATCAAATTGTTCCTATTTGAAGAAAAATATGGGGGGTGAAAATAATCGGTGAAAAGTTACTTTTTAAAATTATCATATCTAAAGTAGCCTGTATTTAAGAATAGAGTTTTGTTGTAGTAAAAAACAAACCAAAAAAGAGCTATGAACAAAAATGGGTGTTCTCTCTTTAAAAGTAACATAAATGTCTAATGCATATGAAACTTCATCCATTGGGCTTCCCTTTGTGGCTCAGCTGGTAAAGAATCCGCCTGCAATGCGGGAAACCTGGGTTTGATCCCTGGGTTGGAAAGATCCCCTGGAGAAGGGAAAGGCTACCCACTCCAGTATTCTGGCCTGGAGAATTCCATGGGCTGTATAGTCCATGGGGTCGCAAAGAATAGGACATAACTGAGTGACTTTCACTTCACTTCACGTCACTATAAATTGAAGAAGCACAAATTAAGACAGCAGTGAATACTTTTGCCTATTGAATTTTCTAAATATTTTAAAATAGCACTCATTTTTGTCAAGGTTATTAAGAAACAGAGATGAAGAGTAATGGGAGAGTAAATTGGCACAACTGTTCTAGAGAGCAATTTGAGAGTTTCTCCAAACACTGAAAAGCCTGTATACTTTTGAGCTGCATTTCCACTTCTAAAGAAATTTGTGGAAGAGTACAAAATTATATTCATATTAATGCTAATTATAGTGTTATATGTCTAGGAAGACAAAAGATACAAACTCAGATCTCTTGGTGGTAAGACTATGGGTCACTTTAATTTTCTTCTTTACTTTTTTATGTTTTCTACATCTTCTGTATGTATAGAAGAGTTTTCTAATTGACAAAATATATAAATGTTTTTAAAAATATGGACTTGCCTTTAATGAGTGTGTAGAAGGATTTCCCTTCTCATAGCCACTATTCAACACCTTCTTGCTTTTATTTCTGAACAGGTATCCAGGAAAAGTTGGGATTTCAGCATTAAAGGTAAGTTGTGCTTTGTGAAAGTCATAAGTGTATTTCTACAAATCGCATACACTTTTCATTCATTTTTCTCTTTTTTATGTAATTCCTCATTTTTTGCTTTTGCTTTCTATTATTTTTTGCTAAGTAATATTATCATTGTATCTTACTTGAGGTGTGATTAAGTATTCTAGAAATACCTAGTTAAATACTGTACTATAAGGAAGGGACTGTAAGTCTTTTGTAGATTTCTACCCATTTTTATTTGGTTTATAATTTTTAGAATAAAGGAACACTTGTATTTGTGCGTGTGTATATTTTATAAAGTAACCAAAACACTAGTATGTTTATTATGGGCACATGTATTTGGTATCATAACCTCATATAAAAATCAATCCTAGCCTTATATTCAAGCAAAGAAATTTGATACTGAGAAATTATGCCAATGAGAACCATTTTAAATACAAGAATATCACCAAACAGAACTATTTACATCAAATAGAATATATACTGTATGTGTATGTTTGTATATGGTAGTGTTCGTGTGTATGTCTGTACATATGTATGTATAATCTCAAACATGCTATAATTTTTTTTCAGTTCCAGTGTCTCTACCTTCTATTTATATACATTGGATACTGATATCTTTGATAAATTATGGGATATTCATATGGAATATTCTGTACAGTGGTTATGAATGAATTAGTTATATACAATAACATGGATGAATTTCAGCACCATGGTGTCGAGGTAGGGGGGAAACAAGTCACAGAAAAATATGTGCAGTAAGATTCCATTTATATTCAGCTCAAAACATGCAAAACTAAAGCATATATTGTTTAGAGATACAAGCAGAATAAAATTAAAGAACAGCAAGGAATGATAAACACAAAGTTTAGGATATCAGTCATCTCTGAGGGGGGAAAGAATGTAATGGAAATGGAGAAGGATATACAGGAGACTTGAAAGCTAATAATAAGACTTCTTTTTATTAACCTGAGTACTTAAAAAAGGTTATATCATAATTCTTTAGTCATTATATGTTATAAAAATCCTTTTATATTAGCTATTTAATAAAACCATTTAAAAAATGATACATGGACATGGTTAAAGTTCACTCAGTGCAAAAAGAAGATGGTTGAAATTGTAGCTTTCCTCCCATTCCTCACCCTCCACCTCCCAGTCCCCTATCCACAGACTGTTGCTGATTATGCTTGTAGATTTTAAAAGCCACTTAGATCTTAAGATATTTTTAGGTTATCACAAATAGGTTTGGGGAATTTATTTTATCTCAGTAATTATAGATTGTCCTTAGCTTGAATAAAATTAGGTAGAAAATGTACATATTTAGTAAATAAAGATGAAGTTAGATATTTGTTTCTTTTTTTTACTTTTTATATTGAAATAATTATGGAGTCACAGAAAGCTGCAAAGATAGTACAGAGAAGTCCTTTTTATCCTTCACCTATTTTTCCCAATGGTTATGTCTTAATTATAGTATAATATCAAAACCAAGAATTTATACTGATGTATAAGTATATAGTTCTGTGTCAGTTTATTACTTGTGTATATTTGTGTAACCACTACCACAATCAAATGAGATTTTATCACCACAGAGATCTTCCTTTATAAAGTCATACCCACCACCTCCCCCACAATCATCCCTAATCCCAGATAGCCACTAATCTGTTTTCCATCTCTATAATTTTGTCATTTGAGAATGTCCTAAAAATTGAATCATATAGTATGTTACCTTTTGAGATTGGCTCAGTTGATCCATCCAAGTTGTTGCCTGTATCAATGGTTTATTCCTTTTTGTTGTTAAGTAATATTCTATGATGTGGATGTACATGGGTTATTGAGTGCTTATTGTGTATAACAGCATATCTGTTGATATCTTAAGCAATCTAAAGAAAAGTTTGATATAGTCCCGGCTTTTGATGACTTACAAGCTCACAGAAGAGAGCTATATATAAGAAGGGATAATAGATGAGGTATTGATATTTGTAGACTGGAATAGATCTTAAGTACTACAAGGAGTTTGGAGGAGGAATGGGAAGGTAGAGCAATGGTGAGGGCAGTGTTACCTGGAATAGCAGAGAAAAGTTTTTGGGAGGAGTTAGAACTTGTGTTAGGCTTTGAAAATTGGGAGATATTTACATAGGTAGATAGAGAAAAAATGGGAAAGCATTATATGTTAGGCGCAGCCATGAAATTAAAAGACGCTTACTCCTTGGAAGGAAAGTATGACCAACCTAGATAGCATATTCAAAAGCAGAGACATAACTTTGCCAACAAAGGTCCGTCTAGTCAAGGCTATGGTTTTTCCAGTGGTTTTTATGGATGTGAGAGTTGGACTGTGAAAAAAGCTGAGTGCCGAAGAATTGATGCTTTTGAACTGTGGTGTTGGAGAAGACTCTTGAGAGTCCCTTGGACTGCAAGGAGATCCAACCAGTCCATTCTAAAGGAGATCAGTCCTGGGTGTTCTTTGGAAGGAATGATGCTAAAGCTGAAACTCCAGTACTTTGGCCACCTCATATGAAGAGTTGACTCATTGGAAAAGACTCTGATGCTGGGAGGGATTGGGGGCAGGAGGAAAAGGGGACGACAGAGGATGAGATGGCTGGATGGCATCATCGACTTGATGGACGTGAGTTTGAGTGAACTCCGAGAGTTGGTGACGGACAGGGAGGCTTGGCGTGCTGCAGTTCATGGGGTCACAAAGTGTCGGACACGACTGAGTGACTGAACTGAACTGAATAGTATGAACTAAATAGTATACAAAGGAGAGAATTTGATGGGAGTGTTGAAAGACTGGTGTGACCAATGTAAACATTTCAGTGGTGGAATGTTGGAAAAATAAATTGGGGCCATATTTCCATGAGTCTTGAACGTCAGGTTAAGAAATATGGCCTTTACACTATGAAAGACACTATGGAGATTCCTTCGAAAACTAGGAATAAAACTGCCTTATGACCCAACAATCCCACTACTGGGCATATACCCTGAGAAAATCATAATTGAAAAAGACATATGTATCCCAGTGTTCACTACATCTCTATTTACAATAGCTAGGACATGGAAGCAACCTAGATATCCATCGACATATGAATAGATAAGCTGTGGTACATATATATATATATATATATATATATATATATATATATATAAATGGAATATTCCTCAGCCATAAAAAGGAACACATTTGAGTCAGTTCTAATGAGTTGGATAAACCTAGAGCCTATTTATACAGGTGAAGGAATTCAGAAAGAGAAGAACAAATATTGTACATTAAGGCATGTATGTGGAATCTAGAAAGATGTTACTAATGAGCCTACTTGCAGGGCAGCAGTGGAGACGCAGACATAGAGAACAGACTTGTGGACACGGAGGGGGAAGGAGAGGGTGGGAAGAACTGAAAGAGTAGTGTGTGAAATAAATAGCCAGTGGGGGTTTGCTGTTTGACTCAGGAAGCTCAAACTGGTGCTCTGTGACAACCTAGAGGGGTGAGGTGGAGAGGAAGGTTCAAGAGGGAGGGGACATATGTATACCTATGGCTGATTCATGTTGATGTATGGCAGAGACCAACACAACATTATAAAGCAATTATCCTCCAATTAAAAATAAATAACATTTTTTTTTAAATCTGGGCTTTAAAATTTTAAAGCAAAAGAGTCTGATGGAGAGATGGGGTTGATAGGAATGTATGGATGCATATGACAACTATTTGAGTTTCCTGAGTTGTTTTTTTTTTTTTCTCTCCTCTGAAAAAAGAATGGCGAGCTCATCTCTCAAGCATTTTTTAAAATTTCACTTTAGTCACAGTTAATAACTTCCCCTTCCTCACTACTAAAACAGAAGTGACCTGAATTTTTTAGTAACTAACATTTTTAGCTTAATGTTCTTTAGTAGATAATAATGAAGATTTCTTTGAGTATAGATCACCTTTGTACAAATGGTTTGTGAAACTAGGTCCTTTGGTGGTGAGCTTTTTAAAATTAAAAAGCTCAAATCTTACAACTGAATACTAGGAGGGTACAAATGGCTCTTTAATATCCAATATAAATGGAGGGAAACAATGGTGTGAATGCTGGAAATTGAATAGAAAAACCATACCTTTTAAGAAAGCATGTTTCTCAGGTTCTGATAGGTAGGAGTTAGAGAAATGGCCTGATGGTGGGAAGCGGGATTTAGTTGGTACTGTGCTTTTGTAATGGGGCAGCCCATCTCCAAAAGAAGGTAATAACTGAGGACTGTCTCAAGTCTAGCTAAGTTGATGTTGGTTGTCTACAGGCACATGCTTGGCTTCCATTGCTTTGTCATCAGCCTGATTGAAGTGCTGGGGGAAGGGCCTGGACATTAGACCTTACTAAGGAGAGTATCATAGATGACTATATACTAAATCAGATTTTACTAAGAAATCTAGTTAACCTCTTTAGAGATCAGATCATCTGGTAGATACAGTATCACTCCTTAAAACTAGGACTTAGCAGTTGTTTACCTTATAGGAGTTGATATCTTTCAAAAGTTCAAAGTCTAAGAGAGTTTTTTTAAAGCCAAATAAAATAGAAGCCTAATCACTTCTTGGCAGTTTTGGTCTCTGATCTTTGTAAGTACTTAATTAAATCAAATTAAATTGAGGTACAGGAATTATTGGTATATATTTTTCTTAGGTTAACTTAGGGAAAATATCTGTGGAATTAAGGTAGTACAGTGCTTCTGATTTCCCTACTAATAATGAACAGTTATTAGAAGGTAATTGGAGGAGGACATGGCAACCCACTCCAGTGTTCTTGCCTGGGGAATCCCATGGACAGAGGAGCCTGACTGACTACAGTCCAGGGGGTCACAAAGAGTCAGACACAACTGAAGGGACTTGGCACACATGCATGCATGCAGTTAATTTGTAGGACAGTTGAAGGGTGTTTCTCTAATACGAATGAACTGTTCTTAACGATCATCAGCTTTTAAGAATTAGCTCTCATCTTGTCACCATGGCTATTTTAAAGTAGTCAGTGAAGACTTTTCTAATATAATAACGCTTGAGCTATAACACTAAGGATGGTAAGGAACCATCCAGTTGGCCAAAGTATAATTCTGGGATTATGATGGGAAAGGGAGGCGATCAATATAGGTGTGAAAGATGCAGTTCAGTTCAATTCAGTCACTCAGTCTTGTCCTACTCTTTACGACCCCATGGACTGCAGTACGCCAGGCTTCCCTGTCCATCACCAACTCCTGGAGCTTATTCAAACTCATGTCCATCGAGTCGGTGATGTCATCCAACCATCTCATCCTCTGTCATCCCCTTCTCCTCCCTCCTTCAATCTTTCCCAGCATCAGGGTCTTTTCAGATGAGTTAGTTCTTCTCATCAGGTGGCCAAAGTATTGGAGTTTCAGCTTCAGCATCAGTCCTTCCAATGAATGTTCAGGACTGATTTCCTTTAGGATGGACTGGTTGGATCTCCTTGCAGTCTAAGGGACTCTCAAGAGTCTTCTCCAACACCACAGTTCAAAAGCATCAATTCTTCGGTGCTCAGCTTTCTTCACAGTCCAACTCTCACATCCGTACATGAAAGTGAAAGTCACTCAGCTGTGTCCGACTCTTTGTGATCTCATGGAATAGTCCATGAAATTCTCCAGGCCAGAATACTGGGGTGGGCAGCCGTTCCTTTCTCTA
The DNA here is from genome assembly GCF_002263795.3 of Bos taurus. Lineage (NCBI taxonomy): Eukaryota > Metazoa > Chordata > Mammalia > Artiodactyla > Bovidae > Bos > Bos taurus. The sequence goes on from NC_037357.1 coordinate 2,569,046, forward strand.
GGGGACCTTTCCTAACCCAGGGATTGAACCCAAGGCTCCCACATTGCAGATGGATTCTTTACCAGGTGAGCCACCAGGGAAGCCATCCATACATCACTACTGGAAAAACCAAAGCTTTGACTAGATGGACCTTTGTTGGCAAAGTAGTGTCTCTGCTTTTTAATATGCTGTCTAGGTTGGTCATAACTTTTCTTCCAAGAAACAAGAATATTTTAATTTCACGGCTGCAGTCACCATCTGCAGGGATTTTGGAGCCCCCCCAAAATAAAGTCTGTCACTGTTTCCCCATCTATTTGCCATGAAGTGATGGGACCAGATGCCATGATCATAGTTTTCTGAATGTTGAATGTGAAAAATGCAGGCAGGAGCCAAATCATATTAGGTGCTCATAGACTATGGTAGAGTTTAGATTTTATCTAATACTTCAAATCCCCTGAAACAACTTTTCTCTTGAATAATCTATATAAGATTGGTAGTATTTCCGAAATGCTGGGAGAAATTCAATGAAACAAGTTTTCAGCTTGAAGATATTGGAAGTCCCACAGTCCTACAGAAATATATCTAGCACATTAAATCTTTAGCAATATAATAATCTCTGGAGTAGAGAGATTATCGGAGCCTATCCTGATATTTGTGTAATTGCTACCTTAATATGTACGTATATCCTTATATAACTTAGGTCAGTTAAAAATGGTTATATAGTGACTTTCTGACAAACTCTGTGATGGACACCAAGAATTATGAAATTTTTTTTCTCAGTGTCAGTAGTAGCATTTAAATTCCTGCACTTCTATAAATGTAAAGAAAATTTAAGATGGAAAAGAATACTGTGTTACGATTTGCAAATGTATGATTGTCTTATTTTACCCAAATTTTTTCCAGCAGAAATGCAGGATCCATTTCTACCTTCTTTAACCTCCCAAATATATATATATATGTACGTATGTGTATATGAATGTATACGTAGATATATATGTATTTTTGGTGGGTTTAATTTTCTTCATCTGTTACTGTTTTGGGAACTTCATTTAATACCAGTTAACTTTTGATTCCTTTTATCTGAAGCATATAGAGTTTCCAAGAAAACAACTCTCTGAATATGGTTTGCCACATTTTCCATATTTTTGGAGCAATACTTTGGGAAAAATAACAATTCTGATTCAACCCTTTGCTTAAATTTGTAACCTTTTTGACCTGCAAAAGTACTTAGTAGTTCTTATATTCCTGTACAGTTTTTTAATGTTAAAAAGTTAGGTACACTTTAAAAGAAAATAGCCTATTACAGTAGAAAAATAGAAAATTGCTGATTGGTAACCTTCTTATGAAAATTAAATTGTCCCAATTGGCATAAAATCTCTGGGAATCTATACCCAAACGTCTAAGCCCTTTATGGGCCGTTGATTTATTAATGCTATAATTTCTAATTTGTACCTATTTTAAACAGAGTTTTAAAAAGAGATGTCATCATTTGGTTTGTTCTTTTCTTTTGAAAATAGGAAACAGAGAACTCTGCATACAAAGTTGGAAATGAGTCCACTGTACAAGAACTGAAACAAGATGTATCTAAAAAGGTTGGTAAGATAAAATGTCAGTATTAATTTAGCAGATGTCATATTTATATGGTATATTTAAAGTGGAAATTTTTTTTATATTATTTTAGCATAGTACCCTGTACATGCTGGATGTTCAGTAAATGTTCCTTGAATCTGTTGAATTTGATTTAAAGCACATTATACTTTTTAGAAGTCATTTTGTAATCCAACTAATTGGTAATTTATCTTTGAATCAGTATTTTGAAAAATGTTTTATAATGTATTTTTGTTTTTCATACTTGTATTTTTGTTAGAGTAAGCCATAGCTACTCTTGAGGTTCGTAACAAGAGGTAAAGGTATTGAAAAGCTTAGTGCAGCTTTTAACTCCTAATGTCTTGAGGAGTTAGAGGTTACAAGAAGTCATTACTTTAGTAGTACATTTGATACTTTTTAAGGAATTGATGATATGAACCTTCAGAGGTTGATTTACTAAAAGAGACTGAGCATAAGATAAAAATGTTGACAATGGGTTGTTAACAGTATTGGGATAAAGACCAAGGAGAAAGAATGGTGTGTGTTCATTCATTTATATAAGTTTTGAGTGTTTTCTGTGCCCCAGGCACTGTTCTAGCCAGTGGATTTCCAGAGACCAATGAGATGACACATCTACCCCAGAGTTTCTCAACAGCAGCACTTTGGGATGAATAATTGTTTGTTGTGGAGGGAAAGGGAGACTGTTCTGTACATATTAGGAATGTTTAGCAGCATTCCTGGCTTTGACTCATTGGATGTCAGATCCCAACCCCCACCCACCCCTACCCCATCTTGGCAACCAAAAATGTCTCCAGACATCACCAAATGTCTAGGGGAATGGTACTAGGCACAATCACCACCCCTAAAGATTCATTGTTGCACCCTTATGGACTTTAGAAAATTAATGGACTACAAATTTTAATATTGATCCTACATTTTCCTTTGGGCTTCCCTGGTGGCTCAGCAGTAAAGAATCTGCCTGCAGTGCAGGAGACCTGGGTTCGATCCCTGGATCGGGACGATCTCCTGGAGCAGGGTAGGGCAACCCACTCCAGTATTCTTGCCTGGAGAATTCCATGGACAGGGAAGCCTGGTGGGCTACAGTTCATGGAGTTGCAAAGAGTCAGATACAACACAACTGAGTGACTATAACTAAGTATAGTTAGTAGCCCCCCACCCCCAAAAGTGACTTTTTAAGGAGAGTTTAAAAGCTGAAAAAAATAGTGAATACTATGGGGACAATAGGGCTTTCCAGGTGGCTCCGTGGTAAAAAATCTGCCTGCCAGTGCAGGAGATACAAGTTTGATTCCTGAGTTTGGAAGATCCCCTGGAGAAGGAAATGGCAACCCACCCCAGTATTCTTGCATGGAGAATCCCCATGCGCAGAGGAGTCTGGTGGGCTACAGTCCATGAGATTGCAAAGAGTCAGACACAACACGACTGAGTGACTATAACTAAGTATAGTTAGTAGCCCCCCACCCTCAAAAGCTACAGTCCATGGGGTCACAAGAGTCTGACACAGCTTAGCAACTAAACCACTACCACCACCCTCAAAAGTGGCGTTTTAAGGAGAGTTTAGAAGCTGAAAAAATAGTAAACACTATGGGGCAATAGGGCTTCCCAGTTGGTTCAGTAGTAAAGAATCTGCCTGCCAATGCAGGAGATGTGGGTTTGATTCCTGAGTTGGGAAGATCCCCTGGAGGAAGAAATAGCAACCGCTCCAATAATTCTTACCTGGAGAGTTCCATGAACAGAGGAACCTGGCAGGCTACAGTCCATGGGGTTGTGAAGAGTCAGACACAACTGACTGATGATGCATGCACACAGGGCTATATAGAGTGAGTCTTAAGACTCTAGGTAGTAGTTTTTAAGTTCTAGGCCATTCAGGTAAATTAAGTGTCCAACATTAATGATACAGGGTATGGAGTTATGTGCTGGATCAGGACACAATCCCTGTCCTCAGTAACTTACATTTTAGTAGAATAAATTAGATGAACACAAAACTGAATGTAATAAGTTTTCAAATAAACTCTCAAACTATTACAGGAAAACAAGAGAGACTTTACTTTCTGCTTGAGGATAGGAATGGGGAAGGAGGAAGTAGCATCTGAACTGGTTCTTGATGGATGGATAAGATTTGGGCAGGCAGAGATGGAAGAGGAGAGGCATAAACAAAGGCGTGGAGATGAGGAATGTGTGGAATGTTTGACCATGAGTCTAGAAACCAAATTTAGGGCCAGATTATGGGAATGCCTCTTATGTCATGCTAAAACATCTGGTTTTTATTTTATAGTTGCTGTGAAAGGAATGAGTTTTTCGAAGCAGGAGGGTGATAGGAAACAAAGTTTTGATTCTCACTGTTCTTTTGCTCATTCCCTGTTTGCTGCCTCCTGAAACCCAGGGGGAAAAAAAACAGAGCTAGGTACTATAAATAGGTGCTATGGGAGCATATCAAGAGGTAGAAAACATGGGCCTTGCTTTCCAGGTGTAGAGAAAATATTTTATACAGAGTTAGCTCATGTACTACTCTGCATTTATTATATTCTAGTTCATATTATAATGAACAGTAAGACTGATAGGAGTTCAGAAGAGGAAGAGATTGTCTTCAGGTAAGGGCTGAGGGAAGGCTTAAGACTTTCAACCTTTTTTAACCCCTCTGATGGCGTAGGCCTTTTCACTTTGCATAGTTATCATTTGAAACCTTTACATTCACCTCATCTCGCGGTGCCCACTTGGGTCTGCACACTTTTAGCAGATAACCTTGCTTTCCATTGCTTGTAAGTGTCAGAGGCTGTGCTGTGCTAAGTTGTTTCAGTCATGTCTGACTCTTTGCGACCCTATGCACTTTAGCTGACCAGGCTCCTCTGTCCATGGGGATCCTCCAGGCAAGAATACTGGTGTGGGTTGCCATGCCCTGCTCCAGGGGATCTTCCCGACCCGGGGATAGAACCGGCGGCTCCTGCATTGCAGGTAGATTATTTACTGCTGAGCCACCAGGGAAGCCCATCAGAGGCTAAGAAGCCTAAATTCACTCCTTTCCGTCATCTCGAATTTCCCTCACTGCAAATTTTCATCTTTTACCTCTTTTTCATGTAATTCCTGAGAATTTAGTATTCTTTTTTTTTCCTGTCCAAAGTAGAATGGTATAAAGAACACTGGACTTTTGGAGAAAAACCTGGATTTCAGTTTTGACCTTGTAGTTTACTAGCTGTGGGACCTTGGGCAAAATTCTTAATGCCTCTGTCTCAGATTCCTGCTTTTGTATGGTTGTTATGCAGTTGCTGAGTCATGTGCATCTCTTTTGACCCCATGAACTGCAGTACACCAGGCTTCACTGTCCTTCACTATGTCCTGTAATTTGCTCAAACTCATATCCATTGAGTGTATTGAGTCCATTGAGTGATGCCATTCAACCGTCTCATCTGTTGCCCCCTTCTCTTCCTGCCCTCAGTCTTTCTCAGCATCAGGGTCTTTTCCAGTGAGTTGGCTCTTCACATCAAGTGACCAAAGTATTGGAGCTTCAGCTTCAGCATCAGTCCTCCAATAAGTGCTCAGGGTTGATTTCCTTTAGGATTGACTGGTTTGATCTCCCAACAGTCCAAGGGACTCTCCAGAGTCATCTCCAACACCACAGTTTGAAAGCATCAATTCTTCTACAGTCAGCCATAAATGGTCCAATTCTCACATCTGTACATGACTACTGGAAAACCATAGCTTTGACTGTGTAGAACTTTGTCAGCAAAATGAAGTCTCTGTCTAGGTCTATCATAGCTTTTCTTCCAAGGAGCAAGTGTCTTTTAATTTCATGGCTGCAGTCACCATCCACTGTGATTTTGGAGCCTAAGAAAATAAAATCTGCCACTGTTTCCACTTTTCCCCCATCTATTTGCCATAAAGTGATGGGACCAGATGCCATGATCTTAGTGTTTGATGTTGTATTTTAAGCCAGCTTTTTCACTCTCTTTCACCTTCATCAAAAGGCTCTTTAGTTCCACTTCACTTTCTGCCATTAGAGTAGTATCATCTGCATATCTGAGGTTTTTGATATTTCTCCTTGCAGTCTTGACTGCAGCTTGTGATTCATCCAGCCTGTCATTTCACATGATGTACTCTGCATATAAGTTAAATAAGCAGAGTGACAATATACAGCCTTGTCCTACTCCTTTCTAAATTTTGAACCAGTCTGTTGTTCCATGTCTGGTTCTAACTGTCGCTTCTTGGCCTGCATATAGGTTTCTCAGGAGTCAGGTAAGGTGATCTGGTATTCCCATCTCCTTCAGAATTTTCCACAGTTTGCTGTGACCCACACAGTCAAAGGCTTTACCACAGTCAATGAAGCAGAAGTAGATGTTTTTCTGGGTGGAATTCCCTTGCTTTTTCTATGATCCAGTGGATGTTGGCAGTTGGATCTCTGGTTCCTCTGCCTTTTCTAAATCCATCTTATACATCTGAGATTTCTTGGTTCACATACTGTTTAAGGGTTTTGAACATTACCTTGCTAACATGTGGAATGAGTGCAATTGTGCAGTAGTTTGAACATTCTTTGGCATTGCCTTTCTTTGGGATTAGAATGAAAACACCTTTTCCAGTCCTGTGGCCATTGATGAGTTTTCCAAATTTGCTGACATGTTGAGTTCCACACTTTAACAGTATCATCTTTTAGGATTTGAAATAGCTCAGCTGGAATTCCATCACAGTCACTAACTTTGTTCGTAGTGATGCTTCCTAAGCCCCACTTGGCTTCACACTGCAGGATGTCTGGCTCTAGGTGAGTGACACCTTTGTAGTTATACGGGTTACTAAAACCCTTTTTGTACAGTTCTTCTGTGTATTATTGCCACTTCTTCTCAGTCTCTTGTTCCGTTAGGTCCTTGCTGTTTCTGTCCTTTATTGTGCCAATCTTTGCATGAAATGTTCCCTTGGTATCTCCAATTTTCTTGATGAGAACTCTAGTCTTTCCCATTCTGTTGATTTCCTCTGTTTCTTTGCATTGTTCACTTAAGAAGGCTTTGTTATCTCTCCTTGCTGTTCTCTAGAACTCTGCATTCAGTTGGTTATATCTTTCTCTTTCTCCTTTGCCTTTTGCTTCCCTTCTTTTCTCAGCTATTTGTAAGACCTCCTCAGACAACCATTTTTATTTTCTTGCATTTCTTTTTCTTTGGGATGGTTTTGGTCACCATTCACTATACAGTGTTACTAACCTCCATCCATAGTTCTTCAGGCACTCTACCAAATCTAATCCCTTGAGTCTATTTGTCACTTCCACTGTATAATAAGGGATGTGATTTAGGTCATACCTGAATGGTTTAGTGGTTTTCCCTACTTTCTTCAATTTGAGCCTGAATTTTGCAATAAGCACCTCATGATCTGAGCCGCAGTCAGCTCCAGGTCTTATTTTTGCTTATAGAGCTTCTCCATCTTTGACTGCAAAGATTATATAATCAGTCTGATTTCAGTATTGACCATCTGGTGATGTCCATGTATAGAGTCATCTCTTGTGTTGTTGGAAAAGGGTGTTCATTATGACCAATGTGTTTGCTTGACAAACTCTGTTAACCTTTGCCCTGCTTCATTTTGTACTCCAAGGCCAAACTTGACTATTACTCCAAGTATCTCTTGACTTTTGCATTCCTATCCCCTGTGATGATAAGGACATCTTTTTTTTTTTGGTGTTATTTCTAGGTCTTATAGGTCATCATAGAACAGTTCATCATCAGCTTCTTCAGCATTAGTGGTTGGGGCATAGGCTTGGTTTACTGTCATGTTGAATGATTTGCCTTGGAAACAAACAGAGATCATTCTGTCATTTTTGAGATTGCACCTAAGTACTGCATTTTGGACTCTTCTGTTGACTATGAGGGCTACACCATTTCTTTTAAGGGATTTTTGCCCACAGTAGTAGATATAATGGTCATCTGAGTTAAATTCTCCCATTCCTGTCCATTTTAGTTCACTGATTCCTAAAATGTTGATGTTTACTCTTACCATCTCCTGCTTGACCATGTCTAATTTACCTTGATTCATGGACCTAACATTCCAGATTCCCATGCAATATTGTTCTTTACAACATCAATCTATAACTTTCACCACAACACACATCCACAACTGGCATCATTTCTGCTTTGGCTCAGCCTCTTTATTCTTTCTGGAGCTATTTCTCTACTCTTATCCAGTAGCATATTAGACACAGAGCTGATGATGTGGGGCTCATCTTTCAGTGTCATATCTTTTTGCCTCTTCATACCGTTCATGGGGTTCTCGAGGCAAGGATACTGAACTGCTTTGCCATCCCCTTTTCCAGTGGACCACGGTTTGTCAGAACTCTTCACCATGACTCATCCATCTTGGGTGTCCTGCACTACATGGTCCAGAGCTTCATTGAATTACACAAGGCTATGATCCACATGATCATTTTGGTTAGCTTTCTGTGATTGTTTTTGTTCTGGAGGCTGTGAAATTGTAGTTTTTGCTTCTTCTATCTGCCTTCTGATGGATGAGCATAAGAGGGTTGTGCAAGCTTTCTGATGGGAGGGACTGGCTGTCTTGCTCTGATGGACAGGGACATGCTCAATAAATCTTTAATCCAATTTTCTGCTAATGGGTGGGGCTGCTTTTGTCGAAGGGAGATAATCTAGTTACCTCACAAAAGCTGTGTAAAGATTGAATAGAAAATGTGTGTACTGGATCTAATACACAGCAGACCCTCTTCTTCCAGAACTTATCTTCCTTTCCTTTGGCACATTCCCTTCAGCTTATAAAAATGCTGGAGCACTTTCTTGAACCCTCTTCCATGTGTAGCCAAGCTTTTTGAGAACATAGACTGTACTGGCTGTCCCTGTACCTCTTTTTTAAAAGATTTATTTGTTTGTTTTTGGTTGTGCTGGATCTTTGTCACTGCACACTGGCTTTCTCTAGTTGTGATGATCGGGAACTACTCTTCATTATATGCGCATTGCGGTTGCTTCTCTTGTTGTGGAGCACAGCCTCTAGGGCGCATGGACTTCAGTGGCTGTGGCATGTGAGCTCAGTAGTTGTGGTGCACTGCACAGGCCCACCTGCTCCACAGCATATGGGATCCTCCCAGGACAGGGACTGAACCCCGCATCCCCTGCACTGGCAGGCAGGCTCCTAACCACTAGACCACCCGTGATGCCCTTCACCTCTTATTCCTTCTTGAACCTACTATAATCTGGCTTCCATTACTGCTAAAGGACTCAGTGCTCAGTAACTACCTAATTCACAAATTAGATGGAGTCTAGTTAATATTTCTCTGGTGAAAGTAAGGTAGATCTAGGATAAAAATTTGAAGATTGACAAAAAAATCATATATAGAATATGCTGCAAAATCAAGGATGAATATTATTGAATGACATACTATCCAGTTCAACCTGGCACAAATTTGTAGTAAATCACATCAGGATAGTTTCATGAGACATTCTGTTAATTTTCTGGAGCCAAAGAATTGAGAAAGCAGAAGTCATTTATGGCTCTGTGGTAGAAAGATAAGTGAGTGGACTGGGAGATTTAATGTGTTAATGATGACAGGACTGAGTAGAAAATATATTTTCTTCTAAATATTGGTAGAAGTAACAGAACGCCTGCCTGTATTTTTCAACTATAGATAAGACATAAAAGGGGAAAAAGGCAAGATGAGCTGGGTATTTGAACTGTTGATGCTCCTGACATCTCTTTGCAGAGCAGGGCATTAGATGTAGTCTGTTTAAGAACTTTCATCTCTCTGGATCTACTAGCTTTTCATGTTCAGGCCTGAGTTCTGAGCTAAACAGCTTAAATTCTTATACAAGGTGGTTTTCATTCTCATAGCTTTGTTAACTAGACTCAAACCAGCAGGCTATTACTGCAACTAACTTGGCATAAATATGTAAATAAACTATGACATGAAGCATCTGAATATAAATTTAGGTTTAAACTTTTTTTTACAGGATTGATTGAATTTTTGTGATTACATGAACTAACACAGATTCCTTGTTATAATGATTAAGAGTACAGTTTCTGGAACCAAGCTCCCTACATTTATACCAGTTTCATCACTTACTAGCTTTGTAACCTTGAATAAATCTCTCTGACGTAGTTCCCTCATTTGTATACTGATGATAGTAAGAGTGCTGTCTTATAAGGTTGTTATAAAGATTAAAACACATAAAGTGGTAAGAACATTGCCTGGCACATAGTAAGTAAAATATAAATGATTAGCTAATATTATGTTCTTGAAAATCATTTCACTGTTTTTTTTTTGTATTTTATTTTATTTATTTTTATTTTTTACTTTACAATATTGTATTGGTTTTGCCATACATCAACATGAATCTGCCACGGGTGTACACGTGTTCCCAATCCTGAACCCCCCTCCCACCTCCCTCTTCATACCATCCCTCTGGGTCATCCCAGTGCACCAGCCCCAAGCTTCCTGTATCCTGCATCGAACCTAGACTGGCGATTCATTTCTTATATGATATTATACATGTTTCAATGCCATTCTCCTAAATCATCCCCTCCTCCCTCTCCCACAGAGTCCAAAAGACTGTTCTATACATCTGTGTCTCTTGCTGTCTCGCATACAGGGTTATCGTTACCATCTTTCTAAATTCTGCTTTTTAACCTTTCATCAGATTATTGAAAGTATTATTGAGGAGAGTCAGAAAGTAATACAGCTTGAAGATGATTCTTTGGATTCCAAAGGAAAAGGACAATCTGATCAGGCTACTGCCAGTCCTGTCACAGCTGGAACAGAACTTAGCAATATACCTGGACTGTTAGCCATAGATCAAGTACTGCAGGAAGATTCCCAGAAGGCAGAGAGTCAGGATGTATCTGAAGAAACTGAATTAGAATCAAAACAGTGTTTTCCTTCTGATGACACATGTGAGAAGCCAGTAGATGAAACCACAAAGTTAACCGAAATAAGTTCAACTGCACAGCTTAATGTGCCTGAAACTGTAACAGAAGTGTTGAACAAGGAAGAAGTGGAAGTCAAAGAAAGTGATGTTCTAGAATCTGCATCCTCACACTCCTTATCTACAAAAGATTTTGCTGTAGTGGAAGAAGTTGCACCTGCCAAACCGCCAAGACAGCTTACTCCAGAACCTGATATAGTAGCTAGTACAAAGAAGCCTGTTCCAGCACGCCCACCCCCTCCAGCTAACTTCCCACCTCCTAGGCCCCCACCTCCATCTCGACCTGCTCCACCACCAAGAAAAAAGAAGAGTGAATTGGAGTTTGAGGCTCTTAAGACACCTGATCTAGATGGTAAGTATTAATTGAGAAACAACTATCTTTGTGGGGAGTTTGGGGAGTTGAAACTTGACCTTTCTGATTTTTTTTTTTCAATTTATGCTGTATTTAGGCAATGGCAACCCACTCCAGTACTCTTGCCTGGAAAATCCCATGGACGGAGGAGCCTGGTGGGCTACAGTCCCTGGGGTCGCTAAGAGTTGGGCACGACTGAGCGACTTCAATTTCACTTTTCACTTTCATGCATTGGAGAAGGAAATGGCAACCCACTCCAGTGTTCTTGCCTGGAGAATCCCAGGGACAGGGGAGCCTGGTGGGCTTCCATCTATGGGGTCGCACAGAGTCGGACACGACTGAAGCGACTTAGCAGCAGCAGCAGTAACCACATTGATGACCAAGTTATAAAATGTATTTTAGTAACAGAAAGCCAAAATGTTTACATTGGTATTGTTACATTATTGTAATTAAACATTTCAGCAGACTTTCAAATCTGTTACCATTGGAGAGCCAGAGTGGCACAGTAAAAAGAACATAGGATTTGGACTTAGGATTTGAATTCAAGCCCCAGATCTCTTCATGTATAAGGTGTATAGCCTTGAGGAATTTAAATAACTTACTTGAACCCTGGTTTCCCCTTATATAAAAAGAGAGTAATGAAACCACTTTTCTCATAGAATTGTTCTAAGAATCAGATAAAGATTTAAGCACTTCTAAGCTATGAATAAGGTCATATAAGTGTTGGTTGTTGTTGTTATTATTATATTATTATTTTTGCAGTTCCCAAAGAGAATATTACATCTGATACTCTCCTAACTACAAACATGGCTTCAGAGAGTACAGTCAAAGATTCTCAGCCTTCTCTTGATTTGGCAAGTGCTACCAGTGGAGATAAAATAGTTACTGCCCAGGTTGGTGAATATGTGTTATATTTGATACAGGCTCTCAACTTTCTGCAACTAACTGGTTTGTTGATTGTTGAACCTTCTTTCTTCTCCAGGCCAAATATTTCCTTGTCTCCAAAACCTGGCTACCATATCCCTTGTCCAGCTCTGCTACTAAGTAGCGGACTGATTCTAGCAACCTATTTAACATCTGAGTCTGAAATGGCTCATTGATCAAATTTGGGGAAAACCTTCCTTGAAGGTTTCTTGCAAGATTGAAATGAGCTAAAGTATGCCAGGTACCTGGTATGTGTGTTCAAAAAGTGACAGATGCTGCTATATGTAGTATTTATTAAAAAAAGCAACTACCGTCTTCATTTACCTGACTTACAATGGTCAAAGGACTTCCCAGGTGGTGCTAGTGGTGAAGAACTTGCCTGCCAATGCAGGAGACATAAGGGATGAGGCTTCTATCCCTAGGTCAGAAAGATCTCCTGGAGGAGGGTATGGCAACCCACTACAGTATTCTTGTCTGGAGAATCCCATGAACCGAGGACTGTAGGGTCGCAAAGAGTCATACACAACTGAAGCGACTTAACACACACACACACACACATAGTGGTCAGATTGGGAACGTTAATTTTTTTGTAATTTCATTTTCCTAATCATGAAAAAAAAAAAAAAACCTTCATACAGTAGACTATACATCCATATATGAGGCAATATAGAAAGAACTTGATAACATGAATTTCTACCTCTGCCAAATTCTGGGATTGAAGGGTTACTTATGTGGTAGCTCTGATGGGGCAGGTTGGCAGACTGGAAGATATTATCATACTAAGTGAAGTAAGTCAAATAGAGAAAGACAAATATCATATGATATTGCTTATATGCAGAATCTTAAAAAGTTATACAAATGAATTTATTTACAGAACAGAAACAGACTTAGAGAATTGAACTTATGATAACCAGGGGTGGGGGAAAAGAGTAGGTGAGGTAGACTGAGAGTTTGGAATTGACGTATACACACTACCATATTTAAAATAGATAATCAACAAGGACCTATTATATAGCACTGGGAACTCTGCTCAATATTCTGTAATAACCTAAATGAGAAAAGAACTTGAAAAAGAAGAGCTACGTGTATATGTATAACTGAATCACTTTGCTATATACCTGAAACTGACACAACATTGTTAATCAACTATACTTCAATATAAAAAATTTTTATTTTGTTAAAAAATCAAGGATTCTGTGGCCACTGAACTTGCAATAAAATTCAAATCACACATACACACAAAAAGACACAATGGTCTTTTCATAGCCTTAGAGCAGAGGTCAATAGTGGCCTCATTTTATAGGGTCCTCAAGCTAAAAATGGTCTTTGTACTTTTAAAGCATTGTGTTTTTGTTTTTTTTTTAAAAAGAATATGCAACAGACACTATATGTGAAGCAAAACACTTAAAATCTTTACTATCTGGCTGTACGGGAAGAAGTTTGCCAACCCCTGCCCTCAAGACATCCATGTGTATAGTCCTGATTAATGGCAAATTTTACTAGCAGAGGACTGATTTTGGACCAAGTTCAAATAGAACATTTATTTGCTTTCAAGACTACTCAGACATTATTTCATGAGCAGCAACACTTTTGGTACCTAATGTTTTTTAGCATGATGGGAATAATAAAAGACTGAAATGGAATGTTCTATTTAAATTTTCAGTAGGCTCCATTATCTGTATTATGGAATTCTTTAGAACTGTGTGTGGTAATGAATAATTGAATATTTATAAAAACTGACTCAGTCTACTTTCTGTTTATAAAATTATAATTTCAGGAAAATGGAAAAGCACCTGATGGGCAGACAATAGCCGGTGAAGTGATGGGCCCTCAGAGACCTAGATCCAACTCTGGGAGAGAGCTTACTGATGAGGTATAATTAAATTTTTTTTGTTTGTTCTTGAAAATATAAAATATAAAGATCATAGTGAGAAGATGAAAAAATTCCAGAGATGAATGGTGATGGTGGTTGCACGGCAATGTAAAGGTAGTTGATGCCACTGAACTATACAATTAAAAGGGGTTATAATGATAAATTTGTATTATATATATTTTACTATGATCAAAAAATAAGTTTATTGCTATTAGGCAAAAAATCATATTGTAAAAGAAAAAATGAAAATTGAAGATTGTCTTAGTTTTTGTTTTTTTAATGTGCTGGAAGTTTAACTCTGACTTAAACTTGCCCTTTCACACAATTATGCTATGCTATGCTATGCTAAGTCACTTCAGTCGTGTCTGACTCTGTGCGACCCCATAGACGGCAGCCCACCAGGCTCCCCCGTCCCTGGGATTCTCCAGGCAAGAACACTGGAGTAGATTGCCATTTCCTTCTCCAGTGCATGAAAGTAAAAAGTGAAAGTGAAGTTGCTCAGTCATGTCTGACTCTTAGCGACTCCATGGACTGCAGCCTACCAGGCTCCTCCATCCATGGGATTTTCCAGGCAAGAGTACTGGAGTGGGGTGCCATTGCCTTCTCCTCACACAATTATATGGTAGAATAAATGTATTGAAAGCCAAGGCCTATGTTTCATAGGAAGTGGGCTTAAAAGGAACTTGATATTATAGACATGTGTCTTTATACATGTTAGATGATGTATAGTATATACAAGCTCAATGCTTGATTCTTAACTTACAGTTTAGTATATATTGGTTGGCTAATTTATTCAGAATGAAACTTTGAAGCAAAATCTTAGTTTTTGTTTCTTTTAAACAATGCATTTTTTAAAAAATTATTGTACCTTGGAAAACAGTTTTGTAGTTCCTCAAAATATTAAACATTGAGTTACCATGTTTAATATTAGATACAAATAGATTTAAGGGACTAGATCTGATAGATAGAGTGCCTGATGAACTATGGACAGAGGTTCATGACATTGTACAGGAGACAGGGATCAAGACCATCCCCATGGAAAAGAAATGCAAAAAAGCAAAATGACTGTCTGGGGAGACCTTACAAACAGCTGTGAAAAGAAGAGAAGCGAAAAGCAAAGGAGAAAAGAAAAGATACAAGCATCTGAATGCAGAGTTCCAAAGAATAGCGAGAACAGATAAGAAAGGCTTCCTCAGCCATCAATGCAAAGAAATAGAGGAAAACAACAGAATGGGAAAGACTAGAGATTTCTTCAAGAAAATTAAAGATACCAAGGGAATATTTCATGCAGAGATGGGCTCAATAAAGGACAGAAATGGTATGGACCTAGCAGAAGCAGAAGATATTAAGAAGATGTGGCAAGAATACACAGAAGAACTATACAAAATCTTCACGACCCAGACAATCATGATGGTATGATCACTCACCTAGAGCCAGACATCCTGGAATGGGAAGTCAAGTGGGCCTTAGAAAGCATCACTACAAACAAAGCTTGTGGAGGTGATGGAATTCCAATTGAGCTATTTCAAATCCTGAAAGATGATGCTGTGAAAGTGTGTTGCACTCAATATGCCAGCAAATTTGGAAAACTCAGTAGTGGCCACAGGACTGGAAAAGGTAAGTTTTAACTCCAATCCCAAAGAAAGGCAATGCCAAAGAATGCTCAAACTACCACACAATTGCACTCATCTCACACGCTAGTAAAGTACTGCTCAAAATTCTCCAAGCCAGGCTTCAGCAGTACGTGAACCGTGAACTTCCAGATGTTCAAGCTGGTTTTAGAAAAGGCAGAGGAACCAGAGATCAAATTGCCAACATCCGCTGGATCATCGAAAAAGCAAGAGAGTTCCAGAAAAACATATTTCTGCTTTATTGACTATGCCAAAGCGTTTGACTGTGTGGATCACAATAAACTGTGGAAAATTCTTAAAGAGATGGGAATACCAGACCACCTGAACTGCCTCTTGAGAAACCTATATGCAGGTCAGGAAGCAACAGTTAGAACTGGACATGGAACCACAGACTGATTCCAAATAGGAAAAGGAGTATGTCAAGGCTGTATATTGTCACCCTGTTTATTTAACTTATATGCAGAGTACATCATGAGAAACGCTGGGCTGGAAGAAGCACAAGCTGGAATCAAGATTCCCAGGAGAAATATCAATAACCTCAGATATGCAGATGACACCACCCTTATGGCAGAAAGTGAAGAGGAACTCAAAAGCCTCTTGATGAAAGTGAAAAAGGAGAGTGAAAAAGTTGGCCTAAAGCTCAACATTCAGAAAATGAAGATCATGGCATCTGGTCCCATCACTTCATGGGAAATAGATGGGGAAACAGTGGAAACAGTGTCAGACTTTATTTTTGGGGGCTCCAAAATCACTGCAGATGGTGACTGCCGCCGTGAAATGAAAAGACGCTTACTCCTTGGAAGGAAAGTTATGACCAACCTAGATAGCATATTGAAAAGCAGAGACATAACTTTGCCAACAAAGGTCCGTCTAGTCAAGGCTGTGGTTTTTCCAGTGATCGTATATGGCTGTGAGAGTTGGACTGTGAAGAAAGCTGAGCACCGAAGAATTGATGCTTTTGAACTGTGGTGTTGTAGAAGACTCTTGAGAGTCCCTTGGACTGCAAGGAGATCCATCCAGTCCATTCTAAAGGAGATCAGCCCTGGGTGTTCTTTGGAAGGAATGATACTAAAGCTGAAACTCTAGTATTTTGGCCACCTCATGCAAAGAGTTGACTCATTGGAAAAGACTCTGATGCTGGGAGGGATTGGGGGCAGGAGGAAAAGGGGACGTCTGAGGATGAGATGCATGGATGACATCACCGACTCAATGGACGTGAGTTTGAGTGAACTCCGGGAGTTGGTGGTGGACAGGGAGGCCTGGCATGCTGCGATTCATGGGGTCGCAAAGAGTCAGATACGACTGAGCAACTGAACTGAATTGAACTGAACTGAGTTACCATGACCCAGCAATACCACTCCTATGTATACAGCAAAGTGAAATGAAAACATGTCCACACAAAAAATGTACATAGGTGTTCATAACTAGCTAAAGTGTGGAAACAATACAAATGTCTGATAAAGAGATAAATAAAATGTAGTATATCCATCCATGTGGACTATATTTTGGCAATTAAAAAGAATGAGCTTCTGATACATGCCATAACACAAATGAACCTTGAAAGCATGATGCTAAGTGAAAGAAGCCAATCACAAAAGACTACATACTATATAATATAATTTATATGAAATGCCCAGAATAGGCAATTACATAGAGGAAAAAAGTAGATTAGTGGTTGCCAGGAACTGGGAGGAAAAGGGAATAACGTATGACAGCTAATGGATATAGGGGTTTCTCTTGAGGGAGGCAGAAATGTTCTAAATTTAGATGATGGTGGTAGTTGTACAACTTTGTGAGTGTACTAAAAACTGTTGAATTATATATTAAATGTGTACAGTATGTGGTGTGGGAATTGTATCTCACTAAAAATGTTTATAAAATTATTGCACACAGTACTGAATGTATCTAGAAAATTCTTAGCTTAAATATTTTAGGATTTTGTGGACTCAAAAAGATAATTAAATTATAGGTATTCTTGGTATTATTTTTTACTTCAGGAAATTTTAGCCAGTGTAATGATTAAAAACCTAGATACTGGAGAAGAAATACCTTTGAGTCTTGCAGAAGAGAAACTGCCAACGGGTATTAATCCTCTCACTCTACACATCATGAGAAGGACTAAGGAATATGTAAGGTATGGCCTAATGTTATTATTCATCATTTGTAGTATTTCATTCAAAGTGGTGAAGAGTTCTGTTTATGAACTGTGAGAGTCCCTAATTTGGTTTCATTCAGTGTTCTTTTTTTAAAGTTAGAATTAAAATAGAGTCAATTAATGTATATATTCTTAAACTTTGTGCCCTCTTTTTGAAAACAAGTTCTTTTTTAAGATTCCACATTTAAGTGATATCATAAAGTATTTGTCTTTTTGTGTCTGATTTATTTCATTTAGTTTAATGTTCCCAAGGTCTATTCATATTGTCACAAGTGGCTGGATTTCCTTCCTTTTTATGGCTGAATAACATTCCTGTGTGTATCACATTTTCTTCATTTAACTTTGTTCTCTGTTATAACTGTGCAGTTACTTGGGGGGAAATATATATCTTAGTTCAGTTCAGTTCAGTTGCTCAGTTGTGTCTGACTCTTTACGACCCCATGGACCGCAGCATGCCAGGCCTCCCTGTCCATCACCAACTCCCAGAGTTTACCCAAACTCATGTCCATTGAATCAGTGATACCATCCAACCATCTCATTCTCTGTAGTCCCCTTCTCCTGACTTCAATCTTTCCCAGCATCAGGGTCTTTTCAAATGAGTCAGCTCTTCGCATGAGGTGGCCAAAGTATTGGAGTTTCAGCTTCAACATCGAACACTCAGGACCGAGGGATGGGGGTGCCTGGTGAGCTGCCGTCTGTGGGGATGCACAGAGTCGGACACAACTGAAGTGACTTAGCAGCAGCAGATAGCAGATTCAAAAGCAGAGACATTACTTTGCCAACAAAGGTCCGTCTAGTCAAGGCTATGGGGCAAAGTAATGTCTCTGCTTTTGAATATGCTATCTAGGTTGGTCATAACTTTCCTTCCAAGGAGTAAGTGTCTTTTAGTATCATGGCTGCAGTCACCATCTTCAGTGATTTTGGAACCCCCAAAAATAAAGTCTGACACTGTTTCCACTGTTTCCCCATCTATTTGCCATGAAGTGATGGGACCGGATTCCATGGTATATCTTAAATATCATACTATTTGGTTTGTCTTCTTTTAAAATGATTTATATTATTCTAGAGACAATATTAAAACATGAAAGGCTAAAAAGCCATGTGGGATAAATACCTGATCTTCTGAAACCTAGCTTTAAGGATCAGAAATTTATACATAATTGTATTGTCTTTTTAGGGTCAGACAGTCTTTAGAGTGAAATGATTGACTTTACTGTGAGAAATATGTAGACCCAAGAAATAATTTCTTTGAAACCAAAGCTTTCACATGATGTGCCTGATAAGTAAGGAGGGAGATATTTACAAGTTAATTTGTCATTTCTGCACAGCATGTTTTACCCAGCACAATGCCTTTTTTGTGTTCGTTTTTTCATAAATTCCTGAATTGCATTTGTTTATGTTTTATGCATTGTACCATCTTTCAAGTCTTTTAATTCTCAGGGTCATTTAAATTAAACTTACATAAAGCGTGTAAACATTTTTTTTCTTAACACTGATTAGTTAATTGTATAGTAAGTATACATAGAGATTTTTGAGAAGTTTTGAGAAATGGCTTCTTTTAAAATGACTTCTTCTTGTAGTAATGATGCAGCACAGTCAGACGATGAAGAGAAGTTACAGTCTCAACAAACAGATACTGATGGTGGACGGTTAAAACAGAAAACGTGAGTTACATCCAATTTCTTCATTTCAGGCTTCTGTTATCTATTACTGTGTGTGTGTGTGTGTGTGTGTGTGTGTGTGTGTGTGTGTGTATGTGTTTTATGTATGATAACTTTCATATTGTTTTAAATCTATGCTCTGGCCAGTTTGTTTATCCATCTACCACCACCACTCCCTGCCCTCAGGCAATGGATTATGAGTTCCTTGAGGCTGTCTTGGTCATTTTTATAGCATCTGACATACAGTAAATTATCAATACATTTTGCTTCATGCTTGTATTATTTTTCTGATGATAGATAGGTACCAGAAGTGTTGGTAGAAGAACATGAATTGTTCTTGAAGTTGCTTTTCCATTTCACATCATCTCTCCAAATCCTATTTGTCTTTCTAAACTCAACTACATGACACTCTTCCTGACCACTCCAGTTCATAATAGATTTTCCTGTTCTCAATTTCAATGACAGCTATAGTCTATATACCATACATTTGCTATTTATATTATCTTAAATTGTTTTCTGATTTAAAAAATAAAATAAATACATGTTAAACAACTAGACCATAAGAATTGATGCTTTTGAACGTTGGTGTTGAAGAAGATTCTTGAGAGTCCTTTAGACTGCAAGGAGATCAAACCAGTCAATCGTAAAGGAAGTCAATCCTAAATATTCATTGAAAGGACTAATGCTGAAGCTGCAGTACTTTGGCCACCTGATGCGAAGAACTGACTCATTTGGAAAGACCCTGATGCTGGGAAAGATTGAAGGCAAGAGAAGGGGACAACAGAGGATGAGATGGTTGGATGGCATCACCTACTCAGTGGACATGAGATTAAGCAAGCTCCAGGAGATGGTGAAGGACAGGGAAGCCTGGCATGCTGCAGTCCGTGGGGTCACAAAGAGTCAGACATGACTGAATGACTGAACAATATATTGCAAAAGGATTTTGATCATACCATTCTGTTTTCCTGTATGAAAATCTAGCACAGTGGTAGACATGTAGGATTTCCTTGATTATACACAAGTCCCTTGTTGTTCAGTCACTCAGTTGTGTCTGACTCTTTGCGACCCCATGGACTGCAACATGTCAGGCTTACCTGTGCTTCACTATCTCCCAGAGTTTGCTCAAATTCATGTCCATTGAGACAATGATGCCATCCAACCATCTCATCTTCTGTCACGCCCTTCTCCTGCCCTCAGTCATTCCCAGTATCAGGGTCTTTTCAAATGCGTGGTGGCTAAAGTACTGGAGCTTCAGCTTCAGCATCAGTCCTTCCAATACGTATTCAGGACTGATTTCCTTTTGACTGATTTGATCTCCTTGCTGTCCAAGGGACTCTCAAGAGTCTTCTCCAGCACCATGGTTGGAAAGCATCAGTTCTTTGGCACTCAGCTTACTTTATGGTCCAAGTCTCACATCCATACATGACTACTGGAAAAACCATAGCTGTGACTATACGGACCTTTGTCGGCAAAGTGATGTCTCTGCTTTTGAATACGCTGTCTAGGTTTGTCACAGCTTTTCTTCCAAGGAGCAAGCGTCTTATAATTTCATGGCTGCAGTCACTGTCTGCAGTGATTTTTGGAGCCCAAGAAAATAAAGTCTGTCATTGTTTCCATTGTTTCCCCATCTATTTGTCATGAAGTGATAGGACTGGATGCCGTGATTTTCATTTTTTGAATGTTGAGTTTAAAGCCAGCTTTTTCACTCTCCTCTTTCACCTTCATCAAGAGGCTCTTTAGTTCTTCTTCGCTTTCTGCCATTAGGGTGGTATCATCTGCATATCTGAGATTATTGATATTTCTCCTCGCAATTTTGATTCCCGCTTGTGATTCATCCAGCCTGGCAGGCATTTTTCATGATGTACTCTGCATGCAAGTTAAATAAACAGGGTGATAATATACAGCCTTGACCTACTCGTTTCCCAGTTTTGCATTGTCTATTGTTCCATGTCTAATTCTAACTGTTCCATTTAATCTGCATGTAGGTTTCTCAGGAGACAGGTAAGGTGGTTTGGTATTCCAGTCTCTTTAAGAATTTCCCACAATTTGTTGTAATACACAGTCAAAGGCTTTAGTGTCATCAGTGAATCAGAAATAGGTGTTTTCCCCTTGCTTTTTCTATGATCCAGTGGATATTGGCAATTTGATCTCTGGTTCCTTTGCCTTTTCTTAATCTAGCTTGTATATCTGGAAGTCCTTTAATTGGCAATAATTTAGTCTAAGGCCAAAGTGAGTTCTCCACTCAAGTCTGATCTTTTCCTCATGTGGAAAGTATAGCAAAGAAAGCTTTGAGATTTTTTTAGAAAAGGTATGCCCACAGTGGAGGTATATGATAACACCTCAGCCATCTGGACTTTGGCTGTCTAACAGTGGCAACTATTAAGGACCGTATAATTAGAATTATTCAGGAGACATATAGACCTCTAGGAAAGAGAATGCTCCATGCAGTAAAGCTCATTATTTTTCAAAAAGAAAAGCTCCTCAGGTTTATTGAAAACCTTTATACTTACTTCTTACATAATTTTAAAAAGTCTGGTCATCTGATATTTAATCTCAGAGCAAAATAGAAGCATCAGACCATGACAAATATAAGTTAGCACATAAGAATGTCAGAGAATACTCTGATTGCAAGAGAAGAATGAGGAAAATGATAAAAAGGACTCATATATTGCTCAACCATTCCACACGGCAGTGCTTTCAACTTCTTCTCACATCATGATGTTCAGAACATGGTATTATTTGCACTGAATCCTGGGGTAAGCTGATGAGGCAGCTGATGGCCAGAAGAGACTGACCCAGGGTTCTGCTTTCTCTGGGCCCTACCCTATTGCCTTGAAGGCTGAGAGGGAAACCATTATTATGGCCCACTTGGAATCATTTGAGAACCCTTGGTGTATTAAAGAATAGTAAAGATGGTAACTGACCCTGTTTATTAAAGAAATTTATTGAGCACTAAGTGCCATTGAAGAAGGCACAAATGTATGTATTTTAGAGATGGTATCATACAAAATGGCTAAAATATCTGCTTTCTTGCTTATAATAGTAGTAAACCTATAGTTAACCAGAAAAATATAATTTCAGTTATAAATAGCAGAGACCTTATTGTGATTTTAAAAATGGTTTATCTGTTTTTAATCTCTACATGTATTTAATCTCTGTATCACAGATATAAACTAGTGGTTACCAGTGGGGAGAAGGAAGAAGGGAGAGGCAAGATAGGGGTAGGGGATTAAGAGATACACACTGCTATGTATAAAATAAGCTACAAGGATATATTGTACAGCATGGGGAATATAACCACTATTTTATAATAACTTTATTTAATTTTTATTTTATATTGGAGTATAGTTGACTTACAATATCATGTTAGCTTAACTTACAACAAAGTGATTCAGTTATGCATGTGCATATATCCATTCTTTTTCAGATTCCTTTCCCATATAAGTTATTAGAGAATATTGAATAGGGTTTCCTGTGCTATACAGTAGATTCTTGTTGATTATCTATTTTATATATAGTAGTATGTATATGTCAATCCCAAACTCCTAATTTATCTCCTCCCCTCCACCTTTCCCCCTTTCCCCTTTGGTAACTGTAAGTTTGTTTTCAAAGTCTGTGAGTATGTTTCTGTTTTGTAAATAAGTTCATTTGTATGGTTTTTTTAGATTCCACATGTAAGTGATAACATATGATATTTGTGTTTGACTTACTTCACTTGTGTATGATAACCTCTAGGTCCATCCATGTTGCTACAAATCTCATTATTTCATTCTTTTTTATGGCTGATTAATATTCCATTGTATATATATACCTCATCGTCTTTATTCATTCCTTTGTTGATGGACATTTAGGTTGCTTCCATGTCTTGGCTATTGTGAGTAATGTACATTGGAGGTGCATATATCTTTTCAAAGTGTGCTTTTCTCCAGATATATTCCCAGAGGAGTGGGATTGCTGGACCATATGGTAGTTCTTTTTTATTTTTTTAAAGAATCTCCATACTGTTCTCCATAGTGGTTTTACCAATTTAAATTCCCACCAACATGTGGGAGGGTTCCCTTTTTGCCCTACCCTCTCCAGCATTTATTGTTTGTAGACTTTCTGATGATGACCATTCTGGCTGATGTGAGGTGATGCCTCGTTGTATTTTGATTTGTATTTCTATAATAATTAAGGATGTAGAGCATCTTTCCTTCTGCTTTTTTGCCATCTATATGTCTTCTTTGGAGAAATGTATATTTAGATCTTCTGCTCATTTTTAATTGGATTGTTTTGTTTTTGTTTTTTTTTTGATATTCAGCTGGCAGGAGCTGTTTTTTATATTTTGGGGATTAGTCCCTTGCTGGTCACTTCATTTGCAAATATTTTCTCCCATTCTGTGGGTTGTCTTTTGTTTATGATTTCCTTTGCTGTGCAGAAGCTTTTAAGTTTAATTAGATCCCATTTTTTTGTTGTTTTTATTTTCATTACTCCAGGAGTTAGCTCCAAAAAGATAGTGCTGCAATTTATGCCAAAGAGTGTTCTACCTATGTTTTCCTCTAGTGACATGATAATGCTGTAGAGGATATGATACTGTCACTGGGGGGACTGCCTATATTTCCTTTGTAGCCATATTGATTTAAGTATATTTATTGCATAGAACAAGGGATTTGGGGTGTTAAACACCTACTATTTATATAAAAAAGGTATTATTTCAAAATGATACTCTTTACCAGTCACAGCTCATGAGATTATCTGTGAATTGTTGAACTTTGGAGTTAAGAAGAAGTAATCTGGGTTGGGTTTTTTTTTTTTTTACATTTTTGGTAAGGACTCAACTAAAGAAGTTCCTAGGAAAATCAGTAAAGAGAGCGAAGCACCTTGCTGAGGAATATGGTGAACGTGCTGTAAATAAAGTTAAAAGTGTTAGAGACGAAGGTAAGAGAAATAGAACCCTTCAACTGAATATTTAATTGATTTGTAGTCATTTAAGTTTAGCCTATAGTTTATAATAAACATTGTATTTTATTGAAAGTAATAAATCTTTATAGCTTTTATCTTAGCATTTCAATAAATCATATTACTCTCACTATCAATTTTATGAGTGGAAAGAAAAATGTATTTATCTTAAACATGAATTTGTACATATTTTGTGACTGCAGCAACTTGGAAGAGGTGTTTGTTCAATAATCAGTTGTAAATTAGTTTTGTAAGATCAGTGTTTATAAATATTCTCAAAATTAGGTAGATTTTCTGAATTTCTGCACCTTAACTTCCTGTGGCCTTGTTATAACTGTATTGATTTGTTACATAGTATTTATTCTGTGCCAAACACTGCTCTCAGCACTTTCATCTGTATTAGCTCATTTACTCCTCTTAAAAAGTCTATGAAGTAAGTATCATTATTGTTGTTGTTTAGTCACTAAGTCATATCTGATTCTTTGTGACTCTGTGGACTGTAGCCCACCAGGCTCCTCTGTCCGTGGGTTTTCCCAGGCAAGAATACTGCAATGTGTTGCCATTTCCTTCTCTAGGGGATCTTCCCAACCCAGGGATTGAACCCATGTCTCCTGCATTGCAGGCGGCTTCTTTACCACTGAGCCACCAGGGAAACCCCCACGACTGAATACAGCAGGGATACCATTATTATCCCATTTTATAGATAGGAAAACTGAGGCACAGAAAGGTCAAATACCTTGCCCATAGTCACATAGATAATGACAGAGCTGAATTTGGACCCAGGCAGTCTGGTACTACCAGACTCCATGCTGCTAAACCAATATGCTATTTAGTAGTAGACAGATTTTGCTTTTCCAATTAATGAATCTTCTTGGTAAGCAGTAGATATGAAAATATGATTGTAGCAATATCTACATTAGCTAGTGATGCTTTCTATTGCTTTTCTATTCAGTTTTTCATACTGATCAAGATGATCCTTCATCAAGTGATGATGAAGGAATGCCATACACAAGACCAGTTAAATTCAAAGCAGCACATGGCTTCAAAGGACCTTACGATTTTGATCAGATCAAAGTGGTACAAGATCTTAGTGGTGAACATATGGTAAGCAACCTTTTTATTTTTAAGGATTGATTCTGTTTTCGTTGAGAGAAATAATTTGACTTCTATAAAGCTGATGTCTTCTTATATATATAATTTTGCTAGCCTGAGCCTGAAGAGTGAATTGATATTAATATGATTTAATAAATAAGTAATGCAGAGTCCATCTTTGAATTGTTGTTCAAGAAGTGACTTATAAGTAAACTCTAGGCCTGTATCATTAAGAAAGCTGTGTAAACTTTCTTTTACCAAAGAAAGGTACCAAACTTAAAAGCAATTAAGGGTGATCTGTCACTTTGAACAATGTTTAAAATGTTCCCTCGTATATTTTAAATAATTTATACAAATATTTCAGAAGCTCGGTATATTTTGTGAAGTGAAAGAGCAAAGAGAGAGAGAGAGGGGTACACGTTGTCTTAAAATGTACCAAAGTAGATGTCAAGTTCACAAAGTACATCACAGTTACCCCCTGAAAATGCTAGAAACACAGGGAAGAGTGTAATAAACTCAGAACTGGGTAAGTGATGCTGTGGGTCTTTGACCAGGGAATCTACTTATTTATTTACATTTTTAAATCTAAAAGTTGGCTTATACATATCAGGCAGCAACCAGATTTGAATTTACTTTGGTACTTACAATCTACACATAAAACGTTTGAGTTGTAGAGCATGGGGAACTATATTCAATATCCTGTGATAAACTATAATGGAAAAGAATATGAAAAAGAATACGTATTATGTTTACAACTGAAACACTGTGCTTGCTATATGGCAGAAATTAACACAGCATTGTAAATCAGCTACACTTCAATAAAATAAAAGTTTATGAAACGAGTCGCCAGTCCAGGTTCGATGCACGATACTGGATGCTTGGGGCTGGTGTACTGGGACGACCCAGAGGGAGGGTATGGGGAAGGAGGAGGGAGGAGGGTTCAGGATGGGGAGCACGGGTATACCTGTGGCGGATTCATTTTGATGTTTGGCAAAACTAATACAATATTGTAAAGTTTAAAAATAAAATAAAATTTAAAAAAAGCTTGAGTTGTTTATAGTAAGTTCCTTAAGGAATCTGATGAATTTCCTTGTACTGTATTGAGTCTTTTTCAGTATTTCTAGTTTTAAGTTAAAATCTCATGGCAATAAGCTCCAAATGACAAATTTCTTAACATTTTTGTGGGAATTTTGTGGAAATGAATATTCCATTAAATAAACTGTTACCTCTAACTTGGATGATCTTTTTGATCTGCATAGATGTATGTTATCAATTTAATAGTGGTTATAAGATTATTTGGGATTTGGCCTTTCCATTTTAAGGATTCACATTCTTTATTGCTTTCCCCCACATACCTCCCCACTCTTTTCAGTACTGTCTGTCTGAGAATTTTAGCAATATGCTACAAAACTTTTTTCTGGGGAGAAAAACAGAATGAGACCACACCATTCCAACACTTCCAAATGCCCAGTGCTGTGAGGGTTACTGCTAAGGTGCACCTTATTCTTCCCTCAGCCCTTGTCAGGAGTTGTCATTGCTATTCTCACGGCTGTGCCCCCTTCTATTCCACTTGCTGTCATGTTCAGCTAGGAGACTTAAGACCCCAGACTAGGCTTTGTACTTTTGCAGTGAAGATTTCTGGCCACCTCAGATTTCCCATTTCCATTAATATGTGGACAATATATGGGTCTTGAAGATGTTAGTTTACATTATAGAAAACTGTAGCTCAGCTGTCTTTCCCCCTGTCTTCTAAAGGCCCCTTTTGTGGTATTATAGCACCACTGGACTGTTAGCTTTAAATGGTGCTAGTAATGTGAGCATTATTTTAGTATACAATAAGTCCCCTACATACAAACCTTCAACCTGCTAACTTTCAAAGATGCAAACCTGCGTTCGCATGTCCAATCATGTAAGCTAGTTCACGTGTCTGGCATACGTGGTCACATGTGTGCATCCTCTTCAGGTGGTTGTGCTTTTGTGTACTTTACAGTACTGTATAGAGTACAGTAGTACAGTATCCTTATTTCAAGCCCAGGATGTCTGGAAGCAAGTATAAAAGCAGTGGTGATATAGGTGGTACTACTGTACTGTTCAAGGTACTGTACTGTCAGATTAAAAATGTCTTAATTTTTTGTGTTTGTATATTATTTGTTTGAAAAGTATCATAAATGTATTACAGTACAGTACTATATAGCCGATTGTGTTAGTTGGGTATACCTAAGCTAACTTTGTTGGACTTAAGAACAAATTGGATTTATGAAGGCACTTTTGGAATGGAAATTGTTCATATTCAGGGACTTTATGTATCATTTGGCATACAACTTATAAGGGGTTTTTTTGGCTGAAAAATAATGTCTCAACTTTTGAACTTTGAACCTTCCTTTGTTTTCACAGGGAGCTGTGTGGACCATGAAATTTTCTCACTGTGGCAGATTACTTGCCTCTGCTGGACAAGACAATGTAGTGAGAATATGGGCTTTAAAAAATGCTTTTGACTATTTCAACAATATGCGAATGAAATACAATACAGAAGGTATTTTTCCTTTATTGGCAGGGTTTAAAAAATCCTGACACATCTGGCATTTTTACATTTTAGGTATAATAATGCCCTCTTATCTGGCAATCATTTGCAGCAACCACTATTTTCCATATAAGCCACAAACCTAAAAATAAGACAGAAGTCAACAGCAAAAAGCATCTAAACCCAGTGGGAAAAACTACCACAAAGTTTTTTACTTTATCTCTTATCAGGTATACTGCAGAGTTAAATTTATGAACTATCGAGGACAAGGTTGTTTGGTTTCCCCTGGTAACTTTCAGGTCTATCCTAGGTTAAAAGGAAATGTGTGATTAATCTAGAAAAAGAATGAGAATAATACATACGTCTAATAAGTAAAGAATGATTAAGGAAACATAAGCCATGGAAAGTAAATGTGATTTGTCAATACATCAAAGAGTATATGAAACTAGGTTAAATGGAAAAGAGAAACCCCAGAATATGATGTGTATACACACGATTACAGCTGTGTAAAATATTTCTGTATTATGTTATCAGCAAAGTGTTTATAATTGATGTTTTAGGTGCTGTAAGTGTATAGGATTCTTTTCTTGTAATTATTGTCGTTATTTAACTGCAGTACACTTTCACCACAAACCTCTTGCTATCCAATCATCCAAGACTGAATACATGAAGTTAAGATATGGGAGAAAGAAGAATAGAGGTGACCATGGGCAGGAGTATAGAATATAGTTCCAGTAGTAGTTTGAGGAACATAGAAATCTAGGGAGAGCCACTAAACTGGCCAGCGGGGCCCATATACTTTAGTAGCCCCATGAGGTTGTTTGCAATATAACAACATAATTTGAGATCATAATGAGTTGACAAAAAGAAAGCTGTTTATTATAGATTTCTTTTATTTCCCTGCCTAGAGCAGAAAGACTATTTTCAGTGGCCATTGAGATTTCTTGCCTGGAAAATCCCATGGACGGAGGAGCCTGGTAGGCCGCAGTCCATGCGGTCGCAAAGAGTCAGACACGACTGAGTGACTTCACTTTCACTTTTCACTTTCATGCATTGGAGAAGGAAATGGCAACCCACTCCAGTGTTCTTGCCTGGAGAATCCCAGGGGATTCACCAGCCCAGCCTGATGGGCTGCCGTCTATGGGGTCGCACAGAGTCAGACACGACTGAAGCGACTTAGCAACAACAACAACAACAATTGAGATTTAACCCAGCCCAGACACTTTTTACCCCTTTATTGTTCATCTTGCTGATTGTTCTGATTGACAAGAATGTCTTCACAATGAATAATGAGGATATAACAATATTTTATTAAATTGGACATGTGGTTAAGCCAATTTATAAAGATTCTATATAAAAATAATAAAAACAAATACTTTGGTGCCTAAGAGTTAATGCTTTGCTTGTTTAGAAAAATACATTTTTCTAAAATGATGCATTCTATGACTTTTAATTAGGTGTTATTGTGTTATTATTTGTGATTGATGTTTTCTGTGTGTGTGTATATACAGTTGTATATACATACATGCCTTTTTACAATTACTATGTCGTTTTAGGACGTGTGTCCCCATCACCTTCTCAGGAAAGTCTAAATTCATCAAAGTCTGATACAGATACAGGGGTATGTTCATTATTTTATGGTTACTATTGTTACATGCTATGATTTTTTTTTAACCATAAAGTACCTTATTGTTTATCAGATATAACAGATTCATGAAAGTAGTTAAAATTGAGATGCATTAGAAATGAGAATTCTTTCTGTTAGAATTAGTAAATGAAAAATTGTGATGGTTAAGGGTTGTCAGACAGTATCTAATATTACTCAAGCTACCATACTAATGTAAATCTAAACAAAAGAAATTCCCTCTCCTCAAATCCATGTGAGATACTTTATTTAAAAATTTTCTCCTATTTTTTGCCCACACCACACAGCATGTGAGATCTTAGTTCCCTGACCAGGGATTGAACCTGTTCCCCCTTCAGTGGAAGCACAGTGTGTTAGACACTGGCCCACCAGGGAAGTCCCTAGATATTTTTAAAATGATAAAAGTAACGGATACCTGAATAAGAAATAACTAAGAAAAGAAAGAAAGATACTGAAATATCTTAATTTTTCCATCTTCTTGGTTTAGTAAATGCTTTATCCCAGTGTCAGGTAGTTTAAAATATCTTAATGATTTTCATTTGGTCTCAGAGCTGGAAAGTTAAATATAACCAGTTTTAAACCTAAAAAGCAGAATGCAAAATATTCTAAGCTGTCCCCTGTGATGCTTATGTGTTGAGTGAAGCAAAGGTTATGTAAATACAGAGAACCTAAAATGTTCACCTGCTCAGTAGTATTTTCCTGGGATTTCATTAGCTCTATGGTATTTGACACTAATTTTTCCCTACTCTAAACATTCTCCCCTCAGCTTTCCATGGTTCTCTTCTTCCTTGTTCTCCTCCTATACCCCTGCTGTCTCTTCCTCTTCCACCCACTTAAGTATTGCTGTTTCTCCTGAGTTTTGTCCTTTGTCCATTCTCAATTAAGATATTCACTCACTGCTTCCAATCCTGAACTGGCTTTGGCTCTAAAATTCTTGATTTCTTTCAAGAGCTTTATGTTTTTTAAACAACAATGAAATCTTATTGTGCGTGCTGCCCTTTTCACATAACAATATATAAAGGCTCTATCCACCTACATGTTCTTTAAGCACATCAATTTTGAATATCTGTTACATGTTCCACACACTGCTAGATTCAGCAAAATCAAAGGAGACTTATTTTGTGGCCTCGGGGATCTTGCTGACTAGTGAAATAGATATACCTGCAGTTAATAGTATTCGATGGTAATACTCTATCGAAGATACCACACAAATATACAAGTTAGCCTTATGAATCAAGGTATCAGGAAAAGCTCCCTGGAGGCTTTTGAATGAGGAGTAAGACAAGGAAGGAAGGGGAGTATCAGAGCAGATAGCAAGTGCAAAAGCATGGAGGCTGAAACAGCATGGCATGTTAAAGGTACTGCCTGGCTGGACCAAAGGCTGCATGTGTGGGAGTTGTAGGAAAGGTAGACAGGATTGGGATTTTAAGTGGCTTTTTATGTTAAACCAAGGCATGAACTTTATCCTCAAGGTACTGGGGAAGGATGGGCTTTGAGGAGTTTAGATCAGAAGCTGAGTTAAAATGTTTAGATTTTTGTTTTGGAAAGAGCATTCTGGTAGCAGTGTAAAAGACAGATTGGATGGAGGTTCCAGGCTAGAGACAGGGAGACCATTTAAGAGGCTTTCAACTTCATAAATAAATGAGTACTTCAATTATGGTAGATTATGATAGCAATGAGTCTAGAAACCATAAAGAGGAGCTGAATTTGAGAAATATAAAAGAACGAATTGATAACTCATTACCTGGGGCAAAAAAATGAGTAGCATAGGATGATTCCCATGTGTCTGACTTGAGCAGCTGGTTAGATATTAATGATCATTCATGAAAATGTTTTTTATTATTATTTACCCACAACCCTGCTTCTGCTCTTTTGAGCCATCTTTAATGGCATCAACATCCATAAGTTACCTTTTTAACTCAGTTAGAGACACTCTCTTACTCTCTTACTTTTTCTTTCTTACTCACAGGTCAAATTAGTTAAAAATTCTATCCAATCTACCTCTTCCTATGCCCATGGAATCTGTCACCTCATCACTCACATCATCTTGACCCTTGATACTTATTTAGATGCTTGCTGTAGCCTCCTAATTGGGTTTTCTGTCTCTGGTCTCTACTGCCACTAGATTTTTTTTTTTTTTTTTTGCCACACCACAAGGCTTGCGAATGGAACTTGTGGCCCCTGCTTTGGAAGCAAGGAATCCTAACCACTGGACCATCAGGGAATTCCGGACCTGACTATCATTTTGTGATTTTAAATCGTCTAGTGGCTCCTTGTCACCATCCTTCCTGCTATTACCTCTTCTTACCTTTGTAACTCAGTACTAATTTCCCTAGTACCTCTGCATCCTACTTGCTAGGCTAGGTGTAGGTCTGTACCCTAAACACTCACTTTCATGTCTTCATTCATGTGGTTTGCTTTGCCAGGAATTCCCTTCCTATCCCCTTTCCTTACAGAGCAAAGCCCTACTTATCCTTCAAGATTCAGCCTAAATATCTTATCTTCTCTTATCATTTTCCCTGAGTCATGCAAGCAAAATTGTTCCTCACTTGTGTTCTGATAGTATGTCATATGTACTTTGACATTGATATTACTTACTGTGTCTTCCTTGGCAGTTTGTCCCTCTGGCTAGGCTCAGAACCGATTGAAGGCAAAAATCCGTGTATCACAGATCTTAGTATCCTTGAACCTAACCCCATGCCTGACTGTAGCAGGCCTAAATCAGTGTTAAATTACCACGTCTATACCTTTCATTCATTCCTATTCCCTTATCTGGATGCCTGTAATCTCCCTTTTTTTCTACTTTAGACTTGCCTGTTCTTCAAGGCCCATTTCCTCCATAAAGCCTTCACTAACTAATGTAGTGGTTAAAATTTTAACTACTTCGCTTTAGGGGAAAAGGATTTGCTTTTATTAATTTAATTCACAGTAAAGTTTCCAGGTCTTGATTACTATTAAAAACAGGGACTATTTGTACCATCTTATATTATCTTATTTTAACAATGCTACTTACAGATTATTAACTACTTCCATTCCTACCCCCTCCCAAACCCCTAAGTAACTCCCAACATTGTTTGAGTAGAAGACCTATTAAATGAGGAGCATAGGGACTTTCCTGGCAGTCCAGTGGTTGGGATGCCACACTTCCACTGTAGGAAGCAAAGGGTTCAGTCCCTGGTTGGGTAACTAAGATCCCATATGCTGTGCGGTGCAGCTGGGTTGTAGGGGGCGGGGGATGGGAAATGAACACAGTAGTTCTTTGACCCAAAAAGTACTGATGCCCTGAAGTACTCAACTCTTTTTTCTGGAGTAGTTGAGTATCATTTATGTCTGTTATTTTCAGGAAAAGATTCTTTGGGGTTCCTTTCATGTCTGTCATTCTGTATGGAGACAGTTAAATGAAGCCTCTATGCCTTTGGAGTTTGATATCTAGTATTATCTTTGAGCCTATTACTTGCTGCAGTGAGGCACAGTAAGCATGGTGGAGTTTATTTCCCTTATATATGTGTTCTTTTTTCTTTTTCCTCATGATAGTGATATCTTATATTTTATCTCTTTTGAGATATAGACTTACATCTCTTATAGACTCTTGTCTTCTTAGCATCCATGCAAAATAGAGTCCATAAAAGCACTTATTGTACCGTTGGGCATACAGAGTGACATACCCAACATCATTCACCTACTCATTGGTCATGCCATGCCTAGAAT
The DNA here is from genome assembly GCF_002263795.3 of Bos taurus. Classification (NCBI taxonomy): domain Eukaryota; kingdom Metazoa; phylum Chordata; class Mammalia; order Artiodactyla; family Bovidae; genus Bos; species Bos taurus. The sequence goes on from NC_037357.1 coordinate 2,602,027, forward strand.
TCTGGCTCTTATACTCTGTTTCTATTGATTTCCGAAAGTAGCTCAGTAAACATAAGGAAGAAAGGAAGAGGGGTGTGTTTAGTTTGCTCCATTATGCTCCAGTCATGTAACATTTCTTCTTGACACTAGAA